>NC_045758.1:6045000-6786250 GCF_009193385.2 Nasonia vitripennis | reverse complement strand
TATGTGTTTCTGTTCGTCGTCGGATCAGCATTTTCATAATATGCGTTATCGACGATTTCCAATACAATCTCGCTTTCTCATTACTATAATCGCCATGTACGATCGTTAAGAAAAAAGCAACTGAACGCCAGGAAAAACTAACAATATTTCCATTCCTCTAGAAGAAACCAACGATTTCACTTCTCCGGTAACACATACCAAACGGAACGTACAATTCTATCACATGTATCCTTCATTAACAACATATACAACAACGAATCACAATTCTTACCAACTGTAAACTCCGAGGTCCATCAATGCGGAAGATCGTTGCGAGGACAATACAATATACGCTTGTTGATACAATGAAATAAAGCACTTTTCGTATGTTGAATTTACAATTGCGCAAATACACTCGAGTGCTTCTTAGGACGATTTGAAGAGTTCCGCGTGCGCTTCGATTTATCAGCGCTGCCGTAAGTGAGATTACACGTATTACAAGAGCGCGCGTTCGAGTCTCGCGGGCTACGCGCTGCGACTGAAAGGTGTTCGTGGAGTGAGCGCCGAGCGGTCAGATCGGTCGGAGTGAGACGCCCGCAGCTCCCTCGCCGCTCGCTTCCTCTGATGATGATAATATATTGTGTGCTCGAGGACTATCGCGCTTCAGAAGCTATGGTAATAGCGGACTATTTGTTTACAATCTTTACCCCACAAAATTTGGAAGACAACAATTCTTCATTACGTGACAATGTGATTGATTCATTAACAGATGTTTTATACCTAATTAAATTTTTGCTTTTTACGTTTATTCTGACGAACGTAAATCCACGAATAAATGTATTTTTACAAAGAGTTTTTTGTTTGCATGCTAACGCTAAAACAGTAGTTGCTATTCTCAGCTGCGAATTGGTGACGCAAATGTACAACTCTGGGAATGTTTTATGCACTGATTGTTTGACAGATATGGCATGGTGAATTTAAAGTTAATCTCGGTAATACTTTTCGCTTGGGGTTACTTTCAATAAGATAAGTGGCAGAAAAGAGCTAAGCTTTTTAAAAATGTTTATTTTTCTTAAAAATTCTCAATAAAGAATATTGGATGTATATTTTACATAATCTAAGAATACATCAAATATTATTTAAAAATAAAATGCTCATTTGCAATTGTACATTGCATTTTCTTTTGTTAAAAACCAATACATTCATATATGCATTGAATTCACAGTTTTGTTTTGGTATACTTATACCTATGTATGTATAAAATAATTATAATATGTACAATTAAAAAACACTACGCAATTATGTAGACAACAGTTTTGTAGATCATTCACATAATAAGGATGAATAATTTATATAACATATAAAATTCTGCTTTTAAAACATAAGTCATTAAAACGTTAGTATTAATTACTCAATAAATTTAATTTCTTCAAACTTGTGTAATGCTTGGAATGTAGACATCGTCAATGCAAGTATGACTTTTAATGGTCTGAAGGAATGAATTTGTTAGATAAATTTGACTAACTTTACCTCATGCTGATATCTTAGCTTGTGTAAATATGAAAGTAGATCTTCCTTCATCAATGATGTTATTGACAGCTTTGATGACAGTGTAATCAAAGGCATTTGAAATTTGAATTCACTTTGTTGAAGCAAGATCTGTAATTAATGAACAATAAAATAAATAATCTCATTTAAATTTATTTATTTTATTTGTATATATAATATTTAAAATATTACCGATTGACTTAGCTGTAACAGGGTGGCTTCTTTGTCAACTTTTGCGACCTCTCCCTGCATCAAAATACATTCTACTTTACTTTTTCAAACGACAGAAATAAATATCGAAATTTTTAATTCAAGAAGAAATATTTAGGAGTACATAAAATTACAATCAACACACGCGTGTATACGTGTTAATATTTTTTCAAGTTACAATTAATATAAATATAAATAAACCGAAACCGCATTTACAAATCTAATAGAGTATTCTTTTCTAATCAAGCAAGAGTAAGAAGAATGGAGAATTTACGGCTATTAGCTTTGTTTCAAATGAGATTTATTAACTGTGTTATCCTTATATATTACTTTGCATGTTAGTAAAAGATCTTTTCTGCCTGCATATTATACAATAAATTTAGAAAAAAATATTACTCACCCAAAGAAGGGAAAACGTCTTCATCCGAATCTATAACAGTATCTGCAGGAAGATAATATGCTGAAAATAAATTTTATTTTTAATTAATCAAATTTATCGAAAGAAACTACTTGAAATTCATCAAGCTATAATCTTTGAAATATTACCAACTGATTTAGGTTCAAATGGATAGCTTTTTCCTCTACCCCTACAACCTCTTCCTGTAAAAGACACACGCTAATTTTGCTTCAAAATCAAGAGTCATAAGCATATAATTGTATAAAAATTTTAAATTTTAAATGAATGATTCAAAACTAAAAAAAAAGATAATTAACAGCATAGATATTTATCAAGTTGTAAATTAATGATTGAATTGAATTTCATAACAATATTTAAAAAATTATTAAGGCACATAAAAATCATCATTACTTACCCCAAGAAGGAAAACCATCATTATCTAGTTTTATAACAGGAGCTGCATGAAGACCATAAGCTATAAATAAATATTACAAGTTAGCTTCTATAAAAGTGTCTTTAGGCCTACATTCTAATAGTTTATTTAAAATTTACAATGTGCAACTGGTAAACATTGTGATTTTTTCATCGACGTATGCGATAGATTATGGGACGTTTCATTAATAAGACTGTGATCAATAATCATAAGTGGATGATCTATTGATTGCATTTTGCGATGCTGTTCTTCTTTATATGTTCTTTCTGAAGCGTGTTTTTCTTTCTTCCATGTACTCTATACAAACAAAAGTATTCATTGTTTATATACATAGGTTATTATTATAATAATATTAATGTCTTCATGTATATATTTAATATAGATTAGATATAAACCTTTTTTGTAGTTGCTGGAAAATCTGATGATGCAGATGCATTCAGACTCAAGTTAGTAAATGTATTACACAATTCTGATTGTTTTTCATTTCCATTTTCCATTGGTATATGAGAGCCCGGATGTAAATCGATTTTAAGCAAATCACAAGTGTAAGAAAATAATACAAAAATCCATCGTTGAACAAAAGATTTACTGCAGTGATTCCCTCCACCCTGTGCTTCTTTATGAAACTATAAATTTAAGAATAATTAACAACAGTAAATATAGTTTTACACAATTATCACGTATTTAAATTTTAAATAAAAAAACTTACGTCACATTGAGTACTTTTTTTGTAATCAAAAGGATCATTTTTCAACTTTATCGATGCAACAATACTATCGAATTTAATTCCAACAATATTTTCTTCAGAAATTATATTGCGCAAAATTGAAAAAAGTTCTTCGAACGAATATATTGTAAAAGGTTCACGAGATGTGTCTGTTTAACAAAAATTTTAAATATTTCATTTTTTGTTATAAAAAGTTTTTTTTTCATGTAATAGTGTAATTATAACTTACTATCAAAATTACTTAATGTTTTCAGCACATTTATTACTGGACATTTAATACTCTCAACTTTATAGCGAGTAAACAATATTGGAAGTTTTCCATTAGATCTACCTGGATGCAAAAACTCACATATTTCCTCGTATATCAAGCTATAATTTTCTTCTCCTAATTCCATATCTTTCGGAATTTGATGAGTATTTTTAGAATGCTCTAATGCTTCATAAGCATAGCCAATTTTAATTTTCGATCTGAAGATTTTATGATAAGTTCGGGTAACACCTTCTTCCAAACTAAATTCGGCAATCGCTATTTCAGCTGGACAATAGTCTAATTCATTATTGTCCAAAATACGACTATAAAAATAATTTATGTGAACGACAAAGAATTTTAATCTTTGAATATCTATTAAAAAAATAAAAAATAAAATTGGTATAATATGTTGAAGATACTATAATAATAGCTTTATAATATTTAAAATTTTTACTATTGTTTTTCTTCGCTTCATAAATCAATGATGATAGATTTCGTTTTGTACTGTCCAAAAATTCCTCCTGTTCTATTCTAGCTTGTTCGAGTTGAGCTACTGACTCCCCGTGACAAGTTTTTTTGTCATGAATTGATTGACTTTTATGTAAATTTTCCTTTTTCTTGTAATAAGCTTTTTCTTCATAAGGCAGGTTCTGAAATGTAGTCAATATATGCATGTATTATTTATTAAAAATATATATATCCTTAGAAATTTCTTACTTTCCAAGTGTTGTTGCATCTCCAATCTGACAGTACATCTTTTAAACCATTCGGAAAATAACGCCCGTTATTCTCTTCTTGCATTTTCCAATCCAACATAAAGAAATAAAAAGCATTTCGCTGATGTTTATTTTTTGGCATGGCAAGTTTCTTTTTCCTTAAAAAAATGTCATGTTTGCTGTATATAAATAATTTTGTTGAAATATTAGAACACCTCTGTTAATTTACCTTGTATTTTTATTAAGAAATATATTAATTTAAACAAAACACTTCTGATACTAATACATTAATATTAAAATTTATCCGTGTACCACGCGTCATTACTACATTCGTCAATAACAGTTAATAATAATTGAATAAAAGAAATCTTATATCAAATATATTTATAAAATAGATCCCCCTAAATAAATTACAATATTTTAAAATCTTGCTTTATACAATAGATTGTTAAATAATAAATCTTAAGAAATTAAATCTTGACGTGACAGACATGTGTGTACAGCTGATTTTGTATACTAATAACTACTCTTAACATGTGCTCAAATGAAACACGTTTACATCACAAATGCCAATGGTTGCTTGGTTGATAAGGCGATTGACTACTTTAACTCTTGAGAAGCGCGCGGATTTTTAATTATTATGTGTAAAACAACCAAATATATATATATATATATATATATGAATTATCAGATTCTCTAATTCAATAAACATGTTCTTTTTTCAACTTTTTTTTATTAAAATACCCTTGTACTATATAAGTAAAACCAAATTTTTTTATCACAATGATTTTTTGTCAGTTACTCAAAATGTATTTAATTATAAAAGAAATGAATAATATTCTTAAATGAGAAGATATTTTCCATCTTACAAAGAACTGCCAATAAAAAAATAATACGATGATCAAGAAGTATCCAAGAATTAAAAACAAAATAGGAACTAAAAAAGTAAAAACTAGTATAGCAAACTATTCTTATTTATCATGAATAGATTGACTAAAATCAAAATTTTTAAAAATTAATGATGATTTATGATTTTACACAGTCTGCATAACCTGCGAAAAAAGGTGAAAATTAGACCAGAATACAATAATGTAGTATTTTTTACCATCGTACCTTGTCCAACAGTTTTATTTTGTTTCTTCTTCCTTCCAGTGCCTCTTCCTGAAATAATATATAGATATTAGTTAAAATGTTTCCCATCAAGTTATAATTTCAAAAGATGGTCTGTATTACTAACCCATGCAAGGAAAACTATTTTCACTTAGATCAATACTCTCTGTGTCCGTGCTATCGATGTAAGCACCTGTAAAAAGAATATAACATTTTAGCAAATATAATTAATTACTATGGTGTAGAGATGAGCAATGCAAAATATTTACTCCGGGTATGAGGGAGGCGAAGAGGTCTCTCAATGGGCTCTTGAACCTATGATAAAAACGAAAACGTATTTGAATTCGCTTTACAATCAACTAAAAATGTTATTAAAATAATAATGTATTCTTAAATTTTCTTGAGTTGATGCATAATAAATCACTTTTGGCAAGATTTATTATTTACAAATAAGTTTACTTAATATAATGCAGAACTCACCTTTGATGAGTTTATTTTACTGTGATCAATAATAACAAGTGGTTTTGCTTCAGCTTCAGCTCTACGACGTAGTTCTTCTTTTGCAGTTCTTTCTGAGACTTTTATTCTATAATCATTACTAACCTGAAAATAATAATTATTGTATTTTAATAGAATGTACTTTTTTCAATTTTGTTTTTAACACAAAATATTTTGTTTTAAAGATTTTACTCCTGTCATAGATTTTGTTCCTGACATAGATAGAGCTGAACTTGCTATTCTGCTATCATTTAAACTCAAGCTACTGAAAGATGAATTCAAACGTCCTGTACCATCCGGTGATATAGGATTTTCTATTGGCATATGAATTCCTGGGATCATAGTTATGCCTAATCTTTTGCAACAATGGTGACAAAGCACAAAAATCCAACGTTTTGTGTAAGATTGGCTACAATAGAGTACACCAGCTTTCAAATCACTATGAAACTGCAAAAATAAAATTAGACAATACCAAGAGAGGAAGCATCTGAGAGATTGTTAAAAAATTAAAATAATTACTTGACATTCCAAGCCCAACTTGTAAGCAAATGGATCTCTTTTAAGTTCGATTTTTGCTACTAATGGTTCAATTTTGACATCTCCAACTTGTTCGAACATAGCATTGCAAATGGTTGCAAATAAATCTTCAAATGAATACAATCTCAAGTATTCATCAGGTTTTTCTGAAAAGTAAAAAACGTTTAACAGATGTTTATTAACTTTATTGATTTAAGTAAAAATATTTACGATCAGCAGCTGCTAATCTGCTCAACACAGATTTAACTGGAAGATAAACATCTTCTACTGTGTGCATTGTATACACAGGAGGAAGAAGTCCATTTTTTTTTCCTGGTTCAATAAACTTGCAGATGTCCTTAAAAATTTCTTGATAATTATTTTTACCAAATGGTGGATTTAATGGAATTTCATGAGTATTTGAACTATGATCTTTTGCCATGCTTGTAAATCCTAACTTAATCTTTTCATTGATGATTTCATGATAAATCCTTGTCACACCCTTTTCAAGAGAAAATTCAGCAACTGCAATCTCAGCTGGATAATATTCAAGTTCGTTATTGTCCATAACACGCCCATAGAAGTAATTAATGTGTACAACATAAAATGTCAATTTTTGTATGGCTGTGAAAATACAATGGTAAAATATAATACAAAATTAGGTAAAATCATTAAATCATCGAGCAATTAGATCAGTGAATATCATTACCATTGCGCTCTTTTCCTGCACGTACTTCTGATGTGATATGCTCTGTCATTTTTTCTAAAAACTCTAGTCTTTTTTGCTCGGCTCTTTCAATATCACATAGTTTTTCTCCAAGACCAGTTCTTTTAACCAATACTGGCTGTTCTTTAGTTTGCTTTGCCATTGTTTTGTAACGTGCTTTCTCATTATCTGGTAAATTCTAATAAATATTTCATTAGAATAATTAATTTTTTATATTGAATCTAAAAGCTATTAAATAATATCAAAATCAAAATTACCTTCCATGCATCGTTAAATTGTGGATCAGTTTGAACATCTTTCAAACCGTTTGGAAAGGTCCTACCTTTTCTCTCTTCCTGTCTCTTCCATTCCCACATGAAGCAGGAGAAGGCATTTGGTTTGTTTTTGTTCTTCGATGACATTGTAGATATGATTTTAATACCTTCAGGACACCTGTGTATAATTTTCTCCTATTATTCGAGTATCTGAATTACCCGCACTTTAGTAAAAACTAATTTACAACATCCAACAAATGATAAAGATTCACTTCTATAGAAAAATATACTGAAATGCTTCGTTATTATCGATAATATATAACACGAATTCCCGCTCCGATTTACAAACAAAATTCTCGATTAAGTATTACTAAAATTCGTATCCTTCGATAGAATCGCGAAACCTTTTCAATAATCAAACGCAGACAACAAAGGAATCACATATCCAATAAATAGTTATTCTATACAAGTCGGTCGTGTACATACCTGTTTACAGAGCTTCCTTTGTTCTCGAAGAGCAGTGCGTCGCGCTCACGAATGTTCTGATAAAACTGAAAGATTTTTTCACCGGTCAGTCTTTCTTTTATCGGGATGCTCAGTCTTTTCTCGCACTGTAATTCTGACAATATCCAAAAAGGATGGCCTCGATAGAATTCCGAGAAATTGTGCACTCGATGGCCGCGTCGCTGCGGATCTAGCAAGAATATTACAGTAGTCTTGTTTTGAAAATTTCCGATATGGGTGGTGATCGGCGGTCAAAGGGAGAATGAGCCGAGGCTTCGTCGTGAGAGCGCGAAGAGAAATGCGCGTGCTTGCGCCCGTGCAGGGACTGTTTGAGAGAAATATGAGCCTCTGCGAAAGCGGCGTTCTTATCATAGATCGACATTCGCGGAAAATCGAAAGAGGACGCTTTGTTGCGAGTATAAATTGCCTAATATGGTATCTATTTACCAACAGTTAAAGTGAGCGACCGTTGAACGGTTGAAGCTAGAACTGTATACTGTATAATAACTTTACCTCTGCTGTAGGTGTCGTATCGCCCCGGCGTCTTGTCTCAGAGAATGTGTGTGCGACTGTGCGCTAACCGGCTCGGGGTTGCTGTCTTGATGATGATGCCTATATATATGCTAGTATATCAAATATGTGTGTGTTTACTCAGCGAAAATACCTTCCATCAGCGGTATCGGTTACGCCTGAAATGACCTCTATAATATGAAAATAATTTTTAAATATAAGCTTAGGATCGACATTCTGTTTTTTGTGATAATTTATTTATTATAACTAATCGTCTGAATCTGAAATTAAATTAATATTTATAATATACTTCAAATTTGGTAACCCTGCTATCTTTCGAATTTATCATTTTTAACTTTACGTTCCAAATGGTGACGGTTACATATCAGACAAAAATCTCATATACTGCAGTCGAGGGGAGATCTCAGTGTTGTACCTACCCATACTTGGAATAAAATTCCGAATAAATAACAAGATGCAGGGCGAATCTTCGAATGACGAAAATCAAGGTGATAATGTATCGTGCCACAGTGACGATTCAACTGTTTCAGCGACTAATAGCAATTCTAAGGTAAATCCCGTGAAAATCCATTTCACTTTGACGATGTTAACAAACGGTTATTATTATTAAAATTGAAATCGATCAAAACGTTTTACAGGAAAAATTAGATTTCCTGATAAACATGGAATTGAAGCATTCCGGCGTCTACTACGATCTGCATTCAAAGAATATTTTGTTAAAAGTTGATTTGGAAAATGTCTACAATTCTTGTCAGCGTTTGGAGAATCAAGCGAGGAAAAGGAGCGAACTCCTGGAAGAGAGTTACGAAAAGTTGACAGACTATCAAAAGAAGAGTAGATCACAATTGCAAGAAAAACTGTAAGCGTTACAGCAATTTTAATAATTTATTTAAAACTACGTTTGCTGTATTTATCAATAAAATAAATAAATCAATATTTTTTATGCCGACCCTTTCAACAGGAATTCGACTTTGAAGGAAATAGATACAAACAATTACTTGTTTTGTACAGCTTTCAAAAATTACGTGAGAAAACAACAACTATTTATTCATAGTAATATTTGTAATGCAGATATTTATTATTGCTCCGAAATATCTTTTATTTTAAAATTATAGGATCCCGAGTTTTTGAAGAATTCAGTTCATCAATTGGATAATGACGCAGAAAAGTTGGCTAAAGACGTCGAAAAAAATACTGACTTTTTGCAAAATCTTTGTCGCAAAGGCGAAATTGCCGAATCTTTGATAACGTCCAAACCAAGCGAAGTCTCGAATATAGAGATTGTAAACAATATGCTGTAAGTTCGACTTTACCTTAATTTCGCGAATAAAAAACTAAATTGTTTCAATTCAAACTATTTCTTTGTATAGATCCGAAATGTCAATGAAACGGCCCGAAATCAAATTGGAAGAAACTGTTACCAAGCTATCAAATGAACTTAAAAATTTGGCGTTAAAACAGCAACATATGAAATCTGCGTATGAAAAAAAATAGATTACTTGATATTTTTTAATTTGTGTTATTTAATTTCACTGAAAAACTGTGATTCTACTGTATAAAAGTACGTTATGAGTAGCAAATAAAATAATCAAATATGAATAACGAACCGGAAGTCAATCGTCCCGCTAATTTTTCGCCCATGGCGCCACTTGCTACCTGTGGAACGAATATGAATATATATATAGATATATAACGAACTCCAGCCTGTAGGTTAGGAAATTGAATTCAGAGAAAAAGCCGGCGAAGGAGCTGGTGTTATGCCGACGGTTTTAACAGTTTTTTGAGAGGATTAATTCTTAATTCTTGTCGATAGTTTGATCGTTGCTGAGGAAGTATAACAATGGAGCTTACCGATGATAATCTGCTCACGCTGAGCGAATACTTGAGGCATACCTTGAGTCCCGATGTTGCAGTTAGACGTCCTGGTAAGACAATTTATAAATAAACTGTTGTGCATCAAACAATGGTATAGTCATTTGCTTTCATGCGGAATACCATGTCAATCTAATAGATGTTTAGTTGTAATTTTTATTCTATGTTTACAAAAGTAACATTTCATCAATCCTCTTCCTCTCAATATTGCTTTGTTACTTTAATCAAGCCAAATATTATACATCAAATATTTATTGATTGACTGTTCTGTACAAAAGATTGTCGTTTGATTTTTACAATAATACATATAAGAGGTGCTTAAAAATAATAAAACTATAAGATCAGATTCTAATACTCTTTAATGTACTTCTAGCGGAGAAATTTTTGGAGTCAGTAGAATTAAATCAGAACTATCCATTACTTTTACTTCATTTGGTAGACAAGCCTGATGTTGACATTACAATAAGAATAGCAGGAGCTATCGCATTCAAAAATTATGTAAAAAGAAATTGGAAAGTGGTATGTAATATTAATATTATTCAAGTCAATTTGTAGTATAATATAATTGGAAAAAAAAGAATACAATTTTATAAGTGATATCTGTCTATTTTTGCAGGAAGAAGATTCGGTTGATAAAATACACAGTCAAGATAGAGATGCGATTAAGAGGCTAATTATAAATTTGATGCTTCATTCTCCTGATGCCATACAAAAACAGTTGTCTGATGCGGTTTCTGTTATTGGAAAGCATGATTTTCCCGATAAATGGCCAGAGCTTATTGATCAGATGGTTGGGTTCTTCAACACTGGGGATTTCCATGTTATCAATGGTGTTTTGCACACTGCTCATTCTCTGTTCAAAAGATACAGATATGAATTTAAAAGTCAAGTTTTATGGACAGAGATAAAATATGTATTGGATAAATTTGCTAAACCATTGACGGATCTATTTTTGGTAAGACATCTCTAAATTTTTAATGTTAGATTTCTATAGCAATTAATTTATTTAACATGTAAATTTTTTTATTGCAGGCTACTATGAATCTTACCCAAGTACATGCCAACAATGTAGAAGCATTAAAAGTTATTTATAGTTCCTTAACAATCTTGTGTAAAGTGTTTTATTCACTCAACTTCCAAGATTTACCAGAGTTCTTTGAAGATAATATGGCCTCATGGATGACCAATTTCCATACTTTACTTACTGTTAATGTTCCATCACTACGAACAGGGGTAATTATTAATCATTATTACTTTTTCATTTTACTTTAATTTTTTAAGTGTCTTTTCTAATTTAATAAAATTACAGGATGATGAAGAAGCTGGAGTAATAGAACAATTAAAATCACAAGTTTGTGATAATGTCTGCCTGTATGCCCAAAAATATGATGAAGAGTTCCAGCCATATATGGATCAATTTGTTAAAGCAATATGGAATTTGCTTACCTCAACCGGTCAACAACCTAAATATGATGCGGTACTTAATATTTCGTTTGAATATATTTTATTGTTATGTTTATAATGGATATAAATAATTCTTCTGTTCTCAATGTTATAGCTGGTATCAAATGCTCTCACATTTCTGGCAACTGTCGCTGATCGTTCTCAATATAAGCATATTTTTGAAGATCCAACTACTCTAAGTAGTATATGTGAAAATGTTATCATTCCCAATATGGAATTTAGAGGTAAAATTTTTTTGGATATCACAAGTTTTAAATGCAAATTAAAATTGAATATAAGCGTGTATGTACTAATGACTTCATTTTATTTACAGAATCTGATAATGAATTATTTGAAGATAATCCTGAAGAATACATTCGCCGGGATATTGAAGGTAGTGATGTTGATACTCGTAGAAGAGCAGCATGTGACCTTGTAAAAGTATTGTCAAAATCTTTTGAAGCCAAAATTATGGAAATATTTGGTGCCTACATACAGGTATGTATTAGTTTCTATTATGTATAAATGTTCACAGGTCACAGTGATTTCTACATTTCTTTGTTTATAGGCTATGTTGCAAAACTACGTTGCTAAACCTGCCGAAAATTGGCGTAGCAAGGATGCAGCTATATACTTGGTAACAAGCAGTGCTAGCAAAGGCCAAACACAGAAACATGGTGTCACACAAAGCAGTGATCTTGTACCTCTTCCTCAATTTGCCGCAGGCCACATTGAACCAGAACTTGCAAAGCCTGATGGTTGGTAGAAATAATTTTTTTTACTAAAATTATCAAATTCAATATTTACTCATTTTTTTACCATTTGCAGTCAATGAATTCCCGGTTTTAAAAGCAGATGCTATCAAATTCATCAT
Organism: Nasonia vitripennis; assembly: GCF_009193385.2. Taxonomy (NCBI): domain Eukaryota; kingdom Metazoa; phylum Arthropoda; class Insecta; order Hymenoptera; family Pteromalidae; genus Nasonia; species Nasonia vitripennis. The sequence continues at coordinate 6,773,661 of NC_045758.1, read as the reverse complement.
GATATTTAGGTCTATTCTACCACGAGAACAAGTTGTTGGTAGTTTACCACAAATGATTCGGCATTTAGCAGCTACAAGTCCTGTAGTACATAGTTATGCTGCGTGCGCTATTGAAAAAATTCTTGCATTGAAGGGCCCAAACAACGTTGCTCTGTTAGTGGTTTTATATTTGAAAATTAATTTTGATAATGAATTTATTTATCATCATTTTTTTACCTAAAAAATATTGTTTATTATTATAGTGTAAAGGGAACTGACATTGCGCCTTTGGCTGCTGATTTGCTCAAGTGCTTGTTCGCGGTCTTAGATTCACCAGGATCAGAAGAAAATGAATATATAATGAAAGCAATCATGAGGAGCTTTGCTACTCTACAAGACGCCGTTGTGCCTTTCTTAGCAGACTTATTACCGAAATTAACACAGAAACTTGAGATTGTTGCCAGAAATCCTAGTCGTCCTAATTTCAATCACTATCTTTTTGAAACTCTAAGTATATCGATCAAGTGAGTAAATAACTTTGATTTAAATAATTAAAATTTCACGAAACATATAACATATAAACATTTTTTTTTTCATAGAATTGTATGCAAATCAAATCCCAAAGCTGTTGCATCGTTTGAGCAAGCTCTTTTCCCGACATTCCAAGGAATTTTACAACAAGATATCCAAGGTACTTTTGCATCAACTCAAACTTTGTATTTACATCTTAATTTTGATTCTGACACATATTTTTCCTCTAGAATTCATCCCCTACGTCTTTCAAATTTTGGCTTTGCTTCTCGAGTTACAAACGGCGAATGATGTGCCAGAATCATACATGGCACTATTTCCTTGTTTGTTGGCTCCAGTCTTATTTGAAAGACAGGGTAATATTCATCCGTTGAACCGACTATTACAAGCATTTGTTAGTCATGGCGCACATCAAATTATAGCACAAGAAAAAATCAATGCTTTATTAGGAGTATTCCAAAAATTAATAGCTTCCAGAACCAATGATCATGAAGGCTTTTTATTGATGCAGGCCATCATTGAACGCTTTCCTCCGTAAGTGTAAATTATGACTTATAAAAAATTTATTACATTTTGTGACTAAATTAAATTTGTATTTTGCTTAGGAATGCTTTGGAGCCTTACATAAAGCAGGTCTTTATACTACTCTTTCAAAGGCTATCATCTAGTAAAACGACGAAATTCGTTAAAGGACTTATTGTCTTTTTTTCCTATTATGTCGTACGATATGGAGCCAGTAATTTGGTTACAATGATAGATTCGATTCAACCACAGTAAGACTCTATTTTATGTATTAATTATTTGAAAACCATGACAATATTTTAACAAAATACTGATATAAAATTTATTTTTTAGAATGTTTGGAATGGTTGTTGATAGGGTATTATTAACAGATTTACAAAAGGTGTCTGGTGAAATCGAAAGAAAAGTTACGGCCGTTGGAGTCTCAAATATTTTAATTGATTGTCCTGCTATGCTTCAAAGCCCATACAATGCCTTTTATCCTAGGCTATTAGCGGCTTTAGTTGAATTCTTCGAATTACCGCATGATGAAACACAACTGCCAGAAGATCAGCAGGTCTTGGAAATCGATGACAATTCTGGATATCAAGCAGCATACAGTCAATTAATTTTTGCCAGAAATCCAAAAGTAGATCCTTTACCTAGTAAGTATTACAAATCTTGTGATACTTTGAATAAATCTTGTCAAACCAGAAAATTCGAATTAAATTCTTTAATCCATCTTTTTTAGCCGTCACCGACGTTCGATTCCATCTTGCACAAGGACTCGGAAGAATGGAGCCAGGTCAATTGCCTGGACTACTTGGTCAAATTCCAGAACCAAATGCAAATCACCTCAGGAGCTACCTCCAAACAGCCGGCGTTGCTGTTCAATAATACGAACTTCAAGTTCGGGGTAGACTAAAAATACATTTGATGGCCCGTAAGTTTAATAGCATCGAATTAAATAAAACTTGACCGGCATTATTCCACTTGACTACCGAGCTTTAAGCAAGTATATGGCAATGTTAATTTTAAATATTTTTATACTCCAAATTAACGAACATACTCTGCGATATGTAAGAGCCTATTTTACCCTATAACATATGTAATAATAGTTCTTTGAATGTGTACAAAAATTTAGTAGCAGTTGCCTTATAGTCTATAAATTATCAGTTTGAAATTTGCTATGTATAAAAAGACTATTTTTTAAATGATAAGATTATTAAAACTTGATTTACAATTGCCATGTTTTGCAGATATTTCAATGATTAAACTAATTTAATTCGATGCCAAATAGTTCTTGATGAACCAATAAGTTAGGCCCTCGATGAACTGGTCTGTCTAGCTTAACAAAATTTTGTATATGTGATTATTTTAAATGATAAAGGAACATACTACGTGAAGAATCTGTTTAATTGTATGTACAATATAGCTGTTGACAAAAGGTATATTTCGTTCTTTAGGATAAGTAGTATTCTCACTTTCATAACGGCATATGATGTAATAATAACTAATACAACTCAAATAAAAACATAATTTTAAACAATACACGAGAGTCGCTTTATAATTTTCCCAATCATAACCTTTCAATTCCTTCAAAAAGAAACAGGGTTAGAAGATTTTTATTTGCATCCGCAGTAAAGGCTTCAGATTGATAATTACCGACAATTACTGTAAATACTCTCGCAAGTCTTGCAAATTGCGTGATTTCATTTTCGAGATAACTGAAAACAAAATAGCGAAACTGTGCTTTGATATAAAAGACCTAAAATTGTAATTAAAGCTTCTAATTTGCCAAAATTGCTCTTGTTATTTTCTTTTACGATAACTTAATCGTCTGCCTTGCGGCTTATACTCGCAACAGTAGAGGCTGCCGGGACATTTGAATATCAGGAGCATTAAAGTTTAAAATCATTTTAAATATTCCAATGCAGTTGAAAGGTAGATGGACGCGATATTTTCATACAAATAATGCAACGGCTAAGTTGTTTTTTAATAAAGTTGCACAATTAAAATAAAAATTTCAAATAGAGCTAACTTTCTTCGCCAACTGCCGCTGACAGTCAAACCGGCGATACTATATACTTATATATCTATTCCGATTTTATCATTCCGTTTTCGTTTTTCGGAACGCAAGTGCGCTGTAGTATAGGGCCCATTGTAATATGAGGGGTAAGGTACTATAAGTATATATACTACATACACACTCAGTTGACTCGTTGCCCTTTGTTTTTGCATGATCCAAACAAAACGAACGTTGTTAGACACCTATTAATGTATGTGTACATTTATCTCGTAGATACATTCGTCAACGAATATAGATTATACTCTCTCCTGTAAACTTTGAGGGAGTACAGTACAGCCATAGTGCAGGATACGTGTATTTGAAAGTGGAGACCCCGACGCAACATTATGTATATATATAGGGTCGTTCTTCCGATATAATTATTCTTTGGATACTCCGTGATCTACGTAACAAATTTGTAATTGCAGTATTTGAAAATTCTGAAGTGCTGTTTAATCACTCATCTGTAAGTATGATAGACAAAGAAAACATACTTGTAGTTTGAATGATAATTGTTTTAGTTTACACATACACATGTATTATTAAATTGATAATAATGTTTTTTACAAGACTTTTATAATTCAAACTATGGCTACCAATAATATATTTGTTTGTTATAATTATGCAAATAAGAATACAAAATATATAATGATTCTACTTTTTTTTATGTACCTTCTTTTATAGTTATGTGAAATAAGATAAAAAGTAGAAAGAATGTTAAAAAGAAACATTCATACAAGAGAAAAGCATAAATCAGCAACCAGGCAAGAACTAAAAAAAGAGATGAAGTTAATTCAAAATTTCATTGAACAAGAGTCAAAATCTAGTTTGATTTTACCATTACCTGCAGACGTATCCCAGCTGACAAGAGAATTAACAGAATTAGAAATATCCGACAAAGATTTTGACGAACTTCCTGAACTATTAAGTTTACTAGCAAATTTGAAGAAATTGATTATCCATAATAATACTTTACAGTCATTACCCAATGTTATTGGAACATTAGAAAATTTATGTATTATAAATTTAAGTCATAATAGAATTGCTGAACTGCCTGATGAGATTAGCAAATTAAAAAATCTACAAGAATTAGATTTAAGTTTTAATCAGTTGGAGGATTTGCCCAAGGCATATTCAAAACTACAACGATTGCGAATACTGAATGTTTCAAACAACAATTTCAAATGTCTTCCCAAATGTGTTCAGAATGGTATGGGAACCTTAAGGGTTCTAAACATATCAGAAAATCCAAAGGTCAGAATAAATGTTACACCATACAGTAAATACTTGGAAAGATTTTATGCGAGTGGAAATGAAAATTGTTGTAAATTTCCTGATTGGCTTTTAAAGCACAAATTCTTCCATTTGAAAGAATTCGATCTAAATAAAACGAAGTTTGATGTTTATAGTTTTATTGGAAATGAAGGAAAATTGTATTATACATCAATTTCAATGGGATGTTCAAATTTATCAAGTCCTATTTTGGAGATGATAGTAGAAAACATGACAAATCTTGAAATTATCAATGTTGGAAATGAAAACCAATCTGAGTCTGGTAATATTTTTAGCAGTATACCTATTAATACATTGAAAAATCCAGGACTCATAACGGAACTGAATTTTCGTGCGACTAGTTTATCTACTATCCCAGCAGAAATCAAGCTATTGTGTAATTTGAAAAAATTGGATATTGGTCTTAATGTTATACCTTGGTTTCCTGAAGAATTTTGTGAATTATTGAAATTAGAATCTCTAAAAATGGATGGAAATGATTTTATTTTATTTCCTGAATGTTTTGGAAACTTAAAGTCACTAAAAGAAATAAGAGCAGAAAATAATGATTTATCAAAACTACCAGAATCCTTTGAACATTTGAAAAATCTTGCAATCATTGACATGTATAATAATAAGTTTGATGAATTTCCAAAAGTACTTGACGAAATTACCAATTTAGAAGGTTTAGATTTCGATTTGAATTTTTTTTCCACAGATGATATAATGGCAAGTATCTTTCAATATATTTGTAAAAACAATAATTCTTTGCCAAAATAACTAGATAAATTATTATAGATTGGGCATATGTCATATTCAATCCTTCGAAGGTCATATATATCTCTAATACAAGAAATGTCAGATAAAAATTCAAACTTCAGAAATTCTGGCATCAAAATTCAACCGTCCACAGATAGCGATTCTGATGACAACTTGAAAGCATATCCAAGCGGGTATAGCATTTGAAATTTATACTGGATATATATTTTTCGTCTAAAATGAATCTAAAATTATTAAATTTTTCAGTTATTCTAGTGATGATGCAGAAAACAATGTAATTATCTCTATTGATGTAAAAAATGATCCAGATGATAATTGGGAATCTGTTCAAGATTCAGATGACAACTATAAACCAGATGGTAAGTTAAATACATATTTATGGCTAAATGTTCAAGTTCAAGTAGTTATTATTAAGTTTTTTTGAAAAGATCCCCAAGATTATTATCATCATCGAGAAGGCTCCCAAAAGTTTTTACCTCCATTACCAGATGCATTTTGTCCTGCTGACTTGCATTCAAATAAAATTAAAGCAGAGGTTAAATCAATGCGTATACATGGTTCATTGCCATCATTTGAAATAGAACAAGGACAATTTGACGATGCTTGATGTGTCTTGCATTATTCAATATTTTGAAACTTGCATATTTTTTTTATGCTATGACAAAGACTATATTGACAATAATTTTAGAAATTGACTTGTAAAAATATTGTATCCATAGTACAACTATAAGTACAATTAACTTTTTTCACAAAAGATCTCTTTAATTATAATGAAAAATCATATTAGACAATTATAAATATAATGAAAATTGACGAAATAAGAATGAATTGAAAAATTAATAAACTTGTATAGAAATCTACATATTGTCATTATATTATTTATATACCTGATCTGTTCATGTTTAAAATATTCGCGGTACACGGATGTACATGTGAGGCCATCTAGCGGTGCTACATATATATATATCATAGTAAAATACCTATATAGTGATTAGTGATGCATATAGAAAAACATACCGGCGTTTTACTCATTCAATTTGCGGCGTATATATCTTCTGCAAACTAGATCGGCCTAATATACATTATACAGAACTCCAAAATTATAACAATATGAGTGACGGTATAGCAGAGGTTTTCAATTCATTTCAAGATCATTTAAACAATGAGCAAGAATTACGCGAGGTTGGTAAAATGTATATTTGTCTTTCTTCAAAAAATGTGCTACTTTTAGGTTACGAGTCATTGTCACCAAGACAATAAACGCATAGATTATTAGTATATAGCATCAACGTAATTATTTCAACTCGGAAACAAGCACAACTTGTAAATACTGTAAATGCCAAGTTTTACCTTTTAATTTCACTAAGTTGTATTTCAAAAATTGTAGATTCAAACAAAATATGTTAAATAGAAATTTTTTTTTGTAAAATAAGTACTTTACCTATTCTGACATACATTGCCACAATAGCAATAATAATTGACTTGAAAAATTTGGTATTTGAGTATAATAAAATCACTATTACTATAGCAATTTGACTGCTTGAAAAATGTAAATCATTACTTGCGGAATCAGGCTTAAAACTATTTGTCTCTATAAAGAAAAGAAAATTACAACATGTATTGTGTTTACAGGAAATTCGCAACAATGTGAAAGAAATTGAAAAAATTTCAAGGGACATTGTAATGACTTTACAAAATATTCATAATGAGCATACTGAAGAAAATATAAGCAAGTATTTTTATTCTAGTCAAATTTAAATGATGTGTGCGTGTAGTATTTATTATTTGTGGCATTGTTATTTTTCCAGTTGTTGCACAGTATTGTTCCAAGTCTCGAGAACTCTTTGAAGGTGTGCGAAAACATTATGAAAAGTTAGCAGCTATTGTACCTCATGACCAATATTATCGTTATCATGATCAATGGAAATCAGTCACGCAAAGATTATGTTTTTTGGCTTCTTTAGTAGTGTATCTGGAAGTCAAGGTTCTTGTTACCAAAGAAACAGTAGCAGAAATATTAGGACGTAAGTTTTAAACTGGAAATATGTAAAATTAAATGCTTGAAGATAATTGTTTTATTATCTGTTCTTAGTTAAACATAAAAGAGAAGATGGTTTTCATCTGGATCTAGAAGATTTTCTAATGGGATTATTGCAACTTTCTTCTGAATTGGTATGGACAACTAGTTACTATATGTATGCATGTAATATATTTTTTTTCAACCTGTCTAACTAAATTCTATTTTCAGAGTCGTTTCGCTGTAAATAGTGTAACTAACGGCGATTATCATCGACCAATGGAAATTGCGCATTTTGTTAATGAACTAAATGCTGGGTTTAGGTTACTAAATTTGAAAAATGATTCCCTCAGAAAACGTTTTGATGCGCTAAAGTATGATGTGAAGAAGATTGAAGAGGTGGTATATGACCTTAGCATAAGAGGTCTCAAACCAGATGCTGCTGCAGCTGGAGCTCAGGAACCATCAGGAGTAGAAAAATCAACATCGGTAGAAGAGGATAAGTAAACATATACTTATTGTTTAAAAAATGTAAAGCATTTATCATTTAAATTTGACAAAAAGGGTTCATTATTATTTTTTTACAAAACTTGAGAAAGTTTTATAACACAAACATGTATCTATTCTTAGAAGCATTTAATATTGCTAAAAACTATTTCATAATAAATAAATTTGAAAAATTTTAAAGTTGTACTAAAAATATCTATTTTACATATATTTAGTTAAATTTGCGTATTTAAATCCTAAAACCAGATTAATTAATAACCTCGTTTTGCGTCAATCAAATTTTTTAGCGGTTCTTTTCTTAAGTATTTTTCGTAGTTTTCTGCAAATACTTCTGCTACATCTTGAGCTCTTGAAATTCCCGATACATGAGGAGAAATCGTAACCTGTTGAATGAAACGTTAATTCTTTATTTTACACTGTAGACAGATAAGAAATAAATTACGATTAATGAATTTTGTAAAAACCTGAGGAAACGTCCATAGTTTACTGGTTTTATCTAAAGGTTCTTCTTGAAAAACATCTAGTATAGCTCCGGAAATCCAGTTGTTTTCAAGTGCGATGATTAAATCTGATTCTTTTATAATAGAACCTCTTCCAATATTAACAAACACCGATTTTTTCTCAATGCAGTTCTTCAAAATATCGCCGTTTAATAAGCCTTTAGTGGAATTCGTTGAAGGCATTACATTGACTATGTAATCACAGCTTTTTAATAAATCTGGTAAGAATTCTGTTGTAATGTGTCTATCGATATATTCATTATTTTTTGGTGATATAGACCTCGACATGCCCCAAACTGTTGCGCCGAAAGTTTTCAAAATTTTCGCGACTGCAAGACATAAAAAAATGTAATAAGACATAAAAAAAAATTGTGCAAGAGCACGTTTATATAAATAAGCAGAAGACAGGCATGAAAACTTACTAAAACTACCGATTTCTCCCAGACCCAAGATACCGATCGTGAGATCAGCTATGCGTCGATGATTCGAAATTTTCCCGTCTTGGCTCCACAAGCCACATTTTTGGTTTTCATACTGCTTTCTTTGATCGCGCTCGAAATTGACTATCTGCGATACAACGTATTCAGACATGGCATGACCGAAACTCGATCCCGTAAATCTCGTGATAACGTACGGCAAATTTTTATTTTTTATGCTCGATAAAAGCTCTTCGACTCCCGCCCAAGTGGTTTGCACCCATTTCGTGGCTGGCAGTTTCTCAACATAAGGAATCAATAAATGTGGATCAGCGACTAGGACCTGTGCTTTGGAAAGTTGCTGAACGCTGTCGTCCGAGCCTGTGAAAAGAGAAATTTTTAAATTTCCCGCTCTCGGGAAGGAGTGCGCAGTTTGTCAGGCCCAGTCGCTGATTGGCCCGGTCGTGATCTCGCGATCTCGACATTTGATTGGCGCACGTACGAGCAAGCCACTTGGCCGAGCACGTGTTTGCAAAATTGCGAGGCATCGCGCTGCAAAGAGCCGCAAGAATAAATAACGAATTACCTAGTTTCACGTCGCAGAACGTAACGTGAGGCAGAGCGACGCGAAGGTGATGCGATAAGCGTGGTATCGCCGACAAAACGGACACCGAACTCGTCGTCATTGCAGGCCGCGCAGTTGTGCATATATGCAACAGCGGCGCAATTGCACGACGACAAGAACTAAGAAGTGCGGGAAGGGCAGGGAGAAGATAAGCGCGCATCCACGCCTTTTCGTCGAAAAACTACGTTGGTCAAATTTCGTCATATGAATTTCGGAGTCCGTCGCATATTTAAATTCGGCAGTGATAACCTGCACCTCGTCGCAGACAGGTACAGGCCCGCGAGGTGGACTCGAAGGGTTATCGCGGGGAGAAAAGAAAATAAAAGAGCAGCGCTCGCGCGACCGAAAAAAAAAATTCGAGCAGCATCCGAAAAAGGGAAAAGAGGTGTAAGAACCGAGCGAAATTGCAAACGTGCCCTGAGCTCTGCGCGTGCAGCCGGTGAAAAAGAAAATAAACGTCGCTGTAAAGAACGAGGAGAAGCGATTTCGCGCGCGCTGGATGGCGGGGGTCATAGCAGAGAGCAGCCGCGCAGCTTGGCGCGCCTTCCGTAGTGCGCGCCAAGAGCAGTCGAGAGCGACGCGAAGCGACGACTCTGCCAAGTTTTCGCGCTAGTGTGCGAACGGGCTCTAGTCGTGCGGCTACGCCAGCAGTCCGGAGCTGAAAGAGAGAGAGAGAGAGAGAGAGAGAGAGAGAGAGAGAAAGAGAGTGTGGCGCGCAGCCCAGTGAGATCCCAGCAGTCGATCTTGCGCATCAGCCAAGCGCCGCTGCGCCGAGGTTGCGAGAGCCGAGAAACGCCGGAGCACGACCGCGAGAGGCGCTGCGCCAGCAGTCCAGTTCGGAGCTACACACGCGCGTGCACGGGGCGCAGCCCACGGACAACGGCTCGGACCGCGGGGAAAAGTGCCGGAAAGCGACGCTGGTGGCGCTGCGGCGCCAGGCTGCGGCTCCCCGAGTCGGGCGTCGCGCTATGGGACATGGCCGAACGTGCAAATGGCTGGTGCGTCGGCCATGATGGCTTTGCGCAGGGCCCGTGTGTCGCAAACACGCTTTCAACAAAGTGAAAAGTCGGAGCGGCGCAAGCAGTGATCGTGTTGCCTTTGCGGGCGCAATGGCGAGCGGGCAAGGATGAGGCCCTAAGCCGAGTGACCTGGTGGCAGCCAGCACTGCCAGCAGCCAGCCAGAGCAGCGCGCGCGCCGCGGCGGCGGCGGTGGCGTTGAGCCCGCGGCGGCCCCTGGCTCTAGCAGCAGCAGCAGCGGCGGCGGCGGCGGCGGCGGCGTCAGCATCAGCGGCGGCGACAGCAGCAGCATTAGCAGACCGAACGCCGGAGTGTTTCGGGCCTAGTGGAAAGGCCCCCCCAGTACCCCCCGACTGCCCCCGCGCAGTCAGTTCTCGCCGAGACGGCCACTGTCAACACGCGACTCGCCCGCCATGAGCAAGCTCTCGTTCAGGGCGCGCGCCCTCGACGCGGCCAAGCCCATGCCCATCTACATGGCCGAGGAGCTTCCCGACCTTCCGGACTACTCGGCCATCAACCGGGCCGTGCCGCAAATGCCCAGCGGCATGCAAAAGGAGGAGGAAAGCGTAAGTGCCCAGGCCCAGCCAGCAACGCTACAAGCATGTTTTTCGTTTCCGCCATCTTGCTCAGCTCACCGATCTCAACCAGCCAATGTCTCCCGTAAACATTCGCCAGGTGGCGCGCCCGCTCGCTTGTCGCCTGCTCCTTTCCGCTACTGCCCCTTTCCAGCTCCCATTCAGCTTTCATTGCCCTGCATCAAAATGATTCTTTTTTATTCTGCTCGTCTTGCTCAGCTCCTTTTTTATTCATCTTTTCCAGGAACACCATCTTCAGAGGGCAATATGCTCAGGCTTGATCATTCCCACTCCGGAAGTGACAAGCTTGACAGATGTCGATTCCTACGAAAAGATATACCCTGCGGACTACAAGCTTCCACGACAACTCATACACATGCAACGTAGGTGTACACAGCAGCAACTACTCTCTGATGCAGGATAGCCGATCTTTTTACTAATTAATGGCACTTGTGTGCGTAATTTATAGCCTTTGCAATGGAGCAGGATATTCCAGACTACGACATGGACTCGGAGGACGAAAAGTGGGTTGGCACACAAAGCCGCAAAATGGATTTGACTCCGTTGCAATTTGAGGAAATGATGGATAGGCTGGAAAAGAGTTCTGGCCAAACGGTTGTCACGTTAAATGAAGCAAAAGCACTCCTAAAGGAAGACGATGACTTGATTATTGCAGTATTTGACTATTGGTTGAACAAGCGCCTGAAAACTGTAAACTTTGTTTCATTCTCCCTGCTCTCCTTGTATTAATCTTATCATGTTGTTGCTGGAAAATTCATAAAATTTCTTGGTACTTTCAGCAACATCCACTTCTTTTATCAGTGAAAACAGAACATCGGCATGGTTCTGCTGCCAATAATCCTTACTTGGCGTTCAGGCGAAGAACGGAAAAAATGCAAACGCGAAAAAATCGTAAAAATGATGAAACGAGTTACGAAAAAATGCTCAAACTTCGCAGGGATCTCAGCAGAGCCGTCACATTGCTGGAGATGGTCAAGAGAAGAGAAAAAACGAAACGAGAACACTTACATCTTACTATCGAAGTTTATGAGAAGAGGTCAGATTTTTATATCCTCTCAAAGTGACGTGACGTTTATTCCATTCATTCAATTGCAAATTATGGTACTAATGTTTTCAACTCTCCACTATTAGGTATCAGGCGCAAGATTTCAATGGGCAGATACTTGCAGAAGTATCAGCACTCAAAACAACGCGGCCTGCATTTGCACCACTCTTCACAAATCAGTTTGGTGTTCATCAGAATTGGACAAACAAAGTTTGTGGAAAGGTACGTTGCTCTCAATCGGCGTATTCTATAAATACTGAGAAACAGATAATTTATGAAAAATTTTCCTTGCAATCAGGACGATGTTATCGGGCCCAGGAAGGAGAAAAGACAGTACAAGAAACGAAAGCACAAAACGGATGTACGAAGCGGAGGATTGGAGGACAGCGGTGTACGCAGTGGCTCTGGAAGCAGTGGAAGTCGAAGCAATCGAATGGCTCTCGGAAGCGGGCTGGACCCGCTGGCTAGCTCGGATGAAGACAGTCCGCTTCCATCTCACTCGCAACCCTCTCTTCCCTCGGACCGTGACGACGAAGATACGGCTGATGAGGGCCAATTCGCTTTCCGGCGAAATAGACACAATAGTTATTTACCTGTAAGGATTTGTTGTACTTTAAGTTCTAGAAACTAGATCTTGATAGTTCTTGAAGATTCGAATGCTCAAGCCACTCAAGAACCCCCTTTAAATGATCAAGTTTTCGGCATTAATTTACTAACTGTATCACTTTTACCTTTGCAGCCTGTATCAGGTGGGTTTGGAAACTGGCCTTGGTGTGATAAAGATGAAGGAGGTTTGGCTGATAAAAGATATAGGTTTGCTCTTACTAGTATCAGCAAACCTACACCAAGATGCATTGGTCTTGCACGACGTCGAATGGGCCGAGGCGGCAGGTATGAATTTCACTTGACAAAATTCATGTAAAATACTTGGGCTTGAAAATAATTAATAAAATCATTGTTTTTCAGAGTCATACTCGATCGTTATTCAAACGATATGGATGATGTTTGGTCTTCCTTAGATTTCACGATACACGAACCAAAGCGTGACACAGCAGTCCAAGCAGATGCAACAGCGTCTGCAGCAACGATGACCGGAATTAAACAAGATTGGTATGATGCAAATCTATCTAACAAATTGATCCAACTTGAAACCCGAAACATGAAAAAAAATCATCATCTTCTTGTTGCAGGCTCCACTTTCGACCCAAGACACCGCCTCCATCAGAACACAGTCCCAGTGAGGAAAGTAGTGACAGTGATTCGGAAATGGAAACAATTGGCGCAAGGCCTGAGCCGCTTCCGTTTCCTTTCCCACCAGAGGCAACGTCTATTTGTGTTGATATAGAACCAGATCGCATGGACGACGAGCCACCTTTTACGTCTGAATTCAATATTTCGGAATACTTCTCGGTTGACACTATGTCAGACTTGGATTTGGCGCTTGCAGCGAGTACTAGTGCAGAGCCATCGGACAGTAGTGATTGGCGGACAGACGAACTAGGATGCTCGCGTTTCCTAGTTTTGCCAACGGGCGAAAATTCGTTTGCGCCACGAATTCGGCCGCAGTGCAGTGGTAGTGCTAATAGTGTAAATACTTCAAGTTGTTCTGCTGCTTTGTCAACATTATGTACAAGCAACCAATCAACAGCTGCAAATACATTAGTGTCTACACAGTGCATAAGTGTCAATGAGGCTCAGTCAAATTATCAAACTAAACAGCATAGACAATTGCCAAATAATAGCAATGCTGCCTCAATACTGTCCAAGTCACTGACTAGTCCAACTAATAACAGAAGCAGTGGTACTGGGGTGGTCAAAGTGTTTAGTACAACGGGATCGACAACTAGCAGTAGTGGTGGCACAATTACAAACTTTGGTAATGGTCACCAAAACGGTCCTGCTGTCACTCACTTGCATAACTCTAAAAGTTTATCAAACAGCACTCACACTGTGAACAACCAATCGACGATACTTCTACCACAGAAGCATCCGCCGTCCAATTTGCTGCCAGACCTCAGCAAGCTTGCCAGTCTAGCTAGACAGCAGCAGCAAACTCAAAATCAGACCCAACAAATCCCGACGTCCGGGGAAATTACGCTTAATAGTAATAGGTATGCCTTTTTTATGAAAGAAATTTTGAACTAAAAATTTATTCCTTGTGTTGATATAATTTTGAAGAGTAATTGTACATTGTGCAACTGAGAAGGAAAAGAGCTAGTACAGCGAGAGCGAGATTGTAGCACAAGTTGGAGTCGAGGATGCCGAAAGCGCCCGAGACGGAAACGAGTTCTAAAATCTCGTCTAAGCTACAAATTACCCTCGCTTTTGTTGCACACTGTACTTTTTTAATAAGTGCATGTAAAGCCCTCCTTTTATGCATGTAAGGTAAAGGTTGTTAAAAGAAAATGATTGAAATCATTGAATTCAAAAAGTTGAACCGCTATTTTTTATTACTTATGGTAAATGCATTTTTACTTGTTTATAGTAGAATAAAAACTTGGGTAAAGTTGATTTAAAACAAAATTTCTGAACGTAGTTTCATTTATCATGCATACCTTTTATTTGTTATTATTATTATTTTTTTTATAAAAACAAATAGTACAATAGGGAACAGACATGATTTTTAAAACCTTTTATAGCACAGTGTGGCTAAAATCCTCTGTTAAGTCACGCCTATCTGTGACTAAAGTATTCCTTTTTGCACCGTGTTTTTGCTAACCTCACGGTGCAAATAAGGATTACTTTAGTCACGAATAGGCGAGAATTGCGGACTTTAGCAGTCTGTGCTATAAAATTTTATACGATACTCTTGACTTAAATCGTTCAGTTTTACACGGCGCAGTTAGCACCCGAGCGTAGCGAAAAAAAAGAACCATTTATGTCACACGTATCGTAATGTACTAATACGATACTTGTGACTCAAATCGACCCATTATTACACGCCGTGTAATAATGGGCCGTTTAAGAGGCTGTCGGAGAAGCAGCCGCAAAGTGTCGCCGCAACGTCCGAGTGGCGCTGCGGTCAGGTGGTCCAATCCCAATTGAACAATAAATACAAAAGAACCGCGTACTTAAGAACAAAAATCGCTCGTTAACGCCCTTCGTTTTATCCTAAAGTAATAGTAACTCGTGCAAAACATGGTATAAACTCCATATTTTTGACGTAGTATTGGAATTACGTTACAGCAATAGAGCAGCCGAACAAGCGGCCATCTTGAATTTATATACAGTCACCGTGCCTAGATAGGTCATATCGTAATTCTAATTCTACGACGAAAATATGCACTTAATACCATGTTTTGCACGAGTTACTATTACTTTAGGATAAAACGAAGGGCGTTAAAGAGCGATTTTTTTCTTAAGTACGCGGTTCTTTTGTATTTATTGTTCAATTGGGATTTAGCCACCTGACCGCAGCGCCACTTGGACGTTGCTGCGGCACAGTTCGGCTGCTCCTCCGACAGCCCCTTAAGTCACATGTATCGTAATATACTATTTTAAAATATAGTTAAAGATAAATCTTACATAAAAGTACAAGAGTCACGATTTTTACTGCAATATTTGTTAAGTAATATTGTTTTGAAAATTCGGTTTCCTAATGATACGTTTAAACGATTGAGAGCTCACGTGATCAATATGGCGGCGCGAAGGATGAAAATATATATGGATGCATAAACGCATGTAAATTTTAATACATAAAATAACCATATTGTTTTCTCCAAATTCATAATAGAGATGAGAGATAATGCTTCAAAATCAAAATAGATTCATGATGACTGAATTTATGTTCTCAAATGCCCTACGTTAGGTTAGGTCTTTATCCTTTGAGCCGCCATATTGGAGAGCTGCCGCTCTAAAAACTACTCAAACATAAGAATTTTTAATTAATCATATTAGGGCCTAGTGGTATTAAATCAGATAAAAAATGTATGCATAACGTATTCTTATGCTATTTTCTACTGTATATAAGTATTTATATGTATATAGCAGAACTATGTCCGTTCCCTATTTTTTAAACAATGTCTTCCAAAAACTCCCCACAATGGAAATTTTTTTATAATATATAAAATAATTACAATGACGTTAAAGAATTATATATTATATGTTTAGCGATTTTTTTAACTAATTCATGCTATAGGATTTTTGCATCAATAATTGGATATTTAAAAAATTGTTGTGAATCTTGCAGTGAAAGGTTGGACATGGAAGTGGATGGAGTGCAAAGCTCACCATGTGATGGTAAACCACAGCAACAGCAGTTGGTACGAGCTAGCAAAGCAAATTCGTTGGCAATGGAAGTGACATGATGCCTGCTATCTGCACCCCTGTTGCTACCATTACGTCACTGGGGGCTTCGCTAACCTTACCTTGCCAATGCATGCCTCATTTTGGCACTGGCTACAGACTACTTGTTCCGACGCTAATCGTGGTATGAATAGGCACATTTATAGCGACACGTTGTACAACCGTTTCATGACAAACTAGATCGAAGTAACGATATAGTGCGCTCGCAACGAGAAATATGATATGATCCTTAATAACTTGAACAGTATTCGAATTAACAATCAAATTCTACAAGTTAATGCGCAAAAATTATTAACAGTTTGTTTATCTTTCTAAGTAGCTACAATATGTGTTGGTGACGCACGTTACGTAGAAGAATCACGTTACTTCTATCTCAGTAATTGTGAACTATCACGTAAAATTTGAAACACAATGTTTTTATGCAATATTTAATGATAATTAAACTTTTAATTTATCACAGTAATTGAATATCAATGATAAGCAAGATGTTCAAGTATATATTTCTTCCAGTTTATTGTTGTTACATAAAAAAAAACACATGAAAAACAATCCTTGTATATATTATTAACATTGTGTTTGAAAAATTTTGAATTGTTCTCAATTAGTCGACGGTTAACCTCATTATAGCGCCTGTGTTGGGACCTAAAAAGCACACAACGGGTATATCAACATACTCCTGTCTTTCATGCTAGTAGATGCGAAGGATTTATACAAAAATAACGCTTTACAAAAATAGAGTAATATTTATTGCAAAAAAATTTAACAAAAGGATGAATTTTAGTTTAGAAACAAAATGTTTGTTCCCTACTGTAAAGGAAATTAATTACAAAAAAACTAGGTCATTTAAAAAGTTGATTTAGCTTACATTGCTTTACTTGTATATATTTTAAATTCGTTCAATGTCTAGATTTTTTTTGATAAAATGTTCTGGCTACAGGAGCTGATTTATCTTTTGTTATCTAATTAGAATCCATCCTTGTGGTCAAATAAAAAGCAACAGTGACATTAATAAATCTGAATGTACACGAGTTATTCGTATTAAACGGTATTAGCGTACCATTGTCTAATCTAAAGACATACGTTCTTCTTCTACGTAACGATTGTACGCTCCTGCTAACGAAAGCCTATGTCAGCTCTGAAAAGTGTAAATGTGAACATGTGTGTAAATGAAAATGAAAATTGGACGGGAGAATGAAGTAGAAAAAAAGAAATAAAAGACTTTGCATTCCTAGTTTAAATTATGTCAGGGCTGGTGCGACGCTCTCTTTTTTATTTGCTTCCAATTTTTTTTTAATCTGTTTCTTGTACAGCTTATCACGTCTGTTAAAAGGACTTACGTAATTCACAACAGAAAGAAGATCGTTAAACAATTTTCTTTTTATTTCGTGAATCTTGTGAGGATCAGACGTTTCATTAATCGCATGCATTAACGCTTTGATGCAACTGTAACAAATAAACCATAGTTAGAATAGCAGGGAAGAGTTTGATGTTTAATGCTCTGCAGAACAAATTGTACAATTATATTGTCACGATGTGTAGCATTTTTTCTGTTAGTCAAACTTTTTTTACATAATGACATAACAGAATCAAATACTTAGGTCCTTTTTTACGATTATTTATTGCAGAGTAAAACAAAGGATAGGCTTTGAAGATATGTCATGAATAAGTCCACTATCACATTTTCGAATCTACATTTACATGGTTATAAATGAGCACTTCCGGTATCTGTTGTATTGAAATTTTCAAGTTGAAAACAATTATTTAGAGAGAAAACTTGCAAAAGGTTGTTTGAATTTGATTTTAATTTAACTAGCAATGTCATACAAATCGATTACGTAGTTATTTCAGCTTTTTTTGTGTTTTGGCGACATGAATTTTTTAAAAGGAAGTGTCCGGTGCCAGCCACATAATTAATGGTGTAAACAAAAAGGCGTTGCGAACGTTTTAAGCGTAGGGGATCTTCGATTATACGGAAGGAAAGGAAAACATGGAAAAAAACAGATGAATTGTATATATAAAGATAATTACGCTTACTGTATCTCTTACATTTAGGTGATTAATTAAATAAATGTAATTAATGTTGTTGTGGTAGGCGCACAGCGATGTATGAGAAAATTATTAATAATTCGAGTCGATTTTAGGAGGAGTAATAAAGAAATTTTATCCTAGATTTATCGAATGAATACAAGAACTCGTCGAATTTTGAGTTATTTTGTCAAGAGACCATCCGCTTGCGTAAGATGTACATTATCGCGCGAACAAGTTTTACATGCGTTTCTGCGATGTATTTGTAAATACTTTCTTAAGCATTATTAACTGCGTATGGTCTTTGCAGATCTGCTTTCAGCTTATCAATTCTACTATACGTTTTAATGGAAAAACAAACATCAGTAATTTATATTGTGAATTAATGAACTAGAGTGAGAAAGCGATTTTAATCGCGTGTCTAACGATATATTGGCACCGATTTTTTTCCGTTCATCTCCAGTTATGTATTGGCAATTCAACGATACCGCAGCGCCAAAAAGCCAATGTTAATTTCCATAAGGTGGTGAGTTTTCAAAGCTGAGACCAACCCGATTTTACTGTGCATTATATATATATATATATATATATATATATATATATATATATATATATATATATATATATATATATATATAAATCAGGTGTTGCTCAGCTTCGAAAACTCGCCACTTTATGGAAATTAGTATGGGCTTTTTGGTGCTGCGGTATCGTTGAATTGCAAATTCCAAGCCGTAGGGCAGATCTGCAAAGACGAAAATCATTTAAAAACGTTTTTTGTAAAATTCTTGTTTGGTTTTTCATTCGAAACAAAGAAAAAACCTTGTAAGAAAATATCTGTTGACTTGGTTAAATGGTTCAGCAAAAATATAATGGTATACAGATTTTTTATAAAAAAAGTAAAGAAAGAAACAAAACAGAAGTAAGTTTATTTCAAATATAAGTCACCTCCCTTACAGACGGCATCAATCGATGATGAATCAATAAATGAATTGTCCAAATGCATGAAAAAAGTCCCTCCAACTATAAAGACTGAGTTCATTCTAAACATCTTTGATTTAGTAGGCGGATGTTTCAGAGTATAACGACTATTTAAATAAATACTCGCGTTTGTCCGATTGACTATTTAATAGAATGATGAGTTGTAACAATAACCACCTGTGGTTATCATAATGATTTTTCCTCTATAAATACAGTTTGCATTTTAAAATCGTACAAGCCAAATGAGTAGTATCCAAATACGAACAGCTTAAAATTTGTTTTAACTTCGAATTAACGTGGATGTCATAAAAACGCGTTTATATGAACTTTGATTGTCTTGAAATGGTGACTAGAGAAAATAAGCTGACATCGTTGCAATAACTATTTTAATTATACAACTTGCGAGATTTTCGATTTGTTAAACTCTTCATTGATCACCTGCCATTTGTAGTAAACGACATCGTTTTGCGCATTGTATCTGCCATGCATTACCTACTTTATTCTATGAATACATGCCAGGATTCTATCATGTCGCTATGCGACAGAATCATTGTGTCGGCTACTATAAGGCCTGTGCGAATTCTTCTTAGCATGGTATCCAGTTGAGTATTTTTTAGCTGAGAAATTCATTTTAAAGCCTTAGCAAAAAAACTAACTTGTGCGCATAATGGTTTTGCATTGTTACTGTATCGTGAATAATTTTAATTATTTTATTTATTGTTTAGTCTTGGCTTCTAAAATTTAATCAATTCATAACTATTTATGAAATTGGACACCATCTAATAAGGAAACTCGTGTTGGAACTCAACTCTATGGGTCTCGTAAGATCGCACAGCATCGAGATTTTTACATACGACTACTGGGAGAAACGAGAAGACGCTTTAATATGAAATTGAAAGCGACAACAAAAATTGTGCTTGTGCAAAATGAAGTCTTAAAATTTTGTAACCTGGCGGTAATAATGTAAATTTTAAGTGGTTATCTTTTAAGTCGAATACTCGCGCATTAAAGCAAAAACGTTACAAAAACAAAACTTTCAAGTATTGTTCTTTTTTTAAACATTTCCCGACAGCACCACTGTCCTCTAGCTAGCTCTAACATATCAATGAGTATTTCTAGAGCTCTGTCATTTGAATTTTAAGGATCTTGGAAGGATTCTGATTTAGAGGCAAAAAATGATGCTTAACTCCACTTATTAAGTTATTGAGAAAAAAGTGAATATTTTAAATAAATAACATTGCAGTTTATGTTTCATAGATACTTGCAAAACTATTCATACATACCTTATAAATTATATATGTTTTATTATTATATGTAGTACGTACATTACGTAACGTATTTTGAAAATTTTTTAAAATATTTCTTCAAGCCATTCTAGATTAGTTTATATTTTCATTGTCACAAAAGATATATTTAAAATGTTTTGAATTTCGTAATATATATAAGATGGCGCTCGACGCGCGCATTAAAAAAGAAAAGTGAGGTTAACAAAACAAAAACATGCGGTATAGGCAGTGTATTATCAGTGTGTCTGTGTCTTCTATATAGAAATTATTAAGTAGCTACCTATTGGTAATTAAATACAAAAGTTCATTGTAAATTATTACAGAAATGTAGTCATCCGTTGAATAGTATTTCCTGCAAATGTCACAATGTCTCAATCCAACTTACAACAAACTAGGATAGATCAGTTCTACAAAGTAGTTTCCAACAAAAATACTGGATGCGGTGTTAAATTATCACCGGAATTATTGAAACAAAAATACAATTCAAGTAGAAAATCTGTAAGTTTTTATTTTTTCAACTATTCTGAGATTCATATTTATAAATCCCAAATTTTTTTTCCATCCAACAGCTTTCATTGTTGAGAAAAAAAAGAAACTCAACTAAAATGTCCAACTTTGTAGAAAGTGAAATACAAATTCTTGAACAGAAAACTTCAAAATGTTCGCAAAACCTGAAACGAACATCTTCATCAGAATTGGAAAATTCACCAAAAAAAGTTAAATCGAGTGTGGCTGATTCAAGTCCTCAAAATACAAATAATCAAACACCGCTCAAGTTAAGAAGTCCAAATCAGATAACTTCTCCAGGAAAAGTATCAAATTTTACTCCTAAAAAAAGTCCACAAAAGAACAGAAATTCATCATCTCCCAATAAGTCTTCACCAAGAAAATTATTTTTTGCTGATAGAATAAATGTTGAAAATGTACAGCAAGCCATTGAGAATTTAAATCTCTTGAGACAAGGCAGTATTGTTCCTAATGAATTTGATCTTAATTCTGTATATCAATGTGTTCAATTTAGCATTGTATACAGTGATGCTATTATTCCAAATGCACATAAATTTGAATTGAAAGACATTATATTTCCTCAAGAAAAACATGCTGATCATCTTTTGATGGTTGTCATGGATGTCTTCTCCAATCCAATAAACTGTGGGTATTTTACAAGAGAAGAGCTAGATTTAATATTTTCACTTTTTACATTGTCTCCAGAGTCACAAATGTTATTTGTAAGACTACTAAAGAGAAAACTATCATGGCATAGAACGTCAAGTATAAAATACCCTGAAGTTTCAAGTGACCTTGATCCTTTTTTTAAAGAGTTGGTGCAAAGTGGATTTTGCACTTCAGACCTAGAGTCAACTGATACACCAGTTTTGTTAAATATGCTACAAGTAGATGAAGTTCGAAGCATTTGCCAAAAACTAAAAATTGATCATCGTGGAAATAAACCTCTTTTAATGGAAAGATTGCTAAAATATGGCAATTCATCAAAATCATTTTTCATAGGAGCAAAAAGTCCAAAATCTGTACTACGATCCAAAGCATTAATAATACTTCAACCTTGTGTTTGTTTACCAGAAAAGATTATAAATTTATTTGATAGAATTTTCACTTTACTATACCCAGTTCAGGATCCGTCAGAGAGTATTGCAGATCTGTTCCTCACACTAACAAGTGTTCATAAAGGCGAAATTCTTTTTCCACCCATTGAAAAGCAAGAATCTTTTCCAATTTTTCAAAATAGGGCACATTTAATTAGGTGAGTTTTATAAGTTACGTAACAATTTTTAAGGAAAAAGTTTTGATTTTATTAAATATTATAATTTTTTATGTATTTTCTAGCTTTGTTGAAAGCAAGAATGCTTTGAAAGAAATACTAGCTTTAATCGAAAAAAAAGATTGGGAGGCAGTAAGAGATTTGGGCCAATTTGCATTAAGGCAGTTATCAAAAGTAGACAAACGGTATTATTTTTGATATAATTATTTATTTTTATTTCATTTTCACATTTCCACAAATTATTTTTAATGTACTCTTTTTCTCTAGTGATTGTGAATCTTCACTTCCTCTGCACATTAGAAAGTTTATACCAGAATATACTTGGGTTAAAGTTTTATCGATAAGCGTAGATGCATTTAAAAAAACTCCAGAGACAATTCAAGAAGCTGTAAATATATTAGAAACTCTCATAGCTGAAAAAAGTTTTACACAAAGTAGTCGGGGTCGTTGGTACAGTGAGCTTGCATTGATTGAAATGCATCATAGAAAAGATTTAGAACGCAGTGCTGAATTAACCTTACATGCTTTGCAACAAGTTACATTAACAGAAGTTGATGTATCAGGTTTACTTGAAAGATTAAGAAAACTAATGAGAAGAAAAACTGGAATATCCAACGAGACTAAAAGCAAAATTCAGAAAGTTCAAGAAGAACTAGAAAATCAAGGCATAGTTATTCAAACTACTAGGTCTACAACAATTTTTGCTACTATGGCTAGCAGGTAATCAAATTTCAGATGTTAGATTTAAAATATGTGTATTTTCCACAGAAGGAAATTTGGACAGCCCGTATCTCGTGTTTGCCATTTACGCGAGATATGGACTGTTCAAGTTTTTTCTCCCTAGCACATAATAATATAAAAAAAAAACTCGCAATATTTTTTAGAGCTGAAGCTGGAGGTAAAAGTACTTGGTCAGTCACAATTAATGGTAATGACAAATATTATGGAAGTGTAGAAATGTTAGCACTGCAACATTACACGGCTGAAAAAAGCTATCATGTGGGTTTACATTGTGAAGGTTCCCTGCCAGTAACACTGTTTGCTGTATTTTTTTGGGATGAACTATACAAGACATTTGTACCTGGAGCTTTTGTATCAAAATACCAAGATGCACCTCTAGATCTCTTTACTGCAGAATTTTTTAATAACAGAAAAAAGTTCATAGAAGAAAAAATAAAATTCATACGAGCTCTAGATTTGGACACTTTTACTGACTGGATGCAAGACAGGTTCCTTAATTATAACCAGTACAGATCAGTGATGTCAAATACATTATTTAAAAATGATCAACACTTTAAGGTATTTTAAAAATTACCTGAAATTAAAAGGGATAAATGTTTAAAATACACTTTTTTTATAGGAAATTGTCACGTGCCTGGGCATTGATGGAGTCACGGGAATATGTGAAAGATTAGTTTCAAACTTCAGGCTTTGGAGATCTGGATTTCCAGACCTTATTTTGTGGAATAGCTTGACTGCAAAGGTACATTAAACGAATAATTTTAAAATATTTTAATTGGCCGTGGGTTTATTATTAATAATTCATCTTTAATGTTCTCTAGTGTAAAATTGTTGAAGTTAAAGGGCCAGGTGATACATTATCTGAAAAACAAAAGTTGTGGCTACAGTATTTGGAGCGTCTAGGAATTGACGTGGAAGTGTGCCATGTTGAAGGTATGTATTTAGACGTTTTTTATATTTAAATTTAAAAAAAATATGTACAGTTTTACTTTTTTTGTAACATATTAAATACACTATGGTGCCAATGCTTCTGGTACTGTTACGGTGCATGGTCCTTCAAAGTGGTACCTTAAAGAATAATTTTTTTTAATATGCATACATTTTTCAAAAATTTCCCTATTTGTAACAGCAATTCATTACATATAATTTTACAAAAAATTTTGTTACAGCTCTAGGTAGAGGCTCAAAGTAATGCTAGTGTCTTATAAGATGACTTTTGACAGTCAAAATAGGAATAGATATTTATGTTACGTTTTGTTAAAAAGATTTGTCTACTTTGATAATATTCAGTGTTTAAATATTTATTAAAATTGCACGTAAAAATAATTTTAAAAGCATGTTCGAAATTTAGTATAAGTTAATGTTGGAAGACTTACTGAAACTCCCTTGTGGCTGGAGTTGTTTCAATATTAAACTCTGCAACTGGAACGCCTCTCTGAGCAACTTGAGGTGCAAACATTGCAGCAGGATATACAATAGATGATGTTCCTATGATTAGGCAGGCGTCACAAGATTGTACAGCTTCATCTATATTGACATACCATGTTATACTGTTACAATGATGACAAATAAATATTTTTATATTTTTGAAACGCTCAAGTATTATTTACGAGCTTTATCCAAAACTTGAGAATCAAGTCCTTCCCCAAACCAGACGATATCCGGGCGTAAAAGCGCGCCACAATTGCCTTTTCGACATCTGGGTAAATCTTTTACAGGAATGTTTGATGATACAAAATCTGGATCTGCTGATCTAATAATACACAAAATCATGATTGTTTAATACCAATGTCAAATAAATTGGGTTCAGAATATTTATGAATATCATCAATAGATTGTTTACATTTTTCCTTCTAAAGCAGGACAAATCGGAATAGTATCATTGTAATCTATATTTTTACACTTTGTACATCTAGTTCTATAGAGAGATCCGTGAAGTTCTATCACATCTTTTGCCCCGGCCTTTTGATGTAAACCATCAATATTCTGTGTCACGATAGTGACGTTTCTGCCTTCGTTTGACAAACGATTTTGAAATTCAGCAATAGACTCGTGGGCCTATAGAAAATAAAATGATATGTTTAGATTAGTCGAATATCTGGGTATTATGCATAGCCAAGTACCTTATTTGGATGAACTTTGCTAACTAATGTTCTTCTATATTCGTAAAATTCCCAAACTAATGACGGATTAGCAGCAAAAGCTTCTGGTGTTGCTAAACTAGTAGCCTGATATTTTCTCCAAAAACCACCGGCACCGCGAAATGTTGGTACACCAGACTCGGCGGAAATTCCGCTTCCAGTTAAAATTAATATATTTTTTGCTGTTGATAAGGTTTCTCTAAAAGACTTCATAATTGAATTCATAAATGAGCTGTGAATGACAAGTCGGAAATAGCGCAAGTATGGAACAACTAACAGAGGTTGCAGGCTTAGGTATTTCCTATTCAGAAAACTGACAACTGACTTTACCGACTGCATAGCGTTACCACAGACAACGGCTTTTTCAACTGATAGTAAATGTAGACTACTCGACAACTTTTTAAAAGTGTTTTTACGAAGCATTTAGATTAAATAAGACAAATAAGGGGCAATATAAAGGGGACACATTAGAATAGATTAAACAAATAAAGTATACTTTACATCATATAAGGTATGTTATTTATTATATCTTATGTACATTCAACATCGTCTTGACAACACCATAGGAAAAATGTTTAGATTTATCCCAAAAATTTGTTGACAGATTCTATTTTGCGCTCTGTTATTTCACTCTGTATTTTATTTGTTCGTATTTGTTTTCATCTTTTCTTTATACAAAAAATTGAAGACGCACGGAGGTAATGTGTTTGTGTGAACATGTATCTGTTTCCGGTTTATACGAATGTAGTAATGATATAATGATTGAACCAATAATAATCTCTGTCTACATGAGCGTGTAAAATTATATCGTGCATAAAAACGTATGTAAGCGATATACATGGGACGGTACCTGTTTCTCTTTCTTTTTTTTGTCGTTTTCACGTTACAAGATTGTTCATTTTTTCTAAGCAGGTACTTTGGCAAAGATTTCTCGCTGTTAAAGCAATTGTAGAATATAGAAATAAAACAACGCGCACGTACGTCATCTAAAAAACGCTTAACTAATGTAATTCTATGAATTGCTTATCGATTCGACGTTCATATTTATTGTTTACGATTTTGTCTATCATTGTTCTGGTTTCGTGTCATTTTTTTTACAATAGCGAAGTTTTTATAAAACTTCGAAAACAAAAGGAAATGCTTTTTTGCCTCTTCCTTTTACGCTAGAAATACATAAACTTATACGATAATAATAAAAGATTCTTTAATTCAGCCAGGTTTCTAAACAATAAATAAGTTTCTTCTCATACTTTAATAAATAGTAGTACAGAGGCAGTAATTGTTAGGGAATTAAGTAAAAAGTGTGAGGCATCTAACGATTTCTTTCCCTACAACTCCATTACGCTCTTTACAAACGTTGCAGACGAGGACAGTCACGCGGCTTTGCAAATTTTGATTAGCTTTCTTTTCTTCTACATTTCTAACTGATTCCATTAAACTTTCATTCGATCGACATCTCGCTTTACGATCTCATCAAGTCTTATACAGGTGTGTACGAGGTAACCAAAATATGTGTGTATGTGTGCGACTGAAAATGCGATCGGCAATTTCAAAAGCTTGCTTCGTCGTCGTCAAAACGCACGTAAGGAAGACCAATTTTTTTAAATGTTGCTCTAACCAAGAGTGTCAGCAGACGAGTAATCGAATTTTGCCAAGATATCCAATTAGTCGGTATCAAGTTTTTGAAATTATCCAGCGCACTTACATACTCAATATTAGACACAACTAGATCTAGTTACAGTTCAAAACCTGAAAACATTCTTCCAGCATTCGATTCGAAAGCTTCACAGTGTATACTATCCCCACGCACGCACACACCCACACAGCCATTTGCACACATGCACACATCCATCACGTCGCAATAATTTATTTATTCTTTTCACTTGTTCAAACAGGTCCTCACTTTCTCTTCTATACTGTCAAAATCATTCGCCAAGTAAGTGTATACTCACGATTTCGGTTAGAACTCCGTGCGCCGGCTTCGGCGGCCTTTTTTCTTTTTACCTATCTCATATTGTTTAACTTGTAATACGAACATTTAGGAAGATAGCGCTATTCGATAATTAATATCATCTGAAAATTTTTAACATTCTCTATATAAAAATCTGCATTTGCGTGTATCCACTTATTGCTTCTTATAATCGTCACCTTATTTTTTTTTCTTTACTTTAATATATCGATTAGCTCATGTAATCCTCGATTCCACATCGCACTTATCCCTCGTACAAAGAGAAAGGCCTTGGTTTCCGTCGCATCGAGCATCTCTCGAATTCCCAATTGGCGTCTATCGTTTTTTTTTTTTTTTTTTTTTTTTTTTTGGAAAAACGAACAGGCGCACGATGCGAAATATAGAGCCGTTTTATTTAGTCTTTCTTTAAGATTCGTACTAGTTTACACTGCTCCTGAAAATTAAGAATATAAACACTTTCACGAGGCATGACCGTTTCGACCTCGCACGGTTCGGACAGACTTTATTCTTTTATTTATATATATATATTTCGTATGATAAAAAAAGAAACTGAAAAAGCATGTAAAATACTTTGTTGTACGTCGTAATGATTCGGTAATCTCGGTCAGACGCGAGACTTTAGATGTCGTGGAAAAACCAGTCTTTTTACGTTTAGGGCTTCTGTGTGCAACGAGACAGGAATCCTTCTTAAATTGAAAGCTCCTAGTCTAAATCTCTCTCTTTTTTTTACTATATGTCTCAGATTTTTCCCCTTATACTTGATTCGCTTCACGCTAGATTTCAATCGTTATATACTGTAGAAGGTTTACTGGAATGGACGTAGCTTAGCTTCGCTTTGAGACTTGGTCTATGTGTTGCAACGATTGAAATTTCGATGTGTTGGCGCACTTTCAAGTGGTTTCTTCGATTCATGCTTTAACATAAGAGGCTTTCGACCCTCTCAGAGCCACGCGATGTACTTTTATCATACGCATTTATATGTTTCGCGCTCGCTCACCAAGTCCAAGTTGTGATATGTTCGCGATGCCGAGGAACGCGGCGCAGATTTGCTGACACCAAAACATCCGAATTCAGTGACATTTCCTTCGGATAGCTACGTTCTCTCAAATCAAAATCACCAGATTTTCATTCTCCAAGATCCCGGCGGAAAACAAAATTAAAATATCGATCCCCGCGCTACACGTAAATGTGGTTCGCTACTTTTTGTTCGAAAAGTAAATACACATTTATGAATACATTCGCCTTGAAGAAGGAATGTAAAACTTGAAAATAAAACGAAAACTCAACTCGACTTGATACATAAAATTTCTACTTCGACGAAAAAATTCGATCGTCGTATACCCATATACGATTAAAATTGGTCACTTTTAACGTTATTACGTTTAGAAAAGTTATCACTTTATTATATTGCAGATATTCGTCATCATATTATACACAATACGATTCCTTAAAAACTTACGAGTTCCATTAAAGAAAATAATAAAGTAATAAAAATTATGCTAGCGCTACATAGAATCGTAAACATTTCATGGCGATGCTAATTTGCTAAAAAATATCAAGATTATTATTTACATCCGAATGATTCGTTTATAGCGAACTGCGGTATACTTGGCCCACGACGCAGCGAGCTTCTAGCCAATCTAATATATCTTAACGACGACACAGAAGTTAAAATTTTAAAATTTATAAATTCTTCAACACACATTGACAGCAAGCCAATTAAAAAACACTTGACAGTATGTACATTTCGTTTCAACTGTTATCGTCGAAAACTGGTTAAAAATTTCCAATGCGCGTATGTACAGTCTCTCATAATAAGCCGTGACTTCTTTCGCGAAATCGCACGAGTAAATTTATATCGTTATACACAGAGAAAACAAAGCAATCGTCTCGCGATCAGCGATGCTTTTGGCCAGGGGCTTGGAGAACAAAAATCTCAAGATTTCCTAAAAAAAGTTCGCATCGCCTGAATTCTGATTAAATCATTGACGTACGAGCAAGATACATTATTCTCATAGAAATGCGTACCGAGATAATGAGCGTAATGTACATAGCAGGAATCGGCAGTGCATCGCATGCGTGCCGTTCCTCAGACCATTCACCCTTACAATAATCTCTATTCAACTCTCATTCGATCTCGATAATATTTAACACATTCACTCGTTCATCCTGTGGTCGGTCGGTCCGGCAGAGTCGGTCAGTCGTGGCAGTCGTGATCGTAACAGTCGTTTGGTCAGATTGGCACGTTTTTCCCTTTCGTCGCAAGTCACAGGTACCTACACGAACCACGTACATAATATATATAATATATTTATTTATTTATTTATAATGTATATATCCTTTTTTTTGTATTTATATATACTTATCTAGGTAACGCTAAAGGCAAGAATTGTATCTTTCGTCTTGTTCTCGCTCACATCCACACACAAACATACAGACAGACAGACACATTCCCAGTCGAAGACGCAGACTCGGTACAGCACGGGGCTGAATACAATATAATGAGACAAGTATACTTGTATTAAAAAAAAAGAGGCGTCGAATATAGTAGAAAAAAAAAGAATAAAAGTGGCCAAGAAAACACGCGTTGAATCACCATGTCAGCTGCGGAAGAAGCCATGAGTGATCGAAGCGGAAAAAGAGAGAGAAAGAGGTGAAAATTAGCCGCGTGGTTCGGATCGATAGCTGGTATAGGTATACGTAAGGTAGGATGTCTGTACAGGCGAGGAGGGCTGAATATTGCTGCTGGAACTGCTCTCTCGCGCACGTGCACACACACACACACACACACTGTTCACAAGTGTAGGTCGCATAGCGTTCAGTAATGCACGTGTCGGTGCGCGGCAGTGATGACATCGTGGATGTCGTAGTCCTGGTAGTCCTCGATGACGGCGTAGACCCGCTGGGGGTCTGTCGGCGCTAGTCAGCGGGTCAGAAGGAGCTCGATCTCCTCGTAGCGCCGAGGCAGCGTGGGCTAGACGAGAAAGCCCTGGGAGGTCGCGGACATCTGGGCCCTGAGGGCTGTCACGCTGTTCATGATCTTCTTCTGGTGACCGACGAGGGTGATGCCGAGGGCCGTGAGCTCCTGGACCGTGACACGGGCCGCCGCCTCCAGGCTCGTCACGCCGGCGCGCTCGAAGCTCTCCGCGTACCGGGACATCTTGATCGAGGCCAGCCACTCGTTCACGGACGTCAGCTGAGTCAGGTCCACGGCATCCGGTGCCAGAGGATTCGTGCCCCTGTCGAATCAAACACACATTAGTACTCACCCCTCTCAGACACCCGTCGTCTGCTTTGCTCCTCTACCTCCTATAACTAGATAGCTATGGTATGTTTCTTTCATATAAGAACTCCATTACAGGGTCAAGTTTTCAATCATTTATTCTCTCTAAATATGTTGGTTTTTTCTCATTCGTTTTATTTTCTCATTATTTACAAATTTCATCTCACAGGGGTTATAAGAAAAAGCTCAACTCTACGAGGGTTCGGGTTTCACCTCTAGATTCGATTTATTTAACAAATTTTCTTTTTCTTCAGGTAAGCAACAATTTTTTTCAACTTGCACACGAGATACTTATATAGATATACTTAAATAAATAGGGTTATATTACTTGTACGTGATAATCTAGGATATTCGAGATGTTCGTATTTACACAAGTCATGTATGTCATAGAGAGCGTGTGAGTGTGAGTTTCAATATAGTATATGCAAGCAATAGGGAGCCAAGGTAAACATAATCAAGATTATACAGAGTGTAATTATGGAGCGGCGGCGCGCGTTATAGGGGCTGGGCTGGTGTCTCTGCGCGCGCTGCATACGCGGAGAAAAAGAAAGAGCGAGTCTAATAACTAGGAACTGTACAACGGGGTAGAGGAGAGCAAGCTCTTTCTTTCTTGGCTCCGCGACTGCAGAACTGCACAGTGCACTCTATACTCGTTATGTAATGCTCCAACGTTTCGGCTCATCTCGCGCGCGAGACACGCGCGACGCGTCGCGCTCTATTGTAACACGTATATACACATGGACGCGCTTGGACTTCTAAAGCACATTGTTCTGCGTATTATAAAATAAATAATATTTCTATTTCTGGCATGTTTACGAGTTTCTTTGTGTGTGTGTGTGTATAAGATGATTACGCGATAATTTGTATTATCTGGAGGAAGCTGTAATTGGTGCGTGTATTATATGAAGCAGGCAGTGCGACTAGGATGAATAATATAATATATACATAAATGGGTGTTCGTGTACATAATGAAATACCAACTAGAAAGCAGTGGGAAGAGAGAGATGTACATGATACAAGCAGAGCAAACGCCGTCTACGTATAGGGGGGCAGGGTAGTTTGTGAAGAATATTGGAGAATTATATATGACAACCGGTATAGGCTGTGGCTCACCGCGCAGGTGCGAGACGAGAGGAACGACGACGTTATATTAATTAATTAATTCATTTTTTTTTGTTCATCTCAACGAACCGAATCGCGCTAATTGGCAAGGCAATTAGAGGCTCGCTAATTAATAACCTCTGAAATATTAATAAATCGCGAAGCTCTTCAGCAGCGACAGCGTTCCTCTCGCTTCTCGCCTCTCGCGTCTCGCCTCGATTTCTCAAATCTCGAGTTTTTTTCTGTTCTTTTTACCTTTTCCTCAAATGCACGTTGGTAGCCGAGGTGGCGGGTGGGGGTGGGGGTGGAGCACCCCTTTCCCTGATTCTGACAATCGTTAGCATTCGTTAGTGTAATGGAGTAGGTCAAACTTGTCCGCCGCGCGTTACTACCTCGCTCACACATGTACACGCTCGCTCATTCATTTTCTTTCACTCGCAAACAACTTTCATAAAGCACGCTTTATTTCATACACCCTCTTCCCTAGCGCTTAATTTTACGCGCGGGCTCTTTCTCTGTGTCTCTGTGTGTGTACGTGTTATACTTGTATGCGTGCGGGTGTATGCTCGGTCCGTGTTTGCGCGTTTTCACGCGAATTGGCTTGATAAACAAACGACGGGAATAAAGAGAAGCGCCGCGAGTGCGCGAGACAAAACGTCCTGTGTAATACTCGGCGTAAAAACGGCTCTCGTGAATTTGCTCGTTTTGACGAAAACGGCCTTTTTCGCGCGCCGAATCGAGCGATACTTCCCCAATCGAATTTATTGCTCTTGAGCCGTTACGCACGGTATACATCCAGTCTTAATAAATGTTTCCTCGATAAAAAACAATCGTCCTTTCAAACGCCGCGCATCTGTACCTCTCGAAGAAAAGAAAAACACACTATTCTACTTCATGAGATAATCCAAGCTCGCGTTACAGCGATAAGAACGATAACGTTCGTAAAAAGTACAATAGCAATAGACTTGAGAATAATAAAAAATAATAGTATAGCAAGCTTAGCTTAATAATAATAATAATAATAATAATAATAATAATGATAATTCATTCGTCATTTTCGAAAAAATCGATATAATAATTTTTTATCGTCTATCCATTGTTTCATGGTCAATAAATACTATGCTCTACTATTGTATACTCATCGATAGCTATGTATAGCGCTTAAGCTTATAATTAATTCATAACATTATCGTAATGCCGACAATAGCGACGATAATAATAATAATCGTGTTAATTGATAATTGATTTTCTTTCGTAATGCGATCGTAGAAATATCTGAAAGACTATGAAGACGTCGATTTCGACGTGGCTTGCCTAAGCTCTGCCTCTACAGATTCTACGTATATTTATATTGCTATTCGTTGGTTGCTCTCGTCCGCTAATGATTCGTACGTTATAATTATATACTCATATATTTTGTTTCTAATTTTTCCATTTCTTTCATCTACAATAATCGATATAACGTATATTTGTTTTCATTATTCTATAATATGTGTCTCGTAAAAAAGTATCTACTACCATCAATTTAGAAAGTTTGGAGTCCCGAGTGTCCGCAGGTATGTACGTGTGTCGAACTTGAGTGTACTATTGCATTGAGCCCAAGTAAAATATAAAGTCTGTATTAATGTATATGAAATGCACTTGGCGAAAAATTAAAAGTATTGTGTGTAAAAAATGAAAGAAAAAATAAACACAAGACAAAAGGACGAGGTACTTGATCATGGAAGCTTCTGACGCGGACGTGCGGGGGACTCCAATTTTTCGAATCGATCGTATTCAGTTACAGCAATGTCATCGTAATCTCTTAACTCGATATTATAGCAACCATTATATTAATCTTAAATCTTCTCGTGTAAAAACACTGGTCAACATTGAATTAATATCTTAAAATTTACTCAGTCGCAGGCTCTGAAAAATCGTCGTTTGTATATATATATATATATTTAAATATATATATAATATATATATATATATATATATATATATATATATAGAATGAACAATAAGAGGAGAAACGGCGCAAGAGTGACGCATTATTTATACGGCGCATGTCTGTATATTCATCGTATAATATGTGGGAGTGTCGTGATGGTATAGTGTCATGCCTGAACACGAGCCCTCGCGAGTACAATAAATCCAGTCCTGCTGCTTCAGCCTCATCATGCGCATCGTCCGAGCGACGATCCGCTGCTCGCCGGCGTTCGCCGTACATTCGAGGTATATTTTCTTTTTTATTTATTTACCAAACCGACGTAGTCAGGTACGCCGGCGCACTGTACAATTTGTTCGAGAGCGAGTAGTCTTTTGTTGAAAAATAGAGTTTGCCGCGCGTACAATTTCGAGAGTAAGTATAGATATATCGTTCAAGAGCGCGTAGAAGCGTAGATTTTACAGCATCGGTGACGGCGGCGGCACGAGTATCCGCGGTTACAGTCTATATATTATATAGCGCTACGAGAGTAGCTTCGAGCGGATTGATACAAGATATAGTGGATAAGAGAGTTGCGTCTGTACAAAACGGCGTGGCTGTACAAGTGAGAGAGAAAGAGTGTGTAGTATATCTATAGGCCCGGCGAACGCGTTAGAGAGCAGCGGAATCGACGACGACGATGACGGCAGCGGCGACAGCATCAGACTTAGGTGGGCTCGTCGAGGTGCTCGGCTCTAAGCAAGGGTCAGCCAAAGTGGGTGAAGGGCACCCAATTGGGATAGGTGAGCGGCGGCTGGTGTGGCAGTGTGTGTGTGGCCGCGTGCGTGTGATAGTGTAGGGTTCGGCCGGCTCCCGCTGGCATTACTGGAACGGCAAGCGCTGACTGGGCCTGATGGGCCTGCACTACTTCAACGAACGGGCCTCCGGCGGCCGAGCCGTGGCCTGCGTGGGGCAGCGTCGCCTGGACGGCAGCCGCCTGGGCGGCCGCGGCGTGCGACGTCGTCACATAGTACGGATTGTGGGCGGGCGGCCTCACGCTGTCTCGTTCACCAGGTACAGGTAGCAGTAGGCAGTAGCGTGTAGTAGTAGCAGTAGTAGTAGTAGCGGTAGCAGTAGTCGACCAGTACCCGACCAAAGACACCACAAAACCAAAACCACAAAGAATTAGCCCAGAAACAAAAGAGAAAGGCTGGTTTTACTAAGCTGAACTAGGTTATGCTTTACTGATTTTTTTTTCAAATAATTTTAAACAAAAAAAATAAATAAATGATAAATAATAATTGTAAAAATTAATTGTTCATTGCCGTCGTGTGTGCGTTTATGATACGAGAAAGCGACGCTCGGCGTGCAACGATTCACTACAACGCATGCCGAGTGTCGCTTTCAAGATGCTCTTTCTCCTCGTGAGGATGTCAAGTTTGTGTGTGTAGATACATTAAGGGTTGAAAGCAATCTTGAATGGGATGTGGAGGGATGACAAAATTTCTAGTTATACGTTAAGCATCTGATGCTGCTGTTAATGACAATCGTGTTATTTCAAGGTATAATATATGAATGCTAGTTACATATTAATTTCCATTAATTCATCGTTTGATTCGATTGATTAGTTACGTTGAGATGAGGACAGTGACATGATAATATGCTCTGGGGTGTCGGGATAGGAGAAATTCAACAAATGATGTTAAGCGCCATAAGCGATTGAAGCTCTGATGTGTCAAGCGACCGCGTGTACATGAGATACTCGAACAAATCAACCGTTTGAAATCGCGACAAAAAAAAAGACAATCAGACTTGCGCGTCCATAAATTAATTTCGCTCCCAGATGCTGCTGCTGCTGTTGGTGCATCCGTGTGTCATCGGCAAACAAAAAGTCAAAAGCTGCCTCTGTACTTTATAATAGAAATGGCAAACTTGTCTACGTGCGAATGCGTCGGCGAGAATGATAAAACATGTAAAGCAATTTTGACAACGAACAAATAAAAAGTCCAGTAAAATAAAATGAAAAAAATGAAAGATTAAAATTTACCCCCTTTTTTACCTGCGACTATGAAATTCAAAGAAAAAAAATATATATCAAGTTGTTTATATATACGCATATTTGTGTATACGAAGACGAAAAAAATATTCTGTCACTGCTTGAATATTGGGTGTGTTCCAGTAATGCCAATCAGGTTTCCGTCATTATAATCTTGGTACGCACAATACACAGCCGCACAACTTGCTCACACGTGATATACAATATGTATTTTGTATATTAATATATAGTCTATCGACTTGTGTCGTAATTATCGTTTTGCGTTTGTTTGCGATCCAGTACAACATGAAAGCCCAGTGTGCGACAGCACCAATAAATACAAACATAACACAGAGAGAGCGTGAAAGCTTCGTTGTATTCGTGTCGGCGAATAATCAATTAAAAAGTTGAAAGCTTTCGAGAAAAATTAATTTATGGACTCGCGTGGCATGCGGCATGATTCACTTGAAATAATGATCGTCGTTCGATTTAACGCAGGCGGCCCAGTTCTGGTTAATTGAGAGTTGACAAGCTGGTGAAATTATCATTTGCGTGCGCGTGTGTATAGCGCGACCTGCGTTAAATCGCTCGATGGAAATGAATGGGGCGTATGTTTTTTTCGTTTGCTGCACCGAAACATCAGATACCGCGCGCGGCGAGCTTGGTCGATAAATTTGTCGAGTATATATTATAGAAGTATAAGTGAATAAGGGAGACGAGAACAAAAGCCCATTGCGCGTATATAGGCTGTCGGGTCGAGGTATGAAGCGAGTTAACGATAACGATATGTATGATATTGTATAATAATATACGAGGGGAAGGGGAATAATCGATGAATAAACCGAGGGTTGGTTTACCTGTTCTGAGCAATTTTCCTGAGGGTGTCGGGACTCCTGATTAGCTTATCGAGCGTCTGTGTGAGATTGGCGAAGGTCGGTCGGTGGGTCCGCTCCTTCTGCCAGCAGTCGAGCATCAGCTGGTAGATCGCCTCGGGACAGTCCATGGGCGCCGGCAGCCTGTAGCCCTTCTCTATCGACTTTATCACATCCTGGTTCGACCAGTTCCAGTAGGGCCTCTCGCCGTACGACATGACCTCCCAACATACGATTCCCATGCTCCATACGTCCGAGGCGCTGGTGAACTTACGAAATGCTATCGCCTCCGGGGCGGTCCATCGAACCGGTATCTTTCCACCCTGCGAACGAGGAGAGGCGGCAAACGTTCATTTATATGGTCGGAGAGGGAAAGCAATGTTGAGAAAACGATACTCACCCTCGTTGTGTAGGCTCCCTCGGTGGCGCTCTCGATTTCTCGGCTGAGGCCAAAGTCGGCGATCTTGCAGACGAGGGCCGCGTTGACGAGTACGTTCCTCGCCGCGAGGTCCCGGTGCACGTAGTTCATCTCGGCGAGATACTGCATACCGCTCGCAATACCGCGCAACATACCGACCAGCTGGAGCACCTGGAACTTGCCGTCATTCGCGCGCAGGAAAGTGTCCAGGCTGCCGTTCTCCATGAATTCGGTGATTATCATCACAGGATTGCTCTTCGTCACGACCCCTTGGAGGAATATCACGTTGGGGTGCTCGAACTGGCCCATTATCGAGGCCTCCGTCAGAAAGTCGTTGCGGGCCTTGTCGGCCGAGCCGGGCTTCAACGTCTTGATGGCCACGTCGATTTCCGATCTGCCGTCGGGCGGCAGCTTCAGCTTCCCTCGACACACGTCTCCGAATTCTCCGCCACCTGCGAACGCGACTCGAGTTAGTACACTATACAGAATCATTATTATACAGAAGAGAACCCGTTGCAATCCATTTATACCTATGATGGCCTCGATTGTGATGTAGCCGGCGTCGATTTCCCGGGCAAACTCGCGAACCGCCTGGTTCGGGTCCTCGTAGGTGTGGGGGTCGACGTAGCTCCTGGCGCTGGCGCCGCCTGCGCCTCCTGGACCACCGGCCGATGCTGCTACTCCCACTGCGGGCGTGAAGAGCGGCGTCGTCACTGCAACGTCACGAAAACAGAGTTCATTATATTTACACGCGGCCGACGCGGCTAGAGATTCTCTCCGGGCTTCGCTCATATAGCTGTGTGCCTTGCCTCAGCTTGCTTAGCTTGCTTGCTTGCTCGCGTGCACCTCTTTCTCTCACTCTTTCCTTTTTTCCCTCTCTCGTCATTTACCCGCAGCTTTTTCGCGTGTATACCCCGTCCTTTTCCGCCCCCGTATCCGTGCAGCGATCAGCCCCGAAAAATGAATGAAAAAGAAAACTGCAACTACGACATTATACGCGAGAGAGAACACAGCTGTGTATATGCGTCTATATCTATATGTGTGTATATTATAGTGCGCTCCACCTCTATATATGCCGTTGCTGCAGCTCCGCGAGGCGGAATCCCAGCGTTCATGTTAATTCAGCCGTACTCATACATGTATAACAAATGCCCCGCACTGAATTCCAGAAAGAGTAAAGAGGACAATTATACCGTCGTGAGAGAAGTGCAAGACCCAGTTCTCCTCTATATAGTTTTCTACGAGAGACAGTACACCCGCCCGTATTTACTCGACTCATTATCCTTGCGCCCCTCGTTTCTCTTTTTCTTTTTTTATTTCAAAAACACAAAACTTGCTAATCGCCATTGCAAAAAGAACCGTCAACAGCCAGAAAAGAAATCCTCATGCTTTCGTTACTGTAGCTCTCAACAATGTGACAACCGTGCCAAAAAATCTGAATGTCTGATGTGCTTAATTCTCGTCCATTATATTAATAACGATGAATGTAAATTGCACACACACACACACACACACACACACATATGCGGTGAAATGAATCGTGTGATTATCACATGTCATTGCGGTATATATTGGTGGAATATGATAAAT
The DNA here is from genome assembly GCF_009193385.2 of Nasonia vitripennis. NCBI lineage: Eukaryota > Metazoa > Arthropoda > Insecta > Hymenoptera > Pteromalidae > Nasonia > Nasonia vitripennis. Next base: position 6,735,371 of record NC_045758.1, on the reverse strand, counting down.
GAGGTGAATTTTCGTACAAAACTTTGTGACCATGAAGTGTAATACATATGTAAAAACTAGAATATGACTCTACGCTTAAAAAACTTGCTAGATTATAACAGTGTGTCAATTACGAACAAGTATAACCACGTATTTGTAGGGTCTTAGCTTTGTTATGTGTGTATAGCAAGCTTTGCATTTGCAGCCTGATTGCGGCAACGAGCTGAATTAATATAGCGAGCCATAAATAAAATCGAATTAGCCAATTATTATTTTAGTTCTCTCGATCGTTTATGCAAGTATACGATATGTTAATGAAAAATCAAAGAATTTTGACACCGAAGCATGCGACTCTGATGAAATCCACTCGCGCGTCGGTTTTAGTTTTTAAAATAGCTTTTAAAATATTATTATAGGACTCTGACGATGCGCAGTCTCTCCCCTTCGAGAAATTCAACGTCGAGAGGATAGAGAAGGCGCATCGTCACGTACAAACAGAAATCAAGGTCATTCAAGAGAGGAGCATAGCAAACGGTCAGGCTGGGAATTTCGCAGTTCGGTTTCAAGTGTGCATAAGGAACGTTGCGCATGCTTTGTTTTTTCAAAATCCTACAGAACTCTTTCAATGTTATATATACTCATATTATCGCAACCAGCCAAATGCACGCACAGACGCACAAGCAAACGTTAAAACTATATGGATATTATATTTCGTTAAAAAAAAAACACAACGTCGTCGACTCGGCACTGACCGCAAAAAATGCGTTGAAAACAAAACAAAAATCGGATGCATGTACAACTTACGCGAAGACTTGTTCTTGTTGTTAGCGTGGGTTGTCACAATCGGTGAACTGTCCATTTTGCAGTGCACTGTGAACAACACAACAACCGACAAACTGATTGACAAACAGAAGTAATAAAAACCGATCTTATGAAATGATAAAAATAATGCGAGATGGCTGCTGTTGGTTAAGCGAACTGCAGTGGCGACTGGCGTCCGTAAGCGAATGATTCTTGTTAGATCGTGAGCTGATGCGAGAGGCTTGTTTATAGCGGAGAGACGACTTTACGAGATGGTTAAATTTTCGAATCGATGTTAATTTTGGTTACGTGCGATAATCGCGTGCAGCGTCAGTGGCATTTTGGCGATGATGGACATGATTATACTAGAGATAAATTGATGTAAAAGCAACTACTACTACTACTTGAACGTACACGTATTCATGCGAGCGCACCAAAATTAATAAATATTACGTTTTTTTACATTTTCTTTTTTAACGATGCGTCGAGAATGCGTGTACGGCCATATCAACATGCATATAAAGAAGATCTACGTAAACTACGTTTTCATGCATACAGGAGTGCAAAGACAAGCTAGTAATCTATACATAGAGTTTGATGGAAAGTCAAAATTAGGTGTTGGAGAAGACTTACTGTAGGTCACAACTAGTCCTGTAGTAGCAGGCGATTGTGTACATTGTTTCATTGGGTTTTAAGTGGATTTTGTTCATGGAGGCAGGTTCGATAGTTCAGGGAATTCGCACATGAAAAGAAAGAATCGAAAGAATTTGGTTAGACATTGATGCTCAAGCTGCAGGGCCAAATCAGTGAATTTCGAATTTACAAGATTAATAAATAAATAAACAAATAATAAAATAATAAGCGAATTCTCCTTGTTTATCAAATTGGTTATCATCGACTATAGGGGTCTACTTGATTCTCCAAGTTACATTGTTCATTTTAAGAAAATCATTGCATCATCATTATCACTTAATGGTCTAAAAGATTTTTAGATTTCCCATCTTTGACAGAGACGAGGGGAAGTTGGTTTCATAAGAGATTTCACTCGACAAGGTTCAATACAGGGGTTCAATATTCAACTTGCAGAGGGCTAATAGTGACTTCAATATTAGTTTTACAAGACATGTGGGGGGCAGTGAGACAACTATAAGAGTGAATATATTATGTATTATATAATAAGGGGGGGTTGTGAATATTACATTATACTAGAAAGATAGTGGTGAGTAGCGCAGAGGTATTGAACAAGACTTGACGTACCTTCGCCGTTTCGATACTCCAGAGTGTCGCAGTCGCTCGGCTGCTTCTTGTTGCACTCGTCCGAGGCTCTGCTGCATCGAAATTGCATTATATCAGTCAAAAAAGGCTAGTTTTAGTGGCTATCCAAGGACTTGGTATATTACGAGGGGAGGGGAAGGGGGGTTTAGTCGGGGGGGTTGGGGGCTGGTGGTCGGTTAGTGAGTATACAGCCGAGTCGGGATAAAATAACAACGGGGAGATTACCTTCTCAAGAAGAGTACTGTCATGATGATGATTATAACGAGGAGCACGACCACCGCGACTATTGCTCCGGCGATTATTCGAACTTGCATGTTGTCGTCGTCGCCAACGTAATCTGCGAACACACAAATACAGACGGAGAGCGTTAGTCTCACATACGTCTGACCACCTGCGAGCCAAGCGAGTTGGCACGAAGGCCAAGTTAAGCTTACCAAGTCCCATCGCGTGCAGCGTCGTCTTGTAGACGACAGGCGTGTACTCGCCCCATCCTCGGGTCGTCTTGGCGCGCACCTGTATGGCGTAGTCCGTCGACGGCTTTAAGCCCTTGAACGTCGCCGCGAGCTCGCGAGTTAGAACGACGGTGGCGTTGGTCGGATCCTCGTGCTGCGAATGGCACCTCGCTGCAAATCAAGTAAGCGCGCGGCATGAAGAGCGTTAATCTCGCGAGACGAGATTGCAAGGAGGGAAGGAGGTGGGGGGACGGGGCTTACCTTCGTAGCTCTCGACGAGGTCGCTGTCGCCGCCGACGTCGTTTATCGGCGCGTCCCAGCTGATGCTCAGCTCGGAACTCTTGACGTTGGTGATGCGGACGTTGCTCACGAGGCTGGGCACGGTGGCCTGGGTGGTGACGGTCATGTCGACAAACTCGGACTTGCCAACCAGCGGCGAGACTCCGTTCTCCGCGAAGACTTGGAAGCGGTAGGTCGTCACCGCGTTTAATCCCGTGATCGTGATCTTCGTGTCGTTGAAGATCTCCTGCGAATTAATTTTAAGCCCGTTTAATCTCGGCTCTCGAAAGAAGAGAGGATGAGGAGAAGGAGGAGGTCGGGGAAAAAGAAGCAAGACTCACAGTGTTGGGAATGTATTTGACGCCGGAACTGCAGGCGTCGCAGACCACTCGGTAGGTCGTGTCGGTCCGACCACCTTGCTTGTGCGGAGCGTTCCACGAGAGAATGACGGTCGACTGGTCGACGAAGTTGACCGTGAGATTCTGCGGCGCGGATGGCGGCTCTGCGAACAGGAGAAGAAAAGAACGTTACGAAACTCCAATGAACGAAGGAATAAAGCATTAGGAGAGCCACTCACGCGTGCAGGGCATCTTCTTGGGGTCCTTGGCGGCGCGGTAGTAGCCGGCGTCGCAGCGGCACTCGGTGAAGGCGTAGTCGGGAGCCTTGCTGTGTGCCGGGCATAGCTCGCACTGGTGCTCGCCGGCCTCGTGCTTGAACTTGCCGATGGGGCACTCGTTGCACTCCTGCTTGTCGACGTCGGCCTGGTAGCCGGGCTTGCAGTGGCAGCCGCCGTTGGGCAGGTACCACTTGCCGTCGCCCTTGCAGAGGAAGGTCGGCTGCTCGATCTTCACGGCGTTGGCCACGCAGGTGCCGAGGGTCTGCTCGATCAGGGCGACCTCCCGGCCCGTGGGCGTCGCCGGGAAGTGGGCGAAGTTCACCGAGACCTCGGGACAGCTGATGTAGTAGATCTTGATGGCCAGCAGGGAGATGCAGGCGCCCTGGTCGCGGAACGCGAAGTACACGCCCTTCTTCGTCACCGGGATCGACTTGACCTCCGTGTTGATGATGACCTCGGTGTTGCTGTTGAAGCGGCCCTCGTTCGCCGCTATCCGGCCTGGAATTCGGTTGGTCGTGAATTTTCGGTAAAAAAGATCGTGTACAAGCGAGAATCGCGCGCGACTCACCTATGAGCTTGTAGCTATCGGGCTCCCAGGGCGGCGGCTCCTTGGTGGCCGCGTCGAACTCGTAGTAGAGCAGGCTGAAGGTCTCCTTGCAGCTGAGCGCGTTGCCGGGGAATAGGGAACAGTCGCGCACTGTGAACTTGATCTCGATGTACATGCGGTTGGCCGGTCCCCGATCGATGAACGGCGTCCAGAGCCAGTTGTTCACGTTGTTGTACGCCACGTCGCAGACGACGTAGCTCCTCCAGTTGATGCCCTTGTCGAAGTTCGTGAACGACTCCTCCACCCACTGTCGACAGAAGAGAACACGAGAGTCATGAGCGATGTGCCAAATGCAGAATGTTATTAATAAAATATGCGCGAGAGATGACATTCTCCCGAAAGCTTCTCGGAGAGCGTTTGTTTTCCGCGAGGGATTTACGACGCGCGCCGATGGAGCGCGAATTCAAGAGAGTCGGTAGTTCGACAATTCGTATTATATCGCGTAGCGCACTTTACGCTCGCGCGCCCATATCGTAAATTCTACGCGCCCTGTCGGGTGTGTAGAGGGTTTCGGAGGAGAGAGAGAGGGCAAAGAAAAAAAATGGAAACAAGTTTTTATTCCGCTCGCAAAGAGCTGCAATCGGCCGTGTAGTAAAAGCCTCTCCCTCGGTTTATACAGGCGGAGAAGTACCTAATCAAAGTTGACCGATAAATCGCGGGGGGAGAGAGAGAGAATAAGGGAGAGCTCTCGTCCGTGCGTATACATCCCACACCGGCTCCTTTTACGGCAGACTTTCCCGTGCGCTCGCGCGCAGGCAAAGTAGCGGACTTTTCTTTCCCTCACTCTCTACTCTCATGTATTATGCAGAACAAGCCAAATAGCCGTGGAATAAGAGAAACATTTACACTCTGATTTCCACTCGTAAAGCTGCTCACTCCCCCTCTGGAGAACAAATTCAACGGGTCATATTAATTCATCGTCGCGATAAAAACTTGACTCGAGTCGCATCGTCGGCCGCGTGCAAACAACATAGCCCAAGAGAGAGTATCATAGGGAGGAAAGTCGGAGGAAAGAAAAGCACGGGGAGACCGCGCGATTAAAAACATAATCAGCGAGATGAGATATTATACGCTGTGTATGTGTTTGGCGTTTGAAAAATTGCTCGAAAGCGAGTGCAGGGGTATAAAAAAAAGCCGCTCGTAGTCGGTGGGGGTTATTAGAGGGAGCTGCTGGTGCTGGACTATCCTACGTCAACGATAAAACCTCGGTTTATTTCGACGCGTTCTCGCGCGTCTCCGCGCCTTGAAATACAACCCTCGGGTTTATTACCGCGTGAAAAAGGGAGACGCAGCTTTTCGGCTGAATTTCCTTTTACGATCTGCGCTGGGATATCGCTCTCTCTCTCTCTCTCTCTCTCTCTGCTGCGAAGGGAAAAATTGAGAAGCTCGCTGCGCGTTATGGATCGCGCGCGCGCGCGGAGTTGGCGCGAAATTCAATTATGCCTTAACGGTTTAACGGCGACGGTGGAGCAACAATTTTTCCTCTCCCCCGCATAAAGCGAGAGGCCGATCGCGCGAGCGGCGGCATAATAAAATGATTAATGGCTCTTTAACGTTGAACGCTTCTAAGCTGCGGGGATAATCTGGCCGAAAGAGAGAGAGGGAGCGCGCGCTTGGGCTGGAAATTAATTAAGCTCTTTTACGCCCGGTCTAATTTCCACGGTAAACCTTCGCCTTCGTAATTCGTCCTTTACTGCGGAGAATAAGAGCGTTTTCGATTGTCTCGCTTGCGCGCGATGCCGCCGCGCAGTTAAACACCGGCGCCGTATATACCCCCTTGTAATTCCTCGACTCGCGCGGGGTAAACATGCGCGCACGCGTCATGTCGTTTTCCTCCCTTTTTACTATCGAGCTTTTACGCACACTCGTTATACCGATGCGGAATTGCGCTTTTTTTGCACCAGCGCGACGGCAGTTTTTTTTCGCCACTAGCGCAAATTTTAATGAGCTCCAAATCGAGCGGCGGTGCCAACTTTTCGACGAAACATAATCAGGCGCCCGAGGGTAAGAGAGAGAGAGAGAGAGAGAGAGAGAGAGAGAGAGAGAGAGAGAGAGAGAGAGAGTCCGCGCTGTAATATTCGACATGTGCGCGCAAAGCTCTGGGGGGCTAATGAAGCGCGCGGTGGTGGAAAAAGTTTCCCGCGGATTTTTCAGCTCGCTCGCGCGCCAAAGGCGTTAATTCGATCAGAGAGACTCCATATACTGGCAAGCTAGTGGAGAGATCGGAATTTAGAGCGAGCATTCGCGATATTCGTGTATAGAGGCCCTCCGCGGTAATTACATCGTCGTTTCGCATTCCGCGGATAAATCCGGCGCTGCATCCCGATATAAATTTCAAAGGAGCGCTAACGGCACGTTAATTAAGGAAAAGTGTCTGCAGCGCACATACCGCCGCAGCGTGGGAGGAGGAGGTGGGCGACACATTATCAATACAGGTCGAGAGAGAGAGAGAGAGAGAGAGAGATGGTATGGAAATGCGTCCGCGCCTGTACATACAGCCTCGGCGGCTTTCGCGGCTAATCATGGCCGTTAATTAATCAACATTTATGGGGATGTTCGACCGCAATTGTTTTGCGCGAGCCGAGTTGGCCGGCTTCGTCGCTACAGCGGCTAATAGCGATCGATCGATATTAATTCCGCGCCATGGACGTTTCGAGCGTTGCCGTAAAATGGAATTACTTTGCCATTCGGTAATCGGACTTGCTCGACTTATGCGCGCGCGCGCGCGCGCGAGCACCGCGGCAAATTCTCCCGCACCTCTGATGGCTGCACAGAGTCGACGGGCGCAAACTAGAATTGATTTAGCGCGACATGTCCGCGCTGTGTATCCTCTTTCGTATAATACACGTCGAATCATCAATCGCGCGTGTTACGTAAAGTAAGACATTGGGCGCACAAAAAGGAAAGCGCGCGCGTAGAGGCGAAAATTAATAGCGCTCGTTAAGCAGCTGTCAAAGTCGGATCGGCATTGGAGAGCTGCGAGTACGGCGTATGTAATACACACCGGCTGCAATCAGTCAAGTTTCGACTTTCTCTTCCCGCGAGCGAGTATATAACCGCGAGAGAGAGAGAGCACATAAGCGCTGTTATAGGCGGCGGGAAAGACAAAGAGTCTAGCGCGCGCGGCGCCAATAATGGATATGAACTGCGCCGCGCGGCGAAATAAAGCCAATAAGCCGAGAGAGCTGGAGTACTATACGTTTATAGAGGGTGTGTAGCCGACGACTCGAGAGCTCTGTGTGCGCGCAAGTAGGGAAGAAGCTGCCAGACGACGACGACGATGCGCCCCCGCAAGTCTATACATACGTGTGTAATATTGCCGAGGCATTATCGCGATGCTGTCGCCGCCACCGCCGGCTGCTGCAATAGTCTACATGTGCGTGAAAAAGAGGATCCGGCGGATATTGTGCGCTAATTCCGAGCCTTGTTTGTTTGCGGATCCCGCACAGCTGCTGCTGCTGCTGCTGCAAGGGAATCGCGTCTTCGGAGAAACAGCGGATTGCACTTTGTTCGCGCGCGCGCATCGAGGCAGCTCCTTCTACTCTTCTTGCTGCACTCGTTTGCTTAGCGCTTCTCTCTTTCTCGAGCTTATAGATTGCTATGCAAAACAGCAGCGGTGTGTATAGGCGGAATCGATCGGTCTTCCGCGCAATAATTACATGGCCGCATGTTCGCGCAATTACGGAGCCTGTGTAATTGAATTTGCTGAATAAACTTACAGCTGACGCGCATGAATAATTTCCCGTTTCTCCGGAGAAGGAGCAGCAGCAGCAGCCAGCAGCAGCTCTAATTAAGCGGCGGCGAAGGAGGCGGAGGGGTGGTAATAAAAAAGTCATTTATCTCGCGAAATTGACCTTTGCAAGGCTGCGCTCGCGTAATATTTCCTCGCGGGGAGAGAGATAAGAAGGCCGTTCTTATCTCTGGCGCAGCTCGAACGACGTTAAAAGTTTGCGCGCCCTTTGAGCGGGAAAAATCGCATCGGACTTTCTTAATATCAGCTCCGCGAGGGTTTAACTATAACCAGGAGGCGATACAACGGTCAGCTGTTTTAGAGCCGATATATACTCTACACAATATATAGGCGATAGGGAGGAGGAGAGAGAGAGAGGGGGGGGGTCAGTTGCTTAGCGCATTCTCGGCTGCAGACTAGTGCACGCGCGGCGGGGGCGAGAGCCGCGCCAGACCACTCGACGCACACGCTCCGCCGAGGCGAAGGTAGACCTCTGTGTGTGTGTGCGCGGGTGAGAGAGTAGAAGAAGAAGAAGACGAGCACGGCCGAGAATGGGGTGGACGAACTTTCAGTCTGGTGTGCGAGAGGGTGCGCGCAGATCTTAATATATATTGAGTTCGTGCCACCCTCAGCTGTCGGTGTCTGTGCGCGAGGGGGCCGCTACTGCGTGACTCGTCGCGAGCACGTTTCCTTGCTCCGCGCGCGCGCGCGTGTGTGTGTGGGTGGGTGGGTGTACGTATACACCGTATAGAAGCGTGTGCCCCGCCGGCGCGCCGGCCTTTTTTGCACGCGCCGAGGCGCGCTCGTTCGCGCCGCTGATTAAGGAGTGTCTTGCCCGCCCGCGAGCTTCTGCGCCTTTTCTCTTCTTCCTCTTCTCTTTCTCTTTCAATCGCGCTGCCGCTGCCGCTGCTGCTCTTCGAGGCGCGAGATATTGCGAGATTTCTTCAAAGAGAGCCACACCAGCAGCAGCAGAGTCTTTTCGCTCCCCCTCGAACTCACTCGCGCTATATACAGTGCATTATTGCCGGGGAATAAGGAACGTCGATCGGGTAATTGCCGTGACGGCTTTGTCGGAAATTAATTGACCACTGCTCCACGTGCCCGGATTTACAGCTCTAGTGCAGCATGTCAAATAACGCTCGCTGCTCGTTGCCCCTGAATTATGTGTTTCTTATTGCCGATCGACTCTCTCAGCTTGCAAGCTCGTTTTCTAAATTTCTAGGTGGGTATGAAACTTTCGGCATTCTTCGGCTCTTCAACTGCGCATCAGAGCGAAAGTTTTTATTCGTACACACATGAAATAACATAGCCGGCGAAAATTTCGGAAAATGTAAACATCCCCCCGCTCTCGAGGCAAAGTTCGTCGCGCGAGCGCTCTTGTTTGCGTTACACAGACAGAGAGAGAGAGAGAGAGAGGCTGCTGCTGCGGGGAGAGGAGAAGAGTTTGCTGAGTCCGCGGGACTTTCCCTAATTTACTGGAAAATGTATAGTGCGAGAGAGAAAGCTACTCTCTTATCAAATTTACGATCCTCCGCGCGCACGCCGGGTAGCTGCGGCATTCGGATGCCGCCGCCTTTTTCCCCCCCGAAAGCTCTAATGCTATAAATTTGTCAGTCGGATGGATGTACGGCCGCGGCGGCTTTAACGTATTATAATTATACCGGCCGAGATCTGCTTATGCGTGTGATGTACAAAACTTCTCTCTCTGTGCTTGATATACAAGAGAGAGTTAGAGGGTGGAAGTCGCTTGAAAATCGTACACGAGCCGAGTTATCGAGGCGTAAAAATCGTCAGGGAGAGGAATAAATTCGGCTGTGTATCGGGGCCCCAAAAATCTCGCCTTTACGCGCACCGCGCGCGCATAAAGCGTTTGATTGGCACGTGCGCGCGCTTAGTCGGAGCTTTTCGGCCTCCGACTCGATGTGTATACGATATTGCAGCGCGCACCGGTCGCGAGTATAATTTCGCGCTGACTCGCCCCCCCCCCTCCCTTCTCCCTCGCGTATAGTGCACGCGTACATAGATTGCGAGCGAGGGGAATGCCGAACAAAAAGCGCATCGGATCATCTTTATGCCCGGCCGATTCGCCGACGCGTCGATGCGCTCTCTCTCTCTCTCTCTCTCTCGCTCGCATTTTTCCTTCTAAATCGAACAGCGTTCGCTCTGCCCTCTCCCTATTCACGTATATGCGCGGCAAAAAGGCTGCTCTCCCGCGGCGGTTTGTTAAATCATCATTCCGCACTTGTGCGCCGGCTTATACCGTATCCTATACTGGCATCTGATGCAACTGTACTCTTGTAACGAGAAACTGCGCGTCTATTATTGACATTCCTGACTGTATACTACTTATAAGCCCGTATGCGTGTGTGTGTGTGTGTGTGTGCGCGCGCGCGTTTCGGCACGGCAAATCTGGATTTAAAGGAGCTATACACAGGGGGGATATTTGTTTTTAATCAGAGACGACGTTTCTCAGATGCGGAAAGAGAGAGAGAAAGGGATATGGGGTGAAGATGTGGCTGCTATTTGTCCCTTGTCTCTCCGCAGTGCAGCGAAGCTCGGCTACTTTTCTCCCCTCGTGTACACGCAGCGAGAGAGAGAGAGAGAGAGAGAGAGAGAGAGAGAGAGATCGAGAAAAGCCCATATTTACCCGGATTTATACCAACAGAGCTGCGGGGGCGCGGGAAATGGCAATATATGTAAGTACATATTCGCCATCCGTATATCGCGAGGGAAAAAGCAGCAGCAGCAGCGAGTATACACACACAGCGGCGGGGGAAAGTAGTAGGAGAGAGGATTTATTTCCGGATTCCCCGGGCGAAAAGGAGAAATTTTCCCTCCAAGATGCGAGAGCGGGACGGCACTTCCGAGGAGAGGAAATTCGACATTTATCAGGCTGAGCAATGAGAGCGATTGCGTCGTTTGAAGGACTCTTGTTTTCAATTACCGCCGCAGTAGATCGCGGCTAGCAGAAAAAGAAATCTCGACTCGGCTCTTTTCTCGAGGGAGGGGGGGGGGGCAGCGAATCTCCCGCGCAACTTCAAAGACTCGTTTATCCGAGCGAAAAAAATGCCCGCCGATTCGAACTCGCAGTCCTCGTCTCTCTCTCTCTCTCTCTCTCTCGCCCTTTCGAATCGCTAAGGGGGGGGGGGGAGAGAAATCGATACCGCGTGCGCGCGAGTAAAACGAGGAAAAAGAATAGTACGTATAACGCGAAGCCGCAAGATTTTTATTTATATGCGTGAGAAGTGTCCGTATACGCGACTGACGCGAGAGCGGATTTCCTTGGCAAACACATACGACGATCGAGACAAAGAGTTGTCGCGAGAGATGAGGTCCGCAATCAGCGGGAAGAAAGATATCAAACTCCAGACAGGTTTTCGATGGAAAAAAGGGGCGAAAAGAGTCAGAGCTGCTCTCCTGGATGGAGAGAGAGAGAGAGAGAGAGAGAGAGAGAGAGAGAGAGAGAAAAAAGAGAGAAGTCGATTGGGAACCCGGACTGAGCAGACGCCTGCGCGCATCGACTCGTCCTCGCGTCTCTCGTTTCGAGAGAGCTGAAAAACGATCGGAAGATAGGAGCTGCTCTCTTTCGATGCTCTTTTCGTATACCGTCGCTCTCGTTGTCTGCTACAACGTATAACGCGTCCGCAGGTGCGCGCGGCCTCAAAACTCGCAACGATTGTAAATCAGCCGCTCGTAAAGCGCCCGTGTATTATACCGTGCATGAAAAAACCAGATGAAAGCCGTGAAAGGCGCGCGCGAGATAGCGATCTGACCGGCCGGTAAACAGCTCGTGTGCCCTCTCTCTCTCTCGCTCTCTATACAGTTGTACAATACACATAGCCGGCGGATTACGGAGGCGACGCACGCGATCATCATTGTTCGACGGCATATCGCAGTAGCTGCTCTCGATGGAGTCATCTCTCTACTGCCGATAGATAAGTCGCTCATTTCTCTTCCTTCGCCCATCTCTTTGTCCTGTATGATATCTATATGTAACCTACGAGCCTGCTGTTTGCTCTGCGTCTTACGCAGCACGTGCAGCTCTGGCAGCTGTTTTAACTCGACCTTTCACACGTTCCGCGCGCGCGGGCCGGGACCGAAAGGATATTTATCGGGAATTTCCCGGTATACATAGCTCGAGAAGGGGGGGGGGGAGACGGAGGGGGAAGAGATCGTTCAGTCATTGTCCATCTATCATTTGCCAACGGGCCGGTAAAAGCCTCTGCTCTCTCTCTCTCTCTCTCTCTCTCTACCGATGTATGGCTTTTAATAAGCGAGATTAGATTTTAATATATAACGGGGCCCCCGTCGCTCATCGCTATAGCTCGCGCGCACCGACACGCTCTTTTTATCGGCCATATAATCGAGCGAGAGGCAAAAACGCGCGCTGTGTGTATATCCTCTGTGCATACACGCCGTGTTTGCCACTATGTGTATCAACGTCGTGGCTGCGCATATAATATCCGAAGTGGGCGCGTGTGCGTTTTCGAGCAAAAAACGGCTCTTTTTCATTTTTTTCATCGAAAACTGCGCGAAACTCGATTATTTTTTATGCGCGACGCGTAAAAACACAGAGAGCTGAAAAAAAAATCCAAAGTGGAACGCGAGTTTACGGTATGAGAGGATCGCTTTGACGCGCGTGTGTGAAGCCGAGGAGAAAGAGGAATAACCGGGCTGACGGGAAATTTGCGCGACAATTTGCCGAGAGTGTGTGTACGTTTTAGAAATATTCATTAAAATTCAGCTCTCAATTACACGAGTAGAAACTCCGGTTCCATACCGCTATCGGGTATTATTCATTCATTTCAGGCAGCGTAGGAAAACGGTACAATATCACATCTCCGGCGCGGTTGAGCAAACTAAGCATAGGGGTATAGGTGTAACGAGCACGATCGAGGCTGTCGCGATCGGGGGACGGGTAATTAGTTTTGAAAATCAACACTGGAAACTTTGCAAAGTAGGCTACGCTGACGCCCATGTACATGCCGACAAAAAAAAACTAGCCTGCAGTGTGTGTACGCGAGAGAGGCGAAAAAAAACACGGGAGAATGCAGCTTGTCAATATACAAGCGGCGTATCGTGTGCGCGAGACTCGTGTGGATTTGCATAGAGCATAGATACAACACACAGGGACATAACAGCAGCGTTGCGGTGCGCGAGCTATCTCCGCGCGGTATAGGTGTACAGTATATCGATGCAGTAGCCGGTGGTTAGCGCTCTATAGACGAGGTCAAAGTACACGTGTTACGCCTTGAATCGTCCAATAACCGCGAGCGAGAGAGAGAGAGAGAGAGAGAGAGAGAGAACTGCTCTCCCAGTCACGTCAGCGTCACTCGGCCGGATTGACGTCCTGCGGGCTTTCCGCAAACTGGCCAAGAGAGATCCTTCGCAGCAGTAGCTATACTCTCTTCCTCCTGTGCATGGCCGATTATGCGATTCCGAATTCCCTTTTTGCCCGGCGCCTCCTCCTCCTCGGCTACTACTGGCTATACACACTCCTCCTCCCTCGGGGAATCTCCTTGACCGATAGCAGCGACGTCGGCTCCATTTCAAACACGCACACACACACTTGCCGCATAGCGCCGACGAGAGACTTTTTACGCTTCACGCCTCCTGACGCGAAATTACACGCGCGTCTCTACGTCCCCCATGAGGCAAGAGAGAACGAATCAACCCCTCGATCTTTTTACGATTCCCGAGCGCGTGGAAGCTCGCTTTTCCGAGAGGCTTGATCCCCGCTCGCACGTCCTGAAAATATAAGGCAGCCTCAAAGCGCGGGCTTTGTCGAAATAGGCTCGAGTACGATGTTAATGAATTTCTTCGGCTCCGAGCGCGTGCGAGAGCCAGTGTAAATACGGGGTCGTTAGTCCTGCTATTATTGTACGAGTGATTATCTGCGCGCGCGCAGGGGTGAGCGGGTGGAGAAAAAGGAGAGAGAGAGAGCGAGCGAGTTTAATCAGCGAGGGGCGTGAAAAATTATGCAAGCGCGGTTTAAGCCGAATGATCGGCTCGCCCTCGATGCCAGAGCTCGTCCCCGCACCGCGTTCGGTTATATTGCTGGGGAGAAGCTCTCCCCTGCATGTATACCTATAGAGTGTGGAGCGTCGAGAGAGAAGGACGGACGACAAGTGGTCCGCGAAATCGCCGCGAATTAGCTCTCGGGGTAGAAATACGCAGCAGCGTGCGGTACTCGCTTTAATATGAGCTGCCTCGAATCTCGGCGGCGTCGGCCAACAACCCTCTGTCACGCCCCCGGACCTGTCACTTTGACGTATTGCAGTCGCAGGAATCCATTATGTAGTCAATTACTCGTCGCTCTGAGCGATCATATGCGGATAGCCAGATAGCAGAGAGAGAGAGAGAGAGAGAGAGAGAGAGAGTGTGTGTGTGTATGAGAGACGTGCGACGGTTAAATAAAAGCGCAAGTGCGATCGAAAGACGCTGCGTGATTCGTCTAATCGAATTAGGCTGTGTGGAGAGGAGGGAGCACTCGAACGCGGCCTTAAATTTAGATGAACGCCGCCTTTGAGGAGCTGCTCTCTCGATCCCTCCGTTGTTTATTTGTTCGGGCTCTGCGCGCAGAGCCCGTGTCCTCGAGATCCGGAGCGGCTGATTAGGACGGGATTTGCAATTCACTTGGCTGCTTTGTATTTGACTATAGAGCTGCGCCGCGATGAAGCTTTTTCCCCTCTCTGTACACACGCGCTGCGCTATATCTAATTGTTCGGAAATATATAAACTCGAGAGAGGGAGGGAGAGACGTACGCCGGAAAATTGCCCCGACGCGCAGGGATTTTTCCTCGTACAAAGGAAACTTTTGTCGGAGCGCATCGGCTCTTGTTAACTCGCGCCGCTGCGCCGTCTCCGAAGTTTGCTAATTTCTTTTAATATCATCTTCTGGCCGCCGCCGCCGCTGGCAGTACATCCGACACAAAGTTGCCGCCGTCGAGAGAAAGAGAGAGAAAAATGTTTGGAAACTCGATTAGACGCTTCGGACGCGCTGCGGGAAATTGAAGGCGTTCGGTTGAAACGCGCTCGTGTGTAGGAAAATTGAGCGGAGTACATAAAATACAAATAAACTCGAAAATCCAATCTATTTTTTATGAGAAGCCGACAGACAGACGTATTAGGCCCAGCGAGCTTGACATTGAATTTTTACGCGTCTCATCCAATCGGACAGCAACGAGGCGAACGTAACGCGTCCTGGAACGTACATGCACACACACACACACACACACACAGAGCTTTAAAAAAGCGCGAGGGGAAAATGGAGAGCGACACGCGCCGCCGCCGCTGCCGCCGACGTGGAGAGTGTCTAAAGGAAAAGACGTCGGCGGCAAGGACACGAAATTGAGTTTCTCTTTCTGCGCCCGGAGGGAGACGCGGCGAGAAAAAAAGCGGGGGTGTGTGTATACAGAATAAGCTCGCCATCAGGCCTCTCTCTCTTTTCTCCGTTATCGCGGTAATGAAACTCTGTTTATGATAATGGAATGCTAAAAAGTCCACCGCTCCCGCTCGTTAATGCAGCTCGTCTCTTTTTCTTTTCGCATTGTAATGACCTACCGCCTCGAGATTATACTTTGCGGAAGCTCCGCTGTGTCTGCGTGAGATTTGAATGCATAACGCACTTCTGCTACTTCGCGTGTGTCACGTATGTTATAACCCCGCGGGGGAAGAAGAGATTTCTCATGTCTCGTACGCGAGCGGAACGTACAAGGCAGCTATACTCCCCGTCCTGCCGGCGTCATTCGATATTTCATTTAAAATTGCCTTTCTATCTTTTCTAATGCACGCGCACACGAGAGACGGGACGATCGAACTTTTGCTTATACTATGTCCGGATCGATCGCTTATGCTATACTCGTGCGCGATGTGCTTCGCTTCTTTCGAGGGAATAGAGTAGGTCGAGTCGCGTTTCGAAAATACGCACACGGCCGACGACTCCACGGCGTGTAGCTGCTAATTGAAACATTAATCCGAGACAGAGAGAGAGGCGTCGCGTGTGTGTTTATAAAAAGCTCGCAGTAGTTCGCGTAACGCAGCTATAGCCTTCGAGATTAATAAGAGCTCGCTCGCACGCGGGGTATTAACGCAATCAGAGCGTCGATAAATCACATCACTCACTCTCGAGCGAGCGACTTATCATCGGCGCGTCTGCCGGGGCCTAAAAAGACCCTCGTCGCAGCCCGAAGATCGTTTATCTTGCTCGTGAGCATCAGCCCTCCCTCCCGTCGGCGAATGTTTATTATTCCCGACAGAGCCTCTCTCTCTCTCTCTCTCTCTCTCTCTCTCTCTCTCTCTCTCTCTCTCTCTCTCTATTATATCAGCGTCACTTAATTCTCGCACTGTTTGTTAATCGCCGCTAGTTTGTCGGAATTCGCTACTGCGCGTTTGGCCCCTCGGCTCGCTCGCAAGTTTAATTAGCAATTTCGCGAGCCGCGTGTATACTGTAGCGAAGCCCCTCTCGATAAGAAGAAGAAGAAGAAGCGGCGGCAAGGTCTCGGGTTCCTCCCTTGGGAGAGAGCAGCGAGGACTTATGATAGAAATGGAATATCCTCGAGAAAAATTATTATTGCCTCGTCGGCGGCCATAGATCCCCGCGGCGACGGAGAGAGCAGAGACGGGGCCTCGCAAATCGACGAAATCGAGAGAGAGTGAGAGAGATATATAGATACACTACGTACAGCGAAGAGAGAGTCTTTCTTATCTTGCTTCCATTATTCCGGATGATCCCCCGGCGAGAAAATCTCGCGAATGGATGGGGGAATTGGAGACAAAAGCTGCGCCGCGCTGAATTTATCAAGGGCTCAGACTTGCAAAATAGAAAGCCGATATATAGACTGTGCTACTGCAGTAGCAGCGGCAGCCGCGCGACGGTAAAAGAAAGCAGTCGCTATTAGACTCGGAGATGCAAAAATTTGCGAGGCAAGAAGCAGTATACACACTGCAGCTGCCTATATTCCCAGCGCTCTCGTCTACTTTAAGAATTCAAAAAGAATCTCCGCCCGCTCGGCCAAAGGAAAACGCCGCCGGTACAAGTAGAGTAGCTATATACATAGAAAAGCTGGGCCGAGGTCGGCGCTTTATTAAATTCCGGCCGGGATGTTTTCTCCGTTTCATCGCGAATTATACACGTTAATAGGGGTAAGAACCGTCTGCGCCCGAAGCGACGGCAGTGCAGCAGCGGGCGCCGTGTAGATAGCGCAAAGTTGCGGAAAATCCGGGGAGAAAAATAGCGACGTCGACCCAGTTCGATCCTCTACACACATACTCTCCGGCCGCCGGTTTATGCATCGAGAGATATCGATATAGCGCCGCGGCCGTTGCCAGTGGCTGCCGTATCACGGCAGCGCATATGGCCTATAGAGCAGCAGCTCGTGGATGGAGAATACGCGAAAAGGGGGAAAGAGAAAGACGAGTCCCATTGTGCGAGCGAAATTTCGTATAGATAGAGCGGGGGCGTAAAGTCGGCACGATAAACGCGAGCGAGGGAGCTGAAAGAGAGCAGGAATGAAGATGATGATGGACAGGTTGTGCCGAGAGGCCGAGCCCGAAAAATGGGGGCAGCACTAGTCGCGCCCTCTCACTCTGTGTCCCCTCAGTCCTCAGTCGTCGTCGTCGTCGTGAGAAAAGCAGAGCAAGATCCGTGGCAGCAGCCGTAGGCTCAATGACCAGCGAAGGCCGTTCACATGAATACCAGTCTTTCCATTAGCGAGTCTCCGAGAGGGCACGAGAGGGAGGGAGCTGCTGCTGCTGCTGCTGCGCCGGGCGAACAGAGGAGCTGGGAGAGAGAGAGAGAGAGAGAGAGAGAGAGAGACGAGCTGCCGCTGCTGTTGCTGGGAAGAGAGCCGAGATCGGATCTCGATCGATGCGCTTCGCATCGGCGAGTATAGCTCGCTGTAGCTGCAGTGCGCACTGGTCGAATATATTCGTCACCTCGGGAATTTCCGGACGTCCGCCGCTGAGCTCTGATGGATGGCCGCACTCGCATAAATGCGTTACGAAAATTACCCCCTACAGCTCGGCGAGCCGCGATAACCCTATACACGAATATCAGGCGTTATACTCTTATATTCGCGTCCGATTCTCCGTTTTCACAAAGAGCGCAAGCCTATCCGGTGACAGGAACGCGCGGCTAGCGCGGGAAACGGGATACGGCGTCTTTTTCGCGGCTGAGTATAACACCCGCACAGAGCTTGCGCGAAGAAGCGCGGCTAGTTAGTTAAAAGTAACTCGCCGGCTAATGAATTCGCAGAGTTTGATGAAAGAAACGCTCGGGCCCCATTGACGGCTAGAATCGGCGCGCGACGCTTTCGCGCGTGGAAATAAAAGTCGCGGCTAAAATTGGACGGTACAGCAGCAGAGCCCGAATGAAATTCCAAGAGAGAGAGAGAGAGAGAGAGAGAGGCTCCGCGCGCGCCTGTAATAGAAGAAGGCCGGAAGAAAGAAAGAAGAAGGAGAGAAGGAATAAGGAAGCCGCGCGCGCCGGCTTCTAATTGCGGAGATCCGAGCGTAAACGCTAACGAAAGAGCTCCTCCGCCGCCGCCATTATTCTGCGCGAATTCCTCCTTTCGTCGCGAGAGCGCGAAAAAACCGGGCTAACCGGCGCCTGAGAGAGAGAGAGAGTGAGAGAGAGAGAGAGAGAGAGAGAGAGAGAGAGAGAGAGAGAGAGAGAGAGAGAGAGAGAGAGAGAGAGATGGAAAAAGTGGCCGGCTGCTGCTGCTCCAGACCGAACAGACTCGAGACTGGGGAAAATTAAGGGAGAGAGAAGCACGTTGCTAAAATAGGTCTCGAAATGTTATACGGGGGAAAAGGAATTAGGAGCGAGAGCGAGAGCTAGGCGAGAAAGAGAGAAATGCCTTATTCCGCCCCCCCCCCTGCGTCTGTACTGCTCGCAGCCCTTTTTCCACTTTTCTTTATTTCACCTTTGGCCCGCAGCTATATACGCGCTGGATATAGTCTCGGCCAACCAGCCGGCGGAATATTAATGCTCCTCATATTTCAGATAGCGGAGCCTTGCACTTGGAATGCCACCTCCGAGCTACGTATGCTCCCTTCTTCAAAACGCCGCGGACGAGAGCGTATCTTGGCAGGAACAAAGAGGGAAGTAAAATATGCGAGCTTTCTCTGTAGGTTCATTGGGCAGGATTTTCGCGCGCGAGGCTGAATTGACTTTCGATCCGCAGAGCGTTCGCTCTTTATTCAGTCTCTCCGATCAGTCTACATAGAAAAGGGCCGCTTTAGCACAACAATGCGCGCGAGGGGGATGAATCATCGGCACATGTGCGCGCGAAGGGCTCGGACAAATTGCCAATCGCTTCTTTGAGCTCTGCTCGGCCCCCTTCTGATGTACATACACATAGTCGCGCGCAGGTCCGTCTTCCTTGTGAAATTTTCTACTCTCGATACACACACACACACACACACACGCGCACACACACACACAGACGAGTATAGAGACTCCGCTATTATACTATGGCAGGCTGAATGGCCCGCGGTGACGTTTTAATTGAATTATCATCTCGCTTCCTTCCGCCTTCGTTACTTCGTCACTCGCTGGGCTTAATTCGCCAACGGGTATCCGACGGCTGCACAATGCATACGCCTCTCGCACTCGTTATATAACGACGCGAGCGCGCGCGGATGTGACACTGGATTTTCAAGTGCGGAAAAATGTCGCCGCGTAATCGAATGAGAGGAGCTCTGTTTGCGGAAAAAGCTCTCTCTCTCTCTCTCTCTCACACACACAGCTGCGCATGAGTAGGAAGTTCGACTCTCGCGCGGCAACTGCGTCAATAAAGCGCGAGTAAGGAGTGTGTGTGAGAGAGAGAGAGAGAGAGAGAGAGAGAGAGAGAGAGCGAGGGAGTTTTCGGAGCCGCTGCATAAATTGCGTGCGGAGCAGCAGCCGCGTTAAATATGCAATCCATGTTCCATTAGATATGAGAATATTCCGGGCAGGTTGTTCGTCTGCTCTCTCCCGCTCGCTCTCTGTGTCCGGGGGAAATCTGCGTGCGGCTCATAGTAAAATCGCATAAATTGAAAAGTGGAATCCATATCGCGAAGTAAAGCCAAGAGGGGCTGCTGCTGCTGCTGCTGCTGCTACCACTGCCGAGATTGAATATCGGCTATACCGGCGAAGCTCGAGCTAAGTAGCTGCGGCGGCGGCGCATCTTCGCGGAAGCTTTTTAGAGATGCCACGGCTCTTTGGCTGGTCCCACGTGACCTCACGGTTGGTTAAACCAGCCTCTCTCTCTCTCGCTCGCTTCTGTATCCATTTATCCTCCAGCAGCGAGCGAGAGAGTCAGCTTGAAGGTGCTGAATACCCGCGCATCGCTCGATCCCATGGGCAATGTGGTCACGTCCCGCGGTCGTCATGGAAACTCGGCCGATTCGGGATGAAAAGCACCCCCCTGTACAGTACAGCGGCACCGGCTCTCTCTCTCTCTCTCTCTCTCTCGTTAGCTCGAGCCACGCGCTCCGAATCGTAATGGCAAAACGTGCGGAGAGAGAGAGAGAGCGAGGCAGACGCGATGCTTTGCCAGTGTACACGATTCCCTCAAAGCCGCCATAGTCCATCGCGTCTCCTGTCTCCGCGTATATCTATAAGCGCGCACCTATACTCGCAGTAGCCCTGTCGCGCGATAGTGACAGCCCGCCGCGCGCGACATCGCCGAGTGCCTCTCTCTCCCTTGTTCGTCGGCGCCGCTGCACACTCGACCTGCGGATGCGGCGACTTTTTCCCTCTCGAGCGCGGCCTCTCCAGCGACACGTCGATGAATTTTCCAGCCCGCCTCGACGACAATCGCGCGGCGAACTTTCGAAATAGCGCAAACTTTCCGCGGCGGACAAACGCACTTGATTAAACGCGCGCGAGCGCAGACGAGCTGCTGCAGCTGCAGAGGAAAAAGATAAAACTCGTCGTAGTCGTCGCTCTGCAAAATTCAGGCGAATAAAACGATTCTCGCTGGAAATCAGCGTCCCTTGAATGTGCAAGCTGCAGTAGGTATGTATATAGTGGTAGGGGAGAGAGAGAGAGAGAGAGAGAGAGAGAGAGAGAGAGAGAGAAAGGGGGAAGCTCCGCGGACTGCTTTTCAAAGCGGATAAGCACACGCGAGTAAGCAAATAAACTTTCCTGGCACCGCAATTGAAATCAAACCCCGACCTTTCGAGATGCTGCTGCTGCTGCTGGCTTGATCAACTTTCTTATATATGTGCTCCGACCGCAGAGCGACAATACGAGAGAGAGAGAGAGAGAGAGAGAGAGAGAGAGAGAGAGAGAGGAAAAATGAAGGAACGACGACCATACGGCTTTGAATTATTTACCTCGCGTGTAATTAAAGTCTAAACTAACCGGCCACTGAGAGAGGGTAGGGAGCCTGCATAAATCCGGCTGCAATCCTATTAATGCTCGAAGGATGCGCGAAGCCACAGCAGCAGAGGGAGAGAGAGAGAGAGCAAAGGCGGAAGACGGATTTATGCCGGGCGCGCGAGTCGCGTCGCAGTGTGGGAAAAGATGAGAGAGCAACCGAGAGAGATTTGGTATTCCGTCGGGCTGTCTCTGCTTTATGATTTCAATTCCTGGAAGTTCGGCTTGCGGCTCTCTCTCTCTCTCTCTCTCTCTCTCTCTCTCTCTCTCTCTGCGCATGTCTCAGCTACTGCATCATCGGCTATATATTCCGCGCGTAATGGCTAGACAGGTTTGCAGCGAATCCGTCGTGCAGCGGCAGCGGTGCTCTCTCTCTCTCTCTCTCTCTCTCTCTCTCTCTCTCTCTCTCGTTATTAATCCCCGCACGAGAGGAAAATGAAGGACGACCTCGTGTGTGTGTGTGCAGTGTATACGCGAGACAGTTGACGCGCGATCGGTCGGACAACCGACACGCGAACACAATGGGGATGGCACGTGCCTGGGATGCCGTCAGGGGGATCGGCCCCCTGTATACATGTAGCTATACGCGGTGCGTGTACGTGTGTGTTCTCTCGCCCAGAAATCCGACTGATCGATTCCTTCCCTCTCTCCGTCTGTTTCTCTTTCGTTCGATTATTTTCCTTTCTGCTTTTTTTACCAGAGAGAGAGAGAGAGAGAGAGAAGCAGGCGCGCGATGGTTCTGCATTAATTGCCGCGATAATCGCGCCGGGCCGATCGATGCTTGATTGACAGCGGCTCGGCGCGTTGATTAGAATCGCTCCGACAGGCAATTTTTTTCCTCTTTTCGATATGTCTGCGTGTATACTTCTGAAAAGCGGTGATATTATCGGTAGGGGCATGGACCGAGAGTGAGAGAAAGAGAGCTTTCGTATATGAATTTCGAGTCCGATATGGTACACTCGCTTTTTTCGCAGCCGTCGGTCGGCCAATTAAAGACGGGAATAACAATGACGAGACCGAGAAGAGGTGCGCAGAGTCGATAACCTCGTAGAAAGCCCAGCTAAGCGAGAGCCGCCGCGGCAGCGAAATGTCTACTATCCGAAACGCTGAGTTGGCTTTAATTAAGCTCCGCCGCTGCAGAATCGTACACACAGGGCCAACTGCAGCGGCAGCAGCGGCACAACAGGCTGCAGCTAATCTCGAAAAAATGAAAGTCATCCGTTAGTGCCTCATAAACGAGCGTATAGACTCCGCGGCGGCAGATTTCAGTGACAGGCCCCGCAACGAGAGGGAATTTATGGGATCTATTTTTTTCGGACGTGTGCGTACGTATATAACAAGAGGGGTGTGTGCGCGGGCCAACTGCAGAGGGGATTAGCCTCGCGGCATGCGGAGAGCCTAATCCTTTTTCCTCGTTATGTATACCGCGGTATAGTATTTCACGGCATTCTTCTTTTCTCTCGCTCGCTCTCCACACGCGGAGCGCATTTCTTTTGTAGTCGTCGTCGCGCAGGGGCAGTTCTCTCTTTTTTTGCGGCGACCCCCCTTATGCCCCCCCTCCTGTAACCCGCGGTACATTCTCGCGACGTCGACCCATTTCTTTTGCGCGTCGCGAACGCGCACCAGGCACGTTCCCTCGAGAGAGTGGGCTCTGTTCTCCCTCTCGCGTGTGCAGAGCGACGGCGAATTCAAGTGGCGCATTGATTTTCTAGAAGGCCAATATAGAGAGAGAGAGAGAGAGAGAGAGAGGAGAAAGAGAAATCAAAAGTGCGAGCAGAAGTTTCTCACTGTCTGTCTTTCCCTCGTTCGCAGCCCTTGTTGTATTTATCACATATCGAGCCGATCGCAATCCCCTAATTAAGTCATCGCTCGCTCTCCCCCCCCCCCCCGCCGGCCTCGTTTGGGAAATATGATAACCCGCCGTTATAGGATTCTATTATGGCGCGAGTAGTACCAGTTGCTGCTGCGGCCGCTCAAGGATTTGTCGCCCACCTGACTAATGACTCGCCGCTTCTATTGTGATGACGCAACGCTTTTGGATCGGACGTATTATATAGCGATGGGGGCTCCGTAACCGCAATATTTTCGGCGAGGGAGATTTGAAAAATCTACTCCTCGTCGTCGTGGTATACACTAGGCGGAAAAGAAAGTGAACGTCAATCGCATGTGCGGGCATCGATATTAAACTCTCGTGGAAATCAAACTCCGCCAGCAGCGTGGATTTAACGATGATTGATGCGCTGTCTCGGCTCCGTTTCATTGTACGACGCGATGTAGAGAGAGAGAGAGGGGGGGGGAACGGCCGAGTCTTTCCATTAATAATCTCGAAAAGATGCCGGTAGTTTGAAATTTATTAAAACATAAAAGTTTCATAACGCGCGCGCCGGCCATCGTCGTTCCCCGAAGCAGCAGCGAACGTTACAGAGTCGCGTGTGAAGCGAGCGAGAGTAGCCTCGTCTTATCTAATCGACGAGCCGCGCTGTGTATAGCGGCCGAACATCACTTTTAATGCGCTGCCCGTCGAATTAATTTCCGAGAGCCACTACTGCAGTGCCGAGGAAACGGGAGAAGGAAAAAGAAGACGAAGCGGAAGCGGCTCGATGCATCGGATTGATCATTGTTTCGTGTCCGAGAAAGCAGAACCGCCCACACACGCGAAGATTAGATTAGCCGCATAAAAATTCAATCTCCTGTATATACACTCGGCGCAGCGCGTGACAGTATGCAGCTGTCGCTGCGAGAAATATCTCATCCAGTTAAAGCGCTATCAGTTCTAATAAGCGATTTTGCGCGCATGGCGACGGGCCGAAATAATTCACCGCGTCCTTCGACGCCGCTCGAAGAAAGAGGGCTAGAGACACTATTACGCGCTGATGTATATAATGATATACCGAGAAAAACTTTCCTTTCCCCAGAGAGCCGCTCTGACGATAACACATCGCGCGAGTTTTGATTGTGACTAATATTTCTGAAACTCATGGTTATTAATCGCTGATGCATATTAGAGACGGTGTCGTATACGAATGTGCGAATTAGCAGAGAGTCTAGCCAAGAGAAAGAGATGGGCCGAATAAAGCTTCGATTATTTCGTAACGCGCTGCGGTCTCGCCGACGGACGGCGCGTCAACGAGGAGGAATGTCCAGAGATCGTTCCCCGAAGCCGTAGCCGAGCGTGTTTATATTTATTGGACTCGATAATTTTGATATTTTAGGAGACAAGCCGCCGGATTCTTTCCTTCGCAAGATTCCCTGAAACCGATACTAATGAGTGTACTTCATAGGCGAAATCGTTGTTTTTTTCTCCTGGCGAATTTCGCAATAACCAGCAAAGTGTGTATTTAATAAAATCCAATCAGCTTCCAGGAACGCTCAAGACTTAAGAAAGCTGCGCAGGGGCGGCGGCGCGCGGGGATAACGAATTGCAGCGAGCGCGAGTATAAAGCTTTGAAATTGAAAGTGCGCGCGAACATTTTAATCAGACAAGCGAGTCGGCTGCAATTTTCGTAATTTCGCTGGCGCGCGCGCGAGAGAGAGAGAGAGAGAGAGAGAGAGGTCGTTTAGCAGGGCTGGTAATTGCCAGTTGGGAGTGGTAAACTTTTAATTTGTAAAGCGTAATGAATGAAGGAGCTGGCCCGGGGAATTTAGTGGCTTTTTCGGGCTCGCGCGCGTTATTGGCCCTCTTCGGAGCGAGAAGATTCATCGAAGTAGTGCACAGTTACGCCAGGGGCGAAAAAGTAGAAAATTGAATCGACAAAGTTTTTCCATCGGCTGCAGCCGCAGCATCGATTGCGCGGCCGCCTGTCCCAGATCCAGCCGGTCATTAGCCCAGATATAGTCGCGCGCCATTATCTCCCGTTCTAATCCGCGGCCTGGCGCGAGAATCACGGACAGCGCAGCCAAGTCTGGGATATATAGTAGTATGTATATGTAGTCGGAATGTTTGGGGATTAAAATTCGCCGAGTCGAGGCTGCGCAGACTACGTACATATACAGGTATAATACGCGCGCGCAGACGACAGAGAGTAGATAAAGGCCCTTCGCCGGGTGCGAAATGACGAGGCGGCGGCTGCTGCTGCTGCTGGCGGTGCGGCTGCGCAAGCTACAAATCACCAGACGCGAACGTAAGCGCGAAAGCGCCAATTCCAACCCCTACTGCTCTCTCGTCCGCTGTATATACGTGTATGTATATATATATATATATATATATATATATATATATATAATACGTAGGACGCAAAATCGAGCAGAGGGAGACTTTGCAAGAGCTTTGTCGTCGTCGCGCAAAGTTATAAGCGACGGCGGGTGTAGTCGCGCACAGCTATATAGGGCCCCGAGACTCGATGCCAAACTATTAGAGAATGAGGGAGAAGGAGCCTACTACTACGCATAACTTTGCTGATTTCTCTTACTCTGCGTCAGCTTTGCTCTTGAAATTATTATATATGTAGTATATAATAAGCGCTGCAGTCGGGGCGAGATTGAATTACCTGTGTGGAAGTGGAGTATCGCTGAAAAATTATCCGGCGCTAGATCGAGTATAATATAGCGGAAAGCTAATTGCGCTTAGCTTGCGCGGGCTTCGCCCTATCTCTGCCGGCGCTGCGCTGCGGGTGTATAAGGGACGAGTGCTGCTGGCCGGGCGAAGGAAATTCGAGGCGGAACTGCGGAAGATCGACTGGATTGGCGAAATTCAAGGATGCGCGACGAGCGAAAGGGCGCACACGGGCTACTCGAGCCGCTGCGGCGCGCATCATCGATAATCGAAGAATGCATAAGACAAGTGCCCGCGCGCTCTCGTTCTCCGATTACCGCGTCGGCTCCGATTTCACAGAGAGAGAGAGAGAGAGAGAGAGAGCTGGAGTGGGCGTGTGCACAGAAAAAGGGCCACCACTCGACGGAGGATTTTCAATTGAAACACAATAGTCGTAACGCGTCCTAATGGGATTAGTATATTAGCCGACGTATAAGCAGTCAATTCTCTGAAGATGCTTCCACAGCGCACTCGACGAGAGAGAGCGGAACTCTCTCCGGTTTATCGACTCGGCGATTATACGCTCTCAGCCGTGTACACACACTACACTGTTACAGTCGCGCTCGCGCATTGATTGATAATTCGATAAACGGAAATCCTCGCGTTCCGCCGAGTATATAACGCGAGAGGCAAACGAAGCCTCGTTGCCTGTATAATAATGAGTCTCTAGCATATGCATGAGCGAATCTGGGTCAGGACGCGCGCGCCCAGCTCTCTGTATACGCGGGTTATTATAACGAACGGAATTTTATTCCGAAGAAGAGGGAAAAAGCCGCGCGACAAGCTTTTGCGCATTAATCAGCGCTACAAACGCTGCAGCTACATCGAATTGCTTCGGAGAATCGCGTCTCGTAAATTCGGTGCGCAACAAAGACGGGGCTGCTGCTGCTGCTGCTGCTGCTGCTGCTGTGAATCACGCTGATGATCGTAAAGTGAGAGCAAAGTCTGGCCGAAAAATCACACGGCGGATTTACGCGCTCTTTGTGCCCCGCGCATGCGCGCGGTTGTTTATTGTGTATTCGCGCGCGTATACACACACACGAACGTAGTGAGCAGAAGCGGTGGAGGCTCGGGGGCGAGAAATTTGAGAGAAAAGGAGGAAATTTCGAGCGACGAAAAAGAAGAAGCTAACGAAATCCGATCCTCGCGCGGCCTTCCTCCTCGTCTTCATTACGCTCTTCTTCTCTCCTTCTCCCGCGCCATCCGGCCGTCGAAAAGTCGTCCCTCCGCTTTCCAGACACACACACACACACACACACAAATTTTCGCCGCTACACAGGCCTGAGCAATAAATTCGCGAATGTATCACTGCCTCTCAAGACACGTGTCATCGGGAATAATAAAGGACGAAAAGCGGCTCAGCTCTGACGACGTGTTATGCAGTCGCGGGAATGATATTCGCTGCGCGTCTCTCGAGCGGGCCTTTGTCGGATCCTAGGCAAAACACAGAGGAGAATCGGCCGAAAATGCATATCACGTGCGAGCTCGCTCCTTCAGAGAGGAGACCGATCGCCGCGATTAGACCGCGAGCGGAATACACGTATGCGTGTATAATACGTTATGATATGATACACAGTCCCAGCGCACGCGAGCGCAATATCAAGTCGGTGTATAATATGATAATCGCCCGGCTTGCGGCTCTCTTTGTCGGAGGAGGACGAGGAAGGACATGTAACATGTTTTTCCCTCGCGTGCGCTTTTCTTCGCGAGTTTCATCAATTATTAACGGATTAAGCCACTCCATTAGGAATTCAAGAGAGGAGCAGCTTCCGCGCGCGTCAATATTCATGCTAGCCGGCTGAATATACATGCGATTTTCTCATCTTTCTCCTGCCGCGCGTATAATACACGAATAGAATGCAAGACTCTCTCGTGTCCGATCGGATCATTCCGACAAGTTTTTCTTAATCGAGAGACCCGCGCGTTACACCCCCGAATAACACCGGCTTGCGCGTATACATTTCAATCTAGATCCGGGGGCTAACACGGAGCTCTGGCTTCCGCACCTGGCCAATCGATATCTCTCTCTCTCTCTCGCTCGCAAGCGTGAGGCAAACGAGAGTATAGATAGTAGGCTGTATTATGCACTGGTATAGCTCGCTGGGAAATCTGCGCCTCGGAATGCATTATAAGCCAGCTATAGGGGGAAGAATAGAAGAGCGTGTTTGTTGTCTCTTCTCCGGGCCTCGTCGTATTTGGATTGGACGCGCGCTTCTTAACCCAGTGTGCAAGCAGAGCGGCGGCGTTTCCCTGCGGCGCATAGCGATGTCGCGTGCTACACTTGCTCGAGTTTGCGGAATATCGAGAAGAGGAGCTGCCGGCCCTATAGATGTATGTATATATAGGGAGGGAGTGAGGGGTCGAAAGTTGGCCTCGTTCGAGGTCGCTCTCTCTCTCTCTCTCTCTCGCGGTGATTGCACCTAGTCCCTTTATGCGCAAGTTTTGAACCCTCCGCCCACGCGCGCGCTCTTTCCTCTCTCTCTCTCTCTCCTCGCTTGTTCAAATACTCCCGGCTAATTCTGTTTATCTTGTTTGTGTTCCAAGGCTCTCGCCCCCGTATATTAATAAGCCAGCGCTCTTATTGCGTTACACACGCTCGGAGGATCTCTGACGTCCGCGGAAAAAAGTACGTGTATACGCGAATGACGAAATGAGCGTCGAAAAGCGCAGGCGTAGGGTAAAAATGTAAAAATTAGAGACAGCTCCCGGGGGCGTTGCTCGCTCGCCGAAAAGTTGAGAGAGAGAGAGAGAGGGAGTAACGAACGGCTCCGATAAAACGGGCGCGCGGCGAAAAATCAACAGGGGCCGCAGGCTCAAAGAGCTTTTTCAAACAAGCGCGCGCACGCTCGATTAGCGCCGCTGCACTAACCATCCGAATTGCCGTGGCTACCGCTCTCTCTCTCTCTCTGCTCTCGTGAAAATAAAAAGCGACTTGGACGACGACGCTGACGGAGTGGAAAAAAATTCTCTAATTTGTTCGTTTAAACAAAAAGCAATTTGCGCCGTACATGTATACATGGCGCGAGAGGCCGAAAAACAAACACGGCGAGAAAGCAGTGCTGTGTATAGCGCAGTAGAGGCGAAGAGCGAGAGAGGTGAAAAAGGGCCGGGCCTCGGCGTCGCTCGTTGGAATTCCCAGAGTGTCGAAAAAGCAGCCGAAAGGATTTCCACTTGGCTCGCTCCGCTCTAATGAGACTTGGGAGAGGCTCGAGAATCGAAACAAGCGCTCTGCTGGGCGAAGCTTTTCTCTCTCCTATATACTCCGTTTAATTGCAGCCGCGCACGCAGTCTTTCTCTCTCGCGCAGCTCCGTAACTGGAATTTCGTCTCCAGAGTCGAGCTGCTGCTGTCGTGTGCGTGTGTGCGCGTGTGTGTACGTGTACAAGCTGCGTACGTATAAAGGCTCTCGGGATCGCCCCTGAAATCTGTCGCCGGTTTACGGTTACGAGAGCGCGAAGCACGGCCACTCGTGTGTATACCTCGCTCTCTCGACCAAGTTTCGAGGAGTGAGTGTGGGTGCAGTGTGTGCCGTGTGAGCAGCGTTTTCGAGGAATATAGAGTACAATAATAGACATGCCACTACTCGAGTCCCCTCTCGATCTCTAGCGCTCGCGGAAATGCGCCGAGTCACACGACTCGATTAGGTCTTTATTAGCTCTCGCGTATGTACTTTTCCAACTGACAAGTGCGCGCGCAAACACACACATACACTCGATATTTCGAGACTTCACTGCGTTCGCGGCGCGCTTAATCATTTCGAGGAACAAAGCGAGAGCGCGCTCGACATCGATTATCCGCGCAACATTCGATAGCCATCGCTACTCGCTTATCGGCCCACTCTGCAGTATAACCGGGGCTACAACAGCCGGGAGCGACGCGCGCAAGAGCTGAGAAGGAGAAGAAGAGCAGGAGGGCCAAGAAAAACTCGCCGAGGAGCAAGAAGGGGGGAGTTTGAAATGCAAATTCGAGGCATGCCCGAAGGACAGCTCGTCGAAAATTCGAAGAGAGTTGCTGCATGAGTCAGTAGACATGCGCGCGCGCGCGCCCGGTATACCTACATGTATACATGTATAACGGCTGAATAGGGGCCGAGGCTTCGATCGCGCGCGCGCAGCGGCTTATTCACTATTCCTCCTCCTCCCCCTCCTCCTCCTCCTCCCCCCTATCCAGCGGCCGTAACAGTTCTTCCTCGGAATATTCAGCCGAGCGCGCGCGCTCCGATGTACACAAAAGATTTATACCGCACAGAGCTGAGCCGATCGGTAAATACTTGATATCCCCCGCAACCCTCACTCTGTGTGTACGCGCGTATCGAGATGCGGCCGAGTATAGAGTTCGAATTTTGCTAATCGATCTCTTATTCTCTCTAGTCTCTGATGCTGACCCCGACTAAGAGAGAATGAGAGCAGGGGACGAGTTTTAAGAATTCAATGACCAACTTTCGACACAGTTTCCCGTGGGTAGAGAGGAGAGAAGCAAAGTTCGTGAAAGAGAGTCCTCGAGGATGACTTTTATCAAGAGGACTTGGGATGAGCACAGCGGAGCCTCGGTGTTTTGACTCTCTCTCTCTCTCTCTCTCTCTCTCTCTCTCTCTCTCTCGAGCTGCTGCCGCGCGCGCGCGCTTGCAGAGACGGAGTTAAGCGATGACTCGGGAATTTACGAGAGCCGAGAGAGCAAGTATATATAGAGTGAAGTTCGAGTTTTTCTTTGAAAACTGGACCCCGGCACTTTCAGCAAGTCTACATCGGTTATGCAGCTCACGAGAGCGATCAGTTTTACGATTTAACGTAACGCGCCAGCCCTGTACCTTCGCTCGCGGCTGCTCTCGACGTGTTCGGCTT
Organism: Nasonia vitripennis; assembly: GCF_009193385.2. Lineage (NCBI taxonomy): Eukaryota > Metazoa > Arthropoda > Insecta > Hymenoptera > Pteromalidae > Nasonia > Nasonia vitripennis. The sequence continues at coordinate 6,704,895 of NC_045758.1, read as the reverse complement.
TGCGGCCCGGAGATTTTGCCGGCGATTCTTCGTACTTCATTATCCTGACGATTTCATTTTATAAAGCGAGATGCCCGGCCGCCGCCGAGAGAGATCGCCCGGCGATAACGTGCGGCCGGTTATGTAGCGCAATTTCATTTTTCAAATTTATGCCGCGCGTATAGAATTTTAGCATCTTAAAGGGATTCGCCGAGGCTTTTATATTTTCGAGAACGAAAAAATCAAAATATAATTCTTTTATCGCAAATTAATTATCATGCGACTTTACGCGCCGCCGGGGAATTAAAATAAAATATACATTCGCGACTATTCCGTGATTATGTGCCCCCGTATAATTTTTTGATCGCGCGCGCGCGCGCGCGCAGTGTATATATTATATCCGAAACATTTTATTAACATGTTTCGATAACGTGTCGCATAAAACGTTACGAGGGCCACTTTTGTGCCCCGCAGTAAACAACGCCCATCCGTTTTTAATGCCAGTCTTTAAGCAATATTCCGGCGGCGGGTCGGGCTCCTTGATATAAACGCCGTACGTGGACAAAGAGAGGAGAGAAAAATATAAAAGAGCTACGCGCAGTATATATAGAATATAACGTAATTACTCTGCCGGCGCACAATTATCGAGGAATTTTAATGCTCGACGTACGCGACGTTCTCTATTTTTCACCCACCCCGTCACGTCGCAGTCGCACGCGCGTATGTGTATATAAATGTATATCGCGTATCGCTGCGATTAAAATGAGAAAAAGCGGGCGTCGTCCCCTCCTGTTTTCTGATTCCGCTGGAATATACATATAGGGGGGGTGCATTCTAATGCGTCCAGAAAGGCCGAATTTGTCGCTTCGCTAGCTTGCGATTCCAAAGCAAACTGTATATGGTGAATAGGAATTGCGATAATATTGTATTATTTTTATTTTTTTTTTGTACGACAATTACTATCGAGTCCATATATATACAGCGCCGAACGAACATAATATTGTACAGTGTCCCATAAGTATATGCGTGACGAAGCGTCGATTAATAATTCCGAGCGCGCGCGATTTGGCCAAATGGAATTTATGAACGAGCGAGCAATAGCCGGGACGAGCAGCGCATTGGAAAATACTTTGGCCGCATCATTATTCGCTAATTGCCGTTCTCGGGCTTGAATAATCGATCGCTCTTTGTGCGCAATCGTCGAAATTGTTCGGGCGTCGCGGGATAAAATATTTAGAAAATTTCCTCATAACGCGCTGGGAGAATGTCATCAATCACACGGCGGCCGATATATGTACACTACAGAAACGGAATATCATTTCGTAAAAACGTCGCTTTACACTCACACATACAAAGTATCGGTTAATGATCGAAGTAAATTGAATACTCACACCGGGTGTGTTGGCCTGCTTTCCGAAGGGGAACTTTGTCCATTTCAGACTGCCCTCCGTCGTTGTGTCCAGGAGAACGACTGTAAAAAAAGAAGAAAATAACACGTCTTTAGTATATATGCCTGACGTATTATACAAAATACATGTACATATCTTTTTTTCCCCGCGGATGGATTATTTATCATCGCGCGGGGCGGATTAGCATAAAAATTTCATTTGTATATCATCGATTATACGCGCGGCTGCGATGCTTAATTAAAAAAAAAAAAAAGAGAGAGAGAGACGGCTTTAGTTTATTGACAACTCGCAGAGAGGCGCAATAATTTACGAGTCGATGCAAATTTCCGGAACATGAAGCGCCTTAATAAGGTACGCAAGAGTGATTATAAATTCTCGTCAGAGTTGAAACCCGTTACGATAATACGAGTGAAATTTCAGCCGATTATTTAATGCTTATACACGGGGCAGCGCGCGGGGGAATAATAATTAAAATGTATTGATTTTCGCGAAAGATTCAACGGGCTATCGCGAGCTATATTAATTAGTCGCATCCCTCTACCATCAGCGGATATAGATGAAAGTCAGGGTCGCCGCCGCTTAGACACGCAGCGCAACAACGCCGTGTTGAAAAAATCGATCAACTGCAAACGTTCCACGCGGTTTTTCGCATCCGCGGCGAAAAGAAGGCGCGCGCGCCACGCGTTCCCTTTCAAAATGGCGGACGAGACACAGAGCCTGTATTTCACCTTTCCGCGCACGCACACACTCTCTCGCGTGCGACTGCGAGTCGGCTCTCTCTCTCTCTCTCTCTCTCTCTCTCTCTCTCTCTCTCTTTCGGGGAGAGAACATGTGCAGCAGCGAGTGCAGGTTTATCGCGAGTGCGTCGGTGTGCGCGCCGTCTAGAGTGTACTATATCGACCGCTATACGCCGTGCACACGAGAGGAGAGAGCTGCTGGCGCAACCCTCTTTCCGCTCTCTCTCTCTCTCGGCACCTCGAAACTTTGCCCGCAGCCTACCTCGCCCTTGAATTCCCGGCTGCTGCTGCACGCACGCGTTTTCTCTGTGCATGCAGCAGCCGATGAACCGACGCGACTCGAGGACTCGCGCCGCCCTCTCTTCTCCGACGGCGAGCTGTGTGCGTCGTACGTATACAGTGAAAAATGTCAATGTCGCGTATAATACACTTTCATACACTGCAGCACCCTTTCCCTTTCGGCACAGCTGCGCGCGCGCGTGTTTGTGTGCGTGCGTGTGTGTGTGTTGGCGGCAGAAGCGAGGAGAGGAGCTCAAAGAGCTGCTGTTTTATCATTTACGTAACTCCCTTCCAAACACCTTTTAATTACTTACTCCAGCCGCGCCGAGGATATGGCATTTGGAAAAGTCTCACGGATATCATGCGCTTACGGGCCGCAGTGTGTACAGTGTGTTTCGCGGAGCGGACTTTCACCGCGCTGCGCGCACAAAATATATGGATGTAATGATAAGCTTTCGGAAAATAAGACATTATATACCGCTGCAGCGCGCTAGCCTTTCCCCGCACGAGCACGCGGATAACGATCTATAGCCGCGCGTTATTTTCAATCTCGGCAATTTGCATAAACGCCAAGCGCCGACGAGTAAAGCACAATCGCGTAACTTAACGATCGTCTCTCTGTATGTGTGTCTATGCCCAGCGCGCTTGGGATTATTCTATATTTACACAAGTATATAACATCAACGCGCGTATGTGTGTGTTTTTTTCATTAAAATAATTTAACGTCGTTATCTCGTAAAGTATGCAAAGCTTCGAGCAGCGCGGCGCGCTCTCGATATATTACCCGCGACACACAAACAGTGGCCGCAGCGGAACAAGCGCATGTTTGCCGCATATACGCTACGCGCATCGGGGCCGCGTTGACGAGCCGTTTTATTTGTTCTCTCGGAGAGAGTCAATAGACTCGGGCGTAATTAGTTTCATGCCACAGCTATGCGTGCTCGATTAAAAATTCGGCGGTCTATCGGGCATATTTGCGCGAGCCCAGAATGCCATCGCGCATATACTTTACAATCATTCCTCGACGTTCTTTCTCGCATTAGCATACAGCGGGCGATGTGTATATAAATTCCCGTCGAATTCGTCGTTCTCGCGAGAGCGAAGAAGAGAAGAAGAAAAAAAATTGCATCCATAATACGCGAGCTGCGAGCAGATAATAATCAGCAGCGCGGATCGGAAAGGAGCGACGAAATTGTTTCTGAAATTCAAGGCGCGCAGCTCGCAAGCTTTATAAAGAGAGTCGACGAGCGAGACGAGAGGAGAGGCTGCTGCTTCTCTGATTTCCATAGAGATTGCGTTATTCGGATCGTCGGGGTGCATGCCATCGATAGGACACGTATTAGAGTTCCTCCGCCGCCGCCGCGAAAGAAAGCGCCTCTGGCTCTTTTTTCATCCCCCTTCTGTTTTCTATACGCGCGAGCGCGCGCGCGCGCGCGATCAGCCGGCAGGCCTCTCCGGGGAGCGAGAAGCTATAGACTTTTCGAATTTCCTTTCTCGCGCCTGATTTGATTGATTCGCGCTTGTTTCGCCGCGCAAAGACGAGAGATATAACGCGCGATGCTGCGCCGTAAAATCCACAAGCGCGCGCGCGCGCGCGTGTGTGTGTGTGTGTAAAGGAGAGGCGTGCGATCAGCGAAGCTCGTCGAATAAAGTTGGTTATACGACTGTTGACTTTCGGGCTTAATAACAGTAAAATTAAAAGCGTACCTTATTATTTTTCTCTCCAGCTCCTCGAGTCGCGGCATAATTTACGCCGCGTAGTATTCGCTTGGAAGCAAACGAGTCTTTTTTATATTTAGAGACGAGAGGGAATTAAATTCGCGGGATAATATCGAGTTGATACGGCTGGACCCGTGTGCACCGGATATAAACTTCCGAGCTAATCGCTGCGCGCGTTAAAAATCGCGCTAATTCGAACGTGCCCCGTATGCGCAAGCGAGCCGCGTGCGCGCGCGTGTGTATAAGAACAACGCGTAAATCAATCGGGTAGAGGCAAGATGCGTATAACCGCGAGTACGTGACGTTTATGAAAAAAGTTATTGAATACACGAGACGCGCGCGCGCGCGCGCGCACGTGAGAGCGGGGCCGATATTGCGTTTCCGTCAGCTGAGCGCGCGTGCAGTGCAAATTTGAAATACGCCCGAGTTTTTATTAGCTGCACCCGGGGGAAATCGAAAAATAATACTACGGACGCTGCAGTGCGGATATGCGCGTCAGAGGGGCTTATAAGCGAGAACGGAGCTGAAAAGTTGTTTAAACGCCGCACCGCCTGAAATATATTGTACAAGGGACAGCTATAGTTGCGCGTCACACATAGAACAGCCGTGGAAAACTGATCAAAGTGCATACAAATTCGCGCGGATCGAGGCAATTTTCGATCGGAAAAGCCCGAGCCCTCGCTGAATAGTTGATCGCGCGCGGCCGAAATGGATTGGGCTTTTCATATTTCACGAAGGTCGGCTCTGCTGCCTACTTCTCCATCGAGATCTAATTTCGCTTGCTGGCCCGTAAATTTAGCGTCTACGTGTACAGCTCATTGTTTTTACTGTCTTAGGTATAGCTCGAGATGTGCCCGCAATGCCGATCGAAGCGAAAACGAGCGACGACGACGATCCCGCCGAGAGTCGCTCGTTTGCGCAGCAACAGCGGTGTACACACAGCAGGCGTGTGTGTACCGGCGGCGCTTCGCTCCTCTCTCTCTCTCTCTCTCTCTCTCTCTCTCTCTCTCTCTCTCTCTCTCCCGTGAGAGACGTAGAGCGAATTTAAATTTCAAATTTCGAACGTGTCGCAGGGTGTGACGGCGCGCTGTCCTATACCCTCGACGGGTGTCTCACTGCCTCCTCCCCCGCTCGCTACTGCGCACCCCTGGCTTTTTGCTCCTCTGTTGCTCGGCTCGCCCCCGCAGAGGGACACACGGCCGCAGAGCCGGAATGCGCGGCAATTTTCGCGATCGAAATTCCGTACGTTTCTCCTTTTTTCCTCGCGGGGATCGTTAAACGGGAAAAAGTGTATTACGCGTGTAACACAAAGGCGCGCACGCGTGCGTCTTGAGTGGCTCGGCGCATGCGTGCGTGGACGTATACACGGCGCCTCGGCGTCGCGGAGAGCTGCGAAGGATGAGAAAGAGAGGAGAGAAGAGCGGCACGTAACGAGCGAGGACCACCTACGTTCTTACGACTCGCTCACTCTTCGGATGATCTCTTCTCCCGCAGCAGCTCAGCCGTGCGTATGTGTCTGTGTACGTTTCGGACTTTATTTTGGCTCTAAAAATGTTCGCGACATCGACGGAGCGAGAAGTCGAGGGACGGCTGATCGGCTTTAACTGCGCGCCTTCCAATTTGTCTCTCTCTCTCTCGGCAACTTTTCACTCGGCTCTCTTTTTCGGACACTCGCTCTCGCGCAGCGTACTTTTACGGCCGGACGCGCCCGCAGATTTATACATTTGATTTACGCCCGAGCGAGCGCGTAACTCTTTGCGCCGCGTCAATACGTCGTCGTCGGCGAAGAGAGAGCTTTCCTCTCTTCTCTCAGCGTTCGAGCCAAGGTGTTGGCCTGCCGATAACGAGCCACCTCTCTATTAACGCCCTCTCGTTCTTCCTCCCTGCCGAGTACGTGCTCGCGTCCGTCCGAGGCCAGATTAACTTATCGGCCATTTCTCTCTCTCTCTCTCTCTCTCTCTCTCTCTCTCTCTCTCTCTCTCTCTCTCTCTCGCAAAGCCGCCGCGATGGATGGAGCAAGTGCTCGCAGCTTTCTCTCCTCCGATGATCGACTGCGTCTAGCCAGCTCTCGGCGTACGCGTGTACTGTAAAACAAGTGTACAAGAAGAATCGAAGCACCGAGGGGGAGAGCTGCACACGCGACTCGCTGCTTCACCGAAATGGGAATAAAGTTGGCTCGAGCTGCAGCAGCAGCCTATAGCTCGTTACGTGCGTCGTATCGGCGCGTCGAAAGAGAGAGAGAGAGAGAGAGAGAGAGGATGTCGTTGACCCCTCGTACATACGCGCTCGGAAGGCCGGCAGCAGCAGCAGCGCACACCTACACCCCGATAATTCGGACGCTCTCTCTCTCTCCCGCTCCCGTGAGAATACCAGTGCCCCCCTCCCTCTCCCCGCCACTTTTCGGACTCAACTCCTTCCCCTCCGATGAGTCTCTCAGCGCTGCACACTCTCCAAGAGAGAGAGAGAGAGAGAGAGACGTTAATTACGAGCGGCGCACTCCGAATTCTCGGCGCTGTATACGCAGCCGCTCAAAGCTTCTCTGCCGGAGATCGAAGCGCGATACAAGATGACGAGTAGATATACCGACACGAAAAATGCAAGAATTTCTGGAAATCCGTCCCGAGGCGTAAATTAAAGCGAGAGAGAGAGATGCTGTAGTGCCCGGAGGAAACCTCTCCGCACGCATATACGCACACACACGTGAGCGGGATAAAACACGATACTTTTTTGCTTAATGCCGCGCATAAACCGCGACGCTGTCGAGAATTTATACGTAATTATGCGCTCGCTCGGCTCGTTCGACGAGGCAGCTCCGATGAAAACTGAATTGTGCGCGCGCTTTATTCGTCTCCGGCGTCCAGTTTACGACGACGACCGGCCTATAAACTCGCGCTTTTTACGGCCGCGAATTTTTGACTTATAAGCGATATTAACCGCAAGCAACCTGAGAATTTTCAGAGAGACAATATCGGCATTTGCATTTCCGACCGGATTTCGCGACGCGAAAATAAAAACTCTCTATTATGCCTCCGATGGATAAATCTCGCAAATGAGCCGCTCGCGTGCAGCGCGAATTATACATTTTCGTTTCTTCGCGCGCGCGCGCGCGCGCGCGCAATTATATCAGGTGAAATTTTTGAATAAACACGCCTTCTTTATCCCCCCATAAAACTATAAAAGTGTCCGCTCCTCCGAGTTATAACAGTCTTTTACCCCGCGTCTGTCTGTCTGCGCAAACTCCGACACAAAAAACAGCTGTTATATACAGGCCGTCAAGCTCGGCTATAATGACGTAAACTCGTCGAGTTTATACGTGAGCCGAATAAACTTGTCAGTCGATAGCTCGACTCTACCTCTCGCTGCGCGGGCGATAAACTTCGATATCGAGTTTGAGGAAAAGCGTAGGCTAATTAAAGCTCTCTCGCGGGTTCATTCGTAATCGTCCCAATGATTTTCTCGGACGGCGACGTTATTTCGCGTATATTTACAGCCAACGCCGCGGGGAGCTTACAATATAACGTATATATAGTATACAGCTGCGAGTGGGAGTCGTCGCTCGACCCACGCTTATGTATACCAGTCTACGGAATTACCATTTACACAGCGCGTTATTATGTTTGCGCATAATGCGGCGGCCGGCGCGTCGTGTGACACGTTGAAAATCGATTGTTCGCGAGCATTAAGGGTCCTCCTTTTCGCTGCTCGCTGATCGCTTTTTCCTCTTTATAATTCCTTTTCTGTGTGCGCGCGCGCGCGTGTGTGTGTGTGTATACGAGAGGCGAAGACCACAGCTGGCGTCGCTCGACGACTTCTAATTGAAAGCTAATAGCTGGGAAAGTGACTGACTTTCTTCCCGGCTGGAAATATAATTACAGAGAGAAAACGCGCGCGCTCTCTCGGTTTCTTTTTCGCCTTTCCCATCAGCAGCTATAGCACGGAGAGATGTCGTAATAGGCCGCGGCGCGACTACCGCGTACGCGCGCTACCGTGTGTGCCATAGCCGGAAGACTCTCGGGGCCAACAAAACTGATATATGACGCTTCATTCCTTTGTCCACGGCGTGTATCCTCTGCTGGGCTTTTTTCGCTCGCTCCTCTCTTTGTGCTGCAGCGTTCGCGTGTGTGTACTCCTGTAAATTTCGCGGCGGCCTTTGTCCTTGTTTTTCATTAATCACTCGCGCGCCGCTATGTAATCAATTTGCATAGGAGGAGAGCCGCCAGTGCTGTACGTATACGTTCGTTATCGGCATTTATTGGCCACGACGACAGCAGGTGTGTGTACCGAATTCCTCGTAATCGAGGACTTGTCTATTTATTTCCTCGAAGAAGCCGCCGCGATATCTTAATCGCTCGCGCTGTGTATAATTTATATGCTGCTTTTTCGGCTCTGATGTAACGCTCGCCGGTCACCAGTGTGTTAGTGTGGATGGTGTGGATGAACAATAATCGGAACGCGGCGCGAGAAAGAGTATAGGTGATTTCGTTCAGCGCGCGCAGTTGCATTACAGCAATCGAGTCGATAAGGCAATTAGCCGCGCTTAATAGCGGAGCGAGCGAGAGTCTCGAGTTGAAAGACGTCGTCGACTGCTGGGAATCGGCTCTCGCGTAACAATGAGGCTGCCGCAAGAGAGATGTGCGTGCCAAGCGAGAGAGAAAAATGCAAATCCAGGAATCGCGAGAGGGACTTCATTAGTCGAGAAAGAAAGAGTGCACACACACAAACACATACACCTGTCGGATCGCGAAATTTATTCCCCGGTGTAATATAGTATACCGGTAATATTCGATCTTCGCGTACAAGAGAGCGAGCGATTTATCTCTATACAGCGACCGGTTACTGCCTTCCGAGAATCTATTACGGCCTTTCAATATTATAATTATTTTATTAGCAGCAGACGCTGACTGTGTAGCACGTATAGACGCGCGCGAGATCGGCTTTCCTATACATATAACACATATATTATATGTTACGATATCGCTCGCAGGTACACACGGCTTGCGAATATGCGCGATTTCGCCCGACTCTCTCTCGCGAAACTCGACTCGTCGAGCATAAGCGAGTCCGTTTTACATTGCAAACGAGATAATGGATTTTCGCAGAAGTGCAGCCGAGCTCTAGCTTTGCTAATTTAATTACCGACTGCTCGCTCGCTGCTGATTTATGCGATGTTCCCCTATACTCCGGCGACTCACTATATATGGTGTCTCTCTCTCTCTCTCTCTCTCTCTCTCTCTCTTTCTAAACTACTTTATTGTCCCGAAACACTGCTCGTACGACTATTTCAGGATATGGGATGTATCGAACTAAACGAACGTTATTATACCCGTCTCGACGTCGGGACGATCCTTCCGAAGAGATAAGCGCATTCGAGCGACACGCTATAATTGTAATGGAGCATTATGCCGGGGAAAAACGTGGATTTACTGTATACGTATAACGACAAGTGTGCGCGTGTGTTAATGGAAAAAAAGAGGTTCCGCCAGGAAATTTATTGTAACGATGCTTTCTATTTTGGGTCCCGAGGGACGACAGATAAAACAAACCCTGAGCACACGAGCATCATCGCGGCAGGTAGAAGAAAAAACAAAATCCAAGCAGGCCCATAAACATCGAAAAAAAAGATAGACTGTACGAGAGAGAGAGAGAGGGGGGGGGGCGTGAAAGAAAAGCGGGTATATCGGGGACTCGTAAACAATCGCGCGCGACTGAAAGGAAGAAAAGCCCTGATGATGCGGCGCGCGGGGTCTAAATTCAAGGCTCCGCTCTTATAGCCGCGACGCAGATTATTAATGCATGTCCGGCAGCTCCTTGCCACATACTCTTTCTTCTATCGAGCTTATACGCTACATAGCGTAGACACTGTCGACAGCGGGGGCTCGTAAAGTCTCCCTACTGCAGCTTTCGGAAAAAGCCTAGAGACACTTCCGGAATGCGTTGCACTAGAACACGCGGCGGCGGCGGCGGCGGCGGCGGCACATTCCGAGGATGGAAATTCTACACCTACAGCAGACAGGCCCTGTTTTTTCCAGAAGCTGCTGCTGCTCCACGACGACGGCGCTCGGGGGTAATTTGTCTGTCAGAGTGAGTTACGGGTGTGCCCGGCAATTTGTATCCGCGCGCGGAACCGAATTTTCGACGCGGCGTAACGCGAGATTTTAATTAAACTTATTAATTTGCCAGAGGTTTTTTCGCACACGCGCGCGGGACAATCGAGCCTGAGAGGCTCCTGCAGCTGAGGTATATGGAAAAAAGTTTGAAATATCTTGCTTAAGGATGTCCCGGAGAGCTTGAGTCAAAGTGCAGCATAAATGTCGAATCGCGAAATTCCAGGGCTAGCAGCGGAGGCGGCTTTTACGAGCGACGCTGTGTATAAGTATTATACGCGATCGTTTATTTTTCCCTTCCTTTTTTTCTAAGTACGGGCTCGTAAAGCCTTACGCGGGCGCGAGAAGAGAAAACAAAAAAAGTGCAAGCTCACAAAGCGTCGTCGTCGGAAGGGCGCAGGAGAAGGACGACGAAGAAGAATAAAAGCCCGAGCGCGCGAGCGGAAAGTGAAAAAGAAAAAAAAAATCGAGATTCGACGATCCTGTCTGCGACGGTGGCGGCGGCTCTCTCTCTCTCTCTCTCTCTCTCTCACTCTCGCGAAACATAAAAAATCCAGAGTTTTAGCTCGTCGCGCCACCCACTTGGCTGACTGAGAGGGACACAGAAGCAGCGGCGGCAGCAGCAGCTCCTTTAATGAACGTAGAGCCAGCCGCATCGAAAAAGGCGCGGGCTCTGAGAGGGAGAGGCATAAAACAGCAGCAGCAGCGACGCCGGCAGCCGAGAGGGTGGAAACACATAAAAGTGCGGCGGCGTGTACGTACGTGCGGATGGAGAAGAGAGAAAGAGAGAGAGAGAGAGAGAGGAAAGCAGAGCGAAGAGAGGTGCGAGAGCCGGGAAAAAAGATAGCTGCTGCCGCCGCCGAGTGAGGGGAATAATAGGTCTGCTCGAAAATGTAACCATGTCGGCCCGACGCTGATGCTATACTTATATATATACCGCTCGCTCGCACGCCCTCTTTGCGCGCGGGCCTGAAAATAAGCGGGGAATGGAAGCGCGCGACACTTTTTAATTTACGCGAGTTCGCCTGTACCACGACGCGACGCATAGAACGATCGGGAAAGGCTGAAAGCGTTTCACGACTGATCATTTTTTCGAATCTCCGGTGTGGACGCACACAATAGAGCCGTAGGAAAAAAGCCAATCTACAAACCGCACGAGAAAGCGAGCGAGACTCGAAAATTGAATTTCCGTGCCAAAGGTTTTCCCAGGTATACACAGCAGCAGCACGCACGAGCGTCTACAGGGAGCAAAAAAGGGCGGCTCGGTTTGATGATCGAGAAGAAGAGCCGAAAAGGCAAGTTGCGTGTGCTCCGACCTACATTATACACGCTCCGAGAGGAGAGAGACTCGTAAAACCGCGCATTATCCCGAGGCTGCACACGGGAGAGAGAGAGAGATAGAGAGCTACCGACAAGTGGTTATAGGCCGAAAATCAGCGGTTATATTCGAAAAGCGCCCGCTCGCGTAAAATCGAGAGTATACGGATTTATCACGCACTTGAATTCCGCTGCCTGCTACTAACCATGCGCGGTTGATCGCGACGCGTTCCGCCAGTAGAGACCCTCGTCGTCGTCGTCCCGCAAATCCTTATCCTCCAGCTCGGCTCGCTTTTTTTCTCGCTTTTTTCTCCCTTCGCGCTTTGGCTCCTCTTCCTCACTCCAGTCTCTCTAACTACTCCTCTCGACCGGCGAGTTTATACAAAGTTTTCCTCTCGCTCGCCGGCGACTTTCTTTTTCCCTTATCCCCGGCTCTTTCGCTATCTTTCTCGGCGCGTTAACGGATTTCAATCGACTCCGTATATAACTGTGTGCATAATATCGATTTATGCGCGGCGCCGGCGCCGGGAGTTTCTCTACAAGCAGTATCGAAAACCGTTCGGTTGTCATTCGCTCTTCTCCGCAGCGGATACCCGATAATTAGAGCTAATATTATTGTAGGCCGCCCGTGCGAATTAGCATGGCGATCGAGAGGGAAAAATTCCGCGGTGAAAAACTTTTCACCGAGGGAGAGAGCTCCTGATTTATGTACACGTATACTTACAAGCTGAGCCAAAAGTTCGAAAAAGGAGAATTTTCGTTTGCGCACCGCTCGAAGAATAGCTGTTAATTAAAGAACATTATTAAAAAGTCGATTAATTATGGCCTCTCTGGGGTGAAGTCGGCCGCGCCGAGAGAAAAAAAAAGAGGAAGAGGGAAAGAAAGCGTCCGCAAGAAAAGTCGAAGAAAGCCGAGTGGCCGAGGAAAAAAAGGAGCGCTGGGAAGAAAAGCGCTCGAGCAAAGATGCCAGTTCTACGAGAAAGACAGAAGAGAGGAAGGAAGACTGCGCGCGCGCGCCGATTGATTTTCCAGCAATTACCGAGACTGCACCGCACTCACTGAGGGAGAGAGCAGCTCAGGGCATTAGCTTGCATCGCCGCGTGCTTAATCTTGGCTCCGGCGTTTCTTTGCTCTCTTTGCGCTGTATATATATACTCGGCCCCTTTAATAGCGCGCGGGTAGTAGTGCGCGGCAGCCAACATAACCGTGTGACGTACGCGGCTAGTGGCTCTCGCTCTCGAGCGCGTTGTTATTGAAAAGAAGATCCGATCGATTTCTGCACACTTTCGAGGTAAAATTACACGAGAGAAGCCCTGCACTCGTATAGAGTAGCGCAGTCGCGTGCCGCTCATTGTCTGGGAGTCTAACGGAAAAGACTAATCGCTTAAATCTTACGAGCGCTTCCGAGTCTCGATTTTCAAATGCAGCAGCTACAGCTACACGCGGCATATCACCGTTATAGACCTCCGCGCACACAGCGCACGGGCGGAGCGGCAGTAGTATAGGCGCGCACGAAAGGAAGCCCGCGAGAGCCTGCTTGCTCCAATTCTCGTCCATCTTACGAAATTATTGTCTTTCCCCGTAATTGCTCCAACACGCCGACGAGGGAACGTATATATATAGAAGAGGGGAGAGCTCGCGCGCTTCGACGAATTTACATAGCCGCAATATTCGCCGGGGCGAATAAACAAGGCGCGCGCAATAATTCAGCTATGACGCTAACGAAAAATAACGAGCCTCGTCGCTTATCTCTCCGCGATAACAGGACACGGGAGTGAGAGGAGGAAAAAAGGGAAAGGAAAAACCGCGACCAATCTTCCGGACGAATTTAACGAACGCCGCGGCAAGGAGAATCCTTGAGGGGGCGGACGGCTTTTTTTATCGAGACCGATATAGCTCGCGATCAAACGTCGCGCGAGTTTCAGCAATTCTCGCGCCGGTCACGGTCCACAAAGCGCACGTGCACCTACGCTGATTGTCAAAGTATGTAACGATCTATACACACGCTCGTTTTGCATTTCCCAACGCGATGGATGTTTAATTTCGAAAAACTCGCGTAGCTTTTCGCGAAGCACCGGAGAAGTACACACTGCACATCGAGCTGTAGCAGCCGCAGAAATAAGAGCACGTCCCACATCCACGAAGAAACAGGTTCGAAATAAAAAATGAACTACTGCGCAGCTCTCGTGTCAATCCTCCGGGCCGACACGCATATACGGGAGAATCAAGCGCAATCTCTCTCTCTCTCTCTCTCTCTCTCTCTCTCTCTCTCTCTCTCTCTCTCTCTCTCTCGGTAAGAGCGAACGAATTCTAATTAACGTTCGATCCTACACTGCGCACGCGAGCCCTTTTTTTATTCATTTCTCCGACAACGACAGCGGAGAGTAGCAGAATCTCGCGGCAAAGTTTCGAAGAATTTTAATGAAGCACACGCACACACGCGCCGCAGACATCCGCAGTTTCATCTATTATATAGCTACTAATTAAGTTTCCAGCAGCAGCGAAAGAGAGACAATCGCGGCGCAGCTGAGAGTACAGCTTAAAAGTCCCGAGGGCTCCCACAATTTCATTTACATCCAATGCCGCAACAATCGGCCGGCCACACCGGCTCTGCGGCGGCGACTCTTGAAAGCGGCCGCGTGTGTTATATAGACCGGGGCAAAAACGCATACGCTAAACAGGCCAGTGAGAGCCGGTGTCAAGCGCGGCCTCGAGTGCACTGTATAGGAAAAAAGTCTCGCGCGCATGCATCATCCGCGCATTCCGGAGATTGACTTTTTGCAGCGTTGTTTTAGCGCGCACATGGCCGCGCACGGATTGATGCCACGCGCGGGGTACGTGGGAACGTTGTTCGCGAGGAGTTTGTGCAACGTCTTTTTTTCTATTTCCGAAATTACGCATCTACTGCTTCGCGTACAATGGGCCGTATTCGACACCTATGATTACACTGCGGCTAGCTCAAAGTTGTAATAATTCGACATTAGCCAAATGAAGTATTGCAATTAGCGCGAAAAACGCTGGCTTCGCCGGGAAAATTCTCCACGGCTTTCTGACTTTGCGTATAAAGTCGAGCGGGAGAGTAGTCTGCAGTACAGTATGTCTCGCTCTCTCTCTCTCTCTCTCTCTATACATAGACTTTGGAAAGGAAGTGGGTTATTAAAAATATTTACGGCCGTAAATCGCCGCGGCCTGCGGTGGTGCGCGCGGGCTAATTTTGTTTTAAAATGTTTGCCTTGTATCTGTACTGTACTCTCGCGTATAGCGGAATGAAGGGAAGATTCACGCGCACGTGACTCGCGTAGCTTCTCTCCGCTACTGCTGCCGCTGCGCGTTGCATGTTTAAGTAACTCTCTCTCTCGGGACTGCTGGTGTGCTATCACAATCGCCGTATATAAAACTGCACACGAACTGCGCAACGGGTAATTTTTCTCCAGCGCGTCTTATTCTCATTCTCTTCAGGCCCGCGTACGATTGCCGTCATTAAAATCGTATTGTTTCGATTAATAAGCGCGCAGCGCATATAACGTGTGTTTCATTAAAAGGGGGCAATTTGTAGAGAATAAAAGCTACCGCGCGCGACGCCAGAGAGAGAGAGAGAGAGAGAGAGAGAGAGAGAGAGAGGTTATATACAGTGTATGCGCTGAGCGCTGCAGTGCACACACACACACACACACACTGTACCGACGTTTTGCTCGGCGCAGCAGCGAGTCCGGTTTACTTTGAAATGGGAAAAGTAAAAGTAGGCATTCCTAGGGGCGGTGCGCGCGCACACACACACACACACACACATGCTACAGACTCGCGAGCGGCGAGCAGCATCCCACGAGGCGTGCACGTGTTGCCAAAGAGATTGCTATATACGAGGAGAGGAGAGAGAGAGAGAGAGAGAGAGGTGGAATATAACGTGTACACGCATTGCCGAGAGAGTACTTTATTGAATATCGAATTGGCGCGCGAGAGAGTTTCTTTGCCCCGCGAGCAAACGTCAGCGTCGCTCGAGGAGCTTTTCCTTTTGTCTCTACCGTAAGTCGCGAGAGACGTTTTTGCGCGCTTTCCTTCCGCGCGTCGCGTAGAAAAATGAAAGTCGCCGATTAAGCGCGGGAAAATATCGAGCAGCGACGAGAGCGTTTAATCGCCAGAGCGAGAGGCATCGACGCGTGTAGATGTTCATTAACCGTTATACAGCCGAGCTGAGAGAGCGATTATAACGCTGACAGACAGACGGGCAGAAATGGAGCGTAGAATGCGTGCTTAATTGGTCCGAACGCGAGAGAGTCTCCGCGGCAAAAAAAAGGGCGATGATGATTATGCCTCGCTGCGGATGAGACGAGAAAAGTGCGCTGCTGCGTGTGTGCGTTCGAGATGCTCGCGCGTGTGATAAAGGAAAAGATCCCGGGAGAGACGTTAATGGCTGCATGCGTGCTCGTAGAGGGTCGATTATACATCGGTCTCGCGCTTTTCTTTTCATCTCTCTCTCCCTCTCTCTCCTTTGTAACGTCTCGCAAGCTCTCGGAACGCGCGCGCGATTCAAAATTCGCGCTTTTGCAAGTACGTCACTGACAACTTTATCGAAGCTGCATAACGCAAACAACAAGGATAAAGAGCTAGGGAGAGAAAAAATCTCTCGGCTAAAGTGGAGCTGAAAGATTGTTATCTTTGTTCGGCACACACAGCCGAGCGTATAGATATACTTATATACGTGTACAGACCGGAGAGCGATCAATGCGCGCGGCGGCGCGAGAGCGGGAAATGGCCTCTTTGTGCGCGGGGCTGCTGCTGCTGCTGCTGCTGCAGCGCTTGTACACTTGTATACTCTGCTGCGCGGCGGCGGCGGCGGCGGCGGCGGCGGCGGCGGCGGCGGAGATTCCGCTTTTTGCGCGCCGCGGAAAAATCATCGTCGGCCTGCTTTTATCGGCTACTCCAGCCCGACGGAATATTATTACGAACGTTGTACATCGCGCGCTGCTAAAGAGCCCCATTATATCGCCGCGTGTCTATGTATGTACCATCGTCCTGCTCTCGCTCGATCATCAATGTTGAGGGGCTTTGTTAATTCAATCTGCGCGAGAGATAATCGCGCCGTTAAGGCTGAATCAATATCGGCTCTGATTCCTCGGTTTTTGCGTGAGATCCTCCTTTTAACAAAGTGTATAACAACAACGCGACGCGACATCCGCTGCGTCGGGTTTACGCGCGCAAAAAGCATTATCGAGAGGAATATCAAAAAACGGAATTGGATGGCAGCGACGCTATGCGCATAGAGTATATTCTCTATTATATTCAATATCCAACAGACGCACGCTTATACGCAGCTCTGAATAACATAATCGAGATTTCTCGCGCACGAGTTATTTCCGCGGCTCCGGTAGAGCGAACGTTTCAATTCCGCTAAAAGAACCGCGCTAAAAGAACCGCGCTAAAAGAAGCACACAGCAGCGCGGTGCAACGATTGATAACAGCGCGGAGGGGGAGCTTTCGCGGAGTCGAAAAATCTCCACACACGCGTGCGCGCGCGCGCGCGCGGTGCGAGGGAGCAAAGGAGCGGTTCGGCCTACATTCGCGAATAATCCTCATTCCTCTCTTTCTTTCTTTCTCTCGCGGCGGCGTGTATACGTGTGAAACAACAGGTGGCGCGAGTCCGGCTGCAGAGAATATAGCAGGATGTATATGCTCTAGCCGCGCGCTCGGAGTATAAGCGAGCGAGCGCAGCAGCAGCGGAGAAAGAGAAGGGAAGGAGCGTCCTTGTCTCGGGCGACGATAGGATGCTGCCACGGGGGCTTCGAGAGGCAAGCCTTCTCTCTCTCTCTCTCTCTCTCTCTCTCTCTCTCTCTCTCTCTCTCTCTCTCTCGCTCGTGTGGACCGACGAAGTAGTAGGCCGCCGTGCGGTGCTACAGGTATGCAGCTCTTTCTCTCTCTCTCTCTCTCAGTCCTGGCAGCAGCAGAACGGCGGCGGTGGGCATTCCTGCGGCGTTGCCGCGTCTCTCCCTCCTGCTCGGGAGAGCTGCGCGCGAGGCCACGGCGCTCTCGCTCGCAGCTCGATCCTCTCTCGATCGCTATGCGTGTGTGTAGACGAATTCGACGCCGCGAGTACGTCGTCCATAACGTAAGGGTACAAGTTTGAATTTCGTCGCGATTAGACCGCTCTGCACCGAGAAGACGTAGCTCTCGCCGAGAGAGAGAGAGAGAGAGAGAGAGAGAGAGAGAGAGAGAGAAAGAGCAAGTCTGAGAGGAGAGAGAAAGATAACGAGGGAGAGACGGAGAAATCGAGTTACTCCGGCACTCCTCTTTCTCTCTCTCTCTCCTCTCTCTCTCGCTCTTTCTCTCTCCGGGGATCTGATCCTCAGCGAGTTCCGTTAAGTGCGTTACGTGGATACGTATAACTATATAGCGGCAGCGCAGGCGTGTACGTGGCGGCGGCGAGGCCCCAAGAGTAACGCACACACACAGACAGAGCCGGGCCGAGAGAGAGAGAGAGAGAGAGAGAGAGAGAGAGAGAGAGAGAGAGAGAGAAAAGTTTCGCGACTGCTGCTGCCGCTATAACGGTTAATCGAATTACATTTTAGCGACCGGTCGATTTCGTTAAATAACTTTTCTCCCTCTCTATCTCTCTCTCTCGAGCCGGCAAAGAGAATTTCTATTATCTTGCTCTCGCCCCCGCACTTTCGTCAATTTCGTTAGACCTATACACAGTTACACGTACAGCTATATACGAGAGCAGACTTCGTTCGCTTTTCCGCCGCGCAGCTACAATTTGTTTATATCCGAAACTCTCTCTCTCTCTACTCAGCGCTCTTTATCCCGCTCTCCCGCGAGTAATTGCGCATCGCTATTATTATTAGAAGCCCGTGTATAATGGCCGTACGTCGCGTCGCATGTTCGTTTTAATAACCATCAGCAGCGGCGGCAACGGCGTATAGAGAGTTAAAAAGCGAATGGGCCGCTTTTTCTATTCTAAATTGCCGTGTCTAAAGCGCAAGTAAATGAGAAAGCGGATAATTCACGGGCAAGCGCGATGGGAAATTGCAGCGGCACAGCGGGCTTCCGTTAATAATATCCGAATGCGCGCGTTTTTGCATAATTTTGGATTTTCGCGCCCCGAACGTCTCGGGTTATACCCCGCGCATTACGCAAAATTGTCGGGGCGGATACTCGCGCGTACGCAGCCCCGGGCGCTCTTCGCTGCGCTTCTCTATTTTGCACGCACACATACACGCAGCTCTTTTTATCGGAGCAGAGGCTGGCCTTGAAGCAGCAGCGCGTTCGTGTCGGTCGGCAATTTCGCGATCGCGCTTTTTCAGTTAATCGCCGATTATTAAAACTACCTCCGCCCGTGTGTGTGTGTGTGTGTGTGTGCGTAAACGGATAAAAATGGATAATTCATATATAAAAGCCAAAGCTCGAGGAGACTCACCTTGTTCCGCTCGGATGCCCCGGAGGCCCGCCAGAAGGGCGGCAATGAGCAGCTGGATGAGGGCCGCGAGGGCCGCGTGGTCCCTCATGATGGTGTTGTCGAGGCCGTCGCCGGCTGACGTCGGCCGCCGGCCCGGAGCAGGGGGGCAGCAACACAGCCAAGCTGCCGTCTCCTCGGTGCACCTTCTTCTCTCCCTCTCTCTCGCACTGCTGTCCTCTTTTATCCTTTCTCACTCTTGCTCCTCTCTGTCTCTCACCGAGCGCTGCGGTATATCTGTGTATACTCGAGAGCTGTCTCTCTTCTCTAGTACTCGTTGCCGCTGCTTCTGCTGCTGCTTCTCATCGTCTCCCTTTCTGGCGCAGACTTGGTCGCGAGACGCATCCTCGTCTTTTCTTCGAAGCCTGCAAAAGACAAAACGAGCGGTGCATTAGCTAAAAATCTGGAACGCGCTCATCTTTGATGCATCGTCGTCGCGGCACTCTCCGCTCCGCTGCCAAATAGCGGCCCTCTCCCCCCCCCCCTCCTGCTGTACGCAGAACAATGCTTGCGCGAGCTTTTAAGCTTTTCTCCGCTCTATGGCCGCGTGGATTTTTCCAAAGGCTCGGGCTCAATCGGGAACTCTATACGAGACGCGAGTGCGTTTCGGGAGTATTCTTTAAATAACGACGGAGCGCTGAAAAATAATTAAAGCGGGGAATAATAATAACGAGAGGCAGGAGTATCCGAAAAGTCGGGGCTCGAGTAATTAAGAAAGCTGCCGCTCTAACGAGACCTCCGCCGCTGCGAGCATAATAACAACACAAGAATAATAGCGCTGCACTGCTTTGCGGCTTTCTCGAGATCGAAGCAACTAGCATTATGCGGCCAGGTGTATTCCTTTGCTCCGCGACGATGAATGCTAGCTGAATCAGGCGTCGGCGGCGAAAATAAAATTCGCGGCGGGTATAAATAAGGCGCTTTGCCGCTCTTGCACGCCGGCCTTTCAGCTTCTCTCTGAAGGCGCGCTCTGAGAGCTGCGGAAATAAGGAAAGGAAGGAAGGAATTGATCTCTCCCTCGGCTCTGCTTTGCGTATACAGCGCTAGAGCCGAAATTTCCGACGATCGCGCCATTCATTCGCGAGACACTTCAAGTTCGACGAGCCGCGAGCAAAGAGGATGATGGCGCGGAAGATGAGAGAGAGAGAACAAAAAGTCGCGGCCCTCTCTCCGCATCGGCAGGACTTGAAGGACTTGGAGAGATTCCTTTTTAGTCGCTGGGCGCGGAGAGCTTTTTACTTTCGCCGAAAAATCCTCCGCGATGCCCCCTCGCTGCGGGAAATCGCGACTTTCCGCGCCGCGGAGCAATCGCTGCAGTCGAGGAGAGCTCTTGGCGGCACGAGCAACAAAGACTCTGACAGATAAAGCGACTAACAAGACGGATTAAATTTAACGAGATACATCCCCCGGTATACACGTCGTCGCATATACCTATACGCCGGGGTGTGTGTGTGTGTGTGCAGTGTCGTCGTCGACTGCCAGACTAACCCTGGGGACGAGCGCGTCTTTCCGTATACCTTCTCCTCTGTCTTCTTCTCTGGCGCGCGAATAAAAATAACGGCAAACTGGCAGTGTTATATGTATTGCATTATGCGCTCGCGGCGAAACAGAGCCCTAATTATTTTCGAGATCGGACGAGACTGGGGAGAGGCACTCGCGAGATACTCTGATTAAAAATATCGCAGCGGTGTAATTGCGTTATAGGTATATGTATACGGCGTCGTTAGCCGCGACTTTTGAGGGCTGAAGTAGCCTAATTAAAATTTCTTTTTTAAGAGAAGCACTGCGCCCGAGAGAGGACAGTTCGGTATATATACCTGCTATTCATAGGTATCGTGTGCGTGTACAGAGAGGCGAAATCCCGAGCTCGCGCAGATGGACAGTGTATACAGCAGAGCAGAGCCGCGATCGTAAAAGCCGTCGCGATTCCCACCCAACTTTTTCTCGGTATTTCCCGTCTAGCAGCCCCGCGTGCGTGTATCCACACGGACGCAATTTCCGCGAAGCCAATAATACAGATCGAGCTGCACTTCGGGGTAATTGAAA
The DNA here is from genome assembly GCF_009193385.2 of Nasonia vitripennis. Taxonomy (NCBI): domain Eukaryota; kingdom Metazoa; phylum Arthropoda; class Insecta; order Hymenoptera; family Pteromalidae; genus Nasonia; species Nasonia vitripennis. The sequence continues at coordinate 6,683,858 of NC_045758.1, read as the reverse complement.
ACGGCGATTCGGACAAATCCGCTCGCAGCACACCGACGAGAGAGCCGCTGCTTTTATATCGTCGTCTTGCGCCGCTGCTGTATCGGGAGGAGAAAAAAAATTGGATTTATCGGCCCGAGTCTTAGGAGCGATTTTCCGTTTATGCGTCTAGAGAACAGAACAGCGCGGACGAGCGCGAGAGGACGTTTGTAAAGCGATCGCGATTTACGTGGAGGCGAAGCGATCGATCTCTCTCCATTTTATTGCCGCTGGAATTACAGCCGGCGGATATAGCCGTATTTATCATCCCTCGCGTATTAGCGAATAATGTAGATCATCCGGCGCGGCGTCTCTCATGCAAATGAGGGAGAGCGCGTTCGCGAGAGGGATGAGGTCTCGCTCGTATATCGGATAAGGCGCGCGCTCCGGAGCATATTAAATTCTAGTTCAAAGGGCCCTGCTGCAGCGCTGCGACGCCGCACACTCTCTCTCGAGGAATTCGAAAAACGCGAACAATTTGAATGCGCGCTGCAGCATAGCGGGAGGGAGCTTGCAAGAGGGAAAAATTTAATTTGAACTAGAGAGTTGAGAGAGAGAGAGAGAGAGAGCAGCGCGAGCGGGGGTGGCAGTGCAGGTTATACGAGAGCGTGTGCGCGATGTGTTTCAAGGGCAAGGCTGCAGCGGAGAGAGAGAGAGCACATGTGCAGCAAAGAGTGCATTTGATAATAGTGCGTTGTCCCGTGTCATTAGACTAAGAGAGTGGCGCGCAAGGGGCTGAAGTAAGGGAAGCGCGACGCTGGCGAAGAGAGACGAGGCGAAAGTTTGGGGTTGGCCGCGCGAGCGACGCGCGGCTGGCTTCCCAGGATCAATACCGGGGAGAGCGCGCCGCTTATCCGGATCCCCTGCGTCTTCCCTCTCTCTCTCTCTCTACAGCGTATGCGGGTGTGCGGGTGTGCGTGTGTGTGTGTATTACTCGTCTGCGACTTTTTTTTTCTTCTTCTCCGCGCCGCTCGCTGTGCGAAACACAGAGAGCAAGAGAGCAGGCCAGGTAAGAGAGTACGAGGCGAGGCACGAAATTCTAGAGTGCCGAAATGCAGTAGAGCGCGCGGAGCTTTAAAGTTCATCTAAAGCGGGCAAAGACCCGCCGCACTGTGCAGGAAATTGCAGACTTGGCTGTATACTCCGGTTGACGAGTGGCTTCGTCAAAAATTTAGGATGTCCTCTCTAGCCCTGCTCGGATGATACACGGCCGGCTCTGCGCGAGGAAAAAAGAGAGTGTCTAGTGGCAGCTGGGCGGCGCAGCTCTTTCAGCGCGCTCAAGAAAGAAAGCTCCTAGCGATTGACCAAAAAACAGAGAGAGAGAGAGAGAGAGAGAGAGGAGTAGTCTCGAGTGGAGCAGCTCTCTCGCTCTTATTCTGATAAGCAGCGATATTCCGCGCGCAAACAGGATGATACGGCAGCAGTGTGCCTCGGGCAGCAGCTTCTTCAGCGGGCAAAGCCCTCGGGAAGCATAAGTCTCTGCGTGTGACTCATCCCGATTGCAGATTTTTTGAGAGGACCCACTCTCTTTCACTCACTCGCTCTCGAGTGTGCCCTGTACTCTCCCCAGCTCCTCAGCACTCTCTCGGCTTTGTTCTGAGCGCGCGTCGCGCGGCACATTTTTTTCTTTCAACGCCACGACGACATCGCTGCGATCGATTCGCAAATCGTCGCCTCCGCGGATTTTCGGAAAGCATTTCTCTCGCGGGTGACGTATACGTACGCGTGTCGGAAATGCTCGCACGCTCTGAGCTTCCTTCCTTCTTCCTTCCTTCCCGCATTCAAAGTCTGCGGGGCGCGCGCGCCAGAGAGAGAGCGAGAGAGAGAGAGATACGGATGCTCCCGGCGGAGTTTATATTCCGCGTCTGTTTCTCTCTCTCTCTCTCTCTCTCTCTCCCCTATCCACGCGGAGGAGTAGTCTACTGCTACTATACCGCAGCAGCAGCAGCCGCCGTCTCGGGACAAATTCTATTTCCGGTAAATTTAAGAGCCGCCGAGTCGTCCGAGCGCGGATTTATTTCACGGCTCTGGGTTTTACTTCGGCTTCCGCGGAGAGCTGGCCCTTCGCTATATAGGTATGTAAGAAAAGGCACGACGGTGTACAGAGAGTGCGAGCACTTTTGGACATTTTTTCCCCTCTACACTCTGGCGAGCGCAGGGCGCGAGATATTCCATTTTCGATGAGTTCTGAAGAGCCGCTGTAGCGGCGGCGCGCGAGATTTATATTCCAGCGGCGGCGGCTTTCTCTCTCTCTCTCTCTCTCTCTCACTCGGTGAGCAAGCAGGCAAGCAGCGCTTCTATGCGCCGCTCTCTCTCTCTCTCTCTCTCTCTCTGTGCAACGCAGTGTATATAGCGCGTACATTCTGCACGAGCGCCGCCGCTGTACGAATTTAAAACACAAGCTTTTGAATTCAGAATGCAGCTCTTCTCCTTTCAGAAGGGTCCTCATCCCTTCCTCTTTATTTCGGATTCGCCGAGCGACTATATACAGTGCCGAGGCGGCGACAGCGACTACTGCGACGATGACGAGTGAGAGAGAGAGAGAGAGAGAGAGAGAGCCGAGGGCTGAAAGGGGGTGAAAAGCAAAGAGGAGAGAGTGAGTGAGATGGAACGAGACAATAGGAATAAAGGAGTAGGAAAGAAGAGCGAGAGCGCGCGCGAACCAGAATAATGGCATTTTTTTCTCGACGTCTCTGTAATTCGCCCAGCGCGTATACGCGTTTCTTCTCTCCGCGCCTGTAATTAAAAATCGCTGCAGTAACGCGCGCACGGCCGAAATCAATTTAGCGTGTACCGGTGTGTTTGCGCGCGTTATGCGGCACAGTCTAGAAAGGATACAGCCGGTGCACGCGCGGCGCACTAGGTATATACGGGTGTATATGTGTGTGTGTGTGTGTGTGTGTGTGTGTGTTTCGTAACGAACCGCACACCGCCATTCCTCTCTCTGCCCCTACTCTTCGAGTGAAAGTAATGCAGCACGCAGAGAGCGTCGCGTCTTGTGTTTCGAGCGCTGTGGCGCGCCTGCGAAAATCTAATTGGATATATAGGCTACATGCGCGTGTGTGCACGTACATAATAATGTCATTTCGCGATTCCGAGAGCGCGGTTCCTTATCTCTCGCGGCGCAGTTCTCTATGGCGATGGATCGCTTATCTGCCAGGCTCTATCTCTCCTGCGCAGACTTGCGTTATAAACGTGTATACTCTCTCGCTATTCCATTAGGCCTATCGACGACGCTGCTGCACACACAGCTGCGCTAATCAACCGTTAAATTCTACTGGTCTCTCTCTCTCTCTCTCTCTCTCTCTCACTCGCGGAGCAATGCTGCGGTAAATCATTCCCAGCTCCGCGCGCGCGTGTCTGTGTGTTTCTCTCTGATTAAATAATTTCGACCGGCGCGCTTTTTTCCCTTGGCTCTCGGATTCCAGAAAATACGCCGCGTATTCTAGGCTGCAATTAAACTTTATCAAAATCTGCATCTCTCGTTGCGCAAACTCTCGATCGATATAAATATGCGCGTATGGTGGCAGCGAATTGAACGAGGCACATATCGCGAAGCGGAGAGTTAATTGTAAAATAAACAAGAGTTTCAAAACTTAATGGCCAATAAAGCCCAATGGCGGCATTACCGCGGCGAGAGCTATTTGTCTCGAAAGCGCTATACACACACACACGGCCGTTTCTTCCTTTCTTCTCTCCGAGCAGCGGGAGAGAGAGAGAGAGAGAGAGAACTGCGCAACAAGATCGATTCGCTTCGCGCAAAGAGGCTGCTGCTGCTGCCAGAACGGAGTTACGCGCGCAATCCTAAAGCGGCCTTTTCTAATTTTCCCCGGGCGATATAGCTGTTGCAAGCGGTGCTACGAACTCTCTTTTCCCTTCCCTTCCAGCGCGCTTATAGTCGTCGACCGCAGAGAGCCTTTGAATTTCTTTACGCGTATGCTCTTGTTCTCCACGAGATTACGTCGTCTCTCGGAGTAGTAGCCGGCAGCTCTCCTCTCTCGATTTCTAGAAAACGAGAAGCGATGGCTATCGCATCTCCGAGATTTATAATCTCGATCGAAAGAGGAGGAGACATTTGTATTCGAACGAGCCATCGATTATATGGATTTTCGAGTGTAAAAAGAACGTGAGGCATTGTGCGTCGTGTATATGACAAATTATCGAACCGGGAGGAGAAATTTGCATGTCTACTTCCCGGTATAGGTTATACACACGCAGAGAGACAGAGCGAAATTAATTAATAACGATATACGTCTCTTTTTTCTTTCGGCTGAAGAATGTAATAACGCCGCACACCTATACATATATCGGCGGTAGTCGTCATCTGGCCTTAGTCCGACAAGGACGTACCACTGTATACGGAGCCTAGCCAAAGAGGGATGGAAGAAGAGAGAGAGACGCTGCTGCAGCACTGGCTCGTTTTTCCAAAAAAGGCCGCTGGCCTTCGTTGTGCTTTTTTTACCTCTACGCTCCTATATACGACGGTGTATATAGTTTCTGCGCACGCAGCCTCTCTCACGAGAGCGACTACGGCTATGCAACAGGTGTCTCTTCTCTGTCTCTCTCTCTCTCTTGAGATAATCGTCGCAATAGCCCGGGATGATTTGCAGAATAAGCGCGCACAGCACACTTTTCGGAGCTATATATGCGAGTAGCAACGGAAACTCTCAGACGATGACTCGATGGATCGCACGGGTAGTCGGTGCGCGCGTCTATCATCCCCTTCTCTCTCCCTCTCGTGCAGTTTGTTTTAGTAATCGCCGCGTCAATCAAAATTTTCCTCCTCCTTTTTTTCAGCCGAGCGCGAGCATAGAGTGTCCGTAGTATATACGAGAACGCACACACACGGTCGCGGCGCTCTTTTTCTCCTTCGGCGCGCGATGCCTACACAGCCGGTAAATCGAATTAAGCGCGGAAACCAGTTTTCGCGTTCTCGTTTCCAGCAGGCTAGACAATTTATTAGCGATAATTAAGCGGACGTGTTTGCTCTCTCTCTCTCTCTCTCTCTCTCTCTCTCTCTCTCTTTCTCTCTAGGCAAAAACTAATAGTGCGCGCGCGCGCGGATGAAAAATCGGGAACGCTTTATTTTTCGTGTGTGTGTGTTATTTTTGATCGATACGCGGCCGGGCTAATTAATTCTTTTGTACTCGCGCGTGTCTGCTTATTATAATACCACGTATACGCTGCTGCCGTGCGCGGAAGAATAATATATAATTCCGTCAGAGTCTGACGCATATAATATTCAATGCCGAAACGAGTCTCTGTCGCGGTTTCGGGCGTGAATCACACACAAATCCCCGACTGAGTGCAGGTGACAAGCCGTCGTTGCTGCGAATTTCGCAACTTCTTTTCAAAACTTTGCGGTTGTTGGGTCGCGCGTTCAAAAGTACGTCTGTATAGCACGCATACAGTCGCGCCGCAAAGTTTCGCGAAATCAAAAGCGCAAGGTAAAAAAGAGGGCACAGAGAGTCACTTCAGGGAGAGCGGGTATATTTGATGAATGTAATTGAAAATTTAAATTTATCACGTCCAAGCCCTCTTTGTGAAAAATACATATTTATTTAGCGCTAAATAACAGGAATTTCGCGGTCCTGGCAGAGGACGCTTATTTACGCGAGGGCGCGGTGCAGGCAGCTGCAGCTCTCTCTCTCTCTCTCTCTCTCTCTCTCTCTCTCTCTCTCACTCACTCTCTCGCGGTGTTAATTATCTTTAGCGAGCATATGCGTGCCGCGAGTTTGCGCTGAAAATTATTCGCAGAGCCGCGCGTGTGCTCTCTAATGGGATAAAACTTCAACTCCCCCCCCCCTTCTCTTCACGGCTGCGCTTCCTATTTTCCAGAAGGGATTTTAATATCGCGCGTATTCCCGAGAGTATAAACAAAAAAAGCGAGCTTTCGGCCTGAAAGCCGCTGTGCGGGGGGCTGAAAGCTAATAACGTATTCCAACAGCCTGTAAATTTGGCGAGCAGTCGTGCGCACTTCAAAAATCATCCGGCATAAATCAAGCGCTTGAAAACGCCGCGCTCGTCGTGAGTGAATCACGCGCAGTCGAAAAAAAAAATGAAAAAAAGCTCGCAGCGCGGCAGCAGCAGCGTCACTCGGCGGGCCAATAAAACCATAATCGCGGCCGTATATCGTCGAGTGTAGCTGCGGCGGCAAGGCTAGAGCGAATTTGCATTGCAATTCGAGCCTCTCTCACGCGGCTCTGATATAAAACGGCTGCGAATCTGTACTCGCACGCGGGGGAGGGGGAAAGAAGTGGCTCGAATTTTTAGCCCTCTCTCTCTCTCTCTCTCTCTCTCTCTCTCTCTCTCTCTGCCACCGCCCGTTATTCCGAAATCGCGTATATACGCTCGGTCGTTCTTTCCCCTCGGGCTCACGCCACCGCGACTCTCAACTCTATCTAAACGACGCCCCGGCGAAGCAGGAAGGGAAGTGATGGAACGGCGCTGGCGAGGACTTCATCTATCTTCCGGAAGGCGCACGCGATTCGCACAGACAAGCGCCGCTACTGGCCTCGTTTTTCTTTCTCTCTTGAGGCTCTATATACGCTGTGTTCTATGCGTAGAGAGAGAGAGAGAGAGAGAGAGAGAGAGGGGTGTAGAAGGGGATACGACTCTTATCGGGTTTTAAGCGCCGATGTCGCGGCAGACGGCACCGGCTGATAAGCTAATGGTCAGCCCATCCAGTGGCGCGGTTGCCTCCCTCGCATTGTATCCGCGATCAGTCACGCGACGCCGCCGTATAAACCCCTCGAAGCTGCTTAAAAATAGTCGCTCATTAATCTGCTGCGAGAGCGACGCACGCGACAAATCGCGATGAGCTGCCTGTATAACGAGGAAGGAGGAGATCGACGATTAATACTTAGCTCGACGAGCCATTTCCCAATCCAAGTATACTAGAGCCCCGGTGTTTTATATCCCGCAATTGGCTCCGGCTCCCCGGGAGCGAATCACGTCGCGGGAGATCGAGAAAGGATACTGCAGCGGTATTACGTGAGAGAGAGCCGACTGCTGCACTGCAGCGCACACACTGGAAAGCGATCGAAATAAGCCGGCGAGTATATAAAAGTCAGTGAGCTGCCAAGAAAAATGTAGCGATTTCACAGACTATCAATGCAACGTATGAACATAAGTTTTTCCAAGCCGCTCTCTGCTGGCGGGAGGAAAAAGCGCCGGTCGATACAACTCAGCTCGCAGCGTAAGTGCTTTCCCGCAGGAGCTGGAAAAATCCGTGCGCCGCATTCCCGAGCGCATTGTTCCCTCACGCGTCACGCGTCCCGAAATCATAGTATTCCCATTAGCCGCTCGCGCGTCTCTATACTCTCTCTCTCTCTCTCTCTCTCAGCCGGGCCGCTTTAAGAACGCGCGACTCCCCTGCAGCATACGGATCCCCCCCCCCGTGCGCGCGGGCAGAAGAAGCATATAGAAGAGAAGGAAGAAGAGAGCGGCCAGGCGCGCGCACTCGACGTAATTTATACGTCTCTAATCTCGACGATAAGCTCCTCGTCGTTCGCGCCCTCGAGCGCTGCAGACACTGATGCATATACGCCGCATCGCCTTACTGCACTGCACACTCCATTCGGCCTGTAATAACTCACCGCGCGCTTATTACAAGCGCGTTTTCCTGTATCTCTCTCTCTCTCTCTCTCTCTCTCTCACTCTCTCTCGAAATTACGACGCTGCGTGTACACCTTTTTCTTTCTATCTCTATGGGCTGCGCAGCCTCGTAACTTTTTATACAGCGGCAGCTCGTTTCTTCGAGAGTTTCTCTCTCTCTTCGTGTAGCGGCGATAAAGTTTGATGAGGGCAAAAAGTGCACTCTGCTGTAGCCGATGCTCTCCAAAAATGGCTCACTCGCGCAAGCGCGCGGATCTTGAATAAAAGAAAATCCATCGAGGGATAGAGATCGTTTTTATATATTATATATATATATATCGACGACGACGACGACGAAGATTCATCCCAGACTGCCTCGCCTTCATATTTCATGGCCGAACGGCCAGACCGCGCTCTTTTTTCCGAGCGCGTTTCTTTAAACTTTGATTTTCAATAGTCGCTGCAGCAGCAGCGGCAAACTCGCGCGTTCCATAAATTCGTTACGTACGAGATCGCGCAGTGTATACTCTCGTGAATAATCGGGGCTGATCTATATACAGATCGACGAGCGACGAAAAGAAAGGAGCCGTCAACATACGCATATATAAGGAAAAAAACGCGCTCGTAATGGGGGCAGGTCGGCATCATCCCTCTCGCGGCGCAGCTTGTTATGCAGAGGAAGGACGAGAGAGCGCATGGTATACCCTCGTCACGCCCCATCAACGTGACTCAAGATCATCGCCTAATGTTTACGAAAAACCTCTACACACACAGGATTCTCTATTTTTTTTTCTCCCGCGCGCGGCAACGGAAGATGTACAAAAGGCAGAGAGAAAGGTCACGTTATATAACGCAGGGCGTTCTTCGCGCAAAAACGTACACGCCTACGATTTATAGATGTATATTCGGAGCTACTGCTGCCGCCGGCGGATCTCGCACAATAAATTTTTGCCCGCCCCGTGCTGTATACGTACGGAGGCAGCAGCAGCCTTGGGAAATCCTCTGCTCTCTTCTTGCAGAAACGCGGACTATCCTGAAAAGAGGACAAAAGCTTCGTACGATGCTCGCGAACGTTTCCGGCTTAGCCTCGTACTTATATATATATATATATATATACACGCGCGCGCGCGGGCGTAAGAGAGCATCGGAGAGCCACTTCTTTCCTTCCGACTTTATCAAAACTAACGCTGCGGAATGCCTGCATTACCATAAATATCTCATTCAATAGCCGGCCAGCCCGCTCTCTCTCTCTCTACTCCGAATTAATCTTGCGCGCCAACTTTGTCTTTCCGCCGTAGATATAGGCGCATTAAGCGATTAGCTTTATTCAGGGGAAAGTATCGCCCCGGCCGGACTGTTGATTTTTTTTCTTTCCGCTTCTTCCTCGCACTCCGGGCCGAAACTTTCGGAATAAACAAACGGCGTTATTGCTACTTTGACTTTCTTTCGGCTGCAGCTTCCAGCTCGGTTACATATATACAGTATCTTATGTACGCGCATACTTACGCCCGAGGAATGTATCTTTCGACTTTACTCCTCGCGCAGTAGTAGTTGTAGTAGTAGTTCCATTACGGAGTAGATGCTCACCTGCAACAAAAAGAGGAGGAGAGGCTGTTAGTCTTGCGAATATCCGCTCGCGCGCGTGTTTGAGTTTATTTCTTTGTTTCGGCGTGTAAGGCGCAGAGCTCGAATTTTCGCAGCAGTTGTTGAAGGCGGAGGAAGGAGCTATACACCCTGAGTGAACGAGATAAGCAGAGAGAAGAAGAAAAGTTTGGAGCTTTCTCTCCCGAGGCGATGAATCAACAGCCGGAGCTGCGTCAACGTCCTCGGGAGAGAGGGAGAAAAAAAGCCGGGTAAAAAGGGAGCTTTAGGCCATATCTCAATGAGACAGCGTAGCTATATACTTTTTCGGGATATGCCGCTGGGAAAAATTCATTCGCGCCTTCCTCCCTCTCTCTCTCTCTCTCTCTCTCTCTCTTCGCAAGACGCCCGGCTCAAATGTAATAAGTATACGTACACAGATCATGTACACGAGAGAAGCTACTGCGACGACTCGCTGGCCCCGAAGGATTAATAAAAAGCGCGAGAGCGCGCGCATCATAAGTAGCACTAGCTCACGCTTGTTAATCCGCACGCGCAGCATATCGGCCGCCGCGACATATGGACGCTCCCAGCGCGTCGCGGTCCATAACGTCTCCCTTGGGAGCTGATTTCTCTCTCTCTCTCTCTCTCTCTCTGTGCTATGTACTGCACCGCCGACGACTGCTGTGTTTTTCTGAACCATCTCGCGGCGGCGGCCGCTACATACGCGCGCATAAAGTGCGTCCCAGAGGAAGCGAAGACAGCATGGGGTTTCCGCAGCCCTTCAATGGGGGCCGGGAATCACCCCATTACCGAGTAACCGTTCATTAGACCTGACCTCCCCCCCCCCCTATATATCCTTTTTTCTCCGGCTTTTGTGCCCTTTCTCCTCTCTCTCTCTCTCTCTCTCTCTCGGCTGCATCATTTGCCGGCTGCTACTGTTTTTATCTCCTCCTAAGCGCTATACTCCCGCTTTGTATCAGCGAGAGCTACTTCGTTCGAGCCAATGTGCATCGCGCGCGCTCTGCGTGACTCGGAAATTGACTTTCATACAATGTAACCTACGCGAGCCCCCGGCGCAGCTTGTTTGCAAATAATAAATTTTCAACTCTACTTAAGAGAGAATAAGGCCGAGATTGCAGAGGGTATATAAACGAGTGCGGCGAGTCATTGTCGTACCGAGAAGAGAAGGACATCTTTTTGACATCGCTGTGGGATACGAGTCGGGCTCGTTAATACACGGGGCTAATTGATGCGTGTGCCTGTGTATGTGTGTGTGTAGGGGAACTCGCTCGTTGACTCTTTTCCGCGAAGAAGCGAAGCAACAATGCGCCAAATCGATTTCATGCGTACAGCACACGCTCTTATATATCCGACCCCTTTATGCACTACTACTTGCGCTGTATTATTATTACACGCGTTTCGGGGCTATACACGCGCTCACCTGCCCCAAAGAAGAAGAGGAAGAAGGAGCGAAAGAGAAAGCTGCGCAGCACACACACACACACACACACACACAAGGGGGGAAAATTGGCAGCTACTCGCTCGCGGCTTTTGTGTGTGCGTCTTGAATTGTCCGCGGCGGCTTATTATATCCCCGCGCATTATTTGAGCAGCCGCAACTCGTTTTTTGCTCCCCCGCCGCTCTGCCGTACACACCACTTCCTCTCTTTCTCTACTCCCTCGGAATAATAGTCATTAACGTGCACGGCAGCAGCGCCGGGATTGCGATTGCAATGATCAAAAGCCTCTCGTGCATGCTGCTGCTGCTGCTGCTGCTGCTGACCCGATGCCTCGTTTGCGCCGCGCACTTTTTCTCTCACCCGCGCGCGCGCGAGCCAGCTCTCGACATACGTGCAGCGCGTGTGACCTTGCAGCACGCGCCGCCGAGAGCGGCTCTCTCCAACTTTTCTCTGGAATGTTAAGGACGTCGAGGACGGTGCGCACACGTGTTGATTCAGAGCTGAGACGCCGAAACTACTCTCGCTTTCCGCATATACACCTTCGACGAGGAATTCCTCCGACTGATTACACGCTTGTTTTCCGCAATTACGCGCTAAAATAACAAGACTCTCTCTCTCTCTCTCTCTCTCTCTCTCTCTCTCTCTCTCTCTCGAGTCCAGTTTTCCGATAGTTTCCATCGCGATAATGCGGCGCAAAATGCTGCAGCAGTCGCTGATGACGGCTCAAAGTATATAACCTAATAGCAGCTGAGAGAGAGAGAGAGAATAGTAGCATCGGAATATTCGGTGCACACATGGCTGCTGCAAAGCCCCCGAATTGCCGGATGACCTACTGCGCACAACATTATACGCGCGCGAGCTGCGAGTTAAATTGGCAAATGTGAATCGTCCTTAACGAGCATCCCTTTGTCGGGCTATAATAATCCCGCTCGCGGGCGCTCCAAGCCACGCGGAAAATCGTCGACGCGCAGAGTCTACTGTATACATGTATAGTCGCAATATCTATGGCCTCATTTTAAACAATACAACAATATCGCGCGCTCAGGAGCTGAGTTTCGAAGTCGAGAGAGAACCACAGCCCGCAGCGACGACGGCTTTGTGCAGTAGCTTTTCATTAGCCTTACGATACCCGCTGCTGCAGCCGCGCACACGAGCTAGCTACTCCCACGTGTTTATATTTAGTTTTACGACTTTTCAAAAGTCTTAATGGATTCTTAATGGACGAGAGCGCGCGCGTAAAGGGCTACACAGCTCGGTTTCTTTTTTCCTCGCGCGGAAGTGTTGAAGAGCCGATCGGGGGCGCGAGAAATTATTGGCCTTTATTTCTGGTCCCGCGAGCGCAAGCTTTCCCGACATTTTTCTCTCGCGTTTATTTCCGTAACGAATGATTTGCCGCCGCCTCGTCGACGACGTCTATCCCCCCTCGGTAATTAATTAGCCGACGTATATCATTCGACTCCGACTATACAAACACACACACACACATGGATTCCCCTCCGGAGCTCCTTTTCCCGCGGATCGACGCCCTTTCGAAACTAAAAACAACAAACTTATTTTTCCTCTTCGCGTCGGCTCTCGTCTATGCGCCTGGATAGTCGATATAACGAGGCCGGAATATGCGTTTTCAAACAGACGTTTCGGCGAGTTATGCGCGTCTTTATTTAGACTTTAATTGCCGGGGACTGAGAGAGAGAGAGAGAGAGAGAGAGAGAGAGAGAGAGAGAGAGTTCCGAAACGATTTTGGGAGATCATCGCCGCCGAGGGAAAACAATTCTAAATCAATCTCTCTCTTTATTACGGAGCGATTATGATGATGATACACTTGGTACGTGCGGGAAATTTATGAACTGTGGGAGACATAACGCTACGTACCCAAAAAAGGATAACGCGCATCTTGCCCTCCAATAATCAGGCAGATCGAGGTAAATCAATCTTCATATTTGTCGAATCGGACGCGTCAATCTCGGGGGTCGCCGCGCGCTTAAAGAGGCCTCGAGAGTTCAAGCTCTCTCTCTCTCTCTCTCTCGAGTGTCTCTGCAGTCGGCTCTGGAGTGTCAAAACAGATCGAGCTCTCCGCCGCACAGCACACTCGACAACAACAACGCCATACGGCTCGATCGCTTTCCAGGATATTGCCTATTACAAGCCGGCCCACGCGAGTGCATCAGTGCCGCCTCGGATGAGAGAGAGAGAGAGAGAGAGAGAGAGAGAGCTTCTGACACACTCGGAGCGAGCTTTTAACTCTCACTCCTTCCCCCATCCTGTAACACACACGTCTCGAGGCTTTCTTCTTCTGCTTCTTCTCTCCGAGAGAGGCGGCCTAATGAAGATTGACAGGCTTCCACACGCGCGACGACCCTTTGCCGCCGCCCTCTTCATTCCCGGATCGAGATCATCGACGGCGACACGCGTCGAGAGCTTATACACACACACACACACACACATGCTCGCTTTTTCCGTTTCCATTTATTTCTCACGTCCCGCGAGGATTACTTCTTTTTCTTCGCTGTACACTACGAACTTCTTTCGCCAAAGTCGCGATAAGATTAGACCTAATCACCGCGCACGTGCTCCCGCGCTATCTCCGGCTTATACACACTGCAAAGTCATTTTTTTTCTGCTACTCCAACTATTAATCAACGCTTATGTTTGCTCTCTGCGCTTGCGTCATTTTCGGGGACGAAACGCGATAAGTCAACGAGGACAAATTATGATCGATGTCTGCAATAGAGAGCTGCTAATTACGCGGCGGAGCGAAAAAGCCGATATTTCGGCGTGCCAGGGTGCAGATATAGGGTATATATCGTTAAAGAGAAAATGGAAAAAGAACCGGCAAATTTGGCGCGCCGCGCTGCTTGCCAAGAGAGCGAATGAGTCTAGAGAGAGAAATAACATTTTCCCGCCGACTTTTATTATAGCGTTTCGCCGATCGACGATTTATCCGCGCGAGCCTGCGTCGAGGTTTATTAGCTCCGATCGAGAGGAGACGGGAGGGAGCAGTGGGTGCAGCAGTCTCGATGATATTGTCAAGAGGTCGCGCGGCGGAGTAATTAAAATTTTTTGCCTCTCTCTTTCCGATAATTGCGTGATCGATATATCTAGCGCGCTTTTTGTCAACCGCTCGGTGCAGGTGCAGTCTTTGTTTTATCGCCGTCGTGTACATCGTTATCCACTCGCTGCTGGCATTTTCTCGCCCTTTTTCGCTCTGTAATGTACGTCTGCACATCTAAATCAAGCTTGCGGCTGGTTAAAGCCACATGCAGTCGAACGTCGGAGGGAAAAAGCAATCGAAAAACGAAATCTCGCGCGACTTTATCCGCGCGTGTGCGATATGCCCCCCAAAAATATAATCTCTCTCCGCGCGGCCTCGGGAAATCCGAAATTAAACGCTAAACAGCGCCGCCGCCGCCGCCGACGGAGCAATAAAAACGGAAAGTCGAGAACTCTTCTAAATATTCATATTTTTTCGCCAATATGGCCCGCCCCCTCGCGTGTCGTATCGAGAACTCGAGAAAGAAGAAAAATCGTAGTACGCGTCCATCTCTCGCTCCTGAATAGGACGATTCATTATTTAAACGTACGGTGTGAAATCTTTCGCAGCGATAGCCGACATGCAAATACGCGCGCGTCGTTTCGTCGAAATTGTTTACACAAAATTTACCTCTGTTTGTCCTCACCGCACAGATGTCTCTCCCGTCTCGCCGTTTTATTTTTCAACGCTGTATTTTGAGCCTCTCTCTCTCTCTCTCTCTCTCTCTCTCTCTCTATTTTTTTATTCGAAAAATCTGCAATCCCCCGCGTATAATCCTAAGCGCGAAAGCTGCCGACAGAATTTAATAGGATTTAGTTGCCAGTCCCGCGCGCGGCGAAATAAAAGAGCCATATATAGCGAGGGCTTTCGGCGTATACAGTTTCTCTCGCGAGCGGAGAGAGAGAAATTCTCTCCTCGTATTTTTAATCGACGAGTATGAGCGAGAGAGCGCTTAATTCCCACGCAAATGTCCGGAGAATTGCAGGCGCATATCGGTTTCACCGCCGAATGTTTCCGCAAATATCCTGCCAATATTTTCGCCGCCGATGTACAAGCAGCTGCTCGATTCCACTGGCGCGTTATTTAATTAGCGTTCGATGATGACATAACTTGATTATTTCTCTCTCTCTCTTCGGGGCATGTAATGGAAAACAATTTTCAATAACTGCGCGCGCAGCTAATTAGCGTCGCGGCCGATTAAGAGACGTACCTTTTGATCGTCGGCGGCATCGTGTGCGTCGCGAGTAGCGAAGTGTATGTAAAAGCGCTGCGGGTATAATAATTTCTCGATTGCATTGCGCGTATGGGCATAAACTTTTATAGGTTACGTACGGCTGCATAGAAAGCGAGCGTCATCCGAGAAGTAATTTATCGATTTTTCAGCGCGAAGCGATCCTTCGGCTCTAATGAGACCGCGCGGCGGTGTTGTGCTCGCGAGTCGTATGGAATCTGCATACAATTAAGCGAGTCAAGAGGCCGTGCGCGCGAACAATAGGAATATCATCGCGATAAAACCGCGAAGGATATGTCTCTCTCAGCGTCGGTGAAAAATCTCGCGCGCCTGCGATGACGAGCTGCGAGCGAGAAAAACGTCCTCTTGCAACACACGTCGCAGCTATAGTGTGTGCAGTCGTGTTGCAAAATCCGCCACGCACGCGTATAATCGATCGGCCAATCGCGCGTGAGAAAGTGCGTTCTCTCTTCTCTTCATTATCTTTCATCTGCCGCGCGTGACACAGGTATATGCACAGCGACGACGAGTTTCACTTTCCTTTTTACCCTTTGAGCCAGCGACAGGTATACCTACGCGCTTCTACGCGTCCCCCCAGAGCTCTCGTCTTTCCTAATTCGTCAGAGCGAACGTCAGGTAGGTAATAGAGAGACGCGGCGACTGAAAAGACTCGAGGAGAGCGCAGAGGAAGATAAGGGGGGGGGGGGCTGCAGACACAGGCGACGCGGCGCCGATGATGATCGAGGCGTGTCGACTATGCTCTCCGAACGAAATCACGTCGTTGCACGCCGCGCCACAAAAAACGCTTCACGCTCCGCGGCGCGGGGGAGTTTTTCCTGAAAAGCAATTGCCAAGCTCTGTGTGTGTGTGTGTGTGTACTTGACGATTCGGCTATTCCGAGGAGAATTGTGAGGGGGGAGCACGCTTGGCTTCTTCCATATTCTCTCAGCAGCATGTCACAGCAATTACCGGGCGACTGCAGTTATGATTCGAGCTTTAAATACATCGAGTCTCTTGTATATACCAGATATTCGCATGAGGCGAGCAGTAATTAAAAGACTCGCGGATTCTCAGCCCAGCTCAATTAGTTCAGGCGAGGCTCAATTAGTTCCTACTGCAGTGCAGTGCTGAGAGAGATACCTTCGGCAATAAACACGTTCGAGCTAGACCGCTGCTGCTGCTGCTGCTGCCGCTGCGTTTGCGGTCGCAGTATAGAGAAGCGAAGCCGCTGCTTTATAGGACAGTCGTACCGCCGCTTGTAAGCCGCCGCGCCGCGCCTGTAATTTGCGCGCTTACTGTAAAACGCGCGCCGAGAGTTTGTTGCTAATTTTTGTTCCCTGTTATACATGCGCAGTTACGCCGAGTATACATGTACGTAAATACATAGGATAGTAGTGCAGTCGTCGCGGGATTAAGCGCCATTTGTACGCGTTGTTTTTTGGAAATCGTAAAAGAGCCCGCGCTCGCTTTTGTGAAAAATAGCAGCAGTCGCACGCTTGTAATTTATCGGAATCTATTATAAAGTTGAAAAAAGAGGAGACTGGCTTCACATATACCTACGCTTTCTCCTTATAAACCAGCTCCTCGCGTTTCGTCCGCGCGCGCGCGTGTGTGTGTGTGTGTGTGTGCAAGGCGTTTCGGGGGAAACAAAAATCGAGGAATAAAACCCGAGGTTTTATGACAGAGTTAAAAGTTACGAGGCCGTAATTCACGTTTCTTCACGAAAAATGCTCGATGCAGAGGCGTGCTTGGGAGCAGTTTACAAAAAAAGGCCAGAATTTCGGCAAGACGGCCGTCGTAGCTATATAGCGAGCGCGAGAGAGACGAAAATATGAGCTCGACGGCGTTAAAATGCAGCGCCGCGGCCGCGTGTGTTTGGAAGCGTTCGGCAATAAAGCGCCGGGCACATATACACATACCCACGCGTAGGGGGCGCGAAAGCAAAGCAAACAATTTATCGCTCAATATCGTCCGAAGAAAAGCACACACAGGACTGTTTCTCGTCTCGCGGAAAGTATCCTCCGTATCGGCAGTTACTCGCTGTGTAGACGTCGTTTGGCGACTTATTGCCGTCGGGGTAAAAAAAAGCACAGAGAGAGAGAGAGAGAGCAGAGAGTATATCTAGCTTTCGCCCGATTGTGCGTGCGCGCGATAAATTAAAACGACGCCATGAAAGAGAGCTGCGCGACTATCTTATATAAAAGCGAGAACTTCTTATCGCGCGCGCGCAAACGAACTTTCAATTTCGCGAAAGTTCCGAGACGAGGAAATCGGGGAAAAAGTCGGAAAAATGAATAATACCTCCGCGATTTAAAGTTCAGGGTCGCAAAGTTGAAAGCCGAGTCATCTCTCTCGAGACCGAGAGAGAGAGAGAGAGAGAGAGAGAGAGAGAGAGAGAGAGAGAGAGAGCGGGATCTCGCGACAAATTGATACGGCGGCGGCGTCTCGGCGTGAAAAATAATTGGATGCGTGTGTTTTTGCGAAAGGGGAGAAGCAGGTGCAGTATCTCTCTCTCTCTCTCTCTCTTATACTTATAATACTGAAAGAGAGAGAAGGCCGCTGCGGAATGGTTTTCGATAATCCCGGAGGGCCTCTTTTTTCGTGCTTTCTGCTCTCCTTCTCCGCAGTTTCTCTGCGAAAAATTATCCGCGTTT
Source organism: Nasonia vitripennis (assembly GCF_009193385.2). Taxonomy (NCBI): domain Eukaryota; kingdom Metazoa; phylum Arthropoda; class Insecta; order Hymenoptera; family Pteromalidae; genus Nasonia; species Nasonia vitripennis. Next base: position 6,666,284 of record NC_045758.1, on the reverse strand, counting down.
GAGCGAGCTGCTTTTAATAGGCAGAAAAGAAAGAAGAGAGAGAGAGCAGCGCTGCGCGACAATGAGGCGCGATAATTAATTGTGCCCCGCAGGAGTGAGAGCTGCAGGAGAGCTCCGCCGAATTTTCAATTAAGGAAGGGCAAATAAAAAGCCGCCCCTTATTCTTCAACGAAACACCTCGACAGATGCAGCAGCAGCAGCAGCGCTGCGATACTCCCTAATGGGCTTAATTATCCAGAGTCGCCCTCGAATTTCCGGAAAATCATTCACCTGTATATGCACCGCCGGGAGAAGCGGCTTTTTTCTCCTACACCGACGACTCTCACTGCCGCAGCAGTAGCGATGAAAAAAAGTGTGTTCCCTCGAACCCGCTCTCTCTCTCTCTCTCTCTCTCTCTCTCTCTCTCTCTCTCTCTCTCTCGGGCTGCATTTGAATTCGCGGTGAAAAAGTACTGCCGCGCGGAAAATTTAATACCGCGCACACGCCATGTGTACGTGTATATATATAAAAGTCAAAGGAGAGCGTGCTTTCTAGCCGCGGCGGCGCATCGCAACAACAATGCCTAGGGTTTGCTAAAAATTCATGGCTCGTATAATGCTCAACACAGAGACGTTTACGTGTGGGTGTGTGTGTGTGTGTGTGTATAATACTGCAGGGAGAGCGACTCGCTCTCGGTTACGTAAGCGTTGTGTTTCTGCAGTCTGAAATTTAAATATCGGAGGGTAAAGTTATGAAAGCTCAGCTCTCTCGCTCGAGAGTTATCGATGGGTTCCCATCTCTCGCTCTCTCTCTCTCTCTCTCTCTCTCTCTCTCTCTCTCTCTCTCTCTCTCTCTCTCTCTCTGCAGAGAGTGCGAAAAGTTGTAATATCTCGCGGACGTACGTATATACAAGAGCGCAGCCGGGGAAAACTATGACAAATCGGACCTTTCAGAGAGAGAAAGAGAGCAGCACGCCGCGAGGCTCTTTACTTCCCTTGCGCGACAAACAGACGGAGCATGCAAATCGTCGAGAGCCGAAACTATCGCTTTCCTCGGCTGCAGCACGACGGATCGTGCTCCGGTGCATAGAGAGGAGAAATCCGCTCGCTCCAGTAGCTGCAGCTCAAAAGAACCTGTCGCCGCGTTACGTATATCGTGTACACCGCGCGGCCTATGGGATAAGCGATTGAGTCGTCACATACAGAGTGAGCGCGAAGAGCTCTGTGTAATACGTACTCACACTGCTGCACTTTGTGAAAAATGAGAGGGCTGAGAGAGACCGGTTCGCGATATTATTTCCGAAAACGCGCGCGAGCGCGAGATCGATCCTATCTGTCACAATGTTGCCACGTCTCTTCTGCTGCGACTCGTGCAATGATGGCAGGTGGTCCTCGATCGCTATCTGCGTGTTGTATATATACAGAGCGTGTATACGAGAGGGTAGGAACATCGTCGACCGAAAGTTCATTAGCAGCTCTCTCCGTCGATTCTTCGTTTCCATTATCGTATTGTATATAATAATATACACCATACCGCCGAGGCTCATTAGCGACGCCGTCAATCCTGCAGCTATAAAATCTCGCTTTTTACACGTGTCCCGTCGCGCCGCGCATTCCTTCTTTAATACTCGCTCTCCCTCGCAGGGACTAATTAATTTCGGGCGAACACGCACTGCAAGAAACTTCTACTCTCTCGAATTTTCCCGCGAGCTCACGCCCTCCCTCTCTGTTTATTTTCGATGTGTCGCGCGCGCCTCGGCTCTTTAATCTTCCTCCCGCGCGTGAAAACAAACCCGAGAGAGAGAGAGAGAGAGAGAGAGAGAGACGTCTCGTCGCGGAGTCAGCTCTCTTTAATTTATTTTTATTCGAGCTTCCCCCGTCAAATCCCCCGACGCGATGCACGGGAGAGATTCCAAACGCGAAATTTTATATCAAACTCGGATCCGGCGCTGCGCTGCTCGCTAATGAAGATTACTGCACAAACATACACAGCGAGAGACCGCGCGACGACGTTTATTATTCCAAGCCGAGCCGAACGCGCCGATTATTTTTATAGCCGTCGGCGCGGCTGCTGCACGAAAAACGCATATCTCTCCGCGGGGATCTTTCGAGCTGGCGTCGTTATGCAGTATATAAAAAGCGAGTAAAAAATTGTCCCCGGCGCGCGATATCAGCGTCGATCGTTATAGAACGGGCGCACGCGATTAATTTGGCCAGAGCTCGCGCATAAACGCGTCCATCAAATATTGGCTCTGTGTGTTCGCTCGTCGTCGCTACTATATACTGCCTTGAAATTTAAGTGAATTTAATACTTGCGCGCCGGAAACTACACGATGCGAAAACTGCAGCGACGCGGCTGCGCTAATGCGTATTTACCCTGGTAAGTTAAGCGCATTACGCACTCGGATGCAGCCTCGCGCCCCTATTTCTTAGCGGTGAACTAGCGCTGCTGCTGCAGAGCACCCGTTCTCGTTCGGAATCATGCAAATACGCCGTACATAACGAGCTTTGTTTGCCTGTTTGTTTATTTATATGGCAAACTTCCGAACGAGAGAGCAATAGTGTATAGAGGCGCTGCGAACGAGGCGTGAAACTCTCTCTCGCTTGCAGCGCGGGCAACTGGACTCGCTGATTTTGCAGCTGAACCTTCCTAATTGTCAAAATCACCGGTCGCCCTAGCTCTCTCCCTCATTACCATTTTTACTGCCGCTGTTGCTGCGGAACAAGTTTTAAGGAGCTTTCGCGTGGAACTTACCCAACGCGCACGCGCGCTGTATCGGGCTGTGTGTTAGTGCAGATATGTCGGCGAATATGTGGCTGGATAACTCACCTGCAACAGAAAGGAAAACGTGGAAATTAGAAAAATAAAAAAGTGTAAATATAGGGTATGCTTTTAAAATGAATGGCGCGCTCAATGGGCCATTATGTAAACATCAAAAAAATAATCAACCCGCTGCTGAAAAGAGGGAGCAATTTTCATGCTAATATGTTTGAATAGCAAACAAGTATCGGCGCGCGAGAGCCGCTGGAAAAAGGGCCGATCGCAGCCGACACACACACACACACACGCACACACACATACAGAGGGGACGAGTGTGCGCCCTCGTTAATAGATGATTACGAAATGATTTTCAAGGGGGGAAAAATTCGCCTGTAAAAGGAAAATACACAGATATTCCGAAGCAGCAGCAGCCGCTTCATCGCCCGCGAGTATAAAACTCATCGCTGATATTGCGAAGAGCGCAGCTCTCTCGCTTTTTATTCGCGAAAAAGCGATCGCTTTGTGCAGCGGAACAGCGAAAAAAAGAGAGGAAGTGTTTGGCGCGGAATGAAGTAATCCGAGCCTCCGGCATTCGATAACAATAACTTGCGAGCGCGCGAGCCATAAATCGGATCTCGCACAAACAGCAGCAGCAGCAGCAGCAGCAGCAGTGTATAGAGGGCCGGAATTTTCGAGGAAAATAATTCGCGAAAGCTGCCGGCGCTTCGCAATTTTTCCTCGCGCGCTAAAAGCTCGCTCGGAAAAAAAGGTATTAAGCGTATAATCCATTATCGATTCGATCGGATATACGTGCATACTATACAGGGGCAGTCGAGCTGTGGTATGGTGGCGCAAATATCAAACACGCGCGTCTGTGGATACAAGGGAAATGCATACAGCAGCAGCTGGGAGTCGACGTGCCTCTGGAAATTTCAAACGGGACGTGAGCCGGAATGAGCTTTCGAAATAAAGAGGGACATTTTCTGCATCACTCGGTGAGAATGACGCCGGCGAAGAGGAAAAAAAAACAGCTGACGTGAAGCGGCGGCAGCAGCAGAGAAGCGTAAGGTGAAGTCACGCGCGTGTGCGGTGCCCGAATACGAGGAAGCGATAGACAGAGAGAGAGAGAGAGAGAGAGAGAGAGAGAGAGAGAGAGAGAGAGAGAGAGAGAGAGAGAGAGAGAGAGAATAAGGAGAGAAGATCAACTGAAATATCCGGGGGCACTTAGCACTATCTTCAAAGGCTAATGTAGCCGACCGATAGGCTCTTCGGTGATTTCTCAATCAACCGTTTTACGCGCGCCGTTCGAACGAGATTAATGGCCCGGGAATTATACGCGGCTTCTCCCCCCTCCATTTCTCTCCTACACTCTTGGGGATATTCCGAGAAACTTTTCGGGGGAGTATATGGACAAAGTTTCCCGAGAGCTATGCCTAGAGGGAAAAATTCCGAGTATCAGACGTGCCATCGCACGCTGAGTCTCTTCCGCGTTATATGTGTTATAGCATCGATGGTAAACAGCAGTATACCGTCTAGTAGGAGCAGCTCGATAATTAACAGGAATCTCGAAACAACGCGCGCGCCGAGAGAGCAGAGCAGAGCGGGAGGATCGAATTTGAATAATGAGGGGGGAAGGCTTTGAAATTCAAATCGTCCGAGAGAGTTTTGACTGCTCGTATGTATATATAGCATACAAGCCGTGTAGACCCTCCTCTCTCTCTCTCTCTCTCGAGACTCCGTACCTGCGCGCGTGTGTGTAAAATTATCACGAGCGCGAGCGGAGCACTCGGAAACGCGCATAAAACATGTTTATATGTTAATTTAGAATGCAAATGCGCGGGCCTCTCTCTCGCGAGAAAGGCGGCAAAAATGAATAAAGAAAACGGGCGTATAAAATCACGCTGCCGCCGCACTACACGCCGGACAAATACCCAACGCGGACATATCGACTCTATGTGTGTGTGTGTGTGTGTGTGTGTGTGCAGTAATGTAGGCATCGCAGAAATAAAAGGAACAGCCAGTGCAGCGAAGAGAGTATATAGATACTAGATAGTTTAAGAGCGCCGCTTGCGTACATTACGCCGCCGATAAGTGGACGCGCGTATTCTTTCCTTTCATCTCTCTGCTGCTGCTGCTGCTGCTGCTGCTGCAGAAGAAAGAGAGCGGGCTGTTCCTGATGCGCACCGGCTTATCTGGGGCCACTTAGGCTCCGCCTGCGCTCGGAGAATAAGTGTAACGAGATCGGTTATTGCGGCTGCGCGGATATCACGTACGAATTCGCGCGGATATCACACGCGCGACCGGGTCGTTATGCGCGAAAGAGAAAGACAATAGAGAGCTGTAGAAGGGAAGAAAAAGATGAGTCAATATAACGCAACGCGTCGGCCTGTGGAAAAAGGCGTTCGCAACCGAAGCGCATAAAAATCGGAAGGAACAAAGGCGAGCAGTGTGCGGTCGCCTCATTAGTAGAAACCGAGCGCGAGGACAAAAGCAAAACGGCGAGAAAAAACTATGTAAAATGCGCATCGTGTGTGCAGGTTATCGCGCCTCCCCTCCTTCCACGGCATAGCATCAGCGGCGGCTTTTAGGGACTCTCTCTCTCTCTCTCTCTCTCTCTCTCCTCTCCTATTCATGAGCGCCTTATGCTAATGAGTCGCGCGCCTTTTCTCGCTCCCAGACACGCGCTGGCGCAATTATACACGCCGGAGACATATACGGATGCAAATAACGGCGGTGGCCTTCCCTAATCTAAACAAACTATAAACTAAATTGACTTAATCCAGAGGTACGTGTCTTCGAAATCCCCGCAGCTCTCGACTTTATTAAGCCCGAGCTTGGAGAATCTCGCGCAACGATCGCAACGCCGGTGTTTGATTTACGCGCACTTGAACTCGCCCCGACAAATTAGCCTGCGGGTCGTATACGATTGCGTGCGCGCGCTTCTTTCTCCGTTATATATACTCTATCTCTCTCTCGTCCATTGTCTCTCTTACGAAATTGCGGCCGCGCCTTCTCCTTATCATTCTCTCCTTCAATCCGATCTCCGTCGTCGCTCCTTTTTCGCTCCTCTTCCTTTTTTTCCACCCTCCTCGACACTCGCGGCTGACGCGAAATTGAATTCCCGGAATTTGTATAGCTGCCGCGATCGATGCATCGTTATATGCAAGAGACGCTTAAACATCGCGACGATTACGCCGACGTCGAAGAGGCGCAGGCATAACGCGGTAGGCTATACTCGGAAAGTATTAAACTCTCTCTCTCTCTCCGACACGCGATGAGATTTTACGTCCGAATAATGCGACTGATTTATTTAGCCGTGCAACATTCGTTCGGAGAAACACTTGTAAATTAAACGGCCGCCGCTCGCGCAGTAGTATAGCGGAGAATTCATAAAAATAGCCGCGAACGGTTAAAAATAATGACAAAGAAGCTGCAGCAGCAGCGGCTGCGCTGTACGTTTCCAATGAAAATGTTATGCGCTTGCGCTCTCTCTCTCTCTCTCTCTCTCTCTCTCTCTCTCTCTCTCTCTCTCGTATATCCGATGTTTATGGTTTACGGCGCGTATTCTTAAAACGCCGCCGTTGCGCGAGGCCAGGAATTCTAAGCATCCGCTCTCTCGCCCCAGCGTGTGCGCGCGAGTGTATTACATACAGCGCGATGAAATCGAGTCGATTCGGAAAGTTTGCGCATGACCTCAGAGTCGGAAAATGATGCGGATCAATCGCTCGTACACGAGATCTATGAGAAAAGTAGCTGCCGCGCGTCTTTGCATGGTATAGGGACCAGGTGTCGCGCACAATGGCATTCTGCCACTTAGCGCTTTCATGGGTCAGTGTGCGGCGGCGGCGGCGGCGGCGGCGGCGGACAGAAGAGCGCGGAGCGGGGAGAGAGACGTCGAGAGAGAGGAAACCGGTATGTCCCCCCTCTCTCCTCCGCGTCAGCGTGTCGTCCGCCCCTGCACGCCGACAAATTCCAATGTGCGCGATCTCGAAGAGAGCTGCTCTGCTGCTGCTGCTGCGGCTGCGGCTGCTGTACTTCTCCCGGAAGAGCGGACGCTGTAGCGAGTCGAGTTTTCGGCCGTTTTTCGCGGCAAAGACTCCGCCAGCGGAAGATAATTTATTTGTTTGCAAAGTCGCGAAACTATGCGCTGTGATATGCGCTCTTGCGCGGCGTTTATGATATTTTTCGTCTCGTTGTGGCTGCATTCTTTCGCGCATACTTACGCCGTACTCGCTCCGCATTCCGTTGTGTGAGCTGGAGGGAGGATCGATGCGGAAAGAAGGAAAATTCACACAGACACACGGACGGACGGACGGACGGACGGACGTGAGGATAGAAGCGGAGCAGGAGCCGTGAAATTTGGGCCAAACGCGTTTAGCGCTGGACGCGATCCCTCCTCTCATTCTCTCTCGATATTGTGCTGCTGCACGCACACACCCCTCATCCCTCTCATTCCCCGACGTCTATCCCCCATATTTGCCACTACGCTGCGCTACTATACGCTCCTCCGCTCGCCGTCTCATTTTCTTTGTCCGCCGCGCTGCTGCTGCCGTTGCGTTATTTACCTTTTCACCGACTTTCTCTTTAATTTCCGGCGCTCTCGAGTGCCCCGGCATTCTTCGGCTGATTGTGCGGCTCTAAAGAACAAATTGGATTTTCGGTTCATCTATTTTTATTGCTACTCCTGCCGCCGTCGCTATACTGCAGCGCACCTGCAGTCTGCGAGCTAGCACAGGTCCCGCGAAGTAAAATTTCCGACGATTGGCTTTAATTAAATTTTTTGCACACATACACCTTCGGAGTTGCGTATACTTTTTTAATGCCCTAGGGGGTGAGAGACGACGGCTTCTTTATCTGCTTTGCCAACTGATACCGCGCGTCAGACGGGCGCAAATTTTCAGCAGAGGCAAAGGGTACTATACTGGTACGCCAAGTTCGCGCAAGAAGAAGAAGAAGCTAGTCTTTCAATCCTTAAAAACTTGCCGGCTGCAGAGAGAGGCTGTAAGTAGACGTTTCAACTGTCGAAAAGGCGAGACACTTGGCTGCTGCTGCTGCTGCTGCTGCTGCTGCACCCTCGTACTCTCTGCTCCTTGGATTCTTCAGTCGTCTCGGCTACTCTTTTACCTTCCCTCTCTCTCTCCGTCTTCTTTTTATATCCGAGAGAGCAGCAGCTTCTCCGCTAGTCTAAGTACAGCTGTAGCTCGCGCGCGCGCGGAGAATATCCGAGGCTCTTTCAATTTTTCCGAGGGACAATAGAGAGCAAGAGGCGAGTCGAACAATGGGGAAAACGGACTAGTCCGACTACCGATTCGTCTAGTCACATTCGAAAGCGCCGCCGCCGCCGCAGCTTGTTGCTCTCGCGTCGTTTGTTCTAGGCCGATGCGCCTCAGCTTTTTGCCAGATCGACTGCTCCTCCGATAATACTGCCGCAGCTCAGCCTGTGAAAAAAAAAACACCGGACGCGTTGACGAGAAAAAAGCTATCGCGCGCGTACAATGAAAAGCGCAAAAAGTGGAGCTCCTTCGACGAGACGACCGAGTGGAGATCCCTTACTTCCCGTTGATTGTGCGGCGCTCCTTGTTTTCTCCCCCCTCCCCTGCACTGTGTGTGCACGCGTATTTCGGAGCGGGAGTTGTTTAGAGAGAGAGAGTGAGAGAGAGAGAGAGGGCTTATTAGTCGGCGGACTCATTAGAAGCGCGCATATACCTGCCCTCTCAGCGATACGTTTGCTCCCATTAGCCTGGCTCACGAAACACACACCGCGTTACACATCAGCGGCCTGTATCACGGAGCCTCTAGTTTCGAGGTCGACGGGCTTTGGATAATTGTTGTGCGTCAGCTCGATGAAAAAAAAAGGAAGGAAACGTTCTTCTCTTCTCGGCATTATCCCATACCGCTGCAGATGCGCCGTAAATTACGCCGTTGCGAGAGAGAGAGAGAGAGAGAGAGAGAGAGAGAGAGAGAGAGAGATAAAATAGGCAAACAACAACAGTAGCGCCTAATTGTACGGCGATGTACTCTATACCGATGCCGACGAGAGCACATTTCTCGGCCGGCTGCACTCGAGGGCTCAAGCCGACTGCCTTATATATTTTTATTTTTCTGTACATACAGATGGCATAAAAGGCGACATCGAGGGACAAAGCAGCGGGGCCTAAAAGGCCCGTAAATTTATTTCCGAAAAAAAAGAAGCCGCACATAAATCGAGAGTCTTATAGACACACGCGCGGGGCGAGGGCTAGGAATGCAATTCACAAGCCCGATCATTCCGACCCCCCCCCCCCCCCACCCTCTACGACTATTCGGTCGTATAACCAGAAAATGGCCCGTGGAAATCGCTCGCTCGCGCGGTAACCTGCCGTAATAAACCCGGCGCCATTGTGCCGTGTAATACTTCCGTGACGCGCGAGTATATTTCGTGGATTTCCGAGAGAGAGAGAGAGAGAGAGAGAGAGAGAGAGAGAGGCTTAACGAGCCCCGAGCGCAAGAGCCCGAATCATATACACGGCACTGTATAACGTACTGCGGCAGAGAAGAAGAAGAAGCAGCTGTCCGGGCCTCAAATATTTATCCGCGCAGCAGCTCTCAAAGTGTGTCGCAGCTCTGATGAATTGCCGGGCCGATCGCGCGGCCAGATAAAGGAGGGATACACAGCACCTTTATATCGCTTATGCTGCTGCTGCTTGTGTCAACTTGCCCCTTACCTTTTATCTCAGCCCTATCTCTATCTCTCTGCGAGCCCTTTTCCTCAATTTTTATACCTGCACTTTTCTCTCTTTCACTAGACAGAGCAGCAGCTTTCTTTCCCCTCCTTACGCTCTTTTTCATCGCCGCGGCTCGTCCCCCGATCCTCCGCAAACAGAGAGAGAGAGAGAGAGAGAGAGAGAGAGAAACTTGTCGATGACGGCAAATCACCGCGATTCGCTGCTCCTCGTGCGCCGCTCGACGCCCAAACACACACGGGAGGTCCGCAAACATTTTTGATTACGCGAGAGAGCTCTAGCTGCGGAAAGATAGAGCGAGAGAGCGGGGGCCGAAAAAGCGGATCGATCGGCTTTTTGCGCCGCCGCCGCCGAGCGCAAGAGAGGAAAGCTGCTCTGGAACGAATTTAAAAGTTTACTCTGCAAGATTGCTGCCAACCAGCAGCGCTGCGCTATGTGCTGTATGAAAACAGAAATTTGTGCGCGCGAAAGTGGCCGAAATTTATTATATAGCCGCGTATAGTGTGCGCTGGCGCGCTTGTATTCATTCGAGTGCCGCCGTTATATATGTATATATGTGTTTGAGAAAAAATCGCGCGGGCTTTTGAAAGGGCGCGTCTGCGCTAGTCTCGCTGTACGTATGCGGCTGAAAAATCGCAGCGCAGCCCGTATACCGAATCATATTTCGCGAGTGCGTTGTGTATACGCAAATGAATTGTGCGCTGTGGCGGCGGTCTGTTTTTCATTTTTCGCCGGCCGTGTGTTACATAAATCGTGTGTATCATATATAGGCGGGGAATCGCGCGGGGTATGGGATACAGTTTCATAACATGCAGCTTGGCGCGAGAAGAGAAACTCTCGGGTTTTCGCGAAAACCGATAAATATTTGTATCGCGTATAGAAAGAGAGACAATCGGGATAGGAAAGGAAGACGTGACTGCGGGACGTTCACGAGTTTTACACCCGAGTCTCCTATACTGGATTTACGTAGCTATACGTGTATGTGCATTGCAGGAGGGAAAAGAAGAGAAAGTGTGCGGTGGCGGCAACAGCATCGCGACATGAGAGATTTGCAGTAGTCGCTCGAGAGCGATTTCCGTGTGTAAAAGAACAGCGCATGTATATATCCAAGGTGAGTGGGTGGTGCAAGAGCTGCATCAGAGAGCGGCGGCGGCGTTGGTTCGAGAAAAAGGAAGAGAAATTAATCGCACAGGTGCAGCGCAGCGGCAGTAGTAGTAGTCGGGGTAATGGAGATTAACCTCGACCCGAATCTTTTTGATCCTCGTTACGAGATAAAGCGCCAGCACTCTTTTCTAGCGGTCTGCAATTCTCTCTCGCCTCCCTTCGTATAAATATCCCCGCACACACACACGCCGACTATTAGCACGGGATGCTGGAGAAAGTACATCCCACGTACATATACGTATACACGAGGAGATAATATACATTTATCCGTTCGGTGCACATAGCTCGCGCGCGTTCGCTTTAGCGCGCCTTATGGGAACGCGATGCTTATCGTCTGTCTCTCTCTCTCCCTCTCTCTCTCTCTCGGAGCGCGAAATTTCTCGATTCAATTAAGCCCGGCATTATGCATGCATTTGTTTGCGCTGCACAGAGCAGCTCGAGCTAGTCCATCGGTATTGCAAATACTGCACCAGCAGCTCTCGGTATACACACAGACGCTGGCAGTTATTGTCGCAAATCACGACTGTACGGAACGCGCACGCTTTGTTTTTATATTCGAGAGAGAGAGAGAGAGAGAGAGAAAGAGATGTGGGTCAGCTCGGCAGCTTTGCAGCGCACGGCGAATTAATCGGGAAAATTGTTGCTGCGCGAAGCTTTCGCATAAACGCGCGCTCTGCTGGCTCGTAAATTGTAATTAACAAAACGACCTGCCGAGCTCGAGCCTGGGTAAATTGTTTTTCCCCGAGAGAGACGGAGCTTGATTATGCTGCGCAGAAAGTGGAGGAGCGCGCCGGAACATCGGGATGTGTATACGGCGAGAACAAAATAAGAAAGAAGCAGAGAGAGAGAGAGAGAGAGAGAGAGAGAGAAGAAGGCCCCCGGCTGAGGAAATAATTAATCCGTGTGTATAGGTATATGTACACGGTGTGCGAGAGAGTATATGGTATACGCGCTCTTATAAGCGGCGGCGGCGGCGGCGGCGAAGCCCCGAAGCCAAGTCGTCGTCGAAAACCCGTTCGATCGCATAGACGTCGCGCGAGGCGCACGCACGCACACACAGCTGCTATATAGCGAAGCAGCGAGCAGAAAGAAAGAAAGCGCGTGCGTACACACACGCTCAGCTCTCTCGCTCCTTTGATCCCGCGGGAGGAGGGGCAGAAAAAAATGTCCCTTTGTCTCACTCTCTCTCTCTCTCTCTTATGCTGCACCGCGCCGCCATATCGCGATCTCAATGGCTCGCGCAGTGCCTAATGTAACGCGCGCGTATAGCCAAAAATCTCGAGCTGTATATGCGCGGGTAGAGTATATATATATATGAAAATCGACAATGTGCCGCTCTGCGCGGATGAATTCGCTCATTGTTGCTGCGCCCGGCTCGGCTCTGTAATACTCTTGAGAGCTAATTCGAAATTCGAGCCCGCTGCGCACATACGTGCATAGAGAGAAGGAGAGAATATGCAGTCGTATACGCTCTTGCAAAACGCCGCCGCCGCCGCCGCCGCCGCGGTGTTATTCACTTTTACTTTCGCAGTGCGCCGACTTCGATATCCTGCGTGTGTAGCCGTACTGTATAACGAAGACGATGACAATTAAACAATTTACGATTCCGACTAACGAAGTCGCCAGGTAACGCTCGCTCGTTTTCGGGGGAGGGGAAGATCCGTCGTAAATCGCAGCAGTCGCAGCCCGCGTGCGTGTAATAGTCCAGAGCCCGCGGCGGGGGGAGACTTGCGTGTCTCGGAGTATATAGCCGAATACACACGCAGCAGCCAAACTCGACGCACGCGATTTTCCTGTGTACCTGTATACTCCGCAGCGCTTTTTATCCGAAAAATTGAATTATTCCGTGTAGAGCCCGTGAAACTGGGTCGCGACGTGCGGCTTTTGATTAAAGCGCGCGATCTTCGCTAGAGCGTGCGCTATACACACGGGAAACGTGTCAGCTGAGCGGCAACAAAGGGAGGCGCTCGCGAGCAACAACACAAAAAGCTGTATACACAGTGTAGCTCGTCTGCCTCCTCGGGATCCTCGCGCGTTTTCGCGCTAGACTATGCGGATAGGATACACACGCGTACGAGATACGAGAGAAAGAGCGAGTACCGCAATGCTCGGCGCCTCTCTCTCTCTCTCTCTCTCTCTCTCGTTCGCCCGCAGGGTAAAACTCTCGGCGCGTCTCTCTCTCTCTCTCTCTCTCTGCGCTGCGTTTACACACGGGGAACGCGAAGAAGGTGAGGGAGAGAGAGAGAGACAGAAGAGAGTAGGCTGCTGCTGCCGGCGCGCCGTTGCTACGCACGCGGTGCATTCTTCGCGAGCGGCAGCGCAGCCAAAAGGAGCCCCTGAAAAGACGAAACGCGCCAGCGAGAGAGGACGTCCCGAAGAAGAAAGAAGAAGAAGAAGACGAAGTTGTAGGAGCCCTCTGCTGCTGCTGCTGCTGCACAATGGCTCGAAAACCGGAAAGAGGTACGCCCACTTCCCAAAAAAAGAGAGGCTCGCGAGGAAAGAGATACGCGCGCGAAAAAAGCAGTTTGTGCGTGTGTATCGATGTGTGTATGCAGAGAGGCATTCCCATGAAACTCGAGAGCGCAGCGACAAGGTCCCTCTGGGGGCATCACAGCGAGACGATTCCCGTCCCTCAGCTTTGCAGTCTCGTGTACAAGCCGAAATTAGAGCACATAGCGGCGAAAAATAAGAGAAACTCATTAGCCCCGGAAACAAGAAGCTAGGCCGCGGCGAAGCATGCATAACACACACACACACACACAAGTACACTTTATCGTGGCTCCGCGATCGACGCACGCGGTCACGCGTATGCACGAAAGAGACGGATGAGGGTTGAAGGAGCTGAAGAACAAGAGGAAGGAAAAAAAGCCTCGATTTATACCGCTGATAAATTTCGGTCGTGTGTGCACCGCCGCGCTGTATAGCTGTATCCTATTGACTCACGCGGGGGAGGAAGACGCGCGTCGTCTCTCTCTCTCTCTCTCTCTCCTCATTGTTATTTTAATGCGGAGTGACGTTTCTATTCCGGGGGTTGTTGCTGCTGCTGCTGCTGCCCCGAGAGAGAGAGAGATAATCACGTTTTCGTCGAACTACGAGGGTACACTTCCGTCGAGTTTTCACCGCTACGTGATGAGAATTTCATCGACTGATGCGTGTGTGTATACGTATAACACATAATATACTCGCTTCTTTTGTCCCGGCGGGCTTTGAAAATGGAATTAAAATTTCACTTTTGTACACAACAAGCGCGCGCGCCGAGTCAAACGAAATAACTCGCGCGCAGCACCTCTGTCTGTATTATATACACACACGCTGTTGCACCTGTGTGTACACGTGTCTGTTGACAAAATATCATCGTCGCGTGCGCCGTGTCTGTGTGTGAACAGTAACGAGACGAGCTTGCGGCCTTTGTTGCAACAAAGAGAGGATTAGCTCTCTCGGTTTAATCACCGCGCGGGAGAGGAAAATCCGAGTGGAGAGAAATCAATCGTTATATATTAGTAATTCTTCTAGAGAGCATCTGTGTGTGGAAGCGATCTCGAAGCCGAGATAAACTCCCGGGATAAGAGAGATCGGTAACGTCAATCAGCGGCCGCTGAGGGAGAGAATGGCTTCTCTCTCTCTAGGCAAGTGTTATAATTCAAAGAATGTAATGGCTCGGCATTACGTGGCCGCATTGTTCAACGATATAACCCAACGCCGCCGCTCTCCTACTAGATGTATACCTTATACTACAAGTTAATCTATGACGTGAATCATCGTATAAAAAGAGCGACTATAGGTGCACGCGTTATTGTTGCAGGTACATGTGTACAGTTATAGAAAAGTGAAATCGCAGAAAAGGAAGGGTCAAGCGCAGCGCTAATTGAAAGCGATCCTACTAGAGAGAGAGAGAGAGAGAGAGAGAGAGAGAGAGAGAGAGAGAGTGAGGGAACGGATAGTGACGCAAAAGCAGCCGCTGTGTTGTATATCTCGTTAGCCGAGAGAGAGAGAGTGTAATTCGCGTCGAATCGTGATGTAAACTAGTCGAGCTTCGCTGATCTCGGCGCAACCGCCGCCAAACAAATCAATCGGAAAGCTATATAACAGACACACTTTCGCAAGGAAAACCGCGTATAAAAATTATGATCTTAGCCTCGACCGGAGAGAACTGCAGCAGTGTGCCGAGAGAACCGCCGATCGATAACCGACGGGGGAAGGGAAAAAAGTTATCCAGCAGCAACACGAAGAAAAGAAGAAAGGGCGGACTGTATAGAGTCGGAGTGTGTACTAGTATGTAGGTATACGTGCCCCCTCACTCTCCGTTTCTTTCGAGCTGTGTATATAATTACAGAGAGAGAGAGAGAGAGAGAGAGAGAGACGGCGCGCATAGATAGCCGGAATCGACCGGCGCTGCACGATGTGAGCAATAAGATCTCTCTGCTTTTGTGTGCATATAGGTATAGACACAGAGGCGCGCGGTGAGAGGAGAACGCGGCGGCGGCGGCCTTCTGCGCGAAAATCTCGCGGCTAACTCATGTCGCTCTCTGACAAGTGAATTCGCTGAAAATAGGCTCTTGCTCTATCTCTCTCGCGGTGTGTATAGTAACACAATGTGCAGTGTGTGTAGGAAAGATCCCCATCCGCGATACGCTGATTGACTGCACTTCTTCGACTGCAGCAGCAGCAGCGGTAGCGCGAGGGAATCTCTATCTCACAGGGAAAGCCATCAATTTCCTTCGTTTGGCCGTTTACCCCTTTGGCCTCGTTCTCGCCCGATGCCGTGGCCCCATTACACACGTACGCCGCGACTTTCAAGAGAGTGCAAGTGCAACGTACACACACACACACAGAGGATTGTCGCAATCCTATAACGGAACATCGGCGGGGGCTTTGATAATATTGAGACTCGCATGGGAATTCGTATTGAGTCATTCGGCGAGAAGTAGCCGTAAATACACTTTGCGAAAATTGCTACCTCACATTCCCATATAAAAGCAGCTGATTAGATAATGAATGAGAGCCATTAGCCTGCGCGTTGCCCGCTTTATGCACAATTAAACTTTATTATAGCCGCCGCCGCACTGCCGATTATTGGCCAATCGATATCGGGCTCTCTCTCTCTCTCTTTCCCTCGAGAGCATTCCGATCGATCCTCGAATCGCCTGGATTTCCCGAACAAGCTCGCGTGTAACTCGATTATCTCCTTTTTTTTATACGACTTATTACATATACGTGACTCGGTGCTGCTGCTGTCGGCGACCGAGTTATTTAATCCCGGATGCATTGGATGAAGTCGATTCGATAATAATAATACGTCGATGTATCAGCTGCCGCGGAGAGACACACGCGACAAATTCGATTCATTTTCCGAATCGGTGTTCGCGGATATCGCGAGCGTAATGCAATTATATATCAGAGGTCGTTGAGGAGACAAACAAAAAAAAAATGACGAATTCGTTCGAGGACAAAAGAAACAAGCCGAGTTGACAAAAGGATCAGCCGTGGCGGCGGTGACAAACAGGCGCGAGCGAAAGCGATAAGCGAAAAAGAGCATTGAGACGCGATATAAATTTCGGCGAAACGGCCCGGTGCAATCGCTCCGATGATTACCGTCGTTCGCCGCCGCGGAGAAATTGCCCGCCGACGGAGAGAAAATCGAGACGACGCGCACCTGCACCTGCGCGGCAGCAGACAGACGGCGCGTGTGTGTATACACAACTTTTTGCTGCCGTCCCCGCATAACAGCAGCAGCCGCACAAAGGGAAATCGAGCCGACGGCGGCGAGAAAGCCGGGCCGAATTTCTGCGATACGCGTATCATGTATATAGGATACACACGTAATATGACGAGTAGCGCGCGCGCGAGGTCACGGCGCACATGATGACCTTGAAAGCGATGGCTTATCTCGGATCGCGCGCGATGGGCCAGGGAGATAGCGACGAGGGGGTCTACTCTGTGTCAAAGCGAGAAACCGGATCGCTTGTATATATATTCGGCCCGCGCGCATAGCTGCGTGCTCCGCGCGTCGTTGAATGACAAATCATGCCTGCAGCGCGTTTTTTCGGCCCGATCCTCCTTTTTTTTCCCTCTTCTTCCTGGAGATTCTATCGCCCCGGGGCGGGGCTATCTCTCGGTTTTCAGTTTCACAATAAACACGCGCGCTCGTAAAGAAGAAATTGATGCCCTTTCCTGCTAACTATATTTTCCCGGGGCCCGTATACGCAGCATCTCTCTGTCTCTCGTAAATAACGCAACGACAGTCGCCAAGCCAGTGTCGGATTCAACTTTATCGCCGCGACTCCGTGTGTGTTTTTCGAGAGATCTCTCTCGGCGATAGCAGCTCTCGCTCGCTACATACTGTTATAGCTGGGCTTGAGCGTGTTTGCACTAATTTCAGCGTCTCTGATGGACAGGTATGCGCCGTTATATGTCTGATTTAATTTTTAACGCGCTCGATCCATACAATAGCGATCGCGAATTCTTCGCTGTCAAACGAACGCGAGAACGATTGTGGGAAAATTGATATAGCGTGTACAGCACAATCGGCCTTTCAAAGCGCGCATATTAACAGCGGCGCCTAGAAGCTCGCACCGACGAGAAGAGAGGCGGTGTAATATGGAGCGCGCGCGGGCTGATCAAATAAAATGATTGGCTTCATTCATCGCGAATGGCCGAGAGAGAGAGAGAGAGAGAGAGGCAGTGTGACGCGGTATATGATTAAGGGGAAACAATCGGGAGAGAGAATACACCCACTCTCTTTTTCCCGCCGCCGTCGAAATGAAGAATGAAAAATTAACGAGCGAGCGGGTAATCCTCGCGCGCGATATCGATACGCGGACAAAAAGAGAGCTGCTGCCCCGGGTATGAAAGGAGAGAGAGAGAGAGAGTGTGTAATGCATGAACTCGTTTCCGAACGTGTATCGTCGATACAGGCGCGCTCAAACCCGCGCGCTACTCGCGATATTAAATCTGTGTCCTCTCTCTCTCTCTCTCTCTCTCTCTCTCTCTCTCTCTCGCGCGCGCTCGCGGGGAACAAAACTTTTCCAATAAAAGCGTGCCGCTCTCGCGAAAAATGCTCTACGCCCGTTTCAATTGCAGTCTCATCGGCTTTTTCTAGTTTCCGCGCGCTTTGTAACACTTTTCCAAGCTGCCGCTGCTGCAGGCCCGATATAATAAACCCGCCGGTGCCGCTGGTGGTAATAAATAATTAATCGCCGGGGCTTGATTGCCCCGACTGGCCGCGCTTGCGAGCACATCTGTATAATGCACGTGCGAGTCTTTACATGCATAACGTACGTACGCGCGCACGACTCTCTCGTATACACGTATTATACGTGCCACAGCAGCAGCAGCAGCAGCAGTAGCTCTTGTGTGCAGCGCCTAGATATTAAGGGCCAACCGCCGCGATATCAGCAGCAGTGGTACACGTAAAAGGATTTCCATTTTCGTTATGGCTCCGGATCTTCTATCCGTTTGCGTTTTATTGCCACATATATATGTATACATATAGGCGAATAAAAAGCCGGTCCCTCTTGCGGAGAGTAAAATATTTAAAAGCCCCAGCGCACTGCACACACACACACACACACACACACACACACACACACACACAAGGGGATATAATATTCGTGTGGAGCTTATGCTTCGATGAAGGCAAAAATTCCGGATGCATTTGTGTGCGTGCATGTATTAGCATACAGTTTTACATACAGTGTGTCCACCGCGGAGAGACTCATTAATATTGATACGTTATACGTCGTCGCTCGAGCAGCCGCTGTGTGACACGAAGTGAAGTATCGAGTTGTAAGTATTACGGAAATGCGTGCGCGCGAGTGAATTAGTCGGAAAGTAATACGCATAGCACGGAGGAAAGTGTTTTCATACTCGATAACGCGGCTCGCGCGTTATGTATCTCTGATTCACGATCGCTCCATACTCATTCTCTCTCGAACTCGACTCATTAATAAAACATGCGTATACGCGCGCGCGAATTAAACGAGAGACCGCGCGCTATGTTATACATTACGCGCAGAGAGAAAAAAAGCAAACGTGTCGCGCTATAGCTTCCTGGACACACGCATATTAGAACACGTCGCCGCGCGCGACGATATTCTCGATGCTTGAGAAAAAAAAGGAGAAGAATGGAAAAAAAAAATATTCTCATAAGATAATATACAAACGGAGGCGGCGACGACGACGACGGCGTTATGATTATTATTCGCCGCCTGGGATTATTTTCTATTAACGGTACGTACACGTCGCGCCCGCTCGAGCTTTTATCGACGTAGAAGATCTTCCTCTCTGGAGCGCCGCCGCCGCCGACGCGAGTACCCAAGCGTTTCGGTAAAAGACTTTTAGCTTCGGAAACAAGTATAGAAGCAAGAGAGAGAGAGAGAGAGAGAGAGAGAGAGAGAGAGAGAGAGAGAGAGAGAACGTAACGGGTAACCTCTTCTTCTTCTTCTTCTCCTCTGCTTCTCCTTCGGGACAGCAGCTCCTGCTGCAGTCTCTGCTCTCCTCTCTTTGTCTGCAGTGTCCTTCTCGGGGCCAGAGCTCTTTACTCTCTCTCCTTCGTGCGGCGGTTGTTAGCCCCGAAATCGTACGATTACGTCGGCAGATGCGCGCAAATTGCGTTCTATCTCTCTCCCCCGCCCCGTACAAACGCATAGGACACGCTATCTATATATACACCACAGACGGCGAAAAAGCAGCAGGAGGAGCCTAATTACCGAGAAAGCGGGGGAGTTGCGTTTCTATTTATACGCCTCGCGACACACACACACACACACAGGCTATAACATAAGTCGCTATCAGCCGGCGATCTCTCTTATCTGCCCCCGAGTACGTCAACGTCGTCGTCGCCGTCGTCCGAGAATGAAAGAGTCGTTGTGCTCTAGTCTCGAGCCGCGCGCGGGAGAGAAAGAAAAGTTTACGGTTCTTTATTGCACACTCACACACACAGTCCTTCCGGCCTCGTCGTCGTCGTCGTCTACTGCACGAAACATAATAACTCCCCGGGCGTCGGCGGGAAAAATGTTCTCGCTGCACACAAAGGAGAGCTGAAATCGAGCCCCGAGAAATTAGGAAGCTCTCCGCAACTCCCTCACGTCCTGATGGGAACGTGACGCGGAGGGAGAGAGAGAGGAAAAGACGTCCTTTAGCGCTATGCTGCTGCTGCACAGCGAGAGCGACAGGTAGAGACCGGCCGGGACCGATCCGGCTCACTCGCGCTGTGCTATTACGACTCTCGCATAGAGTATGTATACATAAATACACGGCGATAGGCATCTTGGGCACTGGAGCTCCTTGCACATTCGGGACACGTATAACAGCGAAGCGTGGAAAATTCACTTTTCCCTCCGCATACACACCAGCTCTATGCGCAATCAATTACGCGCCAGCGTAAAACGAAATTCCAACCGATGCTCTTTACGAGTCGCTTCTGGTCAGGTCATAGCGTTATATGGCGCCTCGTAAATAGCGAGGCCCCGATAAGCTCTCTCTCTCTCTCTCTCTCTCTCTCTCTCTCTCTCTCTCTCTCTCGTATTTGGCGTATTAGTCGCCATCGAAATTCATCCCCGTGCGAGCTAGTGCAACAGTTGTCCAGCTGCATGACGAGCAAAATTTACCTTCTCACGCACACACGGAGCGCCTACAGATAATAGGCAGAAATGAAATTTCGCCTTCCCCCCGTAGTCCCCCCCCCCCTCTCTCTCTCTCGCAATCGCGCGACTCGGCGGCTTGCGCAACGTTTAATATTCCACGGCAGCGGCGCGCGTATGAAAAAGTTCTAATTGAATTTAGCCGCGTAGTCGTAAAGTCCCGGGCGCGAGAGAGGCAAGCGCTCGCGCATCCGCGGGAGTAAAATCCGAACGTATAAAGCATGTATATATAAGCAACGGCGACGAAACAGAATGTGGCAATCGGCCGAGATAACGGCGCTCCTCGTTTTTGCGCCGACTCTCCTCCCCCCGCGGTAGAGATGTATACGGGTATAGGTGTCTGTGTGTGTGTATAAATCCAGGCGCGGAGAGAAAAATCCGAGAGCGGATTCCTACGGATCAGAAGCCCGCGCGCGCGCGCGCAAGAGAGAGAGAGAGTTTGGCGTCCGCTAACGGGGAATGATCCGTCATGGGCGGCGGCGAGTGTTTACCGGCGCAAAATATTTGCCCGCAGAGCCAAGTTCAAATAAGGGACGATAGCACGCCGGTATAGTAATCTGCTGTGGGGTGCGAAAGCTCTCTCTTCTATTCGTACGCGCGTGTGTGTGCTCGAGCTTACCGCTTTTCTTCCCTTATGCTGAACATTTTCCTTGGCCGCGCGTTCTATTTGGCAATTGCTTCGTCCTTATTGACCCACTTGTGCAAGAGCCTGTACATATGCATAGATCGATTCGTCGATGCGCATACGAGAGCACGACACGCGAGAAGAACGTGAAATTTTCATGCGCACCGCCGGTTTCCTCTTACTCGCTAATTTACCTATACCAATGCGAGGACATTTTGGCCGAATTATTCCGCTGTGCACGGTTTGAACTGTATGTGTATGAAGGTTTATGTGTTTCACGGCCCGGTAAACATCGCCAGCAGCACTTTTGCATCGACTGCCGCTGGAGAGAGCGTTTACGTTGTGAATAGGTGAAGCAGACGACGGCTTCCACCGCGATTATCCGGGGTGAAATCGAGTAGTCGTCTTTTGACAAAAGAGATTATGTGCGGCCGAGAGAGGGAAAGAAATGGGCAATGTCGCAGGTGTACTTATAATAGGAAAAAGTTTGCCCCGTCGGTGCAGTCCACGGAAAAATCGCACACCTTTCGGAGCAAACGCGCAAGTAAGTATGTGTATAGAGAGTAAGAGAGGGCAGAGGTGCTCTTTCTCGGAGCGTTTTACAAGTTTGCATCTGCAGCGGCGAAACCCATTTTCTTCAGGCTTCTCCAGCTGCGTGATGGCAGCAGCGAGTCGCTGCTCGCTTGACCAAACAAGCCGAGCGCGCGCGCGGGCGAAGAGAGCGAAAGAGAGCGAAAGAGAGAGGAGGATACGGCTCTCGTGCAGGAGTGAAGCCGCAAAAACTTTTCGCAAACTCGAAAGAAAGCGCGCCGATGGAGAGAGAGAGAGAGGGCGAGAGCAACGCGCGGAGGAGGTGGAGGCAGTGAGAGAGAGAGAGAGAGAGAGAGGAGAGAGGAGCGGTAGCGAGACACGGGCCGAGGGGAACGACGGGAGGAAGAGGTCGCGGGGAAAGCAAAGCGAAGAAAAAAAGCCGCCCCGCGCGCGCGCGAGCGCGAGCGAGAGGAGGAGAAAAGTAAAAAGAAGAGTAGAAAAAGGTCGAGAGGGAAGACTTACCCAAATCTCAGCTAGTCCGCTCGTAGTACTGCCGCCGCTGGTTAGAGGGAGAACAAGACGCACACGTTCTCTCTCTCTCTCTGTCACTGCCTTGCTCTCGGACGTGGTGTGTGGAGCTGGCACGCAGGGGACGATGTGCGGGTGCTCAACAGTGTCGCTGCTGCTCGCTCCTTGCTCCACTCGGGGAATTGTTATTTGCGAGGGTCGATAGAGGTGCTGGGACGGCGGGCGCGAGCGCCATTTTAGCCCGTCTCTCCGGCTGCGGAGGCAGCTCTCTCGCGCGGATATACCTACGGGACTCTGCACCACAGCACTCACTCACACAGGTTGATCAACACACGGAGAGAGAGAGAGAGAGAGAGAGAGAACAGATAGACAGACAGAAAGGTAGAGACGGGTACACGAAGAGAGAGAGAGAGAGAGAGAGAGAGAGCACACAAGTCGTTCCTCGCAGCTGGCACACGCGCGAAAAACACCGGCGGGAATCACTGATACTCGCGAGAGCGCACGATCATTCACCTCGCGCTTGGAGAGAGAGCCCGCACCCTCCGCACAGCGATCTGAAGCGAGAGAGTACTGCACCGCGGCGAGGACGCTGCGAGCGAGAGCGGAACAAAGCGCAACACACTGTTCCGAGGATCCGCTGATCCGCTATATTCTATTATTCGAGCACGAGAATCAAAACGTCACACAGCACTGTCGTCGCCGCCGCCGCCGCCGCCGCCGCCGCCGCCGCTCACTGTCGCCGTCGTTGCTGCTGTTCACCACGCGCCGGTAGTACCAGTCCCATGTTGTCGAAGCCGCCGCGAAATTCCGAACGATAATCCTGCGACTCTCTCTGTTACAAACAACAAGACAGAGAGGGAGAGTACGGAGAAAGAGAGCGCGCGCGCGGGGGGGACGCTCGCTCGTCGTCCTTCTCTGCCTGCGCTCACAGACGAACTGAGTGCGCGAGCGCTGCCAACGTACGCCGAGCGAGCGGCGGACGAGGAGCTACCTCTCGCTCCCCCTCTTTTCTCTCTCTCTCTCTCTCGCTCGGCCGCCCGCGCGCGCGCTCCGACTCGCCCCGTTCTATACTCGCTCGATCTCTCTTTCTCCTGCGCTGCTGCTGCTCGTACCGCTATTCGGCCGTCTACGGCCGTTTTACGCTTTGCTCGTCCCCCCCCCCCCCGACGTCTTCCCGGAAAACTCGAAATTCCCTTCTCGCTTCGGCTGCTCCTCGCGGCTCTGCATCTGGCCGCGGCAGGCATCGACTCCGAGAAATGCAAGTGCCTAATATCGTGGAAAATATAACGCGCTCGCAAGAGACACACGGCGGAGCGCCGGCAAGGAAGGGTCATTGATTTTTGCAGCCGCGCGAGGCCGTCGCAAGTGTAATACGCGCGCGCATGCGCACCCGGAGACTGGACGACTCTCCGCGTATATGCAGCCCTGCTGCTGCTACCCGCGACGACGACGGCGACGACGGCGATGGGTCTCTCCTCTCTCTCTCTCTCTCTCTCTCTCTTCTTTCTTTCGTCAGCGAGACCCGCGTTTTCTTTATCTCGGCTTCTCCCGCGGATGCTGCTGCTTTCGCGAATGGTACACATGCATACCTCTCTTTCTCTCTGTCTTTCTCTCCACCTTCTCTATATAAGTACTCGCGGCAGCGACGCCAGTGTCTTTCGCGCGCGAGAGCGCGGAGATATAGCTGCAGGAATGTCCCGCGATTGAATTTCTACGGACTCGCTCTCTACGTGTATATAGCTATACAGTACATATACTGCAGGTACACGGCGAGCCGAAATTTTCTTGTTGCGCGGGGCGCAGCTCGTAAAACCGATCGCCCCCCCTCTCTCTCTCTCTCTCTCTCTGCAGCAGCTGAGTGTATAGTTAATTGCGCTTTTACGAGGCGAGCTTTTTTTGCAAATTATACCGCTCGACTCGCGCTCGCGCGCGCAAGAGAGAGAGAGGCCGTAAAAAACGTTTAGTCCCTCGTAAACAACGTTCGGATCGCCACGCGATATATGCACTATATATATATATATATATGAGTAATACTCTGGCGGATCGAAACTATGTTGCAGCGGGCTATACCTTTTTTTTCATCCCCTGCTCTGGATTTCCGGCGGTCGCGCCGCGCGGAAAACACATGATATAGCGACATCGCTCTGCGATAACGATCAGCTGACCCGAATATCTCGAGCGGCCGCTTTTTATGCGTGTTTACACACACACACACACACACTATGCGCGCGAGAGGAATAATCCGCGCACCCTCCGCGGCATAAAAGTATACTTTCTAGGACGAATTATATATATATATATATAGATATATAAGCCGTAGCGGTATCAGGGCAGCCTTTTGATCTGTGCGCGAGTATAGTCGAGCGATCGAGATTGTCTTGGGGCCGGTAAACGAGCCGCGAGGGAAAGGGCTCGAGTCGTATTTCCGCCCGACTTGATCACACTCTTCGCGGAGCGCATTTAGGCCGTCGGAGAGAGGAGAGCTGCGCTGCAGCTCTCTTCTTATTATATATTTTCTTCTTGTTGTGCAGCTCGCGCGCTCGACATTGGTGGTCGTCCTCAGCTCTCTCTCTCTCTCTCTCTCGTTCCTAGCTCCCCCATTAGCGACTTTCATTGCTCTCCTCTTATTTCTCCTCTGCCCACAGCTTCCTTCTTTTTCAAGACGCATCGATGATTCGGGCCCTATGGCTGCGTGTTCTTCTCCCCCCCCCCCTATCTCTCTCTCTCTCTCTCTCTCTCTCTTTCTCTCTGCGGTTCTTTACACCGAGAGATCGGCAATCACTCTCTCGGGTCGGAAATTTCGTTTCTGGTTAATGAGTGTCTCGTATAGCTGTACACCTAATACTATATATAGCTGTATTTATTCGCGCACTCTTGAGAGATTCACTGAAAGATATTATTTTAGATGCGGTCTGAATTCGATCGCGTGTATAAATATTTGATCAGTGGAGAACGAAAAACTGTACAAGCTTCGGCTATTCCCCGAGGTTTTATTTCATTAAGTATGATAGAGGAAATCGGTTATTTTCGAAATAAGGTTTATACTCGCCGCGTGGAATTAACGATGATTCTTAATGAAAAATCTCTTTCAGCGCTAACGGCTCCATGAATTATGCATAATTTCCTGCGGGAAAGTATTAGCACACCAGCTATATCCTAGAATAAATTTTGAATTAACAATTACGTCAAAATTCTTCCGGCGAACCTCTAGAGGATTCAACATCAGGTTTTTTACAGCAAAAAACGATCGACGGCTGTACATTAGAAAACACGCGGCCAATTTCCTGTACCGCGCGCTAATATAATAATACCAACTATAGCGAAATGAAAAAAATCCAACGCGAGAGATTACCACAGCCGCGGGAAGATTCGAACGAGTTTTTGCGCAGTATACACACACAACGAAACAAGCGCTCTCGTCGTTGATTTAAAAAATTGTCCCCGCGCACTCGTCAAAGCACGCACCTACCTATATATACATAATAGCAATAATAACGCGCAAGAAGAGGAAGTCGGCTCTGGGGGCTCTATCGGCAGTTTATACTTACAAGCGGCAGAGTACACAACAAGTGTGCCTGATGGCCTCTGCTCGCGCGGAGAGTAAGAGAGCAAACGAGCGCCGCCGCAAGCCGATGAGCTGCCTAATCGACAAATAATTGCACGAATTTCCGAAAGCAGGCGGCAAGGACTCGACGGCGGCGGGATCGAATCGGCCTCTCTCTCTCTCTCTCTCTCTCTGTGAACCTGGAGAACTGCTGGCGCAAAGATAAAGACGTAAAAAGAGGAACTGGAAAGGAGGGCAAAAAAGGAGGAGCACGCGCGAGAGAGAAGAGAATCAAAGTGGAAGAAACGAACAATGGACTGTCGGTGCGCAGCGCGCAACGCGGACAAAGGATCCGCGACGTTCTCTCTCTCTCTCTCTCTTGTACTTGTGTATAAGTATACTCGCGAGAGCCGACGTTCTCATGCTAACTCGCTTAGACGTTCGTTAGCGATATTAGAAATGTCCCTTATGCGCGGATACCAGAGCGCGGCGGCGGCGGCGGCGGCTCTCCTTATTATCTCTCCCGCCGCTGACGACGATGTCTCCATTATATATTACCGCCGCTGCTATTTTCCCAAGTGCAAAAAAGACTCGATGACAGTTTTTTCTTTCTCTCTCTCTCTCTCTCTCTCTCTCTCTCCAAGGATATCCTCGACACACTTGCGCGTGCGATGTGTGTAATTCGAGCTAAGGCTTCTCGTTAAATAAATTTTTCCATATCCTATCCTTGGAACGATATCGGGCGCTTCTTCGAAGCCCGGCGATGGATATATGCGCGCGACGTTTTCTATCCGGCCCGAGAGAGAGAGAGAGAGAGAGAGATTCCGACGAAGAGAAACGAATCGTCCCCCGCAGCGATGAAATGTCGATATTCGCTTTAATCAAATTCTACGAAAATTCGCGCGCGTGCATTCAAGTCTCTTATTCTCTTATTCTATCTCTCTCTCTCTCTAGCGAGCTGAGATGTCTTATTGCTGCTGGCCGTCGTTCTCTGCGTAATTGAATTTCCATCTATATTGATCGGAGGAATCGATAAATCATATCGTATAATCGCGCGTGCCGTTTAGATTACATATCATACCTACGCTTTGGAGTATAATTGAATCGCAACTGACTGTCGTTTAATTTTCGATATAATACATAAGGTACGTTGGCGCATCTCGTTAAACATTTTATAAGCTACAGCATATAGGTATAGACTGACGAGTCTGGGATAGCTGCGAAATACAGCTCTGTACGCAAACACACAGAGCGAGAGGGAAAAGTGGAGAGCCAGTTGCGAGACGCTGCTTGTAAACCTATAGACAGACACACACACACACACACACTGAGCACTTTCTAATGAAACCGCATCGGAATCCTTGAACGGCGATAAAAATGCCCGAATCCATCGTGTCGACAGAACCATATATGCGCGAGTTTCGTCAACGAGTCGCCGCGGCGCAAACCAAATTTGCAATGATTACTTACTCTGCCGCAACGGAACGACATCGTGAGCATTAGACTCGAGAGCGAGTGGACGGTATATTATAGAGCGCAGCGCAAGATTGATTTTCTCGGTCACGCTGTCTGCGGCTACTGCTGCTGGCTGTCGTCTTCGGAGGCTCCTCCCGCGAGAAATTCTTCCATATAGCGACCGGCCAGAGTAGATCAAGTGCGAGTCCGATCCAGAGACCTATTGCACCTTGATGAATCTGCGGGACGACTCGATAAGTGTAATGCTTAAACAATTCTTGAGATATCAATATTCTTTATTAAAACTTGAACATCGGATTTACGCTCGATACGTAGGTATAATGTGTGATTTCTGCTACCTACACACATGCGCGCGCGCAACACTCTTATCATGCATTATATTCCTATACAGAATTGATATTCATTGTTCAACAAGTAGTCAAAATATAGAACTCGCTACAATTTTACGAGGATTTACATACGTGTATCAAGTTGTACAAAAAATTGGTCTCAAAAATAATCTGCAAACTGCGCGATTGAGAGAGAGAGAGAGAGTGCGATATAGTCTTTTGAGTGCAAAGAATTGCAGGGTTTCGGCTGAATAATATACATTGTATATCTCGCGTACTTCAGTACACATACGCGTACACATCTAGATATGATTGAGACAACGATTTTCCGACGAGTAATTCATTTGATTCGAGCGAGGACGCCTATATACATTAGTACGTCGCTTATACACGCAAGGTATATACAGTCATGCGGGAATGCGGTCGAAGGGGTGGCGAATAGCGCGCATGACGGCAATTTCAGAAGGAGGTATACAAGTGTAATTAATTTAGCGAGCTTCGGAGCGGGGAAAATGACGACAATTGTCGAAAGGGGGTAGTGTCTAAAAAATGGGCCGCGAGCACCGATGCTAGATTTCGCGTCGGACTGATTGTAATCTACGCGACTGGGCGAAAAGAGCGCGATGAGCGAGAGAGAGAGAGAGAGAGAAAGAGCCTCGCCATGTGGTGGTAGTTGAATTTCAGATGAAAGAAAAAAAGCGTCCCGGCTGAGCGGCGGACCAGGCCGAGGCCAAAAAAACGAGCAGGACGCTAAATTGCCGTAGAACGAGTTCGCTCGAAAAGCGACCAAAAGGCTGCTCTCTCTCTCTCTCTCTCTCTCTCTCTCTACTCTGCTAGCTCGGTCGCCGCACTCTTTCTCTCTGCCCCTCTCTCTCGCTCTTTCGCATCGAGAATGCAAAACGATGGAGCACAGCAGCAGCAAGCGAAGCGCGAGAGGAGCAGGACGAGATAGGAAGCGCAGCGAGGGAAGGGGACAAGTTCCTCGCGCCGCCCTGTATATACTGCTGCTGCTGCTGCTGCTGCTTCTTCTTCTTCTTCTTCGACTTTCCGAAAATATCTCGGACGCTTCACGCTCAACATACGGACCGGACGCGCAGTTCCTCTTGTCGTCGTTGTCGTCGTCGTCGTCGACTAGAGCTCTTACTTGATCGCTTGCTCGCGCATTTTTCTCTCCCTCTTCACCGCGTGTGTATTCTCGATTTTTCTTTGGAAATCGGCGAACCGCGCCAACTCGAGCGCGCGACGATACGCTTAATGACTTGATAATTGAATAAATGTTGGCAATTACTCGCTCGCGACGCAGACGCTATTAACGAGTCGCCGCGTAAATAGGCGCTTAACTTGCGCGGCCAATCTAATTTAATTTTAATCGCCCGCGATATATAAATATACACGCTCAATAAGCTTCGACTAATATATTTATATTTTCATCAAGCGAGCGTTCGATCAGTTTATCTCGTTAGCGAGTCGTATTATAGATAAATTGCGCGCAATCTTCACGTGATAGCCGACGCTAAATTCAGGGGCTTGCGGCTTATATTCGATTTAATAATCGCATCGGGATCGATACCACCTATAGGCTATATGTATACAAAGATTATGACGTTATTTTCCAATAACGCGCGACAGTTTCGTTATAATACGTGTTACATTTGATCTTTCTCTTAATTTCTCTGCACCTAGACAACTAGTATTTACTTCTTCTTCGCCTTCTTGGCCACTGGGGACGACGGTGCCGGCTGCTTTGGATTCACTTGATTCTTGTGCTTTTTGCTCTCCATGTGTTGGCCGAACGATATTTCGGAATTCAAGGAAATATTGCACGGAGCGCAGTAGTATTGTCCTGTAAATAATAATTCAACATTTAAAATGAAAATATTCAGCTTCGTTTTCTAGCTCGGAGAAAATAGCTTAAAATGATTTTTACCTGATGGCGTTCTGTAAATTGAGTAATCTATTGTCTTGACAGCTGGTGTTGTTTCTAAAAGCATGAGCACGTTCATGTTGATACAATGTAAAAGCGTTTCTTGATATTCAAATTCAAAATTGTTATCGTCACATACCTGTACCTGTCACGGGAAGACCATGGAGTTTCAACATTTTCATATGTTTTGTCCCTCTCTTGTGAGTGTCCAATTGGTCTTGACGGTTAGCAGATATTCCACAAAGATCACAACGAAGTGGAGCAGGGAAGGGGACAGCTGGTTGTGAATACTGCGGAACAGGCGGAAGAGGTGCTACTGCAGGTATGGCTGGAACCATTATAGGAGGATTTTCAGGAGGTAATGGTGGTTGAGCTACTACAATTTCCGGCTGAAAAGCCATACCAATTCCATACCTTCCAGTTGGATCGATTTGCACTTTAGGTTGAGTCTTTTTAGGAGATCTGAAAATCAAAATAAAATTTGAAATTTTTCAGCATTCAATTACTTGCTGCTGCCGGTAATAAACACAAATAAACTTACTTTACTTTAGTTCCAAAAGCTGCTTTTAAATGTTTTTTGCCAGCATAATGCTGGCTTGCATCAGTTTGAGATGTAAACCAAATTTTACAGATCTGAAATCAGTTTAAAATACACGCATATAAATGTGTAGGTCTATATAAAACTAGAAATTTCATATAGCACAAGTCATACTTCACAATAAGTATTCCAATCGCTGCTAGTTGTGCTCGATACTTGGCCATCTTCTGTTTTTGCTTTTTTAGCACTTTGGTTGAGAAACATGGAAACCTTTTTTTGGTGTGGTTTTCCTTGGTAATGCAACCTTGCCTGCAGTGTAGAATTCATCTGAAATAAGTTTTTATGTAATTTTATCATGTCTGTTCCATCATGTTTAAAATCAAAAAATATTTTACTCACCACTGCATTGCATAAATCACATTTGAGTGGTTTCATTAATACTGACAATTCCTTTTGAGCATTTGCAACTTTTTCTATTTATTAAAAATCAAATACCATAAATACACAAATTTATATTCAAATGTGAAAATCGATTGGAGTAGAAATGATTAAATAATATGTACATACCTGCATCAACTTTTGGGTCAATGACTTCTGCTTTTCTCTTGTAATATTTGACTTTGTTTTTACCAATACAATCTTTTTCTTGTGCAGATTGCAGTGCTGCTTTATAAGCAGATTCATACCACTGGGTGTAAACTTCAGAAGTATCTACTTCAGTCGGTAACCACCATGGTTGATTTGCTGTGGCTTGAATGTGTGCTTGAGCTGTCATATAATAAGATGCCGGTGGTACATTTGGGAAAGGAGGATTGCTACTATTATTATCCACAACCTCTGGAGCATTTTCAGAAATGATTGGAGGAGGTGGCGGTGGCGGTGGCGGTGGCAATACTTCTTCAAAACCTAAAATTCATAAAATATTATTGCTTGTTTATCGAGTAAAATTTATTACAATTTACTCTAAAATAGGTGATTTATTTAACTCTTATTATAATTGACCAAATAAATAATTTTAAAATAGTCATTTACCTGGCACATCAGGATTCTTTATTTTATCTAGAAGAGTTGACTTGGACATGTTTTTTGGGTAAGCAGGTAAAATTACTCAATCTTGACTGGACGTTTGCTTTATAAACAGCTGAAGTAAACAATAAGACAATCCTTGAAACATGCGAATGTTTAATTATTGCGGATAGTTCTATCAACTGGTCTGTTCATTATTAAATGGACCAAGTACAAATATGTAGTTTATTTCTTGAATTTGACCAAATTGAGATTGTCAACAAATACATTTTGTATATTACCCTTATAATTTTCACACTTGCAACTTTTTGAGCTAGGTTAGGGCACTTGGTTATTATTTGTCATCATAATGTGTAAAAATACTAATAGTTATTCACACTTGATAATCAAAATATTTGATTTAAATATTTTTCAAGTCAATATTTTTTATTGTTACAAAATATTTATAATTGAAAACAAGCAAGTTCCTACTTAGTAACATGTATTGTTCAAACCTTTTTTCTAAAATGTTGGAAGCACCGATTGAGTGTTGAAAAGTATCAATCAGTCAACAAAGTACTTAAATTTATGTTCACAAAAATACATAACTTGGCACTCTCCAAAAGCTCCAAAATGCAAATACACAATATACTTTATATTAGCGAATTAAGGGTATAAACTATACAGTGGTGAGGTGCATACGAAATAGGTACCGTATATAGAGCGCATGCGCCAGTAAAAAGGGAAAATGGCGTCATTGTTTGTGTGCACAGTGCATGGTGCATCATAGCGTCAGTATAGCGAACATAATATTGCGTTTCTTTGGCTTTACTAAAATTGATCATACTAAAAAAATGATCAAAACCTGTTTATAATCTTCTCAAATACAACGTAAGCATCTTACAAGATATACAGCTCTTGTATTTATAACAGAAAATATTGTGATTACTGTTTTATGCGCGACAACCAAATTATCATAACCTAACCATTTGCTCGTGTTTGTTTATCCTTTCTCTCTAGATCGAATTTCAAGATGCAGAGGGAAGAGAAGCAGTTGGATTCTGCCCTGGAGGCGATAATCATGAGAGTCAATGATTTAAAGTCAGCTATAGCATCAATGATATTCAAAGTTGAACATGAATACGAGACATTAAATTGGCCAAATTTCCTCGATAATTTTGCTCTGATATCTGGGCATGTAAGTAAATATATTTTGATTGACTTATTATGCTGGAGTTTATTCTTCTTTTCAACTAAAACTTAACAATTTTGTATAGCTCACAAGCTTGTCTAAAATCTTGAGCAATGAAAAAGCTCCCAATTTGCGAAACTTGACTGTACTTCCACTGCATTTGAGTCCTGAAAAAGATGAAGAGTTGCTGAGGATGACTGAGGGAAGAATATCAACATTTGCCCATGACTTGGTTCCAGATTATTTAAGAACTAAACCAGATCCTTTAGTTGAATCAAAAATGTTAGCATACGAGGCTAAAGTTGCCAATTTAACTTATGATGCATCTCATGTAAGTAGTCCAAGTTGTTTTTATGACATATTTATTTAAAAATTGTTTATTATAATAAAAAAAAATAGATATATTTGCCTGCTCTATTGAAAATATGAAATAAAAGTAGAACAGTTAACAACTATTACAGTTATCTACTTTATTTGAATGTAGTATTTTCAACAAAGTAGCATAATAAGTTTAATAAATATATTCAAGCCAGCATCTTGTTGCAATCATTATAAAAGATGCTAATTTTACTATCTACGACTCTAATAAATAAACATTATGTAACTTGATGACTTTTTTCTGTTGATATGCTAACTAAACAACATCTAGGACTACAATGTAAGCTCCTATCTTACAGTTAGCATTAACTGCTTGTATATGTTCCATTCGCTCCATGCAGTATTAACAGTTTTACATTTTCAGTTGCAAATTATGTTATTGTATCTACTGCTTTTTGATATTATATTTGCAAATGCCAATTCAGCGATTGGAACAGTCTAGTCAAAACCCAAGTCAGCTCCGATCAATTAATTTACATTCATTTTCAGAAACAGGTAGCACAGTACAACAAGGTAATTAATCATGTGTGGGATATTGCTAATAAAGCTCGTGAAGAGTGGGAAAGTGAAACTGGTTCCAGAACCACACAAACTCAAACAAGTAGCTCAGCAGACACCCACCTACTTGTCTATGCAGTTGGCAATGGAAAAGGTCTTAAGGTGAGGATTAAACTAGAAAAAATTTAAATAGCACTATTTTTAAAACATGTAATTTTAATAAAAATAATAAAATTCTAGTCTGATGCTGCACAAATGGTTCAACCTGGAGTAAATCAGGTTGGAGGTAACATGATGGTTGGAAGACCAGGAGGACAACCACAACAACCAGGACAAGGACCCATGGGTAGTTATAATTGAAACAAAATCATTGATCAATGCACACTTTTTTAGAATAAAATATATAATATTTTCTTTCTCTTTCTAGTTGGACAAATGGGGAAAGCTCCAAGTGCTATTAAAACCAATATAAAGGCTGCTTCACAAATTCATCCTTATGGTCGATAATATAGTATTTTATACATAATTTTAATACTCCTTTACTGTAGCTATAACTTGTTAAATTGTAAAATAAATATAAATGTTATTCACGTTTTAGTTGATATTTGTACATCATTTAGATTCTTGGTTGACACTAGGGCATAGCATCTTGGTGACAACGATCTGTCCATGGTTGAGTGCATACTAGTCTTACAGCCATGCTCTTTCAAAAAACATAATCTATCATACAAAACTAGAGACTCGGCTGCATTTTGTAGAATAAGTTGCAAGGCAGTGTATAATTCTACGTTTTTTTGCTGCTTGGCATTGATATTCCACAAAGCCATTATTGCAGATCTCATTTTTTCATCCCAAGGAATCCCAATTTCTTGATCGCCTATTTGTTTTACATACGAATACCGTTGTGTGCAATCCTGCAAATAAATGTCAAATTTGGAGCACTGGGATTTTCTTGTAGCTTTTCGGACGAGTTTTTTCAAAATAAGTTCATCTGAGAATGAAATAAATTACATTTATATCTCGAGTTATTGATCAAATCAATAGAGTCTATGATGAATACTTACTCTCAGCGCTGTACAACTCTAGAATAGCTCTTGCAAGAACGTGAAACGAATGCTCTTGGTGAGCTTCTAGAGACATGGTTTTCCACCGATCTGATGTTTCTTGACAAGCTAGACGCAAAAATGGTCTTCTAAAAAATTTTCCAACATCTGTTTCTGTAATGTTGATTGCTTTTATAAAAGTTTCAGACAGTGGAAAATATTCAAAATATTCCGATTCTTCACTACTATTGCAATCTTTATGAGTATGTGAAAGAGTTAATTTATGGTAGCAGCATGATATTAGAACAAGAAGCTGAGCTTTTTTCATCTCTTGGAATACTTGGGACATGTACACGCTTAAATCGCCACAGGCGTGAAGGCCAATAAGACATATATTTCCAGTTTCACCAAATTGCTGCTGCAAAAGTAATTCTATACTTTTTGCGGAATCCCTAGTTACGTTGCTACATACATATTTGACAGATGACAGTGATTCAGGAAAAAGTGCGTTTTGCCTTATTTTTGCAGTTTGTACATTTTGTGCATTTGATTCTAATCCAAGAACTTGGTAGCCATACACATGATTTAAAAGCTGGCTGATGTATCCCTACATCATAAAAAAATATAATAATGATTATAATTAGAAAAAATAGTAGTCTAATTATCATTAACAAGTAGGTTCAATTTTTTTTTTTTTCAACATTTACCAAACCTGATCCAAGATCAACAATACATGACAGATTTTGAGAGCTACATTGCTTGTGAACTAGATGTGCCAAATGAAATATTTCATGCTGTTTTTTAATACTCAATTTTTTCAAAAATGCATCAGGTAATTTGACTGGAGAAATTGATTTACAAGGACCAGGCAATTTATTCAATTTTTTACAAGAGGTCACAAAATCAATTAATGAGGCTGGCCAGTCTGACTGCAAAAAAAGTTGAATTAATTTCCACTCAAATATGCATAAATTTCTTATCAAAGAAAAAGAGAAAATTACCTGTATTTCTGTTCTTACAACTAGACTATTCAATTCATTATTTTCCAAATTATTTAGAGTTTTCAGCCAGTCAATAGGAAATAAATTTAATGCTCCATTTAATAATATTTTTGTTACAGGCATATTATAAAGCCATTGGACTTGTTTGAAAAAAATAATTGCTTCTTTAAAATACTCAAGCAGACTGTCACCTTCATTGTCCATTCTGTAATTATATTTGTTGAATTTATTTACTATTTATATTTACGGTTTCGCCTTTAAAAATTATAGGAGTTTTATAATAATTTTTGCTAATTTATTAAAAAAAGAATTTTATTTAACAAATATTTTTCTGTACATTCTATAAATTACAAAATTATTAATCAACTCATCAACATAATAACATTTATTTCATTATTTCATTTATTTGACAGCTTGAGCTTGACTTTGTTCTTCTTGATCTAAAGTTATCCAATTTTCAGAATGCCTTGATTTCAAATCTGGGTTGTGGGGACCAATCAATGCTCTTCCAACTTTAACATTGCTTGCATCTGGACTCAAATATTTCTTAGCCACGTATAACAATTGTTCTCTAGACACAGCTTTTATTTGCTCTCTATGGTGCTGAATATCATCGTAAGATAAACCATTTGTAAATTTAGTCATTCCACGACTTCCTGGTGCTACAGGGGAATCAATTTTTTGGAACAATCCCAATTTAGCTTCCACAATTTCACTGTCAGAGATGTTGTATTTTGATAGAAAGTCCCAAGTTCCATCAAATATATCTAATGTACGTGTGGAATTGGGATCTCTGTAAGAGTAGTACCTAAAGGAACCATCTGATCCCAAGCTTGCACCTCCTCCATAAGCACCACCTTTTTCTCTCACTTCAGGATGCAAGTAGATCGATGAAATTAACTGGGAAAGCACTTGTAAGGGCGCATGTTCAGGATCAAGATAGGGGACAGTTAAAATTACTTTTGATGCATAATTTACTGCATAAGGAAGAACATGATGCACAGCATTATTGTTGGATTTGATGGGATCATCTTCTGATATAAGAACATGTTTAGTTGTTGTTGAGCCTTTTATAGCCCCATAAAAAGCTTCCATGCCATTTATTATATCATCTTTTGATTCATTTGTTAAATTAATTGCTGATCTCAAATGTGATTTTTTCAAAACTTGATCAGAAATTTGTTGTATTTGTTCGAGTATAAGTGACATGTCTTTCATCTGAGCAATTGACTTCATCCTATTGATATATTCTAAACCTGAAAGGCTCTCTTTTAATCTGGCTACAGGTGACACCAAGCTTGAAGCCGAACTCATAGCATACAAATGGCCTGCACTTGTAATTCCATTAGTTAAATCAGCTGCACTTATTTTCACCAAAGTTTCAAATCTTGCAAGATCAGTTAATTTTACTCCATTGAATAGCTCTTCCCACAATTCCCACATTGAGTTTGCATTGTGATCAAGACAATAAGAATTTATTAATATTCCTTCTTCGTATTTATGTGAATCATCTTTCATTTCAGCAATGTGATTTGAAAAATTTAATCCTCCAGTATGCAATTGTACAACTCTATCCCAGTTTCGATAATCATACTTTTCAGTACCCATTTTGGTAACTACATTGTTAAATACAGGTAGCAAGTTCTTCAAATTATCTGGAAGATCCTGAGTATTTATTATACCTCTATAATAACATACTCCATTCGTTGGTTGTACTGCCACTTGCAAAGGCACATTGGACACTTCAATATCTATCATATCATATCTATCTACATCTTTTTTGAGATCATCAATTTTTAAACTAGGCAGGCTATCAATATTTTCTTCTTTCTCCTGTTCAGATAGTAAAATTTGTCCTTGTTCATAAATTTGATCTAGTTCGGGGGGAGTTAAATTCTTGATTTTTGACTCCAAAAGTTTATTTTCAGCAGCAATCTGCTGTGCTTCATAGTCCTGGCTAGGAGACATTGTCAGTGTAAGTTGATGACCATTTTGCAATAAATATTTCTCAACTAAAGATTGTAAGTACTTGGGTTCTCTTTGAATAGTTTTTTTGAATGTTGCTATAGCATCATTTATTTTCATTGAATTAATAATATCCCCATCATGATTCCATAAGGGAGACAGATTAAAAAGCAAATTTAATCCATAGTTTGATGTTTGATGTTTTACTTGTAATTCAATGCCATGAAGAACTGTATCAATATGATCTTGACTAAACCCTTCTTGTGCTACTTGAGCCACTGTTTCCTTATAAATCTTTTCTACTTTATTGAAATCTTGCTCTTGAACCCCTTGTAAACTTACTATAAAAATAGTATCCTTGCATTGCGATTCATACCCAGTCATGGGACCAAATCCTGTACCAATATTGGAATCCACCAAGCTCTTGTAGAAAGCAGAATTAGGTCCATCCAGTAATAATTGTGATAAAATATACACATTGAAAGTCTCTTGCACATCATTGATATCATTACAAAGACTAGCGATTGCTATTGAATTCTGTCTATTAGGATCTGCAATTAGCGGATCAGGTCTGCATAGAACATGTTCTCTTTTGGGTTCAGTCCACCGCTTTTCAGATGGCACTTGGGTAGAAGATGTATCGATTTTGTCAGATAAAAACAAATATTTATCATTTACAAATTTCAAATGGTCTTCTAGTGGAAAGTTGCCATACGAGTAAAAGCGGGCATTGGATGGGTGATAATGTGTAGCATGAAAGTTGACCAAATCTTGATATTCCAATTTAGGAATCTCCAAGGGATCACCACCTGATATTACACTGTACGTATGACTAGGCAAAATTGAATTCAATAAGCGTGTAACAAAAATATTTTGATTATTGTTGAATACCCCTTTCATTTCGTTGTACACAACACCTTTGAATATAATAGGAGATTTTTTATCATTTGGATCTGAATGCTCTATTCTCCAACCTTCTTGGCGAAAATCTAACTCACGAAGTTTAGGTTTGAATACACTATCCAGATAAACGGATTGTAAATTTTGAAAATCTTGAAAGTTTTGTGTGGAAAATGGATACATTGTATAATCTGGTGCTGTCATAGCATTCATGAATGTTGCCAAAGACCTTCTTAGCATTTTGAAAAAAGGATCTCTACATGGAAATCTTTCACTTCCACAGAGAGTTATATGTTCAAGAATATGTGGTAACCCTGTAGAATCTTTTGGAGTTGTTCTGAATCCAATAGAAAACACATTATTGCTGTCATCTCGAGAAAGATGTAGATATTGTGCACCGGTTCCAAGATGCGTCAATTTTATAGCAGTGAGATACATTTCTTTGACTGGAGTAATTTGGTCAACAATGAATCCATGAAGGATTTGACCTTCTTTAAAGTTGCCACCATGATTCCTTTCTGTTTTATTCTCTTTCAGAACACTTTGAATATTTGTTGAAACACTGCAAGTACTAAATTTGGATTGACTCTTCACACCCAGACTTTTTAGCCAGCTACTTCTTGTTAATATTGGATATCGAAGCATTTTTGTGTTTAATTCTTACCTGAAATAAAAAAATATCATACATGTAATTATATACCAATAATATAATTTTACCATGAATAAGTTATAGAGTTTTATGTACAAATTTAGAAACTGGATTATTTAAAAATTTGAAAAAAAAATAAACAAGTTTTTATTCCATAACTTACCCATTTATAAATATAAATCTTGGGTAAAAACTCAACACATCAACACAAAATTAAAAATTTGTATGTTATGTAAATACAAAATGTTTATCGAAATTTCATCATTTTTCATTTTTAACCTCCAAATGCATTGAATTCAATTACAAAAACTTGCAAGTTTTCAAGTAATTCTAATAATACATAAATGTATTGCATGTCAAGAAAGAATAAGCACGAACAAACAAAAAATTACTTTCATTTGCAACATTTTTTCGGAAAAACCGTATTCCGACTCGAGACATTTTAGGTTATGAAATGTATGTTTTCTAGAAGACTTAAATTTTTTAAAAGTATAATATATTACAAGATTTACCTTCGATAAAATCTTATCTTTTGTTCAACAATAGTTATATAAGAACGGAATCCAATAGTTACATTAGTATTCGCTATATTAGGATGTACTTTTTTCAACAAACGAAAGTACCGCCCGGAATCAATATAAATACATGATATAGGTATATCTCGCGGTTCGTATATTTTCTGCTAATGCTATATAGATATACTGCTACATACAAATCAACTCACGAGCACATGCGGTTCAGATGTTTTAGCGCTTATTACCTGAAATCATCTTGATTTTGCTTTTATATATAGGACTTAATTTGAAGATTTATCTTTTATCTATAGGTATCATTCTGTTGTCCTTTATCCGTTATATGTATACGCATATCTCTATGAAATTGATAAAGAATTGGCAAGTTATAAAAAATACGATAAGTATTGTAAGTATTTACTGTAAAAGATAAATATATAGTAGAACGTAACACTCACTTATTTGACGATTCATAAATTAATAATGTGCAAGAATAAGAAACAAGATCTGCAGATTTGAAAACGCCAAGTAAATACTCGGCATCTCATTCATCATTATAATAATCAAGTACCTTATACTTATATATATACTATTTTTCGCAACACCGGGCCGAAAGCACACCACATTCCCTGCGTTTGGTCCCATCACGAGGGAATAATGGTACATATACATACTTATTGTTGGTTTCGGTCCGGCGTTGCGAAAAATGCTATATCGAGAGAGCTGGACGATTGAGAGTAATTAATTGACATATCTTGAGGTATTTAACCTAATAAATGTAGAAAAGTACTCGAAACGTAAAAAAAATTACAAAAAAGACTGATGCGCATTCGATCAGAATTCCCGGCTTGTAAAATGAGCGCGCGCGGCGCGCAAGTGTTGCGTGACGCTGGCGCGCACGACCGCAAGTGTCAAAAATTGATCGGTGGCATGCAGGGTGCAAGTGATTCTCGCGCACCGGGACGCGCTTTCGGACCTTGGTACCGTCTAGTGATCGCCGGCGTTAATATATACATAATCCGACTCGTGGCTCTCCCCGGGAGTTGCTGGGGCCTTATTTCGCTCGCCCGCAGTCCTATCACAAGTAACGCCCGAAATCCTGCGCAGCGAAATCAAGCCGGTGCATGCAGGCCGCGGGGACTCTTGCGATTATTATAAGTAAATACATATACCTATATATATGTGCGGTGTATACATATACGGCGGACTCGCGGGAGCTAGGGAGAGAGGGACCGCGGCGCGCGCGCGTAAAAATGGCGAGACTCGATGCATTCCGCGCTGAGCGCTGACCGTCCGAGTGCCGAACGCGCGGTGCATCGACTCCTGGACGCCTGGCCCCAGCTGCCCAGTGCGGATACCCGACCCTCCGTCGGGCGTCGCAGCGCTGCGCCTCAAGACACCAGCATATATATCTTATAAGTAATTGAGATTCGAGAGTCGAGTCGAGTAGACAGGCCTGCATCAGGCCGCAGGCGCCAGCGCCGCGGGCCACGCTCACATCGGCTCGTCTCCTCGTCTCTTGTGAGCGTGTATGCGTGTATGCGTGCGCGCCCAGTCCGTTGATGAGAGGACCGCCGAGAGGAGAGGACCAGGGATCTAGAACGAGTTCCGCGATTGATCGGGGGGCATACAACACACCGCCCGGACTGCTTGCTTGGTGCTATTGTTGAGCCTCGCGCGCGCGAGGAACAGCTGAGCCATGTCGTTCAGGCAGCTCCCAGCCATGTCCCAGCCGCTTCCGGGAGGCCAGTGAGCCCCACAAGGACCTGCGCGAGCGGACTCCGCGTGAGAGCCATAAGAAAGAAGGCAGGAAGCTATTAGTGCGAGAGTGAGACAGAGAGAGAGAGAGAGAGAGAGAGAGAGAGTGAGCGCGCAAGCACGGCATTAACAGGGAGAGAGAGGGAGACGAGTGACAGAAAACGGTTGCCCGAGTAGCGCCTCGGTAAATGGAGCCTTGGCTCGGCTCTTCCTGTATTCGTCGAGGCTCGAGGAGGCGGCGCGCCGCTATCCACCTGCGGCCGAGACTGCACCTGCAGCTATCCTGGACGACATGCTTGGCGAGCCCCGTCTGGCTGCCACTGTGCTCGCCGTCCTCGTCACCTGCTAGCTGCTAACCTGGATAGTCCGGACTGGCGGGAGCCGGAGTAGCTGGAGCTACCGGAGCGGAGAGGAGGGAGCGAAAAAGAGCCGGCGCCATGAGTGCCCAGAGCCAGGGCTGCTCGACGCCGATCAAGCTCGAGCCCGCTGCTGCTCGAGTCAAGAAAGAGCAGCTCGAGATGCTGGCTGATGCCCAGGCCACCACCGATGCCAGGCTCCACCTGCAGCAGCAGCCAAGGCTTACTGGAGTCAACTGCATCACCCCCTCCGCCCAGTCTGTCCTGCCTTCGCCCTCGCCCTCACCCTCCCTTGCCAATGGCTACCCTACCACGGACTTGCTGCACGACATCCTCAGGGCAAGCAAATTGAACAGCCTGGCTCATCATACTCCTGCCGCCAAGAATGAAAAGATACGCCTCATGATTGAGGACAGCATAAGGTATGACTTGTTGCTTCATCCTGGCTTGGCTTGGGGACATTCTTCCAATTAAATTTGTATTTTTTCAAATCACAGCGAAGAGTCAAGATCTCGAGTGCATGATATTTTTTCTCAAGTTGAGCAGCTGAAATTGGAAGAGAAGTTATTGCTTTACCTCAAGCTTCCAATATCTCTGACAAATCCCAATGGTACCGTGGATCCTCTGAGGCAACCTTTGAATCCACTGGGTAATCGATATGAGATTTATCAGACCATAATGTGGATTAAAACACACCTTGAGGAGGATCCAGAAGTTTCATTACCAAAGCAAGAAGTCTACGATGAATACAAGTAACAATATTTGCTTGCAATAATTTCATTATTCATGTTCAAATACCAACTAGGAAATTAAATTAAATCTTATTTCAGTATCTTTTGTTCGAAAAACTCCATGAAGCCACTTTCAACTGCTGACTTTGGAAAAGTCATGAAACAAGTTTATCCTCGGGTTCGACCTCGTAGACTGGGTACCCGTGGCAATTCTCGGTATTGCTATGCTGGAATGCGAAAGAGAATCAAGCTAGACCCTCCAACATTACCTTCAGCAACCGCTACAGAAGTGGTAAGATTTAAAAGTAATGACCAAGATCATGGAATTAGAAAAAAAAATGCTTTTAATTGCAGGGTGAAGATGCAGAGCACAATGTTACTGAAGAAATGCTGGGAGCTGCTTCAACAATCATTCGGGAATGGGCAGAATTTTTATTGGAAACCAAGTTTCCAACACTCTGTGCTTTGGGAAAGTATCTTGTTAACAATCTTTATGTTGATAGTCGATCTTTGGCTGCTGTTTGTATACTGAGTGCTTCAGGAGAAGCTCAACCTGTGACAAAAAAAGGTTGGTAAGAAAAATGGTACTTGAACTGGTTGAATGCACTCAAGTAAATGGTTTTT
The DNA here is from genome assembly GCF_009193385.2 of Nasonia vitripennis. Classification (NCBI taxonomy): domain Eukaryota; kingdom Metazoa; phylum Arthropoda; class Insecta; order Hymenoptera; family Pteromalidae; genus Nasonia; species Nasonia vitripennis. The sequence goes on along the minus strand of NC_045758.1, from coordinate 6,623,911 downwards.
ATTACATACCTATATATTTTTTAACAATGTGGAAATATTAACTGCAGCAGATGAGAGTCCAGGATTACCAGCAACGCCTACTTTAGTAAAGATGGGAAAGCTCAGGGAAGCTCAACTTCAACTGCAGCGGAAACTTCAACAACGAGAGCAAGTGCGCGATCTGAAACATCGACATCTTGAAAATGTTTTGCAGGTGATTCATTATATTCGTCTTCCAAATAATAAAAGTATGTGTAGAAGCATAGTGATGTTCATTGTGACAATGACTTTTTAATTTTTCAGAGTCAAAACAATGAGAAAACTGTTGATCAGAATAACGAGGGCGTCGGAAGTGGGAACAAAAAAGGTAAAAAGGGTAAAGCTAATGTGAATCACCTGGCACAAGGTACAAACGCGTCGAGTAAAATAAACGCAACAGCCGTCGTTTCAGCCGGCCGACAGAAGAAAGTTCTTAAAAGCAACAACCAATCCTGCAGTATCTCCCTGCAGTCCAACTGTGATAATCTAGTGGTACAATCGATTCAAGACGAGCAAAATAGTAGCACTTCTAGGCTAGTGACGAGTGATAGCGCAATTTCGCCAAGAGAAATAAAGACAAAATATACGCGGAAACGTGCAAGCTCGAGTGTAGCCCTGCAGGCCAGCAGCGAATCGAGTCCCGAGAAGCAGTTGAAACTTGTAGAGGCTCAGCAAAATGCCTTGGAAAGCGTAACGCGGTCTTCAACCCCGGGATCTAGGCTCTCTTCAGCTTCAAACCAGCAGTCTGCAAAGATTTCAGTGATACTAGCTAATAATCCGAAAGCCGCCAAGAGCAACAAGACTACCGGCGAAGCTGCCGTCGCCCCTCTCGTCAATCAGCCCATTAAAAGCTGTGATAAAGAATTATCTCTGTGTTCCAACAATTACTCCAAGTCGAACGGCTACTCCAACGGATCTGATTTACCGAGAAAAACGAATTTATTGACAGAGAATGAAATTCGCCTCTTGCAAGAGAACTCGAGTCTTGCCAGCGTAAAAGGCAAGCTTGGCTCCATCGACAGTGATGCTCTCAATGATTATTTGAACGGAGGTAATAACTCTCAAGAACCGGAAGAAGAATTGATGTTATATTTTCAGCAAAGCAACTCGTCAAGCTCGGATATGGAGCTAAGCGGAGTTGTCGCTGAAACAGAATTGGCCTCTAGGCAGGACAAAGTATCCCAATTGAGAATCATTCTGCAAGAAAATCTGAAAGATTCAGTATTACCGGCCAAAAAAGATAGTTTGCAGAGCGTAGTCGCAAACGAAAAGCAACAAACTTTGCAAAAGCACAATTTGATACTACCGACTCTGCTCAATAAAAACAATAACGTTAATACAAGACGTCGAGTCAGTTTCGAGACGAATACCGTCGAGCAATCTCAGGATAATGGAGGCAATGCAAGCGCGCTCAACAGCAACACCGTCCCGCAAAGCCCCAACACTCGACGAAGGATCTTCAACTTTACGCCCATTTCACCTGGTCCACAATCCCCCATCAATGGACGTGCTTCGAAATCGAATTCTGCGAATGCTAGTCCCTTCGTGTCACCTCGAAACACGCCAGTGCCACGTTCCAGGAGCAATTTGCAAGGAAGTTGTCGGTCTCGGGGCTCGCAAAAAATTCTCTCTCGCTCGATATCATGTAACGTACCTTTCACGAGCAACAAAAATGAAACCTTTATTGTGCCTACTACAGGATCTGAAATAAATAGGCACGTTCATTCGCCTCTTGCCGTCAACAACAAAGCGTCTCAAGCTTCTCAACTTGGACTGCAATCTCTTCAGCAGGATCCAGTGCCCAAGTCGCAAAATCTACCTTGCGCTCCCTTTCTCACTGATCTCGCTTCTCAAGAGCCTCAACTGCTCATCAATTACCCAAGCCAAGAAAATCTTCAAGAAATCAAGAATGTCTATCAGCAGCAGAAGCATCAACCGACCGATCAAGAAATTAGTGATTTATTGCAAAGTGAAAGCGAAAAGCAGCAGTTTGTCAAGGACCAGCTCTTTCGCTCTCAATCTGTACCGCTACACAGGATGGTGAATCCTGCTCTTCTCTCGCCAATCTCATCGCATCATACGCCAACGTTCCTTAGTCACAGTTTTAATCCGTCTACCAATAGTTCAATAGCTCCAACGCCAGTTCCGAGTGAATTCAACGATTTTGGTTCGATAAGCCAGTGCGATAGCACGAGCTACTTGATTGAGGTAGATCCACTAGTCACCGCTGGTCAACCGTTCCTTATGGAGGACAAAGAGATGATTCCTGATAACTTGAATAACATATTTGACATGCTAAATCAAGACTCCGAAATCTTGACAGAGAGCTCTACTGACAAGGAGCGAACTGAAACTTCAGATCCGATATTGATGAATTCTTTATCTAGTTTAAACGATCGTGCGCTTTTGGAGAGTTCCAGCAGCGAGCTCTTGGCTAACTGGACAAATGGAAATACTGCAGGCAACAACAACAGTAACAGTAACAATACTTGGGTGAATTCTGCATCAAATAATGCTCCCAAGATTCTGCATTCGCGCTCTTATCCAAACACGCCTTTGCCCATACCGAATTCCTCTTTCACGGTTCAATATCCGGAAGATAGTAACGGTTCCAAATCATACCCGACAACGCCATTGCATAATTTACAGCAGCAGGAAACTTGGACGGAGAGTAACGAGCCAATGCTGTTTAGTCCGACACTCAATACACTGAGTCTTCACAGTCAGACTGGGAATATTGGCAACGTATGTCCCACTAACGTTGAGTGCAATGTGGGCGATTTCTTGGAACCCGACATGACGAACGACGATACCGATGATCTTGGCTCCCTCGGTAATTTCGAGGGCCTGCAGGATGTCGGTGCACTCTCGCCTTTGTTTACAGAAGTTGTGGAATCAAATCACTGAGGACTAAGACTTTTAATGAACAGTAACCGAGGTCATTCCTTGGAATGTGCTAGTGAGTTTTTAATATTCGACAATTTAAAAAAAAAATGAAATTTATCGGTTTTAAATTGTATTATATATGACAATTGTCAAGTTCTTCATTAAAAGTGCTCATTGTTTCGAGAGATAGGGACCAGCTTTTAATGTCGTCTTGTTAGTTAATTTTTTCTTGTTAGCATTATGCCTCGAATCCAATATTTATACATTGAAATTTTCTAGTAAATAATCATGTCTTGATCGTAATCGAGCGATAAGAGATTTTTTTTAATGATTCAAAATTAGCGACAGGTTGTTTATAACGGCTGGTCTAGAATTCGATAGTATTATCGAGAATTATTTCTAATATCACACAAGTCCTTGAAAAAATTTCTTTGTAAAATGACCATAATAGGTCTTGCATAAAATCTGTTGTAAAGATTTTTAAATAATACAGTGCTTGCACTCTAAACCAACATTTTGTTTGTTTAATTACCTCATTTTCAAAAGTAATATAAATAAAGTACTCATATTGATCATTTGATTTAGTAGTGAAAATAGAAATACAAACTTGGAAATCGCAAGAGCTTTTAAAATTAAAAAATTCTCACATATTATATTATACAGATTTATTTTAAGTAGGTTTTTTATATATCTCAATTGATTGAATACTTTATTGTGTACTACTATATTTGACAGGGCAATTTTTCAAACTAAAAGAGATTTGATTGATAATAGTATATTTTGGACAAAATATTTTTAATTATGTATTTTATTGATGACTGTGTAATCTGTTGTACAGAAAGACACAAGTTCCGATGTGATCGACTGATTTAAAACTTAAAAACAAACAACTTTGTACCAAAATTTTTCAACTCAAAATGACCAAATAATTCTCATTCTATCTCTTTTTGTTTTGTGAATAACCCTCACGTTATCCGTACCATTACGGTTAATATACATATATAAATACTTGAATATCGAATGGTTGTTGAAAAAAAAAGGAAAAAATTTAATAAATGCTAATGTAATGTGATGTGAGTAGTTGAGTTCTGAAAAATTCCATTGGCTGCGCGTCATTTAAATTCACACTATTTAAATAGAGGTATAAAAATAAAAAATTTTAATTTTTATCTAGTCGGATTAACTCACGTTCGATAATCGAAGTGCATCAATACAAGTACTAGGGTTGGTACGAAGATGTGCTCTAATGATTCGCGGCGTTTAAGGACAATAAGTTCTCGTTAAATAACAAATGACAGCAAATAAGAGTTGGAAAAATAAAAATAAAATAGAAACAAAGATTTCTGATTGTAAAGTATGCATATCTCGGAATTTTGATGACAGCTTGTAATGAATGTTGAGTAGCATTGAAAAGTACAGAGCAAAATAGCTACTTGTGCAAAACAACGTGACGACCGTTATGAAAAAAGAGCATGCTAAACTATAATTGTTGGGAAGTGTTTCAGATTGATAATGACGAATGAGAGTAGCAAATTGCACTTGAACTTGTCTCAAGATAAAATTAATTGTGTATACTACGTTTTTCACAGACGTACCACATATTATAGACTCGATTATTTAGTTTTGGTGTAATTGTGTAATCATCAGGGTTGAACGCCCTTGCAACAATTGTATGAAGATGTAGGTTGCGAGATTAGGCATTTTAACGTATATATATATATATCTACCGAAGTAAATTTAGAATTTGCAATACATAGGATACAACGCTGAAATTATCGTAACGCATAATAGGGTTTTATTGTTGCACAAGCGGTTTATTAAATCCTATTAATTTAGTGTTATGGTTCTTTTGGCCGAAGTACATAAAAGTAGATAAACAACATGCACGACTATGACTTGAAATTAATTTCCGTAGATGCGTCCCATAAGATGCACTTGTAGAGTTCATACCGTGACTCATTATACATAATCGTACGCGTAACTCGAACTAATATGGTCATTTTCGAAACTTGACAAGTGCATCCAACAAAATAGTTGTTGCGATTTCGTCTCAATTTGAATGAAAAAAGAGCCGAGTCGTGCCTAGTTCTTTAAGTGTGATTCTTGCGATCTATATAAAGTAGTGGCGATTATAAAGCAAAATACCAAGTCGGATTATAGAATTATCGAGTAGTAACGCGCACCAAATCCTAATCGGCTATTGCAATTTCAACCGCATTGTAGACGAGGGCTATGCAAAGTAAAAACTAGTTGTGACGTACGCCACCTGAAATGCACATCTCCGCACAAGTCGTCAAAAAATAATGAAATATAAAGCCTTTCTAAAGTACGTAATTTATTATGTAATATTTGTGAAAAATGCCTTATCGTTTAAAGCGACTTTAAAAAATAGAGTCGTCCAGATTGTTTCTTTGTTTGATTCATACCTACTAAAATCTCCTTTGAAATTATCAAATTTAGCCGTGGTATTTTATATTTGATACTATAATCGTGAAGATTCGAATGTTTTTGTTATTTTCTCAATAATACCTAACAAATTCACATTTATAATATAAAAAATCTCTTAATTAGTAATAGGTTTTTTTTAATTCAATTTAATGAATGACTTGATTGTTGTTGGTAGTGATCGTCTATTCTTGAGAATTTCAAGCTTGTTTTAGAAAATCACTTTTTGTTTGAAATATAATAGAATAGCATAAAAATCGTCGTTGTTGTGTTTCAAAAGTGTACATGAAATTTGAAAAGAAAAGCGAAAAAGTGTCAGTATAACATTGACAAAGATGATGAAAGAGGAATAAGAAATAATTTATTATTATGTTAAAAGACGAAGAGCAGATCTATATATAATTCAAAATTTTTATAGTTAACGGTTATTCTAGTATATTTCTAGAAGTTTATAGCCAGTTATTTCGTGTGCGTTATAAAATATTTGAAACGCAAACGAAAAGCTATTGATACTTCGGATACGAATTTACATACAATTATATGCTGTAGTGTATCAAATATGCTCTTCAATCTTGAAAACTTGATTCAATCTGTTATAAATTAGACCGCATCACAAGTATGACGATTATATTTGCTCAAGATATTTTTTACCATGATTTTTATGCGCAATCGATTGCAACAAACGTCTTGGTCGTAGACCGTAAGTTATCGTCTACTCTTTTGTTCTTGAATTCATCGAATACTACAGATCTGATATTTAACCAAGATCCAAAGCAATATATTCAATTTACTTGACTTGGGGAAACTTGTTTATTAATTTATATATTTTTTAAAAGTATTAAATTTTTGATTAAAAAAAGGATTGAAGTGATCAAAATCTTTCAAGATATTTTTAATTTGTGCTGGCAAGGAGATAATTCTCCGAAGAATAAAAACAAAAAAAAAGAAAACGAGTGTGACTAAGACGTTAATATTATTTTCTGCTTGTACTTATATAGAACTGAATCGTATGTCCAAATAATTTTTGTCTATTTTATAAGTAGTTGTCATATTCTAGAATATTTATCACTTCTTTTTTACGCTAGAATCGTCCATCATGAAACTTGACTACTATTAATACGTAAAACAAAAAAAAAGTTAAGCAAATCTAATGATTTAAAGAGGCGTAGTTTTGAAAAAAAATTGTCTCAAAATTTCGTCTTCCGGCTGCATATAATGTGGACCATTGCTCTGCATCGAAAATTGTGATCCAAATGCGAAAGCCGTTGAATGAGCTAGCGAATTCTCGAAGACTTTTCATTTGTATTTTTATAATAAATCGTAAAAAGCAGTTTATTTCCATCATATTAGTGTTACGTGCTGCATATATAATATACATACAGCTAAAGTCAACGCACTTGCGTCTGATATTATAATATAATTCTTGATAGGCATTATTTTTAAACAAAATAGCACATTTTTCAATAAACTTTTAATTTTGAAATTTTAAACACGTACTGAGCGAATATAGTCAACCTTTATATCATAACAAATAGCGTACTTTGAGCTTTAAAAAAGAAATTTTTCAAACAAAAAAAAGAAAAAATAAACGAATGTCGAATATTTGTGTTTGTACAAAACACATTCTATTTATATAGTACGAACATGCGCTACTGATAATATAATGCAAAGATGAGAAACCTATTATTATTATTATTTGTATTGATGATTTAGTAAACTGTGATATTTGCATGAGTGCTTATAGATATGTATGGAAATGTACATATTCTCTTGATTATTTGATTTATTTTTTACTTGATTGTTTTATACGAATGTATGTATGTCTGATGCCAAGTCAAAAATGTAGAACAAATCTGGTGCATTCTTGCAGTTTTAAGCCATTCTGTCGAAGCATCAAATCAGCGACCCCAAGTTATGTAAATGTATCTAGATTTTCCAAACGAATCGTACGTACAATCTGTAAAAATCATGGCCATGAACTCGGAAAAACAACTGCTAGAATCCAACGTTGTTACGAGTATTGCGAAAAGCCAGATTTTTCCTGGACCATTCAATCAATAATTTTCAGACAAAAAATTTATTATAAAATGAATTTTAAAAAAGCACCGGCAATAGATAATTTGCACGAATGTTTATAGAATTGTAAACTTGAGTAGTGATAATATAATAGTTGAATAACGTTCTTGAGGTAGAAAAAACGTAGATAGGAATACGCTAAGTCTAAGAAATATAAATATATATATGAATAAATAAATATATATAATTTTTTATAATTTATAATTAATATATATATATATATGATAAATAAAACGTTAATATTGTATGGCCTAAAATTAATGCACGTATTGTTTTTGAAACAAGATCCAAATCAATTATTACGTTTCTGGAGCCAAAAATCATTAACTTGTTCTAGTTTTTAAGTAGGAGCTTTTTGAAAGTAATTCTATACCTAAAAGTTTCGATCACTTTATCTGTTCGGTTTGTCGTCTGATTGGTCGGTTAAAAAGGGTACTACTAACTAGTTATTAAAAAGATGAACACTTGTTTTGAAAATGAAAACGCCTCATTATTTGCAGTAAACTATCATATATATAAATCATAAAAAGCATATCATTCTTTTTAAATTATTGCTTTAATAATTTTTGAAACTATAAACAAGTAATCAAAAACGTATGATTTACATTTTTTTAACTGTAAAAATTATATATATATAGTTTTCAATGGTTTAAACAGTTTTTAAATTAATTTTTTTATAAATAGATTGTAATTGATTTAGACTTATATTATATATGCATAACGCAGATAATGACCTACAATCTGCTTTTTTATTATAGTATATGATGTCAAGTCGGTTAGAAAGAGAACATGTGCTTTCAAGATATAATGATATGATGTTGCCTGAAATCTAGACTGTTCAAGTAATTTAACATATTAATATAGAGAGAAATGTATATCATTTTAATTTTGCAAGTGTACTTGTGGAATGTGTTCAACATATTTTCCGTTATTATACAAGATTGAATAATTTTTTTCTTTTAATAAAAAAGCAGTCTAGAGTTAAATGAAATTATCAAAGTAAAGCAATATTCTCGAAAATAATGACACCGGTCCAAAACAATATATATTTTACATGATGTTATTCGGTACGTCGACGACCGTTCGGTTCACATCGTTGGCAGTTTCGTGTCGCAATTTTTTTCCACTTACGAGTGTCTTGACATCTTCTGCATCCAAAGTTTCATATTTTAACAATGCCTCAGCTAATAGCTTGTGTTCTTTACTATGATTTTTTAAAATTGCTTTAGCTCGGTCGTATGATTCCTTGAAAAAAAAATTTCCAAGTTAAATTTTTGAATTACGTTATTCTACGCTTCTTTTCTTACCTGTAAAAGTCGTCTAACTTCATTATCAATTAACTCTTTTGTGCTCGCACTGTAATCGATACCACCCTCCTCTCCTGGATATCTAATTACCCTGAATCCAAACTTTTCCGACATGCCATACACCCGAACCATTTCTTCTGCAATTGCTGTAGCATTCTAAAAAAAAATAATCGATCCAGTTGTTTTCAAGTGTGTGTTTGATAAATGAGGATACTATTACATCAAAAGTATTTACCACAAAATCACTTGAAGCTCCGGATGTAACTTGATCTTGTCCAAATATAAGCTCTTCTGCGGCACGACCACCCATAGACACATCCATACTTGCAAGCATTTGTGCTTTGGTCATCAAATGTGTGTCTTTGTTGGGAAGAGACTGGGTCTAGGGATGCGAAACATGTTAGATTTATAAATCTTGCTGGTTTAAATATTATGTACAGCAAATTATTGATATACATACATATCCTAATGCTTGTCCTCGCGGTAAAATTGTGACTTTATGCAAAGGCACAGCATCTTTCGTAAAATACGATACTAGTGCGTGACCTCCTTCATGATACGCAGTTAGACGATTTTCTTGTTCGTCTAGAATTTTCTTTTTACCTTCAGGTCCCATTATAACTTTATCTTTAGCACGTTCTAAATGATCCATCGTCACATATTCAGCACCTTCAATAGCAGCTCGTAAGGCAGCTTGGTTGATCTATGATGAAACAATGATTTTATAAAATGGCAATTCATCATTTAACAACTAGTGGTTGTACATGTTGTCGGATTCAACATTTCAAGAGGCATACCATATTTTCTATATCGGCACCGGTAAATCCAATAGTTCGTTTTGCTAACAGCTCGGCATTAACGTCGCGAGTGAGAACTTTTCCTAAATATAAATCTATGATTTCTTTGCGCTCCATCAAGTCTGGTGCTTTTACTGTAACTTCTGAGTCAAAACGGCCAGGCCTTAATAACGCTTTATCGAGATCTTGACGCCTATTAGTTGCTCCTATTACAATTACTCCCTCATTTCGGTGAAATCTAGGTGAACAGATGGGATCATATTATCATTCATAACTTGTCTAGAGACAGCAAAAAAAAGCCGTTTACGTACCCATCCATTTCTGAAAGAAGCTGGTTAATAGTTTGGTTAGCATGTGGATGTATAACAGAATTTGTACGTTTTGCTCCAACTGAATCTATTTCATCTATAAAAATTACACAAGGAGCATGTTCCTTGGCAGCCTCTGAAAAATATATTTTGGTTAAACACAAACCAGTCATTGCAATATTTGCAAAATAAAAAACCAATTTTGATACTTACTGAATAAATCTCTTACTCTACGGGCTCCTTGACCAACAAATATTTCATCAAATTCTGGTCCAGCTGCATAAAAGAAAGGCACACCAGCTTCCCCTGCTACGGCTCGAGCTAAGAGAGTTTTACCTGTTCCCGGTGGACCAACAAGTAATACTCCTTTCGGCAATTTTCCACCAAGAGCTGAAAATTTATCAGGATTTCTCAAAAATTCCACAACATCCATTAACTCGGACTTGGCGTCTTCTACCTGTAAGAAATTGATAAATAAATTTGTTTGTATCTGTGTTTTAAATTAACAATTTTTCAGGAGTCTCTAGTGCTACTTACCCCCTTTACATCATTAAATTTTACATTAATTTCTTCTGGATCGACTTGTGACTTATTCCCAAGTTTCATTTTGAACATACTTCCTTCTGTTGTTGCTGAAAATCAGTCCAGAAAAAATTTAATTGCATGATTTACTTATAGATATTGTAATAGATAATTATAATAATAATTATCATAAAATGTTTTTGCAAAAGCATGTCTATATTTGGATTTTAGATTAAAAAGAACAATTCTTGAATTAGTTAATTAATTATATGATAATTATTAAATTTAAATATGTGTATACATCAAAAGTAATACTAACATTTATACGCACCTATAAAAAAAATAAAAATTATAAGAACTATAACAGTTGTTATAATCTGCTGTGAAAATTTTAATACTTTGTATACTCGTCCAAAAGGTTTTTGATTTCGGCCAGCTAGGTAACCTTCACCAAAAGCTACTTTAATTCGCTGTGGTTCGTCAAGTTTGGCATACTTATCGCCTAGCAGTTTACTCAATTTTTCTATATCCCGATATTCTCTATTTGCTGCATTGCTTATTGCCTCATCACCAGACAATTCTCCCAGCTTGCTATCCTGTTTATTAACATCCAAGTAACAAAAGATAAATATGTGGTTTTTATTTACAATAATGACTGATAAATACACTCTCAACTTACTGATTGGGTGTTTAAACCAATCCATTTTCGTATTCGAGTACTTAATGTAGGATTTCGATCAAGTTCAGCTTTAATGCTACGGTCTGTTTTGAAATATCTAACTTGTGCTGCACTATTGGGGTGTATTGTTAAAGAACAAAATTTTCGTAAAAATCGTCGTTGTGGTTTGATAAAAAAATAAACCGTTTTCAGCTGATTACTATCAGATAGTTGCGATGTAGACAAGCCTCTCTTATTTTCTGCGAAGCTAGAACCAGAAACATAGGATACCTTCCATTTGTTGTTTTTTCTTCCAATTTCAGAACTTTCTGTTTTAGAGAGCTGTTCCAAGATATCCCATACATCATTTCTGCTGATCCTCAAAGGAGTTATTAAATTTTGTATATTTAATTTATCCAAGGCTAATTCATTGCAGCTTTTAACCGCCTGTAACATGACAAAAAGAATAATGAGGGTCAATTTATAATTTATAAAATACTGCATGTTAACCAAACTTTTGCAACATTGTACCTCCGAAAAACTGCTTTGACAAAGTATATCCTCAGTCTTCTTGTTTATAGAATCATTTTTTTGCTTTACTTGAGCTGACAATGGTGTGGCCGATCTTGGTGTAATAGCAGAAGTGAATTGGGTCAGATGATATAGTACCTATGAATGTTTAATTCATACAGAAGTTTGTTTTTAGAATGATACGCAAGCAATGATAGAAATGACAACAAGTATATGATTTATATCATAAAAATATAGAAAACAAAAAAAATTTGGCAGGTTTTACGAATTGCGAAACATGAATTGCAATGTTCATTGTATATATATCATATATATATACACACACACACACATATATATATACACACATCAAGTGTATTGATATATATATGTCAAGCTATTTTGTATTATTGCAAGATACAAAGGAAACTTGCAAGTTGCTAATCTCAAGAGTATAAAAATACAGTCGAGTACTGAAGGTTATAAGACCAGATAGGATTAACAAACTTGGGACCTTGAATTTAAATTCAGTTTATCACATCTCTAGTCTTGACAATCAAGATTAACGCCAGTTTTCTGATTAGCAACACTAAATGAGCTATAAAATAAATGTTCAAGTATTACTTGATGATAATAGACTTATATACATACCTGATTGTGAGATTGCAAAGAAATCATTTCGTAATTTTATATAAGAGGTCCGTAATGCTTTAAGAGAGAAGCAATGGAAATTTTGATAAACAGTATATTTCTTGGGAAAAAGCCTGATTTTTTATATACTTGATTTCATTTCACGCTATATTACACTGACTGCTCCCGCAAGACGTCGGCAACTTTTGCAACGTCGTTCATCGTTTCATCGTCGCTCTGTCGGTCAGGTCAGTCGGTACTTGCCAATCGCGCAACGCAAGGCCAACGGAAGTCATGCATACATACAAGCATATATAAGTATCAAATATATCCCGGATTTTATCAAAATGTGATCATTTTAGGAACGCGAAAGAGAACTTGCGCAAACACGAGAGCGCGATTTATTTAAAATGAATAAACATGCAAGTATGCGTATGTATATTCTACTATTATAGCTTGAATTTTTTTATTGTACGATATTTTTAAATCGTCGATTTTTAAAAACAAATGGCGTTAGAAAAAAATACTTGCAAGGGAACTAATCTCTATATAGATATATCAAGATATACATTCTGTAAATATTGGCTTATAAACTATATTGGAATCACTCTTACATCAAATTATGGACTAGTTCTTGTACTGTCTCTAATTAATTTACGCGTTTAAATTCATGACTTCATGATCTTATTTGATGCTGTATATTATATACTTAAATTGAGCGCCAAATCATATTAAAACCGAAAATGCGACCATGTCTTTTACCGTGACTGTCACGATCTGGACTGCATGTATTATACCATAGTCATTCGTTATAGCAAAATCCTTAAAACTATTCAGAAGAAAATGATTCGCCGATAGGCGGAGTTGCGAACAGCTGTATACACTTCAGGATGGCCGCCATCTTGTTAAAAATCGCGGCATTTTTAAACTGATTTGACAGAGTGATGGAGGCAGACAATCAAAATGACCGTTCTCCAAACGACTTACTTCATCAACAATTTGTTATAAATAAATTATGTCGCTTGTTCCAATTGCTCAATCAGTTTTTCTAATGGCAAACTTGGATACTGCAGGGATCCTTCGTCAATAAGGTTGATAAACCGATGCTGCTCTGATTTACTATTTTTGGTAAGACAACTTAAGTATGCATTCTGTACAATCAGTAAATTTCTCAATTTTATTCACAACAAATCCAGCAATATATGATAATATATACTGATTTGTTACAGCAGCATCGTAATCATGCGTTTGTAAATGTGAAGATAATGAATTTTTAGCCAAGTCATTTTGCTCACAACGATCAAATTTGTTTCAGTTTCTATGTCGACATATAAACTTATTTATCAGTTAATTCATAACAGTGTTCATTGAATTTGTAAATTATTAGATAATAAGTCATTTATTTATTGTAAAAGGTATAATTTCCGATATATAAAATAAAATTTAGTTCATTGAAAACGCTCGTTTTTAAATCATTCTGGCAAGTGACGTCACAATGAAGACAAATGTTTGAAGCGCCACCATGCGGCGGAATATGACTGAAAAAGTTTTCAGTATTTTCTGGCAAATTCAAACTCCTATATATTTTATATCCCGCCGTTGACTCCTTCTTTACACTCTACAGTCTTCTTTTCCTGGTCGAGACGTCGACACGTACACATCGGTACATATCTACGTATGATGTGTACTTAGAGGTTATACCAAGCTTGACGCGAGTATATAGGGACGCATCCAAATAGGCCGGTGTATATTTGTGTAGCCAGCTGATTTTTCATGTTGTCAATTAAGTATCGCTGCAGTGCACAATTTTCGTAATATTTTTTTATAACCAATTTTCCAGCTCAATTACTTGTCATATCTGCAGTAATGAACATTTAATAACTCAAAATTTAGAAGAAATGCATAAATTTTAGAAAGTTCAAGTTATAATATTTATGACTTGGGAGCAAATATGGATTTGCTATATACAGTAAACAGAAAAACATTTGCAAAATCATCTTTTAATCAAGAGAGGTATTTGAAATTTGTAAATAAAGTTGGTTCATCAAAAATATATAACAGAAACATTGAAAACATTAATTATACATTTGTTCCAGTACCCACGATGAGCATTCTTTGTGCTCATTATCTAGTCGAAATATCGTTGCATTCACAGCAACAACAGAACTAAATGACACAAATAGTAAAACATGGGGCTGTCATGTTTATGTCTGCGACTTAAATATGCCATGGCATCCCTACAAGTAATTGAATTTTTCATATTTCATATTAATATTTTATTCTTGAATTTTGACAAAAAATTCATTTATTTTCCCATTTCTTTTTCTCTAGAGTTTTAACTAATAAAGGTACTATTACGGCCTTAAAATGGGATTTATCTGGAGAAAAACTTGTGATTGCGGATTCAACAGGGCTTGTTCAGCTTTGGACATTTAAAGATTATATTTTAAATGAATGGATGCTCATTGGCTCTCATTATTTTCCTGGTGAACATATCTTGGCAGTTGCTTGGTTTCATAATGGAAAAAGGGTATTACAAATCGCTTGATATATTCGTTATTTGCCAGTGTATTTGAAATTAATATGGAATGTATTTCTCTATTTAGACTAGTCTAGTTCCTGACAAAAAAGATAGTACGCTGTACAACGAAAAATTTTCTCATCTTCCTTATGCACCATCAGTCAAGCAGTTTGGTGGAAGAGCAGCTCAGGGAGTTTTTATAGTATCTAATACAGGAATGTTGGGTGCTGTGATGATAACACAAGATAAACAAAATCCTATTTGTTCTGCGACTGAAAGTATAGGAAATATACGCCAAAGAATCACTGCTGTTGACATTAGCTATGCAAAAAGTACATTCAGTTTTTGTTATGTGAACAGCTTGTAATTTTTTAATTTTACTCAACATTCAAATTGCAACATTTTTTTATTACAGATGGTCAATTTTTGGTAGCTGTAAGCAGTGGTAGTTTTACATTACCAATAAGATGTTTTCGGGTTTCTATTCGCAAGACTGACGAACGATGCATTATAGCTTCACAAGCCTTGCCTAGTTTCTTTTTACAAGATGGAGCACCGAAAGATGATTCAAGTATGTGTCTTATGAATTTCACAATAAAAAATGGCATTCTCCTACCAAGAAATTTCTTTTTCTAGCCAATGCCACCATTACACATCTTAAATTTGCTGTATCAGAAACTGCAGATTCGTTAATTGTAGCTGCAAATAATGATGGTAATGGATTTATTGAAGTCTGGGAATTAAGTGAAAAGACCCATCCAGTTCATAAATTGTTTCAATCGAAACCTTGCGGCGAACCTTTCAAAGCAGTTGTAAGAAATTTTTTTATAAATTTAATTCTTCCATGCAACTACAAGTACAAGCATTAATAATACTGAATCATAAATTTTTGAGAAAAACTTATGTGTGTTTTCAGGTCTGGCAACATCAAGCTTTATACAGATGTCTATATTCTATAACAGCTATAGCAACAACAAAATTATCTATAGTCACGCCAACAAGTTATATTTTAGTGACTTTAGCAGACTCTTCGATTCATTGTCTTAGTCACGACGGTTTAAAAGAAATTGCTGTTTCATCATTAAATACTAGCTGGCGTCAGGATGAACCCTTGAACAAATGTTCAAGAACATCATCCACAATTTCTTGCATAGATATGTCATGGTTGGGATGTATATTTTTACTTGTTGATACCAGAGGAAGTTTATATGTTTATAAATTATCTCCAGAAGGTATACATACATGTATATAGAATCAACTTATCTTGATATCTAAAAATTAACCCTGTCTTACTAACGAAGCTGATTAATATGTTGCAGGTTCAGCTATAACATTAGGTTATGCGTGTACTTTGTTAGAGTACTGTTTATTAACAGGATTAGACTGGTTGGATTTACTTTTATGCCTTAGATCATCAATGATTGAAGCATTATGTGAACGTTTTGATGCTTCATTTAATAGACAATCTTTACCTGTACAGCAATATCATTACATGCAGTTTTTGTGCATAAAAATTTCTCTTTATAGGTAAAGTACATACAAATTTAGTAAATAATGTTACTAGCTTGTTCACATAAAATAACATGTATTACTAACATTTTTCAACAGAATGCTTGTCAGTGGACAGAGTAAAGCAGCAGACCTGACTTCGTTATTTATGGTGAATTCAGTTGCAACAGCATTCAAGTCTTTATTAAGGCCATCTGACACTTTTCATGACAAAGTACCAGCTGAACGTTTACCATCTGTTATAACAGATAATATTATTACTGATGTAGACAAGGTAATGTCCAAAAAAAGAAAAAAATTCGTAAATAGCAAATCTCGAAAATGATCACCAATACCATTATTATTTTCCAGGTTTTGCTCCACATTGAACCCAAGGAATTCACAGTAGAACCCATTACTCTACAGTCATTACAACAATTAATCCAGTGGGTAGCAGATCTAGCATTAAATTTATTGGTGAGATTACCCGAACGGAGAATGCAAATGAAACAACCAAGTGGTGTAAGTTTACATTCTACATTTTGTCTCGTTGTTAAAAATGATTTTTATCCAATGATTTTTTTCATATCTTGTTAGTATGAACTCGTCCAAGATCATAAAGCACTTAACATGTTACGAGAACTTCTTGTAATCATACGTATTTGGGGATTATTGCGACCTTCGTGCTTACCAGTATTCCTCAGAAGTGCAGATAATATTGATGTGTTAGGATTATTGTTTCAACTTCTCTCCAAGCTAGTTCAACCAAATGCTGAGACACAACAACAAGTTGATGATCAGTTAATAGGTAAAAAAAAGCACTGAAAGTATTATTTATTCAAATACTCAGACTTGATTATTTACCTGCAAATACTTTTTCCAGATGACTGCTGTCTTTTGCCAAATCAAATAATGATTCCACAAGTATATCAAGCAAACAGTATTACTGCCGTAGCAACTCCTATTTTGTTTTATCAAAGTTTTCCGCTCCAAGTAATAAATTATTACAATTATTTATATTAATAATATAAAAACTATACATCATATACATAAAAATACATAAAATATAAATACATTTTAGTTGGAGTATGGCAGTGAACCAGATTTAACTTTTATACCAGAATTAAATCCAGTTGAAGGATGTATGCATAATGGACAAATAGTTGATGCTGTTAGGCATTTATATTTAGGAAAACAACCTCTTCTTGTAAAACAATGCACTAGGTTTGTTCAATCAATATTTCCAACTTGCATATACTTACTCGAGTGTTTTTAATTTTGATTATTTTTAATATAGGTGTGGAGCAAAATCCCAAGTACATAACACTACAAGGACTGCAGCGATAAGAGCATGGGAGCAAAGGTGGGCAAAAGGTTGCCCTTGTGGGGGCACTTGGAGAATACACAATATGAATCATCAATAAAAAAAAAAGTAATGTAATTTGTACAGTTTTTGATTATATAAATAATACTTCCACAATTTTGTAAGAATAAAAAAAAATAAAAATGTTTGTATAAAAATTAATTTTATTATGTGTTTGCTGTAATTCATTATAATTGTATTAGCTGCATAGATAGACCAGTTGATGAATAAAGCGCGATTTCTCGAATATTTAATATATTTCTGATACTCAACATTTTAAAAACTTTACTTATGACATATTTGACTCAATTATACTCAATTTGACAATTTAATATTTAAATTCGACTCGGGCCCCCTAGTTTGTAATTTCGCCACGTGATTGCGGTGAGGGCGCTTGTATTGTACTATATATATATATATATATATATATATATATACATATATATATATATATATATATAGGTATACTAGGTACAGTAAATATACTATACACAAATACAAAAAGACTATCTTCCGTCGGCGGCGGTCTACACTCTATAGTCTGTTATGGTATTTGAAATCTGGAATTCTGTGAATCAGATCTCAACATACGCAAATAACGAAAGAATATAAAGAAATGCGATACTTCTTACAGTGTGGTGTCCTTTACATATAGGTTAGTACTCTAGTACAAGCTTCCAACTCCTTCAACCTGTACAACATTTTGAGATTGTACCAAGTGTTAACACAGTATGGGAAAAACAAAAAGACAAGTAAGCCAAGTGAAACGTGCCGGGTGCAGGCCGAGGCGACAACGAATAATTCGTCCACTAAATTTACCTCCTGAAATCTGGCAAAAATACCTCTCAACAAAATCGCACAAAGAAAACATTCAACAAACGAATACTTATACTACAGAAATGGTAAGAATAGATTTTTTAAATTATAGTTGTTATAATAGTTATATACAGATAGTGAAAAAATATTTTGTGAATAATTCAATTATTCTAGAATTTACCTGCAAGCACAGCAAGTGAAAATAAATTGGTGATGAAGGATGTCAAGGCAACTAGTTCAAAAACTTCAGTTGGTGCTACCTGCTGTAATTCTGCAGGAAATGAACCAAATATACTCAAGCAATTGTCTGTAAAAATAGACAACTCGTATGCAGTTCAATTCAACTGTCTTTTTTTAAATGAAAAGTAAAACTTGCGTTTTTTAATAATTACTTGACATTATAATTTTTTTTCAACATGATATGATATTCTTTTCCAGCTTGTGCAAAGCTCTAGAAATCCATAAAAGTATTTATGATAAAGTAATGAATGCAAAACAGGCTTTTATCAAGTTTTCAGTCCAAACAGTTATTCATAACAAAGAAAAAGGATTATCAGACCACGTAATTCTTGGTAATACATTCATGTATTGATTATTTTTCTTTTAATATACTGCTAATTAATTCATGATCCTTTGCGTATATTTCAGCGGAATCAGAACTTAATGTTTCATTGAATTTATTAGAAAAACAAGAATTGCTATTATCCAATTTACAGAAAACATTCCGTGAAATCACAGCACCACTATCAGTATTAACTTGCTACAATATAGAACAGGACAATATGCTCAGGTATAATCATGGAAATTTTATTAAAAATCAATTTTTTTCCATATGTTGGTCACACCACAAGTTTCATGTTTTAGACTGTCTGCTTGTTTAAGTAAAAAAGAAAATGAAATAGATGATTTAAAACAAAGAAATGGTTCACTAGAGGTAATTATTTTTATTATTATTATTTCAAGTAGAGCAAAATTAATTACAACTGAAAGAGCTTTAATTTTTCAGATTAAAATACGTAACAATGAACAAAAATTATTGAAGACTAAGCAAACATATCAAAATATCATCAAAACCAAAGATAAACTTCTATCAGATGCAAAACGAAAATGCTGCCTTATGATGTAAGTGACTGTTGAACATTTTTTACTTTTTTGCGTAGTGCCACATGAAACTAACTGTGTTAAAATTTGTTCAAGGAAGCGTATTCGATTGATGAAGGAAAGCAACAGGAGGAAAAATAATAATAATATGGAATCATTAGGAATTCAAGTAATTAAACGTTTGAGAAAAATATTTTTGGATTTATATACATTTCCTAGTATTTTTGCTGCATACATGTACTTTTAATTACAGGCGAAAATTAAAAATCTTGTGGCTGAATCAATAAAACTGACTGAATCTCTAAAAAAAAATATTTTAGAAAATCATACACACAGTTGTACAACATGCAACAATGAACTGGCTGTCAAAAACAAAAATGAAATTATTTTTAATTTGAATAATCAGTTGAAAGATTTACACAAGCAAAACAAACGAAAAGACAATGTAAACAAATTAATTAGTACTTGGAGAATTGTAAATTTCATTTTATAAAAATGATTTTTTCTTTTAGGTAATCCATTCTTTGTTAATTTCCTCAAGACATCTAAATAGGCAAATTGTTGCTATTAAAGAGTCAAGCAAATTAAAAGAAAAACAATGTAAATTTGAAACTGCAAAATTAACATCTTGTATAGATAATTTAAGGAGAAAGCAAGATCGCTGGTTAACAGACAGGTTCTTTCAAAAACGTCATTCAATAATGTTGTTCGAAAAAATCAAACAAATGGAAATACAAGAAAATAAAAAAGCACTTTTTTGTTTTAACAAAATTGAAAAAAATTCAAATGATGCAGTGATTCCAAAAACTTGATATACAAGAAGCATATCATTTATGTAAGTTTGTAAAATAATGATATATGATTAGACTTGTATGTGAACAAGACTGTTAAAACTTTAATGGAATTTTTTAATTATTAACTAGTTAATAAATTTGCATGTACAGAAAAAAGTATTATATATAAATAGTATAAATCTTGACAAACTAGTTTTCATTCAATGCAACATGATGCATTCATTATGCATCATTATTTTTTATGTTTATTTATTTATAAAATTTACATTAGTAATTTATATTTCTTATGCAAATTTGCCACACTTCTATAGTTATGATTGATATAATAATAATTAATTTAACAACTTAATTATATTCAATTGATTTTCAAAAAATGCGTTGTTTTATTATTAGATATAGATAATTATAAACTAAATTATTTTAATAAAAATACAAAATAAAACTTTTTTAATGGTTTAAAAATGCTCTGTGTTTGATTAGTATCAAAATTTTTAATTCTATTTATTTTCACTTCATATAAAAAGTCGAAATTGTTTTCAATAAATTTGAACTATAACTGCGCAGTAACTGATATTTTATTACAACAATTTGAGTAGTATGTATATTCCTAGTGACTCTCTCCTTTTTTTCCTGCAACTCGCTTGAAATCACCCATGTTAGTTGTTGAGATTGGAGAACCAATGATGACTAGATGATCAATTTGCGTTGTTTCGCTGCCACTTTGATTATCCTTGATAAAGATCTGCAAATTCTGTACATTTTGGAACTTGACGAATCGCAACTGGACAGGATTTCCTTCTTCTATATCCTTGGCTGACAACCTATAATTTTACCCGGTAAATTGATCATCTCTTATTATTAATAATTACAAGTAATTAATAAATTTAACATACGTAAGGTCTTGAACACTTGTGTTTGAATCCGCCATATCAAAATCTATCGTTCTAGGCTGATTTATAAAAAGCTTCAAATTTTTTGGACCCTTATCTGCAGGTGCTTTGATTTTTAATGAATGTACTTTTACAGCTTGCGTAAAAGTTATGGATATTATCAGCTGTTCATCACAATCACTTTCTAAATATCCACCATTTGATGTTAAACAATGATCCAAACAGTGGTCATCTGATTCATTCAAACATTCACATTGTGCTTTCATAATGAATGAACTTAGATCCATCTGTAAGTGCAAAAATTGATGATTTATTAAATTATTAATTTTCTAAAATATACATCTAGTGTGTTATTTCAACAATTGTCAAGAATTACTTGTAATTATTAATAATAAGAGATGATCAATTTACCGGGTAAAATTATATACAAGATCGAATATTAATTTTTGCTTTCAGAGATGACTAAATTTTAGATAAATAAGGAAAATAAATATAAATAAAAAAGTGTATTAAAAAAGAGCTTGATACAATCTATTTATAAAATTGAAAAAAGTTTATTGTATATTTTGTAATTGCATTTCTGGTACAGCTCAACCTTTTTTTTAGAATGATTATATGATGATGATACTTAATGCTAACAATATGTTCTAGTTTAGTAATCTTTATGTAAAAAAAACTTGGCTAACCAAGTTCTTGATACATTGTAAGCCAGCATGGACCAATAAAAAAATTAATTATCTGAATCAAATTAAGTCGTAGCTACATAACATTTTTACAAGTCTCTCCAAAAATATATTATCAAGACAAGAAAAATCATTCCTAAAATATGAAAATAAGGATTGTCAGATCGGCGTACATGTCCAGCAACTGATCCCTCGGAGTCATCGGCATCACCAGATCCATAAAATTGTTTAATCTTGGATTCCAGACCAGCAGGATCGGCACCTTGGCATGAATCAAGTTTAATTTTGTTGCGGTAAAAAATAAAAGTAGGCATGGCGCTAACACCCTGTCCAGCAGCTGTCTCCGCACACTTATCGACATCAACTTTCAAAAAAACAGCGTTAGGATATTTTGTGGAGAGTTGTTCAAAAACTGGAGCAATCCTTTGACAGGGACCACACCTGCAAGTACAAAAAATGCGTTTAACTGATTTTGGAAAATAATAAAATAATGGCGTTTATTTGTAACGTTTAAAACATTATTTTTGCAGACTGCACAGCTTGCAAGTATTCAATAGTTCAATCATTCACAGATGTTTAATTATGCGCATAACCTCAAAAAATCTTACCAAGTTGCGGTGAAATCAACAACGACAAGTTTTGTGCCAGCGTTCGATAATTCTCCATGAAAATGACCATCGTCATTTATTACACGTACTAATCCCATTATTTTTATTTATTATTTTCAACGAGCAAGATTATAAAATGAAAATCTCAAGATACGCTTGTGTGATTCGATGCGAAATGACTGGCAGTTTGCGCTAAGTAAGTATATTTTCTCTTCCTTTTCGCCTTTTCGGTCTTTTGCTCGCTCCCGGCGATTCGGACGCTCGCTCCAAAGTCCTGTCCGTTGGAGGGCGCTACTATAATTAAGTATATAGTGTCTGATAAATATCCGCGGAATGAGATGATGTATAAGCGTATTGTGCATTACAATTTACAATACTAGTGGCACAAGTCGTACTTTACGGCACGACTAAGCGCCCGACTGCAACGACTCATGACACGTGTATAAGTAATGCACCGTACAACACAATCATAGTTATGCTATAATAAAGTAACTAGCTCGTCAGATGAGACTGCGTACTTGACTTAAAAAAACGCTAACAAAAAATATTTTCAATTGAAAAAGATTGAGATTGTGTGATAAATATTGAAAAACAATTTATTTGATCCATAGGCAGTTGCTCAATCAAGCTATACTTTTGTTTGAATAAAATTTTCATTGAGCATCCATATATCGCGCTGCGCGCATGTATCTTATATTCTTATATGTCGCAAGTCAAGTTCAAGACTGAGATTGCTGTTTAGATTGACTCGTCTTCGTACCTTGAGCGGTAAAAATAACGCTAGACCATCGCATCAAGCTCCATACTTTATATCTTGGGATTCGCGATTAAATAACATTTCGCCGTTGTCATTTTGTTTTTCCCATACTTAATCGACGAATTGCCGAACCGTAAAAATGGGTTTCCGCCATGACGGCGAGCTATATTGCTGATGCATTGCTTTGAGCCTTGTTGGCACCTACAGCTACCTATACATACCTACCATTTAATATTCTCTGCTATGCACCTTTAATAGACACGTTTTCTGATGTAAACTCGCAATCAATCGTCCTTGTCTGCTCGACTGTATGGTGTTACTTACTGCAATTTTTACCTACCGGTATGAATATTTAGAAAAGCTTATTTTTATAACCATACGTTTTTACATATTTACATTTCGGAAACGAAATGCGGGGGATACTTAGCTTTGGGGTTATACGATACACGCTGCGGTCGTTCCGTCATCTCATATTACCTATATACTTATGCCTATACGCTCGATAGAAACAAATTCTTTCCCTTTCATTTTTAGACAGATTTTTTTAAGAATTATTTTTATTACTTTTTAAATATTATTTTACATAATTACATAAAATTACAGTAGTTTTTAGTCAATTTTACCTGTTAAACAACTTCTTCCAATAAAGTTTCAATGGTAGTAGACTATTTCGTTTTTGAAGTTTAGGATTAAATACATCAAAATCAAATTTTTGTAACTTGATCAGATATTCTTCAACGATAATATGTGACAAAAAAACTGGATGCGAACCTTTTTTAATACGTGTCTTCAATGACAGTGCCTGCAATTCAACATTATCAATTATAACATTTTTTAAATTTTTCTCTCTGCTAGCATTAACTTACCATATCCAAATGTTGTTTGGCTCTTGAAGAAACTTCAAAAATAACATCTTTTAATTCTTTACTACTTGTTCCTTGAAGTACAGATTCAGAGGAAACATTGTACTTCATTAGAATATCTTGTGGTAGAACCATTTTTCTGCATTTTGCATTATGAGGCACAGAACGAATTAAAGTGACTATACCATGGGCTTTGCCCAGATGACTAGCAAAATGATCCGTATCTATATCTTTTATTCCATGGGCTTCTAAAATCAAATAGTAAACAGATGAAACTGTATGCTCTGCATATTTTTCTAATGATTCCAAACTTGGAAAAGTTGACAAGTTCAGTTTGTTGAAGCGAGCTTCAATCAAACGTTTAAAATATTGTTTGGTTAACTTGGTTTTCTGTAATACCTGAAAATGGCAAAAATATTATAAGAGACAGGAATACAAGATCAAGAGTCCAAGTATAAACTTACCCTGTGCAGTTCCAACGAAGTAGGATTTTTTGGTGGTTTATCAGCGTATATTTGATTCAAAGTTTCTTCCCAAAATTTAATCCTCATTAGAGCAATCTTGCTGTCGCGAGCTTGATCTTCGACCAAAGCAACTTCTGTATTGAAAGCTCTGATTGCAAATGCAGATGATCTCAAGTTATTGGGTAAAAGTAGTGTGCATAGAAAGTTCTCGTAATCATGTTTTCTACAAGAAAAATTAATCATCAGTCAGCTTGTTCACCCATGCAATTGCATAACAAATGAATATCGTTTACCTGACTAGATCCAAACAATATTCAGCAGGCGTTTGTTTTGTGGAAGTCTTGATCCAGCGCAGCGAATGAGATAGCTTCTGATTCCACTTGAAGGAATTGCTAAAGAGTATCGAACATGCGTTCATAACAACGGTTAAAACGTTGAAATATTACGTTATTTCATAATTCAAAGAATATAATGCAATCCAATGTTATATCTCATTTCAGATGTTCGCATGACAACGTGACGTGAACCGAATCGGCATGATGAATTCGGAGCAGTAGCAGCAGGCAGTTAGCAGCGTAACTCAGCGAGCGCAGAGCAGCCGAAGATCGGACGGCCCGTTAATTACAGCTTGCGAATTGTAGAGGGCGCCAGACAAACCCGAAGCGTCCGAGTCGTCGTACACGGCCTTTTACATCACAGTAGACGAGTGTATTTTCACGCCGCAGCCGGCTCTAGGAGTAAAAAAGCAGTACTCGTCCAAATTTTGGAGTCCGAATCCCGACACGCATTCGTAAGTGCAACGGATCTATACTGCCTGGGCAGTCTACGGCTCTCTTAGATTGCGAGACGAGACGACGAGAGAGCAGTTCTCCAGAAGCCATTTGATAGCGTCGTTGCACTAGGACACGATTTATCTTGAACATACACATATACCTACGTCGCTATTGCTGATATTTCTGCCTGCGGCGCGTGTCTCTTATATCAAATGAGGAGGGAGCGTTCGAGCTTCTCGAGCAAACTTCCCTTCGAAACGTTGTTTATATTTTGAGCGTTGACGAGGAACTAGCACAGAAGTGAGTACCGAAAGATCGTGCATTTTTTATTGCCTTATTATTGATGTTAGAAACGACCGTAACCTGCCTTTCCTGTGACTCCCTTCTCCCGTTCTTTTCTCAATCCCGCCGTCGCCTGATGAACGCTTACGCGGAGAAAAACCGCTCGATTAACCTATCGCGGCAACTTCCCTTGCGCGGCTATACTCGCCCTCAATTTATTGTCATACATACTGGGTTAATACTTAAAGGGGTTATATAATAATCGTTCGATTTGTAATGCAACCAATTTATTCTAGCTATGCGGCGTAAAAGTGAGAGGAACAAGGCCAAGGGCACTCCAGAGAAGAAGGTTGAGAAACCAACTAGAAGAACAACACGCCGAAGAGGTAAAGAAGTAACTCCTGAACCATCGCCAGACAGGGAAAATACAGAAGAAAATGCATCGAACTCACAATTATCTGCAGAGGAAGATCAGGATTCGAGACTTGAACAGGAAAGCAGCCAAGCGGAGACTATGGAAAAACCAGTCACATCCAGTGAGCTCATCAAATCCGTTCTTGGAGCTGATGAAGAGGACAATGGATCAGTATGGAAAGTAGCGAGAGCTGATGCATCACCTGGAGAAATACAGAAGCTGAAACTTTGTAGGCAACGAAATACTTCAGAAGCGTCAGACAGTAGTTCAAGCAAAAAAAAATCAAACAAGTGGCCAGATAGTGGTGAAGGTGGCACGGAGGAGGCTGATTCGGCTGATGAGCAAGTAGCATCTTCAAAGAATGTGCTTATTGACGAACAGTCTGATGATACCTCCTCCTTGCACCCAGGTCAGGACTCCCATCAAGAGGTAAGTGATCACAAGGAGAACCTGCCTGAAACCATTTCAGCCAACTTGTCTGATGATAAAACAAACATAGATCAGCTGGCAGAGTGCACGGAGAATCTACCAAAAACTACTACTAATTTGTCTGAACAATTCAATTCAGAGGATGGCAAGGCTGAAAATTCTACCTCTGCCAATCTACCTGGTAATTATTCAAACTCTAGCCAATCTCCAGCTGGCACGGATAACGTTGCAGAAATAGCTTCTGACAATTCATCAAACAATCAACAAATTCAAGACACTCAAGACAACTCCGATGAACCAGCTTGCGTTAATTCTACCACAGCAGAGCCTCTTCAAGATGTTAATGTTACTTCTGATACAAATAATGAATTTACTAATAACCAAGTCATTCCTACTGGAAATGTGCAATTACATGAAGAAGAAACTACTAATCGTTCAAATGAATCTTGTGATTCAGAGGTTGTTGAAAAAGAAACATCTGAACAAGAAAGTTCTTCAGAAGGAAATACTTCTGTACGCAAACGAGATAATTTGGAAACTACATCAAAAGATGATAAGATAAGTCCAGAGACTGATCAAGAATTGGGAAATCAAGAAAATGAAGGGGATGAAAAGGCAATAAAATCAACATCAACAGAATCTGATAGTGTATCAAATGAAAAAGAAGAGTCAATTGCCCAAGATGTTGACATGGCAGAATCTCAGGAATCAGATACCCAATCATCACAGCAAAACCATCATGTACAATATGAATCTTCAGCATCAGATAAATCTGAATCAGAAGATGAAAAGAGAACAGAAAAGGATAAAGCTGATTCTTCAAATGAAAAAAAAAATATACATAGAGGCAACAGAAAAAGATTGCAAGACCAGTCAGCTTCTAAGCAAGTAAGAAGTGATTCTGACATCATAGAACCTGAACTAGAATTATCAGAAAGTATTATTGAAAAAGATGATATTCTTGAAATTATTGAAAAATCTGATGACTTAAATTCATCAATGTCAACTTCAAAACCTGCCAAAGTTAGTCTCAAGAGGTCATTGTAAGTAATTTCCATGACAATATTAATAATACATAACTTAACTAATAACATTTTTTTATGAGAAAATTATATTAAATTTCTTTTTTAGCTCTGCCCGAATCTCAACAGATTCTGAAGTAAAAAAGGAAGACACTAAAAACGCATCTGCTGTTAATGAATCCAATCAAAACAAAGTAAGTAAATCACTATTATGATTAGATGTAATAAAAAAGTTATCATGAAATGGAATTTTCAATTTATTTTATTACACATTTATTCAACTATCTAAATTACTTTTTTCAGGAAAATCATGCAGATAACGAACAACCAGATCAGAAAAGTTGTACTAAAAGACGACGTTGGGGAATGACGACAACTTCTGATGTTGCCCCAGCATTTTCGATTTCAACAGATTCCTTAAAGGTATAATATCATCATAATTTTTTTACTTTATTTGATTTTGAAGCATCATTTCTTATGTTTTCGCGTTTTTAGGCTCTTGTTCCAGGTGCAAAGCCTTTATCTGTTAATGAAGTAAAACTTGATAAGGACCAAGATGAAGAAAAAGTGCATCGAAAAATTAAGGATCAAGTTCCAGATCATAAAGCTAAAAGTGATGTAGTTTCAAAAAATGACATTACCACGAAAAAAGAAATTAAAGACAATCATATAGGTAAATTTTATTTTTATTAATGATCTTACATATCATCATGACATTTTTTAATTTGAAAAATAATAATTTTAGCGCCAAGACGAAAAATAACCGTGGTCAAAGAGGCGCCAAGACCCTCGTCACCAAGTCTACCAGAACCTCAAGCAACAAACGTCTTGTTGATAAAAAATTTAGTACGACCCTTTACATTACACCAAATCAAAGAGCTTCTTTCGCGCACTGGAACTATCGTCGAAAATGGTTTTTGGATAGATAGAATAAAATCAAAATGTTTTGTTGAGGTATGTATCATTTTTTATTTAATTTTATAATGCGTCTATATTGATTATTTTTTTGTATTTCATACTTGGTTTTTTTTTAGTATACTAATGAAGATCAAGCTTTCGAAACAAGGCAAGCATTGCATGGAGTTTCTTGGCCCCTTTCAAATCCAAAGAAGCTAATTGTAGAATATGCTACAAAAGAAGATATGGAAGCAGCTCGAGAGTCATCAAAAGATCAGCCTATAGCAAGGAAAACTGAACCTTTGGTTTCAGCTGACATGTGGCAGCAGGATCAGTGGTCACGAGAAGAAAGGACACCAATTGTAAACAAGGTATTTTTAACAAGAATAGAAATATTATCTATCTTATCGCACTGCAACTAGAAAAATAAAACTGTCTTTTTTGTAGATTACAGTTATCCGTGAGTGGGATTTAGGGAAGGAAGACGGTCAATTACACGTTAAAGAAAAAGAGCGAGAACGAAAAGAATTCGAAAAGAAAAAAAGACAGAGAAGTAGAAGTCCGGTAATTGAAGTACATCTACCTGCACCAGCTAGGAAATTCAAGAAAAAAGAAGAAGAGCCACCTACAGCAAAACTTTTAGATGACCTCTTTAGAAAAACCAAAGCCACACCTTGCATATATTGGTTGCCATTAACAAATGAACAGGTAAAATTCATATAATTTAATAAAGTGAAAATTCGATCATGAAATGAAATCGTATTAATTCAAGTTCTTTTCCTAGATTATTGTAAAAGAAGAAATGAGAAGGCAGCATATGGCCGAACATGCGCGTAGATTAGAAGAAATGAGGCGAGCTGAACGGAGTCGAGATACGCGACGTCGTCGTAGTCCCAGAAAATAATTTTTTTCATAATGCCTTCATAAAGGATTAGAACTTCCCATTCTCCTGCTCTTGACTTGAAAGATTTGACGAGTCTTCGGCACATTATCGTGGTCGATGCAAATAGTGTATAATTTAATTCGTATATATTAAACGCGTTTTACACGTTACTATACGTTAGCATTCTATTTCTTATTTGTTTTTTTTTTGCTTTTCGAGTATTTCAAATTTATTTATAATTTTCACGTTGCTAATTATTCAAGCTATTCTTGTTTATATTGTTTAAAAATATAAGTTCAAGGTTTTTTTATTTCTACAACTTTATTGACGATTACTTTAACTTAAAATGGTATCAAAATTAAACCATAGCTTACTTTTTAAAAGATTCTCAAATCCAATTTAGTTTATTTCCTATCCCCCCCCCCCCCCCCTTGTTTTTATCATACAAGCCATGCTTCTTACAGGTCAACATACTCAAATCTACAAACCATGGAATTAATGACATTTTCACCTTTTAAATCTTCAAAACTATCAACTACAACTGAAGACTTGGAACTTGCAAAAATCGACAGTTTATTATACTTATAATCATGTGTCAACATGATGCATATTCGGAAGATAACAATACAACAAAACTGTTCCAGTCATAATTCAAATTGCAATAGCACTGTTTTTAATATGCTTTACAAATGAATTTGTGAAGAGTATATGAAGAAATCAGCTTAATTGTGGATTATGAAGTGCAAGAATTTATTACAAAACTTTTTACACGTATTCATTAAAATACAAGTTCACTATCAAATTTGAATATATAATTAAATGTAAAACTGCAATGAAGTACTATCTAGTGCAAAATGCAGCAAGGCTACGTCATAAAAAATGAATAAGTTCTTTTTGAATAATTTTATGTATATATACATAAATCTGGCTTTAAAAATAAATAAATTATAACGTTTGAATCACCAAGTTTTGTCGGCAGATTGGTTGATTACTAAGCTCTCAAGGGTATACGAATGCGTACCTTGCATATGTTGTCAATAGTTATTAATAAATAATCAAGTAAATAAAAAATTTCGTAATGATTAGGGGATTGTTATTGATTACTATACCACATCAAAAATATAGAAAACACAAACGCATTTATTTTTCACTGTACACAATTGTA
Source organism: Nasonia vitripennis (assembly GCF_009193385.2). NCBI lineage: Eukaryota > Metazoa > Arthropoda > Insecta > Hymenoptera > Pteromalidae > Nasonia > Nasonia vitripennis. The sequence continues at coordinate 6,593,540 of NC_045758.1, read as the reverse complement.
TAGCTATCATTAAAAAATTTACAGTTTTACAATCACGTTTATCAAAAAACGTTTTTTTTTTTAAATTACGGTTATTGTTTTTTGACAAAGAATGCAAAATCTTTTTTTAATTTCTTGAATAATATAAATCAATACTTGCAAATAATCGCCTTTTCATTATTGTGTGTATATGACTACCATCTGTTTAACTTATGTAATAGTTTATACAAAATAACATAATTCATATCACTATACTAGTAATTACATCAATTACCGATGTAGTGGTATTCACTTGAGCTCTAAAGTATTAAATTTTTTATATTTGTGAATATTTTTGCCATAAATGAAATCAATAGCTGACTCACTCTTTTTCGTGAGTTAATTTGTACATTTTCTATTATCAAATATTTAAATTATTTCAACATATTATAATAGAGTACGTAAAATCTTAAGTCACACTTATATCAAACAAAAAAATGTCTGCCGAATTGAATATGATATAGGCTATAAAAACATGTATTATATCCCTTTAGTAACGTTATATATGCTCAATCTTGCTTTGAAGAATATCACAAAATTCATCAATTAAGAATTAACTCTACTGCATACTAAATAAAAAGTACGATATTATTAACTGATTCACTTATAATGTATCCTTAACTTTAAAAAGCAAATATTTTCTCGGTTAAAAAAAGCTCAAGTTCAAGATCGTGTCAGAGGATTTTCATACGATAAGCTATAGTAGAAAAGTTTCCTATAACAATTTGGTATTTCCAGTAGTGATTCACAAGTGAATTTTCACATTTAGTCAACTTTAACCACACTGTAAATTTTTCGGACAAACCAAAAGCAAGCAAAGAAGCCAATAGATCCTGAAAAATTTAAAATTATTTTTGTAATCATTGAAAATTAACTTGGTCACATAAATAATATGAAAAAAATAATAATAGTAAATTACCTGTTAATAGGAAAAACAAATAAACCATTATCATAGTATATCCAAAATAGAGAAAAGTTGAGGTGGCATCTTCAATATTTAGTTTAGTTACAAAATAGTGTATGCAGTAAATCAATAAATAAAACGCAGTAAATCCTGATGTGAGAAAACTCCGCCACCACCAATGGTAATCCTGAAAATAACATAATTTGATGTAAGTATATAAATGCTAATTAAAATTGATAATATCCAAAGGATAAAAAAAATGTATGAACCTCAGCACATAAATGAAAATAGCACAAAAGTATCGTGGTCTCAGAACATGTGATGACCAATATAAGAAATACCAAAAATAGAAATCCAAACATGTAATACATTTGACTTGACCTGAAAAGAATTCAAGTATTTTTATCTTTATCCATGATGCAAGTTAAATGTTTGTACAAATATACTATAATAGCAATCATATTTACCACAACGAATTAAGTATAAAGAATAATTGGATGAAAATACAACCAAATGGTAAAACACCTCCCATGATAACCCCAGGTATAGCTTGTGTGTAGAAGCTTTGTTCTGGTATTTGTCGAGGGATTTGATTTGTACGAACGGGATGCTCAATTGCCTAAAAAAGAACTCAGTTTTATTAAAAATCGTCAACTTGAGCACAAAACCGTTATATTCGTTTTACTCTACCCTTTTTTTGAATCCAAAATACGCTCCAATGAATGTCAAGGGGACCGATATACCAAACCATAAAGCCAATATAGCAACTAGAGTACTGAAAGGTACTGAAGCTGAACTTCCTTTAGCCCAGAATATCAGGTTCATAATAAAGAACAAGCCAAATACTATCCTGCAAATATAAACATTTCTTATCAAATTTGTCCCGTTAAACTCACATATTGGATTTTTGTATTATGATTTTTGTTTGTATAAGCATACCCTGGACTCAGCATCGACGTAAGTAGCACATTTGATTTCCATTTTTCTCCTCCAAAACTTTTGTAAATTCTCGCTGAAACATATCCAGCTGTTGTGCCAAGGCAAACATATAAAACCATAGCACAAGTCATTAATGCTCCTCTATTTGCTGGTGAGAGAAAGCCAAGACACGCGAAAGCTGCAATGCACAACATTAATTTAATCGGTATAATACACAAGTCATCATAAGTACACACGCGCGCGCGCACACACGCACACATGTATATAATTGTTTATAAAATTGCAGAGTAAATAATACAAGTTTGTACTACCATACCTAATGTCACAAGAGTCATGAAGAAAACTTGAACACCAGATCCCAGTAGTACAGATAGTAACATTCCTTTTCTGGGAGGTCTAAACACATCGCCATGCACCAACTTCCAACCAAATTCCTCTTGAGCATCTTCTCCTGATTCAATCTGAAAATAAGCCTGCGTTATGATAACACAGACATGGGAAATCACAATTTTACACAAAAACTATTTATGCGTCCTATTCATTACGAAATTATTCATGAAAAATGCTCAAGTAATTGTGTAATAATGTGATATTTAGATCTTTCACAAAGTAAACAACAAATAGTTTAAAAAATCATCCATCACAAACTATGTACCTGATTGTAGCGAGCAATATCTTTGTGCAGTGTTCTTAGCATTATCATGGCTACCATTCCTGAGAGAAACAATACAATAACCAAAGAATTAAGAATACTGAACCACTGGATGTTTGTGTGTGGCATAGACTCGAGAATATAATCCCATCTGGATGACCATTTGATTGTATTATTACGCTGTAATTTTAAGATGGATTAATTTAAAAAGTAATCTAGTAAATAAACAAGTAATCTAGTTAATAATCTAGTTAATAAACAATATCTATGTATAAGTATACTAACATGATAACGGACATGGTACGTATAGACGACACTCAATTTTTGGCCTGGACGTAACGGATCAGAAGGAATTTCTAGAGGTGTTTTACTCGAGCAATCTGGGTTTCGATCATTGGGATCATGTTTGATACTGCGAGGTGTAACTTTGACAGCTGTGAAAATAATGAAAGTTAAAACAAAAGGCCGTTTTTTCAGCTTTCAACAAAATGTGTAAAAAAAACTTGGCCTACATATAATGCGTCCACTTTTTTCTTTGGTACCAGCTCCCCAATCCTCATCATCTCCACTATGGTATGTTATTACAAGATCAACATGATTGAATAAATAGTATGTTTTAGGTTTACTGTATATAGTAGGCTGAAATAAACAAGATAATGATGTCAAGAAAAAAAATCAAGGATAATTTGATGGATTTTGGATATTCTGATCTTACATCAATGCTGCAACTATCTTGTTGTTGTTTCCACGATTCTTTAACAAAACAACCCATTGGAAAACCAATGCTGCAGTATTGATAATCGTCTCTTATTAGGTAGCACCAAGTTACTGGCATGTTGTCTGCAAAAAAGCATACAAAATTTTAATTTTCCTCTTGCGATAATTTAGCAATTGTGCATCTTACCAACGATCCAAGAATGCTGATAAGCAAGTTGCATTCCAGTTTTAAGGAGTTGCAACTTTTGCTCATCTTCTGGAATACCACCAGTGTAATTTTTGATACAAGCTATAGCGCATTTTTCCTCCTTCAAAAATTGCAGCTAAACAAACAAAAATAATTATTGAATGAAGAAAAATGAAGCCAATGATATAAAAAATGATAAAAGGACATACTTTGTAAGGGGAAGGATGTATGCGTTCTCCAAAAATAACTTGACCCAAGTTTTCAGCAGGTGACTGAGTTTCATCGATAGGGCAAAAGTCAAAACTGTAAACAAATTGAACAATAGCTATACAAATACAATCACTGGTTAAAAAGCTATTTGGGATAATCTTGCAAATGAATACGTACTGTCGGTATTCATAAGGGATAACAGATTGCTCCGAGTTCAGACGGTTCACGTACATACGAATGTCAGACTGAAATGTATAAGCATTGACAAGGTTATACATAATAAGAGTATAGGCATTAGAGGTAACGGATCAAGTTCTTTTACCTTGCAGGTTTCAGTAGGTTCAGCACAGAAATTGACAGGCGCTAAACCTGGCAGATAAAAAGCAGCACTACCTCCAAGTATAAGGAGCAGAGCAAATAGCAAATGAAACGTTCTCAACATCTTGTTTGTTGCTAGTGTTGACGCACAATAAGAAAGACAATATTGGTGCAATTGTTCGAGCGATTACGTTACGAGATCAACACTTTTCCAGACTACCAAGTCGGATGACGAATAGTACATCACCGACTAGGTATCTTATCATCAGCTTGAAAATCGAAAGTGCACAGAATGCAGTCCGAGAAGATTAGAATATCCGACGACTTGCACGAGCCTCTGTCCGCCTCTTATACGACTATAGCCGACAAGCAAGTGTCGCTAGGAATCAAGCTACAACTACTTATAGTTGAGAAAAATACGCCGACGATATACCGCAATGAACAAGAATGAGACACCTATGCTCGTACGCTCCTGCCATCACTGCCGATATCGGCCCGATGAACATATACTAGCTCACCAGCTTATACGCGACACGTAGTCATGAACGCAGAAAACGCACCGCCGGCTGCGCATATATTATATATATATATATCTATATGAACGCGGGGAAATCCGGCGCCTCCGCGGCAACGACACCGCCCCCATACGGATCAAAGCACAATGACACGTTTCGAATATAAAAATGATGGGCAAGAGAAGTAGAGGACAAGTGGTTAATAACATCCGAACAAACGCAAATATTTAATTTTTGTTGTAATAAAAATATATTTAATAAATGTACAACTAGAAGAACAAGCATGATGCCTTATGTTGCTTGTGAATGATGTGTATACATAGTTTTCACAGTATAACAAATTTTTTTCCAGTCCGATTTTGTGACATTAACTTGACTACTAACTTGACACAGAATAACACAAGTTTTTTTATCTTCATTCTCGTCAAATTTTAAAATGCTAACTTGCTTTAAAATAAATTAATATCTTAACAATACTCCTCTCACGTTTCATTTTCTAATCTGTAATAAAAAAATTACGAGAATGAATTTTGCTGTACAATAATTGTACAATTGTGGGTTCTTGAGCACCATGATATTATCTATTACATATATCTTGGTGCTCAAGAGACCTCAAGAGCAAACAAGTTTATCTTACTTCTGCTTTTTCATATTATCCGCATCAGTGAAGAGCATCCGTCGAGTCTAAACAGAGTAAAGAATTTTATTCAATTAGTTAATTTCATTTTATATTTTAAACAGAATATAAAATATTTATAACGTACACTATCACCATCTCGATTTTTGCATATTTCGGGATTGCAATTACAATTTTGACAGGATACTTCGTTTTTGCGACATGAACACAATCGTGATGTACATGAAGTTTTACACGAACATTTGATTTCACCATTGGAAGATCGCTTGAGTCCTACTTTACTTTCTCTTGCTAGATTCTTGGTCGCGTTCTGGAAAGTGACAAATCCATATTTACATGCAATTAAAGATCATATCGAATATAAAAAATTAACCTACTTCTATTTTCTGAATTCTTGAAAATAAAGGTGTAGCTTTCCAGTCCGGATCGTTCTCGTCGTCATCTACTATACTCTCATCCGTGTAACAGAACGATTCTTCGATCATTACAGTTTCTATCGCTTTGGCTTTCGGTTTAGATTTTTTCTCAACAACATTAAGGTCTTTTTCCGTCAAAACCTTGTTTTTAAGACGCTCAATTTCCTGTTTGTACAATTCGATTTGTTTCTGTTGATCTTGTATCAACTGATCCTTGTCCGTTTGATCACTCGTATTCACAGGCAAACCCAAACACTCTTTTCTCAGTTTCGAATTTGATTCTCTTATTTGATATTTTTCATTTTCAACTTGTAATTTTGAACATGTTTCCTGAAAAAAAAAGGAGAAAATTTGCATTTATATACAGAGAAGCTAAACCATGATCAACTTCAGTTTATGATCTAGGGTATTTTTACCTTTAATTCGTCAAATTGTGATTTTAACAAGATCTGTTCTTTTCCATAAGATATTGTTATTTCAAATAGAGTTTTTAAAGCTTCTTTAGCATCAGCCATTGAGGAAATAACGTGCCACCTCGTTTTAGCGCGATTTTCTGTGTGTGAGTATGAGAAAAACGTGAAAATTTGTATAAATCGAAAATTAGAACATGTATGTATGTACATTGCTAAAATGATTACAATACCTTGATTAGATTCTTTAATGTTTTTTTCCATTTCTTTGATTTGAGCATTTCTTACTTCAACATATTCCATTATTTCCGAAATTTGCGCCTGTTTTAATATTGAATCATCAATTTGGTTTTGCAGTTGAAGCTCTGCTAGTTGATTAGCAAAAGAAGCCTTATCTTTTTTCAGCTTATCCAGAGTACGCTCTGCATCAAATGTGCTAAGCAATACTTCCAACTCTTGTGTTACCCAAGAATGAATATCACCTTTGGCATTTGCAGTTTGTTCCCGACGTTGAGCTGCTTTACTTTGTAAATCTAGAGCATTCTAATAATCCAAGAAAAATAATTAGCGATGACATGAAATTGAATACATCAAAATGCTTGTATTCATATATTTACCTTCAATCTTTTATGAATAGCTTCAGCTTCTTCCATTTTTCTTTTGAATACGTTTTTTTGCTTATTATGTTCAGCTTGCATCCTGGTAATCTGATTAAGACGTTTCCTATCTTGATCTTTTAATCGGAAAATTTCCTGCTCTCTCGCTCTTTTCCATTTGTTAAAGTTGTCCGTCTCGGTGCGCATATTTCGAATTAATTTCACTTTTGTTTGCTTCAATGTAGCTATTTCATTGGCCAAGTTTTTGACCTGCATATCAGACTTTTCCTTATTTTTTATGATTTTATTTTGTTCCAAACATTTACGCGACATTTCCGCAATTTTTTTTTCCAGTTCTTGAACTTTCTTGCGTCGAGTTTCCGCCAATCTAGAATAAAAAGAAATCTATTGGACATATTTATTATCAAGTAATTAAATAATATGTGTACAATACAGACTTTGCACTAGCATTATTCTTTTGAACATTGCGCAATTGCTGCATAAGTTCTTCTTTTTCTGCTTGCAAGTTTTTTATTTCAAGCTCCATTTCTTCTAGCTCTTTTTCATATTCTACTATTTGAGAAGAATTTTTCAAGAGATTAGAAACCAATTCTTCTTTTATGGCCAACTGTTTATTTATGTACTGAACTTCATCAAATCGCTCAGCTTGCTGCAATGTATGTTCTTCATGCTTTTCATCCAAATCATACGTTTCGTTATGTACACTGTTTTCGTTCACGCTATCCGATGTCGAATTGGTACTAATATTATTGCTGGATTCCTCCAGCGATTCATGAGTTACCAATATTTCAATTGCTTTTTGTTGATCTTTTTGTAGATCTGAAAAACAAATTTTTAATTTTAAGATCATCATTCATTATTGACAAAAATTTAATTAAGTAAAATTGAATTAAAAACTTACTCAAGATTTTTAAACAAATATTTTCTAACTTGACTTTGTGATTTTCCAAATCTGTAGGATCTATTTCAAATTCTTTCAACAAATTCTCACAATCATCCAAGATAACACCTATAGAAACTTTAAGTTGCTCTTGAGATTGTTCTGCCAAATTAGCTATTTCATGCATGTGAACTACCTCCACTAAATTGTTATTCAGTGTCTCTGTTAAGCCTCTTAACTTTCTTTGAAGAGATTGATTTTTCTCCTCCAATTTCATGTGCTCTGGAGGACAACAATTTCCGCCTCCTTCACCATTCATCATAGCTGAGCGTAATTCTGTAATAATCTTCTTAAGATTATTGATCTCAGCAACACGAGGATCCTGATTAATTATTGGTTTGTTCTTAATTTTTTTAGCTCGATCTGCGTACCTCAATGTGCTAGTAGTTTCATCTATATTGTAATCTGAAAAATGTTATGATTTTTACAGAAGTAGATAAAATAGAATTCAAAAAGTGTATTATATGATAATATTTACCTGCAGGGCTTACACATGCTATCATTAATGTAACCGAGTTTCCTCCAAGAGAATCCTGTAGTAATCTTGTCAGTTTGCTGTCCCTATACCCGATATATGATGAACCAGCACCTTCACCTAGTTGTGAAATAACATTTCCTAAAGCTAATAGACCTTTGTTAATATTTACACCTTCTTTGAACCTTTCTCCGGTCGCTTGAGTTTTTTTACTCCGTTCTGAGCCAGCTAGATCAACAAGATGAAACTTGGCATATTTAGCAGTATTTCTAGAATATGGAATACAAGACACCGGTTAAACAATATTTAACGTTGTTTTAATACTCTTAATGTATAAATATAATTTTCTTACGGCTGATCTTTCTTTTGTTGTTGTACAGTGATTGTAAATATAGCATGACTCCGGCTGCTTTGCAAATTCATTGCAGTGGCTCCAGTAGCTCTGTACGAGGAACCATCAGCAAGGTATTGTAAAGTCTCTTGGGTATTCGTGACTATCACTTCTGACATTCCAACTATTTTAACACCTCTAGTGTCTTCTCTAATGTCAACGATACTCTGATTACGAGGTTTTTTTGATAATAAATCATACAACTGTTCATTATAAAGTTCCATAAATGCTACTGTGACCTTAAAATCCAAGTCTTGTTGGTCTTTTATTTGTTCGAATATGTCATTGACAGCTCGTGGAATAACGCCACAATTAGAATCATCAGGATTATAATTGGTTCCCATAGAAAAGGTTTTTCCACTTCCAGTTTGACCATAAGCCAAAATTGTTACGTTATATCCTAATGGAAAGAAAGATAAATCAATAAACAAATAAATATCTAAGATATTGGAACTCGAGAAAAAAGGCATGCTGAATACATAGCGTGCATACCTTCAAAAATATTTGATATCATATCCTTGATGGCCGTATTGTAAAAAGTCTCTTGCGATATTTCCGGTGAAAAAACATAGTTGAAAGTAAAAGCTTTATCTGTAGGTTGAACTTGAATTTGAGAATTTGCCAAATCAACATTTAGACACGTTTGACAGCCCTTATCTATCTCTGATTGAATCAATGGTCTTATGCGAACAGCTACCTTTACCAAATCGTTATTCATCTAGATGCACGTTCGTGATATTAAATAATTAGTTGATGACCCTTTTTAAACATAGGATGAGCTAAATAAGTTACCTACCTCTAATAGAAAAAAGGGTTACTTGTAACAGGATCCAAGCTTCACTAAAACCTAACTTGATGTCACAAACAAAAACTAGATCGCAAACGGGATGAACATAACAGAGAATTGGTATAGAGAAGAAAAACAGCACTTTTTGACTTCTCTCACCAACCTCTTATTTTCAGCTTTCAACTGCAGTCGATCCTGCCGATCCTGCACGCTGTAATATTCCCGCTCAAGCCATTAACGTCCTATGCGCTGCAACGCTAACCGTATTTTTCAAATTTCGATATATATAGGTATACACTGTTTGTAGAGGGCGCAGATGCCTAGTCCAGCTGCGCATTCGTAAAAACCACGAAAAGTCCCGCGTGAAAATGACTGCTCGGATGCTCTGCCCCAAGCCGCTTTGCGAATACGCGAACGATGAGCCTAAAGAAAGCTATATATGAAAGCCGCAGCCGCCGCCGCCGCCGCCGTCGCTACAATAACGCGTAAACGTACACGGAATTTTCAGAATTATACAAATTTTTACAGAATTATATTTACATTTGACAAACTCTACGTGGGCAACGAATCACAAGTGACTTGATTGACGATTTTGGCCACAAGTTAAATGTCGCCGATTGATGATTATTCTGTATCAGCAAGTGATCGAGTTGAGCTTTTTGCATTAGCATAAAACTCGTCTAGTGTTATTGTTGTATTTTATTATACTTTGATTCTCTGAAAATGTCGGTCACGTACGCTCAACGGGGTAGACCACCTCCAACACCTGCTCAAATACAAAAAGTACGTGCCAAGATTTGAATATTTTCTTGAAAACAACAGTCTGTGTTTCTAACCTTGAAACAATAGATTAAGTCCTAACAATTCTTATTGTTCATACTTGTTCTCAGATGCTGGATGAAAATAGTCATTTAATACAGACTATACAGGATTTCCAAAATAAGGGAAAATCTCAGGAATGCATTCAGTTAGTTGAACATTGGGTTTCATTTAATTTATCTCTGCACATACATTCCTTTCATGTTTTCTCATGCAATCTTGTGTTTCAGATACCAACAGATGCTTCACAGAAATTTAGTGTACTTGGCATCTATTGCAGATGCAAATCAAAACATTCAAGCTCTACTTCCGGCAAGTTTTCTAATTTTTAATCATGCTAGTTTAATTTCATGTTAACTTGCATTAACTTGTGCTTATTTTTTGGTTTAGGCACCACAAGCCATAGCTAACGGACCTCAGCATAATGCCATGATGGCACCACAAGGGCCTCCCAATGTTCAAGCTCCACCTGGTCCTGGTAGTGAAATACCTCCGAACTCGCAACAACCATTGCCTATGGCTGGCTTTAATCAAGGACAGCCTATGCCGCAAGCTGGTTACAGAGGACCTGTAATACCTGGACAAGGACCAGGCATCAACCGTAAGTCTATTGGCTAGATTTCTTGAGGCAGCCTTTGATGCGGTCAAGCTGAATTAAATTTTATTTTTTGTTAGGACCACCTACAGGGCCTGCTCCACAGCAGTACAGGGGGAACCAACAGGGATATCCACCTCAACAAACTCCTCAACAAGGTTATCATCCACCGTATGGTAATCAACAAGGCCCTCAAGGAAATTATCAAGGGCCTCAAGGTAATAATTACGGGCCAGGTCAACCAAACCAATACGGCCCACCAAATGCACCACAACCACAAGGCTATCCTACTCCAAATCAACCAAATTACGGACCACCTCCAACAACAGTGAGTAACTATGGCCCTCAACCTGGGGTCTATCCCCCACCCAATGCCAACCAGCCTCCCGCAGGATACGGACCACCACCACCTAATCAGCAAGGCTATCCTCCATCTAATGCTGCTCAGCAAAATTTTCCACCCACTGGGCAACAGCAGCAACAGCAACAACAGCAACCACCTGGGCAGTATGCAGGTCCAAATCCACAACCAAATTATCAGCAGCCACCTTCACAAGTTCCACCTCCGCAAAATGCATATAATCCAAATTCCCAGTCAGGAAATTATCCACCATCCTCGCAAGGTTATCCAAACAATGTACCACCACCACAGCAATACCCTCCTCCAACGTCAAATCCCCAACCTCCACAACCAGGTCCTCCTGGACCTCAGCCTCCCCAGCCAGGACCTCCTCAACAACAAACTTATGGAAACCAACCAACTCCAGCAGGCCCTGGTAATGGGCCAGCACAATATGGCCCTAACTCTTCTGGAGCTCCACCATTCAGTGCAACACCAGCTAGTGGTGTAACCAGTTATGCTCAAAATAATCAACCCACAAGTACTCCATCTGCTGCTACACAAACTATTACTCCAAATAGTGCACCTCCCCCATCATCTCAACAAGGTAATTATCCACAGCCACCACAACCTCCAAACTGGGGCAATCCTGTGCATCCATCTCACCAACCAACTCATCCAGTAGCACCACCGCCACCCTCATCTCATCAACCACCTCATCCAGCACCACACCAGTCACCTCTTCCATCATCACATCCCTCTCATCAACAATCAGGGCCCCACCCACCACACCAGCAGCCACCTACTCATCCACCTCATCCGCATCAAGCTCCACCTCCACATCAGTCACCACATCCAACTCCACACCAGTCTCCTCAACAAGCTCCTCCTTCACAAACACCACCTCAATCACAGCAGCAGCAACCACAACCACCACAGCAACCACAACAACAACAACAGCAGCAGCAGCAACAACAGCAGCAGCAGCAGCAACAGCAGTCTCCTAGTCCTGCGCCAACAGGTTTCCAACCACCCACAGGCCCACCACAAGGCCCTGGAGGACCTCCTCAATCGCAACCTCAACCTCCAAATACTTATGGACCACCACCACCCCAGCAATCTCATCCAACAGGAGCTCAAACATATGTGCCACCAGGACCACCAGGTGGACAGCCACAAGTTTATCCACCTCATCCTCCTCAACCGGGTCAGCATTATGGTCACCCACAATATCCTCCTCAGAATTATCCCCCACCACCTGGTAGCCAAGGATATGGCCAATATCCACCAAGGCCACCAGCAGGTCATATGCCACCGCCTCCAGGTCCTCAAGGTCCTCCTCCTAATCAGTATGCAGGCTATGGTTATCAACCACCACCTCAGTGAAAAAGAGAGAAAATATTCTATTCACGCAATTAATCATCGAACCAAAATTCAATTTGATCTTATAAGAAATTGTATGGCTTATTCAATAAGATGGATATTTTAAACTATACAGTTTGAATGCCAGGCTTTCCTAATGCCATGGAATTTTTCGTCATTGCAAATTTATAAATTTTTATTTACTGTCAATCTTGCTTATGTGGTGAAATTTTAATTTCGTCTCGAATTTGAAAATCATTATTCGAAACGAAACAAAATAAAATGTACATTTATTAAAATATTGAATCAATACAAATATATTTTAGTAAATCTCGATTTTTTTATACATTATAGCATAAAGGTACATAGGATAAATAATGAATGATGCTGTAAAATAAAGTTAATGGGAATGAATTTTATAATTATTCCTAATGTAATTCGACTCTGTAATATTCTAAATGGGTAGAAACAACAGTGTAAATGTGTTTAATATATAATTGACTATAAGCAGTTTCTTTTTTACTTTGAATAAGTATAATCTTTGCTTAAAATAAAAAAAATCAATTTGAAACTGCTTCAGATATAGAAGTATTTAATCACTTTTTGTTAAACGCGAAGAATCATACATTATTGTGCAACAAGAAAGATGTAATTTTCAAGTTTATTTAAAAAAAAAAAGTATTCATGTTGTAATAAATATTGTTCATAATTACTTGGTATATTCTTACTTTAAATCAATTATAAAAAATATATTTTTCAATAAGAATTTTAAAGCTCATCTTTACCATCTTTTACATTATTGGCACACTCACATTCATGTTCTGGTTGTGAAACTTGTTCCATTTTGGGCAATACTTGAACTTGGCTTTTTATTCGTTTACTCCATTCCTAAAAAATTTATAAAATTTATAATCTTTTTAAAAAAATATCTTGAAATGCACATAATGAACATTTAAGTGCTTACATTAATTAAATTCACATGGTAACAAAATACATCTTGTGGCATCAAATTATCCCTTGCATATTGTCTTGCTTCTTTGCTTATTTTATAAACTTGATCATCATTTTCTCTGGCCCACTCAAGTTTTTGAACCAAATCCGATAAATCACTTTTAATAGGTATAAAGTGCTTGCCAGCTTCAAGATCTTTATAAAAAAATTCATAGTACTTTGAATCTTGTTTGAAGACTACAGAATCACCAACAAGTAGATAAGGAAATCTGTAAGCAGCTACCACTCCATCAATGTTGAGTTGATATTTATACTAAAAAATGTTTTTTTTATGTAAATAAAATGTTAAGTATTTATAAAAAAAAAATGTTTTTATTCTCTTGCATATACCTTGAAAAATTCAAAAAATGATACATGTTTTTGTTCAGGACCATACTTTTCGATTTCATCTCTAAAGAAGAAAAAATTTGTTATAGATGCATTAAAAAGCTCTGGATGTTTTCTTGCTATATCTATCAAATCCAGTCTCTCTCTTCGTGCATCTCTTCCCCTCCAAAACATTTTTTCAATTTTCTTATTCCATGGATCTGTAGTACTTCCTTGTACAGATAGCATATCTAGCATCACTCTACAAAAAATCGTCATGTTAGTTTTAAATATCAAGTATTAAAATGATGAATATGTAAGAGTATCATACCTTCCCATTGCTTCCATCGATGACTGGGTAATATCGTATGTTGGAAGAACAATGTCGTAAGAATCATCTGAACCACACCAAGAAAAAATTGGATGAATTTCCTTATTCTTAGGAACAAGTGGCCAGTCTCCTAAATTCATGAAAAATTCAACATCTGGTAAATTTATCTTTCTTGCTAACGATAGCAAGATTGCATCACTAAATATTTTGAAGCCAACATGTTGTCCATAACAATTCCTGTATATCTGAATAAAGAAAGTGATTAAAAATCATTGTTGTTATTTTTTTTCAAATTAAAAAACATTAACCAAGATATACCTGGTTTGACTTGATGACATAGTGACAAATGCTGACACTGTTTGGCTTATTGTATCTATCAATGATTTCATTTCGTAGACTATCAAAATTTACTGTAGGAAATAATTTAAGATCTTGCAAAATTTGAGTATAATTCTGACGACAGTTGTTTTGATGAAGCCATGCATCTAACGATGAATGTGGACAGTTGCATTCCTCTTCATAAACTGGCCCTGATTTTTTGACAAAAACTTATTGTTGATAAATATTTCGACAAGATAGAATAGAATTAATTTTAATTTGCAAAGGCTAGATTTACCCATGACTTGAGAATGTTTTAAAGGTAGTTTCTCATTTTTTACTTGGAGAACAATGTGCAAATTAAAACAAGTATTGTAAGTTCGGTAGCGGACAATATAGCTGCCATCCTTGCAATCAAAAATTTGTGTCCAGATATGACAAGGTGTGCTTTGAACAGTTTCACCTTTTATCTGAGCTGAAATTATACTCTTTCCTAAAGACTCTGTAATACTAATGATGTGATAGTTATAATAATATGACACAAAAAAAATGAAAAAGTGTGATTATTAATAAGGGTATACAAACTTTTTGCCTTCCTTGTCAACAAGTTGCAGAAAAATATACCTGGCTCTCAAAGTAATATTTTCAGGACTCAAGCCTGGACCCCAAACAATTGTTTTCTTGGCATCAACATTGCTACCTTTTACTGCGTGAGTTTGAGTAAAGGTGTTACGAAAAAAGGTCGTCATCAGAAGACAACAAATTAAAATAAAAGATGGCATTTTGCCCGCTAAACTGTTTAATCGAGCCTAGAAACAATCTGTATATTACTTATATCTCATTTTCACATTATGTATACATGCATGCAGAAAATAATTTCAATAGTATAGTTTTGCCGGTAAAATCGCTGTAGATAGATATATATATTGTCTGCATACACACATGCATATATATCAGACTCTACAAGGAGGAGTCAATATATATATATAAATATTGGAGATGAGCAAGGGGTTTTGGACGTTTAATTTGGTATGCAGATTTTTATTACTCTGACTCTAGATATGGCGCGAGATTTAAAGACAAAAATGTGCTACTGTGAATTTATAACAAATTTTATACATTCGTCGATTTAGAAATTGACATTTCGATCTAATCTACTGTTTCGTATTTAGCGGTATACGACGTTAGTCAAATTGAGGCATAGTCGGGATCGAAAAATCTCAACCTTTCTAACGCAACAATAATAATTCGAACATTCGAAAAAAAGAAAAACAATTAAAACCTAAAGAGATTGTATTTTTTCTAATCTCAATCTAAGAGCGAATCCTAACGAATTTTCGAACGCATCATCAGGATATAGAGTGTGGCATGGGTAAGGTGGCGCCACATGAGCAACTGCGCATGAAATATATAGAAAATTGACTGGCGCGGTGCGTCGAACAGACGAACCGCGAACGACTGCGAGCACGAAGAAAGGCGAGGCGAGGCCGTACTTCCGTTCTCGCGCTCGCGCTCCGGCTACACAATTCGCGTTTCTATATAGAGAAAAGCCTCGATAAATTTGCTCGAAATTATTTTGCGGTTCGCCGAAGACTTGGTTTACGTATTAGGTGAGAAGGACTGATTTTTATCCCTCAGATTTTAATAATTCGCGCGACATAGTTGAGTGCGCATACATATTTATCGACATTCCGAGGCGAATGTCGGAAAATTTACATCTCTGGCTTTTGTCTGGTGTTGCAGCAGCGCGTGGCTACTACTTCTCATTCTCGAATTGTCTCTGTCGATCGCAATTCTGTAGCTATATATCGATAGGAAGATGAGGTGGAGCAGCAGCAGCAGCTCAAGGAGAAGAGAGAAAGATTCCTGCTGATGCAGATCCAGTTTTAGCGCGAGGGGCCGCTTTCGTGTGCCCGTCGTCCTCGTTGGAGAGTCGCCATTTTTACGAACATATGCCGTTCGATATTAGCGTCGCGGCGGCCGTTCTCTGACCACATCATCGCATCGCATTTTATTCGCATATTTACCACACCCTGTTTACCCTTGTGACTACAATTATTTCGCTAAAAAGAAGAGAGAGAGAGATATCGTTGAGATAGAAAATCGTATATTTTTTAGAAAAATGTGAGTGGATATTGCAGTTTAAACATTTCTCTCTTTCGGGATAAAAAGAGGCTAGCAGCGCAGACGGGCATCATCCTCTATATCGGCAAAAGTACAAAATTTCGTTTTTTTTTTTCGAGTTTGCAAGTGCGCGATAAAGTAGCTATATAGAATTCATTGAAAAAAAAAGACAAAAAATCCAAGTGCACGAGACAGAGAAGGGGAGAGGGAGAGAAACAGCGAAGGCTAAAAATAGTTTGCCGTCGTTGCGGCTGGGGAATTGAGGGGCAGGGATCGCTGTGTGAGCTGCTATTGGCCAATGGGACGAGTCCAGTTGCGCAGCAGGTCAGTGCGCAGTGTAGAGCGCTAGTCGCGCAAGCGGAAAGCGCGCCGAGGGCCAGTCGGCCGTCTCGAGCGAATCTACGCTGCTGCTGCTGCTGCTGCTGCTACTTACCACTGCTGGCTCTACCTATATCTTTCTCTCTCTCTCTCTCTCTCTCTCTCTTTCGCACACACCCACATACTTGATACATTTACGAAAGCTTGTATATTTGTTATTATCTTATTTCATCCTACATTCTGTCGAGCGCACGCATCTATAGCGCCGCTGTATAACAATTATTCGTCGCAAGTTCGATTATTTTTCAATAAACAAACAGCACACAACTCTGTGCCGTCGCGCGCTAAGCTCTTTCCGTATGGATCGATAAAGACTCGGCGAAGGAGTAACTCTTGCTCTACACGACGTAGCTATCGTACTTTTTTGCTGCCGTACCAAGATTTAAGCGAGAGGCTATAGGTTTTGAATAATTGACAAGACGACAATACCGCATATTATACGATATATGTACAACAAGTTATAAGAGGATATAGAGGATCATGCAATCGTGCTGCTGCCGCCGTTGAGAGAAAATGGCGTCGATCGCCACGCCAGTTGCTTCTATTATGTAAACTTGGAACGTATTGTTTGCTCTTTCATTACAGAGATCAGGATAGCTTTATCGTTGGCGATATGTCTTGAGTTTACCAAAGGGATTATTTATTAACTTGGCAATCATGGTAAGTTTATCATTTCTTGTAACGAACAATTTATTTACGTATATCTTTCTTTTACTGCTATCGCCGATGCTGCATACATCTCCCGCGATCATACGTTTATCTGTATATATCGCTGACTAATCGTGGAAATTTATGGCTCTGCCACTCTTATATATTGTTGCCCCATTTCCTTTCTTCTTCAGTCGTCATCATTCATTAGATGTACCTTTTGCAATTCGACTATAGAGGGCGCGTTCGGCGTTCTTTTTCCGCTCCGCGATATCGTCAAAAGCGCCGCCGCTCATGCACTCGCGGCTCAGGTCGACTGTCGCCTGCGGTAGTCACTTTATCAATTATCTTGAGCGCAGAGGCTTTGCGCTGTCGCGGGCGATGAACGTATGTTTCGCTTGGCAGCCTCGTTTTCATGCAAATTTGCTCAATCAATTAGAATATTTATAAATATAAATTGAAAAAAAAAATGTTCCGATCGGTATATGCCGCACTGAGCCGGTTAGGATTTTTTTTCCGGAATCAATCATCATTCTAAAAAAAAAAAAAATATATATATATATATCGATTTATTAACGTGTAATTATTTTTTGTCTGTTACAGCCGCGCATAGATCCATTGTCACTACTTAGGTGCCTAAGTGTCCTACTGGGACCAAACGGAGGCATCAAGAGTAAAGATGAAGTCATTCGTTTGGCAAACCTTATGACCAAATTTTCAAAAAAACTTGTTTCTAAATGCATTTACATTCAAATTCTTAAATGTACAACTCCTGAACTTCTCAGCCGGTAAGTTGATATTTATTTATATATACATATGTTACTTTTTATTTTGTTATCTACTTTTCTCTATTGTGCAAGTATTTAATTAATCAATATATTATTCGTTCACTTACTTTATTTTCAAAAAGAATCCAAGTTGTTGACAGAGACAATCTGAGTTGCACTTAATTTCTTATCAATGTATGACTTGCAATTTCTAATTTTACTCGATTTCATATTTAGCAAGTACATTGTACTTAATTGCAACGATTTTCTTATTTGTTTCAAGTTTCATGGCTGCAGGAGGTTGGAACCTTATTCACATGTGGCTTACCGATGGCATCTTGGCCAAAAATTGGGCTCTAATTCAAGAGTTACTAGAACTTTTGTTACTTTGTCCGGTTGATATTGAACGCTTAAAAAGTAATAATTGTCCTAAATTAATTAAAGGTTTATCAAAAGAAGGTAGTCATCAAGGTGTACGGACATTGGCCAGTCGCCTTGTGGAGCAGTGGTTGAAAATGGTCAAAGGTGAAACTGTGCCAGTCGGGGTCGGTCAAGCTCTTTCGTCCTTTCCTCAAAATTCTGTTCAATCCTTACAACCCAATGCAAGTATTACCCCTGTTGCTAGTCAAAACATTGATAGTGAAAATGCTGTGACAGTTCAATCAAGTGATTTCCCAGTTGCTCAGAGTTTTCCAATAACCCAACCTATCCAAGATCAGCAACAAATTAAAACTTGCCCAGTTCAGAAATCCCCAACATCTGTCATAGCTATTGATAAACCACAAACAGTATCAACAACGGCTTCTCCGCCATCAGTGTTTAGAATTACGATACGCGATGGCAAACAAGTTTTAACAAAAGTTCAAACAGATCCTGCTAACATTAATCTAATAAGTGCAAATAGTTTGAGTACAGACATCAACGGTGATGTCGCAGATGATGTGCTTCCTACAGAAGATGAAACAGATAAGCCTGTTGAAAAAAGTGAAGCCACTGTTCAAAGGGTGTTTACAGACCAAAAAAGTACTGTAGGTGAAACGTTAAATGATGCCTCAAGTGAAGTGAAAGATAATGCAATTAGCTCTAAAGACGCGATTGAAACCGAAAATGGTAAGAATAAAGACAATATCAATGAAAAAGACTCTAGCAGTGTTATTAGTAGTAGGTCAACTAGTGATAAGGAAAATAGAGATAAAAAGGAAGATAAAAAAGGTGTTGGTAGTAGCAGTAGTTCGAACTCTGATAAAAAAAGCAGTAGTCAGTCTTCTAAAAGTTCCAGCAAACACAGCTCCAGTTCAAGCAAACACAGTTCCAGTTCTCATCGATCCAGCTCTCATCGTTCAAGCTCAAAAAGTAGTAGCAGTTCCAAAGACAAGTCTTCCAAGGACAAAGACAAGGATAAACATCATTCTAGTAGTTCATCCAAGAGTTCAAGTAGTAAATCTAGGACTGAACGGGATAAAGAAAAGGATAAATTGAAGAAAGATCAAGCTGAAAAGGATAAGGCAACCCTGGAGAAACTACAAAATCAACAAGCTTTTAGTACAAAAATGGGAAAAATTCCCAAAAAGAAGGCTGATGATGAAAAGCCAGGAGATTCTCCAAGTAGAAAGTCTTCAACTGATTCCAAGGATAGTTTTAAGGAAAATAAAGATAAAACAGATCCCAAGAAGGTTGTACCAATTCCTGAAAAGAAAAATATTTCAATATCTATTGAAAATAGAAAAAATTCTCAAGAATCAAGACCTAAAACTGTCAAGACTTTTAATTCCAAGTTCAGATCTACTGGTCTAGAGGAAGAGATCAAACCTCCACCTCCAAGAGGCGCGAAAAAAGCTCCTGTAACTGATAAAAAAGTATTTCCTCCAAAAATACCATTGAAGAGGCCATCTCCGCTAAGAGAAACTAGTTCAATAGCAGAAAAGAAAGCCAAGCTTGCATTGGACCCTCCTACAACTCCACCAAGTGAAGAAAAGAAGGGAGGAATCAAACTTATTCCAGCAAAACCAAAGTGTACGTATAATTCTTTGATATACTTTATTTTACTTAAAATAATGTCAAGTTTTAATCATTTGCACAACTTTTTACTACAGTAAATACTGCTTGAAACAATTGAGTTTCTAATACTTAAAAGTATTTGTTCCAAGTTTAACAATATCAATCAACTGATATTCATAGAGTGTATGAAAAATATATTTAAACCTTTTTTCTATTGCTCATTAATTTTGGAATAATCTTTTGAGTATCGGTTGATCAACATATGTTAGATATACTAGTTCTAACATCTGGATATTGAGTTTGCAGGTGGGCAGTCTCCAGAGCGATTGGTGCAAAGTTACAGTTTCCTTTACTTTACTTGCCACATTCAATACACTTATCTGGCAGTGCATTAATAATTAATGCGAATAATAATAATTTAATCATTTTTGCAGGCTTGAAATTTTTACTCAATTCTGATATTTTTTAATTACTATATATAATTGTCAAGTTTTCACCTAAAATAATATCCTATTACGGTATTAGTTCCTCCAAATTGTTTAGGACAATAACTAGTGGTAATTATTCGTTTTCTGCAATCTTGAGTTGTCAAGGAAATTTTCTTGAGAGCGTAAGAAGACAGAAGACCTCATGGAACTTCACTGCATCAATTTTAGAAAAGTGAGCAAGATCCAGCAGGTAACATCTGATAACAACAATAATTAAAAAACATTGTGCATATTTTCTTGATGAAAATTAATAGTAAAAGAAAGAAAAGAAGGAAAATGAACTCTAAAGTAACGTCGTACTTAAATTTAAGTGTGAATGAGCGTGCGCGAAAGTTTTTTCCAAGATACTTAAATATTTTCCAACGTTTGAGCGGTAATCGTATATTTAGGTAAGGCACCAACGAGCAAATTTTTGTCCATATACCAATTTTTAATCCCTTGTATATGTATGCCCTTTCAAAACTATTCAATAAACTATCAGAAATCTGGAAAAAACACATTGAATTTTTGGGTTTCTATTCCATGTTGTATAGATGTAAATTTATACACTCGCATATCTTGCTCTCAGAGCCAAACGAATAAATTGCACGTATGCACAAGCGAAAAACGATAAAAATAAAGCAAACGAAAAATTAAGAAACTCGAGTCCATCCAGATTTCCATGCTCTCGGTAATATAAATACTTATCTAGAAAAGTTGTTTTCTCGAATTCATTGCAAAGTTATTAGAAAAAAGAATTCTAGTCGCTCGTAATGGTGTTGTTTAATCTCGGAGGCGTAGTTGCGCATTATGATATTTTATAGTCTCTCGCGTGCTGCTGCGCCCATACGCTCGTAACGGTTCGCCTATGACATTTTACACATTAGGGACAGTTTCACGATTATAACAATTTGAGAATTACGCGGTAACTTTCTATGCACAGAAGCGATAACGCGATATATCCTCGCGTATCTACAAGTGATAACCTTGTAATCTCGTATATAATAAAGGATGTAACGATAAATTAGAATATGCAGGAACAGTACGCGGTAAAGTCATTCATAATATACGAGTGAAAGTGATTGCCCGATAGCTTGCTATTTATAGAAGCGGCAACGCGATATATTCTAATATACGAGAATTCGATAGTTATATATTCCTAGTTAACGCGTCCTATACGCTCTATACATCATTTAAAGAAATTAACCGATATTACCCAAGAGAATAGATATTTGCGTTGGACACGATGATTCCCATAAAGTTCCTATTACAAAGTTAAACGAGTCGAGCCATACGCAATCGAATTTCACGCAGTGCCTTGATCGACAATACCAAGTACCTATTTGTTAACGTTGGCGCACGTATACGCGATATATCATCAAGTTCATTTGCAAGCCAGTTATTTCCGGACGTACCTATACGAATTTTTTCTCTCTCTCTCTCTCTCTCTCTCTCTCTCTCTCAATTCGGTATTCAATATGCCTCTCGTTCAAGCTAGCGACGCGTAAAAGAAAAATTGTCAAAAAACAAAACAGAACAAACGAAATTTACGCTACTATCGGGACTTGATGTCGAACGTCGGCGCTGGTTGCGCGCGCAAGTGGATCCGGCTTATTCACACAGCTCGTCCCAAGTTCGGAGTGGGGGCGCAGCAACACGCTGTTCTCGTCGCTCGTACGCGCAGGCAGGGCGTATAAAGGAGGGGAAGCGGCGGCGGTGGTGGTGGCAGCAGCGCGGAGGCAACTGCAGCAGCGGACCAGCGGCGGAGGCTCGATGTTTTTGCGACGGTCTGTCGAGCTCCATTTCTGCATTATGCGCGCCTATACGCTCCCCGACGGACCGCCGCGCTTTTCTCTCCCTCGCTTTCCTTCGCTCTCTTGCGCATTTATTTCAACTCGGATGATTATGACGATGATGATGCTGGATTATTATTATTATTTTTAAATTTTAATTTTTATGATGACATGTTGAAAGCTCCGATTTAATCGAGCTTACTTTATTCAAGGACGATTCGAGTTCCCTTAAGCCCGTATCAGAGGATCCATGTACCCGATGATGTTTCAAGCTATGCGCGATAATGAACGACGACGAAACTGACGCAGCTTGCTGCTGGATATCGTTGTTTTACCACTTGATTTACTTGCATATTTTATTTCTTCAGCATTCTTTTCAGGAACTTGTAACTTTGCGCCGATCGCTCTTGAAAACCAAGGAAACTGACCACCGATTTTTCAACCCTATAATAATACGTTACACGCAATCGTTATCATTAGCCACACCATGATGCAACAACAATGTGTTTCTCTTTATTTTTTCCAGTGATGCTTTTGCAAGAGAGCGACATGTTTATGGACGCGCTTACGGCTTCGACGAAAAGCAAAGAGCCGCGCAAGAGGAAGCGGCGAACGTCGATCACGAAAGACGGGCCAACGGAACCGAAAAAATCGACGGATAACGGAGCGGCCAACGATCAGGCCAGCTCTTCGCCGGTTTCCTCGCCGGCTACCTCGCCCACGCACACTGGCAAAGATGCCGATGACAAGTCGCTGCTGGCTCTCAAGCCCACTTTCAAGTTTTATCAGGACACGTTGGAGACCGACGAGGACGATAAGACGAGAGGGGATGAGGCCAAAGACGACAGGATCCACAAGGCTAACGATGCGGAGGAGGCTGTCAAAAAGGAGAAGAAAGAGGACGACGAGAACGACGATGACGAGGGCAGTAGAAGTAAGTCCGATTCGAAATTAGCCGGTTCCGTTTGTCGTCGGGCCGATTTTTCTTTAGTACTAACGATCGATCCTCTGCTTCAGCTCCTACACCAGAGGACGATTTCGACGACACGAAGGGTCCTAATTCGCCGGACGATCCCGCCGCCGCGGTCAGCGAGGCTCTCAAGAAGGAGGAACAGGCGACTCTGGAAAATCGGCCGATCGGAGTTCTCAAGAGCGTGCTGTTGCTTCAGAAACGCAAGGGACCAAAGAAGAGTCTGAAATGGAAGACCGATTTGGAGGCGATACGATACTTCGAGCTCGACGAGACCGAGCGCGTCAATGTCACGAAAACGTTCACCGACATGAAGCAAATGGAGAAGCAGAACGAGCGAGAAGCATTCCAGATGGCTAGGAAATTAAGTAAGTTCGAGTTGACCGGTACATTTCGTTCTCTTCCATTTTTAACGATTCGCATTGATTTTTAAACGGGATTTTTTTTTTACTCTTCTTTTATAGGCAGCGAAGACACGATGGAGGAGAGAACGATTTGGAAGGCCTTAATACCGATCGATCTTCCTCCGCCTCTCGTTGAGCCTGGCAAGGAAAGTAGGGAGAAGGATATCCAGTATGCGCGAGAAAAGGGAATTCTCCAGGCTCTCTACTTCAATCGCAGCATGTAAGTATCAGCGTACTAGCCGTTTGGTCTACATGGACCGACGGCCTTTGTCTCGGGACTAATCATAATTAATCGATCTTGCTCACTTTAGGATACCCGACTCTCCCGCGGAGCCCGACGAGGAGCGACATCCAATCTACATGGAGCCAAAAATCATTCCATTAGACGACCTGACTGGCAACAAAGACAGCGAAAAAGACTTCACCGGCGTCCCGTGGCCGGAACCCAAGCCGCAATTGCCCGCACCCTCGACCATAATGCCCAACTCGTACTTCCAGTCATTCCGACCCAGTCAGCATCCTCACCAGCATCATCAGCCGGGAATGCTGCCGCCAGCTGGCGGACAGCCGACGGTAACAGGCATGACCCCACAAATGAACTCGATACCGGCCGTCGCTCCAGATATGACGACTGGCCTGCCCGTCGCGAGCGGCGTCAGCGGTGGCGGTGGTGGGGGTGGTGGGGGTGGTGGTGGATGGAGAACCGGAGATGGAAAAATTGTGGTGCCGGACCCCGCAGTAGCCACGCCCATGCAGGGCATGTCCGCGAATTACTCGCAAGGAATGGACTCGGCAGGAGTTGGCTCGATGGGCCCACCGGGAATGATGGGAGGACCCCAGATGTACAATCAAGACGGATACATGATGGGACCCGACGACATGGGTTACAATAACTTCCAGGGACCACCGCCTGGTCCTGGCATGTACGGGCCACCCGGACCTGGAGGACCACCGTATCAGGGCCCGAGAGGACCACCGATGCACGGCAACCGAGGACGAGGTGGTCCCGGCTGGTTTAGAGGCGGTCCTCCGAGAGGTATGCCCTGGAGAGGTGGCTGGAGGGGTATCGGCAAGCAGCCACCGGTCTGTAGGCAGTTTTCGAAACACGGATACTGCCGTGTCGGCGACAAATGCCAGTTCCTGCATCCTGGAGTCAATTGCCCGCCATTCTAAGACTAAGCCCTCGAGCCAAGCATCTAAGGACAAATTATCAAGCTGCAGGTCGGCAATGTATTCATTCGCGAATACTCCATTATCGACGGGTTCGGGCTCATAGTAGCGATACTACTAATAACGGGATCACGAGGCTCGGTCACGATGCGCTCGAACCCAGACTCAAAGAACTTTTTATTTAATCATACGTTTTTCCATCGCTTAATATTAGATCTGTATCTTGTAAATATTAGCGGTAACTGTCGCAGACGACATAACTACGTTTTATCAACGGTTATCAAGAGTATGCCAAGAGTTTTATTTGACATTGTAAATCATTCTAATGTAAATATGATTGTAAAATTTTGTAAAAACGAACCCTAGTTCTAATGTAAAGGAGACTGTTTTATTAGATCTAGTTTATGATACAAGTGGACAGTACCAACTGAAGTGTACTGAAGTTTTCAATGAAAATTCAAGATGACTGAATGGATTATCGAATGCATAATAACTTGAAAAATCAATAACTCTAGTTTGGGAAAGTCTTGCTACAAGATTTCCAAGTCTTTTGTCAAAATAAAGTATAACGTTTTTTACAAATTAATTAAGGGAACCGGTTAATTTTTCCACACACATATTATTATTATTATTATTATTATTATTATTATTATTATTATTATTATTATGTTTGTATATAGAGTTGTTGTAAGTCATCAAATGCTTAAAATAATACACATGTTATGCATATTTTAACAAGTGAAACAGTGTTCTTTTAATCTGTAAAAATCTTTATTATCCAAGTTTATCAAATTTTCATTTTGTCCTATTTTTTTATATCACAAAATATCGTTATTCATTTAAATCCTCATCAATATGTCCTGTACTGGCGATACTGATTTCTTCCGCCACCATAACGACTTTCTCTATCCCTGTCACCCCTGGCACCCCTGTCACCTCTGCCCCTGTCTCCGTATCTATCCCTATCTCCTCTTCCTCGGTCTCTGTCACGATTGCGTCTATCCCGCCCATGATTTTGACGTGAATAATTGTTTCTAGAACTCTGTTGCGTGTTATACCAAGGATCAACAATTGGTGGTTTCTTGGGCTCTCCTGATTTCACTTTCATAAAATCTTGGTCCTTTTCTGTAAAACGATCTTGAAATTCTTCTTGACATTCCTGAAGGAATTCTTTCTGTTCTTTTGTCAATTCAACCATTTTAATTTCTGTAAGATTTTGGCACAACTATTAAAGAGTCAGCAACTGGAAGAAAAATATAAAAAATTTCGTTAGATTTCAAGATAGATTCAGTACACATCAGTAATAGAGATCTAGGCGACTGCTGATTACTTACAATTTTCACTTAACAAACTATTTAACTTAAGGACGAAAAATCCTTTTTTCGACGGAAGCTTTGTACTGAGATTAACAGTCTCTATTGGTTCAAAAAGCCTGAAAAAAAATTCACACCATATGAAAAAAGTTGCAAAGAAAATCAAGTACTAGTTGAATTTCAATAATTTAAATTAATTACCATCCATGATGAACTCGGCAGTGGTTGCATATACAAGGTTTCCAAGCATATCCGGGATACCAACTAAAATCTTGCTGCCACTAAACACATCATGATTTGCACAAGTATTTGATGAAAATGAATAACAAGAATTTCGATGCTTCATATACTTACATTGTGAACTGGAGCGCATTTCGAGTTGGACAAGGTAATAGACTGGAATTTAATGCCCAATGGATTTTTCAAAAGTTGTACTTCAACACCTTTTCGCTGAAAAAGCGTTTGATTAACTATCACAAAGGCATACGGACTCAGATGATTGACAATTGATTTCGCATCTGCTAAATCAGCTCCACACAATCGACATAGAATGTAATCTGTAAGTATAAAACATCAATATGTAATCAACAATATTGTACAAACTGTACAATTATAGGTTATGTGTAACGTGGAACTGATAAGAAACGTGTGAAATATAAAAATAAAATTCGTGAAAAGTAAAGAGAAAAATAATAGGTTAATAGGTACCTTCCCCCTCATCATGAGATCGAGTATAGTTGATAGTTGCAAGGAATACAAAAATCAATAAGGAAAAGTATTGAAAATCCAAGTAATTTCTGCTTGCCATTGGCGGCGCGTAATCGTAAACGAAAGAAATAAAAAACAAGACGATGATACCAAGTAACGGCTCATGCTCTGCGGAAGGCGTGCATCCAAGCTTTTTTTATTACTTATATACGGTCACAAGTCCGCACAGTAGTCGGTTGCTTGCATTTTTTTCGACCAAGTGTTTACACTGGAACAGGTGACGAAACAACAGCTGTACAACATATATATATACATATATATATAGAGGTAGTCTGTCTCTCTCCCTCTCATTAAAGAACAAGCTGAATGAACATTTTTATTTTTCACATGCGATGATTGGGAAATATTGTTATCTCATCTCGTGACTCGTGTGTGTATAGTGTTGTGCGCTATCTGTGCCAAGATATATGTATAAACTTAACCTGGTTTTACTTACCGAAACTCGATCGACATTGATTCGTTGTTCACTGTAAACCGTTCTCCAACAAACAGACGGGCAGGACCTTGAGCTTGGGCTGCCGATGCATCGACCGCGGCCATCTATTCGGTACTGATGGGTAAGTGGCGTCACTAGCGTTGCTTTACTACACCCAAACACATCTACTATGCGTGCGGATTCGTGGAAGGGCGGCAAGCGCTGCGGAACCATTCATCGTTGCGCATAGCCTTGTAGCGCGCTAATATAACCAATAGCTCAAAGGATACATTATTCCTACAGACACCATAAAATCGTTCCCAGATTTCTTCTAGAACCGCGTCCTCGAGCCTGAGTTTAACCGTCGACGACACCTAAAATTGACCGTAAACGCCTTTTGAAAAAAGAAAATTTTTAATTATTGCCCGCAAGAACTAATAATTATGGCTTATCCAGTAAGTTCATATAGCTATATATTTACACAAGTATATGTCGAATGTCAAATTAAAACGCAAAAATGATTTTTCACAACGTTTTCTCGTGGCTACTAGGGGCAGGCTTATGGATCAGGAGATCCATCACAGATCAATCCTCAAGTTCAACAATGGTTTGCTTTATCAGATACCGATGGTAGCGGAAGAATTTCTTCTGCAGAATTGCAAAAGGTCTTGGCTAATGGTCAAGGAGGAACTTTTTCTGATAAAGCTTGCCGCTTAATGATTGGTAAGTTTATTGTAGTCTTTATTTATGGTTTTTGAGCAGCATCAGTATTTATTACAAACTATTAAACTTTTTATTTTTTACAGGAATGTTTGATAAAGAAAATAAGCGCTCCATTGATATCGTTGAATTTCAAGCTCTTTTCAACTACATCAATGCATGGCTAGGTGTCTTTAGAGGCTTTGATCATGATAACTCTGGTAGTATTCAAGAAGAAGAACTTGCTGCAGCTTTTACTCAAATGGGCTACAGATTCAAGCCAGAATTCATTAATTTTTTAATCAAAAGATATGACTGCAGTCAACAAGGCAGCATTACCGTTGATCAATTCATTGTTTTATGTGTTCAAATACAAAAGTTTACAGAAGAATTCAGGAAAAGGGATACAGACATGACTGGAACAATCAATATTGAGTTTGAAGATTTTCTTGGTGTTGCTCTTAGTACTGATGTTTAAAAATGTCTTGTCCATGTATTATCGTCTATTTCAACTTTTTTATCGCAATGCATCACAAAAAATGAAATTTTGAGTTGAGACGTTTGTAAGCAATGTGTTTTATTGTGCATTTAAAATTCAAACTTTCTATGAGCAATTGTTGTTTGTAATAGTTTTTCTGCGTATAAATTGTACATACATATGCTAATGGTAAAAGATCTGCTGTGATTTTAAAATATAGGCATAATTTTAATTTTTTTAAATGCTTACAAGTACAAACTTGAGCCTTGAATTGTAAAATAAAAAATTTATATTTCGGAATAAACTATATTTTAAGGAATTTTTATTTAAATTGCTATTGTTCATTGAATATCATTCTCATCCACAATATTTCTTTTATTTCCATTCTAGTTTCTCATCTTTGCCTTGTTGTATGACTAAAGGCCGTTGCTATGGTAACAGCTCCTAACACAGTGCACTATGAAAGAGTTTTTTTTTCTTTGTAAATAATCTAAGAACTACAATGCCAATATTAGATATATATTCTAGTAATATCAAATATTTGTATAGAGTAAGAATTTGCTCCATTAGTGCATTTGTTGTACTAATAGCAGTTATATTTACACTAGTAACTCCATTCATTTTTGTCTATCATGCAGGGGGTGAGTACTAATACTTTTATAGGCAAACTTGTTTAGTTCAATTGTCATAAAAATGAATTAAACACTTGTCTCTAGGGTTTTGGATTAGAACTAGGACATACTGGGAGAAACCAAATGTTCATTTCAAGCATAAATACTTTTTATTGATCGAACAAGAGAATTCCAATCCCATGATCTGTTCCACATTTACTCATTATAAAGATAATGCTATTAAAGATGACTGTCACATAGTCAAGGTATAATTACTAATAACTATACATGCTCATATGCTGTGGATATACTTGAATAAAAAAATTTATTCTAATTATAGATCCAAGAAGTGGATAATGATAAAAACGGATTCCAAGATTTGCTTCATTTTGAAGCTGTTTTCTTCACAAGTAAACCTATCAGATCACTTATGCTGCTATTATTTTTTAATTACGAATTGAAGGTGGGCTTTTTTATAAATAAGATAAATAACTAATTTTTATCCAGAAAATCCAAGTTGAGTTCTTGTTCTTTCCAATAGGAGCATATTCATGTGGTGCTTGAAGCGATGACAGTGATAGAATATACAGTGGCACATGAAGTTCAGGAACTACACTTTATTGGGGATTTGATGCTCCGACAAAACAATGTTCTACTTCATGACGAAATCTACTATTTGGAGGACAACAGTACTGACCTAAATACATTTTCATTATCTGACTTGTTGGTGGAAAACAGCAATCGCTTACGTAAGCATCATATCAAAGCTTGCAGGCATCATGATCATTGTATAGAAAAAACATTGATGCATCCCATTGATTTGCCCAGTTTCAGGTAAAATTGACAATCTAAGAGTGTTCCCCAAGTTGGGATTCATCAAAGATGAGCCAGTGAGAGTAAAAGCAGAAGTCTTTTACGTCACCCAGTCGATGAACTATCAGCCAGGCTTTTGGGAA
The DNA here is from genome assembly GCF_009193385.2 of Nasonia vitripennis. NCBI lineage: Eukaryota > Metazoa > Arthropoda > Insecta > Hymenoptera > Pteromalidae > Nasonia > Nasonia vitripennis. The sequence goes on along the minus strand of NC_045758.1, from coordinate 6,563,366 downwards.
GAAATGAAGTGGGCATGGATGCAGTATCTATCTATTCTGGTGGTCGTGATATACTTTGTAAGAAGAGGCCTGACGAGAATGTTTGCTGCCAAGCGTTTGAGGAGTTACATCGTGGTACCATGGGATAAGATTAAGTAAATTTTTTAAGAGTTTTATATGTCGATGTAAATTTTGTACCAATAAAATCAGTTTTTTATATAACTAGCATCAATCAATCATAATAGCTAGAATAATAATAATACCCGTTTGAAACTCGCGCTCGAAAGTCCTCGCGCCTGCGTAAAAACGTCGCACGCGACGGGAAAGAAAAATTAATAATAAGTCTTCGTCTTTTGGAGCAGTGCTATGCTGAGCTGAATCAGCAGCCGCCTCACGTCTGCTTCTCGTATGTTTGGCAGCTGCTTCGATATATATAGCTATAGGCTGCAAGTACAGGCAGTCGAGGCTGCAGTTTGACAGAGAGCGCAGTCGGCGCACTGATCAGTGATCGGGCAGTAAAGCTCAGCGCAGTGACAGTCGACGAAGAGAGAGAGTGAGTTTTCAACATTCGTCTATTAGACGCGTTGTTCTACGCATACATATCTATATCTAGCTGTCTAGTGGCTACAGGCGCATATCATATATGTGCCGAGGCTGTAGCGAACAACGGGCGATGAGGCTAGCGACGAACAACAACAGCAACGGCCGGGCATAGGTACCTATATACGTATACGTCTGCATTCTTGTATTTTACTTATATTTTGACTGGCTTCATTGTTGTGCCCCTGATCTGCGCGTCGATGCAGAGCACGAGGGCATCAACCGTCGGCCGTTTCTTTGTCGCACTGTCTCTGCGTCATTCTCTCGCTCGCGCGCGCGCTCTCTCTCTCTCTTTCACCAGCTTTTCTCTCGCCTTCCCTTCTCTTTTCCACTGCACAAAGAACAAGAAGAGCTGTGCTGCTTGTGCTACCACTGACTTGCACCCACCTTGATTTTTTTATTCTCCATTTGCAGATTACCGGAGTCACTTGATATATCAAGCTGAGCCATGAGTACGAGATCCAAGGAGAAGGTTGTAGCTGCCTTTCGCAAACTTTTCCGTTCATCTGAGAAGATAAGCGAGCAGGAGCCAGCTGATCCTAGCTCTACGAGTTCACCTTCTCGAAGACTTCTTGCCAGACATCACAGGCCTGATGCAGTTACGCCGGCTGAACCTCCAGCCTTGGACAAGCCAAGCACCAGTCAAATAAATCACGCTAGCTGTTTCTTTAAAGCAAAATCAACGTCTCCCAATGGAAACAGCTCTCAAGTAAGCCCAAGTTCATGTAAAATTTATAGTATCGTGCCTAAAGCCAATTTTGTGCATTTACAAATTTATAACATTTGCAGAATCTCAATGTGCCAGAAAGAGGAGTTCGATTGAGAAGACTGATGAAAGAGTTTAGTGAGATTCAGCGAACTCAGCACCGTGGAGACTCAACATTTACTGCCGAACTTGTTAATGACAATTTATTCGAATGGCATATTAGACTGCATAAGATTGACCTGGAGAGTGAACTTGCGTCTGATATGAGGGAGCTTGCAATACCTCACATTCTCTTGCACATCATCTTTCCAGAAAATTTTCCCTTTGCACCACCATTCATAAGAGTTATATCTCCACGTATAGAGAAAGGATTTGTGATGGAAGGTGGAGCCATTTGTATGGAACTACTTACACCTAGAGGATGGGCAAGTGCTTATACTATTGAGGCTGTGATAACACAATTTGCAGCAAGCCTTGTGAAGGGTCAGGTACTGCATTCGCACTTTCTTTTTTTTTACACATCTCAAGTTCATAGTTGGCATTTTATCGAATTTATACTTATACAATTGTTCATTGATGCGCAGGGCCGAGTTGCAAGAAAACCAAAGACTAATAAAGAATTTAACCGACGATCTGCTGAAGAATCTTTCAAGAGTCTAGTCAAGACTCACGAAAAATACGGCTGGGTGACACCCCCGCTAGCTGAAGGCTGAATCCCAGTTTTCCAAATGGTGTACCGGACAAGGATATTTGGTTATCTACATTTCCAACGAGTATATATATATATACATATATACCTAATATAAATATTCTTAATCCTATGCGATACATAAAATTATATCTTAAAGTTGATCGACGAATAATGGCGCAAAACGATTTCCACCAAGTTTGATTTAGTCAGTCCAACTAGTCTTAATTAGAGAGCGTTTTCCAAGTTGAGTTTTGATTTTTTATTGATTACCGCGGCGTGCTTTGTCGCTCATTGTCCTGTTGATCATAGCTAGTTATTTATAAAAAAACAACAACAACAATGTTTAGATGTGACAAACGATGCCACAAATTGACTTTAGAATAAATACAAGCTGAGATTTCGAAAATAAGTATTGTCTAGGTTGTAAAAGAAAGAAGAGTGAAATTATAATATTTTAGATACCGAAATTTTTTAAACGCTAGATTCCTTTCAGCCAAACCGTTGCATTGCATATTTTCGAAGTCAAAAGTTTAAGCATTAAATTATCGTGTGCGTTTGATATGAATTTGAAAGTTGAGTCTCAAGTATACACACATGCACTCGAGGATAGAACTCGGGCGCAAAAAATCTCCATAAGTGTTGCATTATTTAAAACTAACAATACGATTTGAAGAAAAGAAATAAAATGAAAAAAAAAAAATTAAATCTAGAATCTCCAAATATGCTGAAAATTTAGCAACTTTAAGAAGTATATTACGTAGACTGAATGGAGCGAGCCCACCTTAATAACGATTAAGAAGTTTACAATGTGCTTTAGAAATTTTTTCATATACCTAGGAATTATGTACGAGAAGAGAAAAGAATAAAATTTGTGGATCTCATGAAAACAAGTCGTTGTATATACTGCCTGTAATTTTCAACTTTTACCTTCAATCACATTCTTCTCGGATCGACGCAACGATCGACCATGTATGTGTGTATATAACGCGCGACCAATAAATACAGCAACAGTTGCAAAAAATGCCCGAGAACTGGCGAAAGTGATGGAGGATCCGGTTTTTGCTCGTTTCGCATAAAGTACAGGGTGCGCGCAGTTAAAAGTTTTGTTTGCCGTCTGTGTGTGTGTGTATCTATGTGCTAGTTTGTTATTGCGGCCGATTGCTGATTGGGCGCGAGCTTTCAGACTAATTTCGAAAAATAAGCGCACGGCTTAAAATCATGAGCAGCAGAAAGCTTTCGCTCGTAGATATGTGATTAATCGTTTATCGTTCAACGCGCAAGTTCCGCGCTCTGCGACCCTATACATACTGGGCTGCAATCAGCTAATGCGCGTGTGTCTATTTGCGAGAGACGATATGTATACCGCTGTTACTGCTCTCGACGTGTTGGCGGCGATGCGCTTGCAATTATAATGGCTATACGTTCGCTACGTGTCTGTGTGTGTGTGTGTGTGTGCGCGAGTGTAAGGAAAAACAAATGCGCTGTTAGCATCGCGCTCGTCTATCCGGTGATTCGGAGCGCGCGAGTTGCAGTTACAGCTGCATAATGGATGAGTCGAAGATCGAAGAGTGCTCGCACGCGCGCTGCTGTGCTGCTGGAGGGAAGCAGCCTATTAGCGGCGGAGGAATCGAAGGATTCGCCGCTCTGAATCTTTGATGGCTCAAATTCACTTGTCTTGTTTGAAATTTATTGCTTTTTAAATCGCATTAATGTTTCCGCGCTCGCGATCCTACGGGCATTAGTCTCCCCGCTATATATAGATAAACCTTGTATATAGATGCGCCTTGCGCGAAATTGAGACTGCGCTGCAATTGATGTATACGTATATACACATAGAGCCGGGCTACTAGATATATATATATACACAAGGCTAAAGTTGCGGATTGTTTGGTCGGCTCTTGAAAAGTTTTTCCATTACAGTATAGCCACTGTATACAGCGCGCGCGCGCGTGCGAGAGAGAGAGAGAGAGAGAGAGAAAGTTAAAAAATAAATAAAGTCGCGCGTATACAGCGCCTCTGTTACGCTATACCGGGAAGTGCGTATAATTGCGCGGATCGATTCGCGTGCGCGCTGCACCGAGTCGTCGGCCAGAAAAAATCGTGCAGTTTTACGATAAGTGCCGAGCATTAGCCTCGGGAAGCTAAATCATCCGTTCGCCGCCGTGTGCTTTTTATCGCCGCTTAGATATATACCTACGTAACGCGAGACAAACAAAAAGGCAATTATCATAGGTAATATATACACGAGCGCGATTCGAATCTCTCCCCGCCGTGTGTTATAAGAAAATATAATGTATATATGGATATGATGCGTGTATGCGGCGCTCGATATAGAGGAGAACAAGATGCAGCTCGAATTTGAAATTCGATTAAGATTCAGCGGGATGATAAGTCCTCGGCTCTCAGGAGCCGAGAGCAAGATAAGGCTAATAATATTCGGCCCTTATTCTTAAGAACGAGAGAAAGAAAGGAGCTTTGCGCACTGCGCGCTCTTTCTCTCCCTCTCTATACCATCCGCAGGTTTAATCAAGAGCGCGAATATTTAAATTCCGAGAGAGCGCGGCGTTATTATTCTTCAATTTGGATTAGAGCCTTTCGGAGATTCCGTTCCCACACGACGGCACCTACTTATATATTATACCCATTTCCCGATTATACCTTTCTCTTATATACATATATAGGTGCGCCTGTGAATGTTAATCGCTCTTTCTTTCGTTTTTCGCAAACAATGTTTATTGCAGTAGTAATCAAATAATAATAGTAATAATAATAATACTAATAATAATAATACTCTCAATCGTCGTCGGGCTCGTCGAGCACGGAGGGCCCTGTGGGTCCTATGCCCATGAAGAGCCTCAAATACAGATTGATAAGCCAGAGGCACAGGGCCGAGGCGTATTTGTCGAGGGTATCGGCGACGAGGAAGTGATAGTATCGAAATCGGTTGAAGTAGTATTTGACGCTCTGCCAGGTGGTTCGCTCTTCGCTCGCTACAACTGCGCTCGACTCTTGCCGGCTGTCATTATCGTTATCGCGACTAGCGCTCGAGATCTTATCCTTCAGCTCCGCTACGGGTTTTCTCTGCTTCACTTGACACTCGCTCGAATTATCCGACGACATTTTTCTTCCAGCGACGACTGCACATTTGCCGAACCTGCGAAGTGTGTACAAAAGCGATGAGATATTGCCTGCCATTTATACACACTCTAGACTCGACGTATGTTGTGTGTACGTTGTAATGCAAAAAAAAAGCTGCACAGCTGTTCGCACGCGCGTGACTCCGCCGACACGCGGAGGATATCTCGTTGCGCTTGACTTACAGCTCGTACAACGCGTACAATATATATATCCTCGGGTTTCTCTAGTTAACGCTATATAGCTATGTAATTGTATTGTTATTACCTAGAGAGAAAGAGAGATTCTATCGAGACGTCGCTAATAGAAGGTCTGCACTTTCACGTCTCGTCGCCGCACAGAACTGCAGACGCGCCTGAGTAAGAGGCGCTACATATAATGAGGAAAAGATAGCAGAAAAAAGCGCGGGCGTGACGTCGAGCTCTATACACAACGCTGGACTCTGTGCATTGCACCGGAGTGGGAGAGCTAGAGCGAGAGGAATAAAAAGAGCCACGTACAGCGCGCGCTTCACCGCACATGCGCGTTATGTTACACACACTCTCAGATAACGATGTTGTTTCAGCAATACACGCTATGTACACTATAGTTGCCAGCGGCGCGAGAAGATTTCTAATTATCGCTCGCTCTATACTCCATAACTATTGTATATTAATTGTATAAACCCGCATATATGACATGCATGTTTGTGTACGCGCGTGTGCGCTCGAATGCGCGGAGCTTTCAATTTATTCAAGCATCGTTTCCATTGGTCAACTGGAAAATCAATTGCAACATTGTTACGATTCATACAGGATGATAAATTAAAAAGCTTTGTAATGCCCGACCGCGCGCGCACGACGAGGGCAAACAATAACAAGCAATAAAAGCGAAAAAGCTTTCGACGTGTGTGTGATAAACGAGCGAGTTGCTGAAAGAGTGAGAGAGAGGGAAAAAATACACGAGCTGGCCCACATTTCCAACTATTCGCCCGAAAAAAAAAGCAAAAGCCTCGCCGGAGGCGAGCGCCCGAGCTTAAACACTATACTGCAGCGCAGCTCTGCGGTGTATACTCGGTCTCCCCCTCTCTCTCTCTCACACACACACACACACACTCTCAATCTCGCTCGCACTATATACAGATATAGACATTTTATTATTTTATCGCGGCGCGAAATTATAGTGACCGTCGTCGGCTCGGAGCTGTGAGAGAGAATAAGTTTGACTGTGCGGCGGCTGTGCGCGAACAGAGAGTGGCGAGGAAGGAATAGAGTCGAGGGAGGAAAGTTGGCTACAGCAAATTTCCATTTAGAGAGACTTTGCGGTATTGCTTGTTATATGGCAGCTAGCGAGCGCCGAGGAAAAGGATCGAGAGCGAGATGAGACTCTCGTCAAGTGGATTTGAGCGCGAGATCTCCGCCGTGAGAGCGACAGATTGCGGCCGAACGAGAGCGAGTATTGAAATTTTATTCGTGTTTAGGATTTGCCGGTGTGCGCAATAAAAATGTACAATATGCGTCGATATATGCGCCTGTATAAGATAAGGATAAAAGCGCGTATATCAGTCAAGCTCGAGCTTTCGGAAGGATCCGTGAAAGCCGAAGAGATCGTCGACGTTGAGCGTCGGCGCTGTGGCTGGACGTAGAGCCTCGTCTACCGTCCCGGATTTTTCCTCCCTGAGAAACCAGTCCCTCCACTCGGACAGTTTCGACTGCCACTTCTCGTCGAGCTGATCCATCGACGGCTCTTCACCGCCGTAGTCCAGCGGCAGCACCGACTTGGGTATCGAATCGTACAGCGATTCCAGGCCCGACGAGTGCACGTGTATCTGAAAAAGGTATAAAACGGATAAAGGGATGAAAAACTCGGTCGGATCCGTGGGGAAACTAATGTAAATGCAATTACCCTGGCGGCGAGTTTCGGCTTGATCGCCGACTTGACGAGCGTGACGATGCGGTCGATGAAGCTCGGCGCGTTGACGAAGTGGATGCCCTTGATTCTGGCCCCGTAGGCCTTCTGCAGTCGGAATTACAGGGAGAGTGAGCGATGTGTACCGATGCGCACGTATAAAAGCCATTTCGAGTAGGCGCATACGCGCGAGGTGAAAAGAAGAGCGTAGATATATATGATAATACTGACCGTCGCGGCGACCTCGCACTTTTTCAAAATAGCCGGCGTCAGCTTGGCGAGGTGGCCCAGCCGCATAGCCGAGAGATCGTAGATGTAGATGTCGCCGAGGCTCCGGCACTCGGATATGCGCACGTCGCCTACCATAAAGGTGTACCTATATGTGCAGTACTTGCAGTTAATATTTCGTAATTCCATGTGCATTGTATGTGTGTGCGCGCGCGCGCGTGTGTGTGTGACCTACTTGAACAGGTCCCAAGGCTGGAACTTGCTGGCGTCCTCGTTGAGCGAGCGCAGAATCGAGACCCTGTACTTTTCGGGAGTGAGCTTCGGCAGACAGACCCACTGGCTGAAAAGCGAAAGAAAAAAGGAGAAATATACATATATATATACATATATATATATAGAGCTGCGTGACGCGTGGGCGTTTGCAGAGACTCTGAGGTGAGCATTATATAGGCTTACAGAGATTGGCGCAGCTTGGCGAACGAGGCGGAAGAAGGGTCCCTGTCGGTGAAAAGCTCGGGAACGAGCCGCCTGACCGTGTAGTACATGTCGAGCTTCTGTTTGGCCAGCTCGAGGCTCTGCAGCTTCGTACTGATGGGGAAGTACTCGAGCCGACGGTCTGGCATGTCTGCAGCGTGTATATATTGTGGATTGTTAAGGATATTACGAGAGCCGAGCTTTAACAAGGCCTGTGCGTGTCTCTATCTCTATCTCTCTCTCTCAAAATTGTTCTCCACTTGTTAAATATACTCGCAAATCCCATATTTTTAGCAACGGAAAATAATTAAATTAATATGCAGTGCTTTAATGAAATTCTAGCTCTTCGTATACCGAAAATTCATCCAAGTGTAGTTTTTAATTTCGACATTAGCCGCACCCGCAGTTTGTTGCGGGCGGTTGAGTTTACGGTATATAACGGTTTGTTCACCCCGCACTCTAGCGCAGCGCGACTAAGACTTTTATCGCAATATTTAACATTGCTAGTCTCAAATCTGATGCCGGAAGTTTCGAAAGCTTCGCAAGACTCGCTTCTCGGAAAGCGGAACTTTGTAGGACCAAATGCGAGATCACGCCGAGACTTACTACGTTCACGCGCGCGCGCGCGCGGGGGGGGGCGGCTAAGGCGCGAGAAAAAGCGAGTTTCGCGACTTTACAGAATTAAACATTTACACTCGAATGGCTGCAGCGCGAAGCTTTCGAAATCCAAAGCCAAAGCCGGATAAAGGTATTTTAAACTATGCCAAACGCGCGTCATTTTTCAAAAGTGAAAGTTACGTGTTTTCAGTAAGTCTATTATAGTGTATAGCACTCGAAAATCCGATCAGCTTGATAGCCGTTATAAGATAAAAAACGAGCCGGCATCGAGTAGGGCTTTTTCATTTTTAACTTTCCATCCGGAAAAAGTGCAATCGCGGCGAGATCCAATCGAGCTACGTATAATCCTTATGCCAGTATAGCTATATATACTCTCAACCGATCTCCAACTCTCTCTCTCTCTCTCTCTCTCTGCGCCGCCGCGAATCGGTCTAGCCATCGAGAGTAAGTAATACACACGCGCACACACCGCGCGAGAGGCAAATCCTCTGAAAAACCAAAGCGTATATATATGCGTATATCTATACTAACCTTTCGGCAAGTGCGGCTGCATCTCCAACCACTCCCTCAGCCTTGTCCTAAGATCCTCCAACAACTTCTCACTTCCATCGAGAGCCAAACACAGCTCCTCGGTACTACAGCTCTCGAGTAGAGGAACCATTATACTGCAGACTGCGACGACGGCGGTTATACACCACTTACTCAGCAGACCGCGAGACTGCGAATGTCCGAGTATTTCGCTCTCTCGCGAGCCTCGCGCGCGCGGCCTCGGTGAAACTCATCGCGTGCTGTATATATATATATATCTACCTGTGCGAGTATCTCACGCTCTCCTTGCGCCAGCAACAAAACGTGAAGAATCGTGAGTCGCATGCAAACTGCCAAGTATCGTCGCTCTCGGCTTGCGCCATTGACCGCAAGGCCGCGACGCTCGCCGAAAATCTAATGCCACATCGAATGAGAATAAGTATCGTAAGAGAGCTATGCACGCTGACCGCGCCGCTGACGCTACATTATACGCGGGTTAGTATACTTGCATACAGACAGACACTTTTTAATAATCGTATAGGTTCGCGATTTCGGGAGGGAGGGAGAGAGAGAGAGAGAGAGAGAGAGATGCTGCCTTGTGCGCGCGCAGACTCGGCCGCCCTCGGGGTATCTCGGATAAGCTCGTCCTCTCGCGAGAGGCTGCTGCTGCGCGCGCCCTGTGCACTCAGCTCTCATCAGTCTAGTCCAGACGGTTCAACCCCGCGCACCCGTCGCCTCTCTCTCTCTCTCTCTCTCTCTCTCTGGTCCTCCTCTATTTTACACATCCTGTATATAGAGCAGTTTTCGTGCAACAAGCCGAGTGTGAGCAGTCTCTCTGTCCCAAGTGCCTAGTGTCCGTAGATCCGGGGTGTTGTCGTCCTCTTCGGATACATCGCGTAACGACACAACAGTATAGAGCTGTATACACACACACACACAGAGAGAAGAGCAGTGAAGGAACTCGCATGTAGTACACGTATATACAGTGGTGTATAGGCAGGCGGGAGGAGAAGTAGTCGCCAGTATATAGGCAGCAGCTCGGATGGATCCGGGCCTGACTCGGCGACGGCGGCGGCGACGTCGCAAGCAGCAGCACCAGCTCGCAGGAGTAGCGTGATGGCGGAGACTAGTACGAGCTGACGACGGACGCGACTATTCCACGGTGAGGCTCATCTCTCTTTTCTCTTTTCGCGACTCCCTCCACGACGACACGCACACAGTCGCTCTATAGACTAGAGATAGCGCGATAGTCGTATGTATATACCTATACTCCGCACGTGTTGCTCTTTCTTACTCGCTCGCACTCGGCGCACTCGCTGATGCAGTATATAGGCGATTTCAATACAGGTTATAACGCGCTTGGAAAATTCGAAGAATAAGCCGCCACCCCCCCCACCCCCCGAATAGCCGGTGTAGTGTTTCTGCGGTGTAGCGGAGAGAGGGGGAGAACGAGAAATGTACACGTCTGAGCAAATTCCAGATTACTGTTATACGCCTCGGATAACATTTACATACGGCATACATTTGCAGCAGCAGCAGCAGCAGCAGCGGCATTCCGCCGGCGGTCGACGTCGCGGCCGGTCGCGCTCTATAGCCCAGGCTACGACGATATCCGCTTAAGCCGCACCCCTACCCGTTTCTCTCTCTCTCTCTCTCTCTCTCTCTCACTCTGATCTCCTCTATCTCTCTCTCTCTCTCTGTGTCTCTCCTCCTCCTCCTTTTCCAAGAAGCGCGCGCGACGTGTATTACGCAATATACGTCGTCGTCCTCCTCTCTCCGCTATACCACCCCCCGAACAACTGTTCGCGTATTTCCCTTCGCGCTTTCGCGTGTCTGTGTGTGCGCGCGCGCGCGCGCGCGATACATGATAAAAAAATGTGTATACGCGGAGGGAGAGAGAGAGAGAGAGAGAGAGAGGAAGAAGCCTCGGTGGCTGATTTTTTTTTTCAATTTTAACGTTTACGCGAGAGAGCCGCGCGTCGACGCAATTTTTAAAGGCTTTGGACCGGAAAGCTTTACGGCCTCGTAAAGCAAGCTCGCGTCCGGCGATCACGCACCGCTAGCTAGCTAGGTGCACACACTTTTTTCCTCTCTCTCTCTCTCTCTCTCTCGTTCATTGCTCGCTGCATCCACACATAAACGTACACGTACACGTACACGCATACCGCACCGGTGGGTATAATATATTAGAAAATCCGACTTTATTGTTTATTGCGCTGTCGGCGCCGAGGAGGCTATCGGGCAGTGAAAAAAAGAGGAGAATCGGCTTTAACGGCCCTAATTTTTCATCAATGCTCCGCAACCGCGCCAAGCCATCAGCAGCAGTATAGCAACAGCAACAGCAACAACAACAACAACAACAACAAGTCCCATTATAGACTCTCTCTCTCTCTCTCTCTCTCTCGCGCGCGCGCGTAGATATCCGTACATACGGGCGCGTGAGTGTAATTGCCATAGTCGTAGGAGGTAATCGCGACAGTTACTAGGCCGGACCGCACTCAATCGATCCTCTCTCTGTCGGACGCACACTACACGGCGTGTCCGCACCGCAAATAAACCTAATCGCGCTCTTGCGGCCAGTAGTAATATGTCGGCGAAAATTCGGCTTCTGTATGCGTCCGCCGCGTTTCTCTCTCTCTCTCTCTCTCCGCTGCTTCTGGCGTCGGTTCAAGCGGAACACATATAGAAGAGAGCGACGGGAAGGCGGTTTTCGCGCCCCCGTTGGCTGGCAGCTCGCCCGGAGACAAAGGATCCACTTGCTGTCGGAATCCGTTTGCGGAACCGAAGAAGAAAACAGAGTCACCCCCATCCGTTCGATTACAGGAAAAAGCTGCGCCATTTACAACCTATACACGAGCTTATAATACACTCTCTCTCTCTCTCTCTCTCTCTCTCTCTCTCGCTCTCTCGGCTATCCGTGTTAGTGTTTGCGTTTGAGGCCTCGTGTATTAGGAGCGATTAATAAATAAAGATATGGCGTGCGCGCTGTACGCTATCGCGTGTCGGTTAATTGCTCGGAGGTAGGAATTATGGCCGGGCAATTTAAAAGCCGAATTATCTCCTTTTCGCCGCCCCAGAGCGAGCAGTGTGTACACACAAGCAGCGCGGTAGAGAGTAGCTGAGTAGCTTATCGCCACGGCATATCTCTGGGTGTATCCGCACACACGAGATAGCCCAGAGATACACAGAGCGAGCGAGACTGTGCTTTTTCGCGGCTGCTTATAAGACACAAGCGGCGACGTATAGCAGCAGCGCTAAATGGGAAAAGTCGAACGTCGTGTCGAATCCGCAAAGCTCGTCATCGTATACGTATACGCGGCTCTTTAATCAAAGACTACTACTTACTCATCAGAGCAATCTCGATGCGGCGGCAGCAGTGAGCGCGCGCGCGCGCTCTCGCGTCTTTCCTCAAGAGAGGAATACCTAATTACAAAATGAGTTTAGGGGGCGCGCGGCTGTTAATGTTAATGAACCTCCCGGAATGCGCGACAATTATTCCCGCCGACACTTTCCTTTGCTCTCACTTCCTCTTTCATACGTATAGGACTGCTGCAGCGCTGCACATACTGTAAATTGCGCTTTTTTTTTCTTGCACTCGGAGCTAAAGCGTTTCTCTCCTCCGATCTTCCGAGTTATTTATAATTCACTGGCATGCAGCTTGCGCGAGTGGCGAGTATGGCTGGAGCTTTTATATATTTTTTAAAAGTCCGCGCGCTGCAAAGCTATTTCATATACGTATGCATTATAAGGTAACTGCACAAAGAAACTGCGCCGCCGCTGCGGGAGAGTAACGAGAGAAGGGGCCAATTTCGCCGCCCGAGAGTGGAAATTATAATTTAACAAAAACTTAACTACGTGCAGAGCAACGACTACGTCGGTGGCTGGCGATGCTGGAAGCAAGGACGGAGCTCTGTGTGTGTGTGTGTGTGCGTGTGTCTTTGAAGAATTTGCCCGGACACAGCAGCTGCGGAATCAAATAAGCAACAAAAGGGAGCTTTTTCGCTTTGTCGTAGAAGCTACTTTTTATTTTCTCATCAAGCGATTCCTTTGCCACTGTGTAGAGCGGCGCGATGCGCAAAGTGCACTTCAAGAGCCAATGGGAGAGAGGATTAGCGCGAGTATAGTAGTAGTCGTTGTGCAGCGCGCGCGCGCAACAATCCTACCGAGTGAAAATAATTGGACGCTAATGAACGCGTTTCGCTCTCTCTCTGAAGCGTGCTCGCGCGCACTCGTTACGGATTTTCAATCAAAAGTTATTTTTCCATCGAGAGCTTTCGAGAGAGAGAAGGGGACTAAAACCACGCGAGCGAGCTGTCTCTCTCTCTCTCTCTCTCTCTCTCTCTCTCTCCAGAGTGGAAAACCGTGTCGCGACACGAGAGGGGGTGGCAGCACAGCCGTTGCGCCGATCATATTTCAGCCAGCGTAACAGCCGAGGCTCTTCGTCTTCGTTCGTCGCTTGTCGTGACGCTCCGTGGCTTAGCTAAATTTTCGCCGGGCTGCATTTTTCATACGCGTCTGACCGAACTCGGATGCCACTACTGCTCTCATGCGTGTAGCCTGCCACACGAGATATTGGACTTCTTATATGCCTAAAGTCATATCGTATATACGAAAGTGCGACGCGTGCCCCGCGCTACACTGCTATTATGTATATGGCCGATCAATTAGAGGATCATTAGCGAGAGAGAGACGCGGCTGAGAGCTGCAGAGGATAAATCACTCGAGAGCTATTTGCTCTATACACGACGACACGCAATCAGCGGCGCTGTTCTCTCTCTCTCTCTCTCTCTCTCTCTCTCTCTCTCTCTCTCCGATGCTTAGGAGCTGATGCTCTACACACCGCTCTGCGCGAGAGAGGAGCGAGTGAGAGCGATTATTTATTGGGAGACTTATTGCCGGAGAGAAGCGACTCTCCCGCGTGCGCTGAATAATGCAAATCTAATTTGAAAGAGCTCTCGTGTGTCCCGAGATGGATAGGCGCGTGTGTATAGTAGTCTCTTTTTCGCGTGCGACCAATTAGTCCGCCGACTTCGATTCAATTATTCATTCAGACCGCCGCGACGATAAAATTCCTCTGTGTGCTCCTCCTCCTCGATGCAGCAGCTCTCCGCTGCCATCATTTATCTGGGGAGCTTTTTTAGCCCCCGTGCGCAAGCGCTTCCAGTGGCAGCAGCAGCAGTGGTAGTAGTCGCGCGCGGACAGCGAAAAAAAAAACCGATTTACTGCGAACGAGCGAGAGAGATATGAGATAAAAACCGAAGCAGCAGACTCGGCGACATTTTCAATCTTCCAAATTTCCACGCGCGCCAGCCCGAGCAAGCAAGCAAGCAAGCATCATGAAACTTGATTAGAAAGCCCGCGGGCATCAAGTCCTTAAATGAAGTTATGCCGGAGAACGGGAGAGAGCGGCAGAGGAGTGGGGGAAGGAGGGACGCCAGACCGCAGCGTCCTCTTTGCGGTCGTGCACATGAGCTCTCGCTCTCTCTCACTCTCTCACTCGCTTTGGTTTATACACCGATATACCGGCGCTCGCTGGCAAATTCTCCACTTGCTTCGAGAGAGAGAGAGAGAGAGAGAGAGAGAGAGAGAGAGAGAGGCAAGAGTCCGTTAACGTCAAAGCGTATCGATTTCCAGATAGTCAATGCACGCGGCAGCGGCGGCTCTCTCGCTCTGACTTTGCTTCGCTACACGCTCTCTATTCAAAGGAACTGCTGCATGACGGCACTTAGATTACGGCCCCGTATCTGCGCGCGCGCACACACACACACACAGAGCGGGACGGCTTATAACTTTTAGCGGTACTCCAGTACTACTCAATTACTATCATCTTAATAGCTGACGGAGAGGAGAGGATATGCAGCGCCGCTCCGATCGAGAACCGACAGCGTTATCCAGCTCTAGCTGCTAGATAGTAGTAGTAGTAGGAGTAGTGCTATATAAATTATAGGGCTCAGAAAATTCTTTCCCGCGCAATTTGCCACCTGCGCTTGGCCCTCGTCCAAAGTACACACACGCGCTCGCGCACTCGTCCTGCATATAAATCGCGAAATATTTCAAGCCGCAAACTGCATTTTCGAGAGAGAGAGAGAGAGAGAGAGAGAGAGAGAGAGAGAGAGAGAGAGAGAGAGAGAGAGAGAGAGAGAGAGCTGGTATAAATACACCCCCAGCGCAGACACACAAGCTCGCAGTGGGAGGGAGTGTAATTATACAAATCGCGATTGATGCGGCCTTATCATTTCACGCTAGAGGGCGCTGCCAAGCTCTAGGTATAGCCCTGGGCACACACAGCGCGCGCGGAGGTGTATAGCTTAGAGAGAGAAAGGAGCTGCTACATCCTCCCCGGCTTTATTGCATTCTTCAATTAAGCACCAGCGGCGCGCGCGCGCGCGCGAGCTCTTTACTGCAAGTGCGCTTTGTAGCTGCGCGTGGCTCGTTTGTGTAATTAACGGCTGGGTTCGCACGCCGCAGCGAACACGCCGTACATTCCCTTGCTGCTCTCTCTCCCTCTCTCTTCGCTAATCTCATTTTTATTATTCTTCCACTCTTTCGCTTCTTTGCCAGAGGCAGATTGATCAAGCTTGTATTTTAAGCACCCGATGTACATAGACACATATAGATATAGAGAGACAAGTTTATCGTAGCTGGAGGGGCTGACGGCGTCAGGTATTTAGAGCGACGACGAGTAGTAGCTTTCCATTAGTCAAACTCGTCGAAAGCTGCGCGTTGTTTGCACGTGACGTGATTTTAGGCTGTGCGAGCTTCTGAGGCTCTCTATAGCTCTGTATAAGCAAACGACAACGACAAGTCACGAGAGCGCAACTTTATTCATTGATCCCTGGCCACTAGGGGGCGCGCCGGCTGCTGTTATTTCAGTCTCGTCCTCGCCCAAATGGACCCGGGCTATACACTGCGGCTTCTGATATTATTTCAAGGAGCCAGGGAAGAAGATGATATTCAACGTTTACCGAGTATGGCTCCTGCTGCTGCGGGTATCTACACAAAGCGTGTGCAGCGGGTATTCAATGCGGCCACTGTGCGGCGACGGCAGCTATTGAATGCGAATGTCTCCTATGTGCGGTCTCTCTATACACACAGGTGGGAAAAATTTTCACTTGCGGTATACCCTAAGCAGCCGGAGCGAGACTCCGTGCAGTGTGCGGTATTGTCGGTTTTCCGTCGGTAAACCGCGAATCGAGTCTTGCCCCTCCATCCATATACTAATTATGCTCGAACCGCAATTACCGACTGTCGGTGCAGCCGCTACTGCTGCTGGCTAGTGCTAAGACGGCGGCCGACAGGCGAATCCACGGTATCTACATTAATACGTGCACTCGGTGAAATCGGGTTAATTGCCGAGATCTGAAATCCGATTACATATCTGCCTACTACGTGCGTTGCATGCGTTTGGCTATTAGCGCAGCTATATAACTGTATATACGTCTTCGGTCTGCAGGGAAAGCCTCTCCACCGCAGAGCATGTGGGCGGTGTGTTTATATACGCGGAGCTATTATGAGCCACATACAAGAGTTTAGCTCGGCCTCGAAAATGCGCTGTAAGTGAGAAAAAGCGAGGACAGAGGCGCGTGTAATGCGTACAAGTAGCTGCGGCTATACGCGAGAGGTGGAGAGTACAGTGCGAGAGAGAGAGAGAGAGAGAGAGAGAGAGAGAGAGCGGGTGGAGAAAAGCTGCTTGCGGGACTTGCGGAAGCTCGGATTAGCGCCCGAACTGACATGCTGCGCGCGCTAAATGGGATGCAAAGTCGTCGTCGTCGACGACGACGAGAGAGCGATGTATATCCTCCACTTGCCATTACTTACTTCCGCGAGCGACGATTCTCGCGCGCATTAATCGGGGCCCAAGTGGCGGAATGAATTCGCGATTTTCCACGAGAGGGCTGCTACTAGCGCTGTTACCGCCGCGAGGGATAGAGAGAGAGGAAGAGGAAAAATCGCGCAGCGCGAAAAAGAGCAAGTTGACTCGGGGCAAACAAAAGTAATGGAGGTGCGAGGAGTCGGAGGAGAGAGAGAGAGAGAGAGAGAGAGAGAGAGAGAGAGAGAGAGAGCTTAACTGCGCGCCTCCATATATACCTATACGTATAGGTGTTGCGAGAGCGCGTTGGCTGCAGTAAGGTAAAGAGTTGAAGGTAAACAGTAGCAGCAGCGGCGGCGGCGGCGGTGCGGCGGGAGATAGCGAGAGCGAAATCGAGAGAACAAGAGAAAAAGAGGCGATAGAGAGACGAGTAGAGAGCCATTGTTGCGAGATGTGGGTCAGCTCTCTCTCCGTCTCGCTGTTTAGTTCCGCTGCAGGCGCGTATATACCATTGCACTGCAGCAGAGGCGCATCGAGTTCCAGGACCGGACGAGCGCACCAAGACAGTCTCTTTCTCTCTGTATACGTGTATCGCGCAGCCAAGTTATTCAATATTAAAAGCCCAGAGTGATAGGCTACCGGGACGTTCAACTCGCGCGAGCGAGCGAGCGAGAGAGAGAGAGAGAGAGAGAGAGAGAGCTTTGTGCGCGTGCGAGCTGTCAAGACACTTTCTGCCGGCGAGATAGCATTCACGTGTACAGTGTGTAATATATAGTCTCGGGCCTCGGCCCGATTTAATGGAAAGAGCGAGAGAGCGAGAGGGAATATACGCGCATTTTCGATAATTTTATACGGCTCGAGGCCATATTTGCTGTAGCAGCTCTTGGAATTACAGTCGGCTTGATTGAGCTGCACTACTGCAGTTTAACGTCAGTCAGATTCCTCGACGCTATCTGCAGCTTATTTTCTCTCTCTCTCTCTCTCTCTCTCTCTCTCCCACTGGCGCGTATAAGCTCACGATGCTGCTTCCATTAATTAGACAAACGCAGAGAGGGAGAGAGATGCAGGGGAGTTTCCCAAATTATAACTGCGAGCATTTTTCATCCCCGAATCCAAGCTTCATTTGATTAATCGCCCAGCAGCTGTATACCTGTATACATCGAAAGAAAAGGCGAGGACGCTCGCGCTGCACATATACATCCTCTTTCGCTCGGCGCTCTTACATTTTTGCGGGGCCGAACTTTCAATCGGCGGAATTCAATAAAGCTTCGCTCTTCCTCCCTTCCTCTCGCATCTCCTTCTTCTATCTCTCGAGAGATAGACGATAACTTTATTGTCCAACACTTCGTCGCTCAAAGTGCCGCCGCCGTTGCCGCCTCTTCCTCCTGCAGCAGCAGCAGTGAGGATAATCGATCGATATCCCCCCCCCCCTCCCGCTCTCTTGCGTTGGGCGCCACTTACACGCGAGTGTTGACTTTTCATTTGATTCGAGAGGCTGCTACTGCTCTTGAGCCTTTACCGAAAAAAAGCCCTCACTAAGGCAGCGCAGGCCTCTTAATAATATATCAAGTCGAAAACGACTGTTATTAATAGGAGGGAATCCGGCGGCGGGGCCATTCTTCAGAAAGTTTGCGAGCGGTTCACCGCCGCGCGCGAGCTGCAGCCGCCCGGTAATATCTGCAGAGCTGTAAAATAAATCGTCCCGACGCCGCTCGCTAGCTAGCTCTCCCCTAGCAACTATTGTCGCGAAGAAAATCCTCGGGCTTTTCACTCTCATTCAGCGCAAACAATGCCCCCCTATCCTTCCCTTCTCTCGCTCTTTTTAATCCTAATTTTCGCGCGAAAAACTGATCCCTGACATTTGGCCTAGCGCACACGGACGCGTGCGGCAACGGCGACGGCAGTTCAAATATTTGTCGGCGTAGCCTCATTTTGCCGTGTATTGCAAAGGTTGAGCGAGAGAGAACGGGAGAACGTCGACGCGCGCGACGAAGGCAGCTCAGCGCAAAATCAATTTGTCATTCAAATTGCGCGCACGAGCGCGATTCTCCGTTTGATCGCGGCTGCTCTCCTTGTTTATCCGATTAAATCCGCAGCTGGGCGCAGTTTCTTCGCGCCTTTTTCTCTCTACCTCTATATACTGCTCTCGCCTATATCATGATTCAGCAGCAGCAGCAGCAGCAGCTCTCGAGTGCGCTGCACCGCGAGAGAGCTCTACATATACCTATATATATATATATATATATACTCCCAAGGGAGTTTATGACCGCAGAGCAGAATTTCCGGCGGTATGTGTACAGCAGCAGTTCTCTCTCTCTCTCTCTCTCTCCCTGCGCGTGTTTATCTTGGACTAGGCTAATGTTTTTCGCGCGCGCGAGAGTCTACGTAGTTACAGGAGGAGCCAATTATCGAGTAGTGAGAGCTCGGCGTACTTTTTGCGGATTTAACGAGTTGCGTCTAATGAAAAATAAGCTCTCACGTCGTTTCGGCTGTTTTAACGAGCCGCCGGAAATTGTTAAACCCTATCCGACATTACAAACTTTGCGCTCTCGCGCTGGCTGTAGCTCACAGGTACGGCGGCTTTTCTCCTGGGCGTAGCCGCCACCGCCGTCCTCGCTCAGGGTTAAACGAGTTAGACTTTGCGCTACGCGCGGGAAACGCTAACTTTAAGCAGTAAATGAATTGAGTAGACGAGGCAGATGAGCTTCTCTCTCTCTCTCTCTCTCTCTCTCGGCTTCTCATCCTCAGCTCTCTCTGAAATCATTTTATTCGGCCGTCGTCGCATAATTTTTTCTCTCCTTCTTTTTTTTTCCTTCACAACTCGACGGCAGCAGCCACCGCGGCGCTGCTTTTCAAATTAATCAAACTCGTCGAGCTGGCTGGGGGACAGCTGCGTATCTATAGACACAGTCGCACAGCGAAAGGATAAGCTCTCTGCAGAATGGAACTATCCGTGGGGCAGAGAGGTGGCGATTAACGTGCGCTCGCGCGCGCGAGAGGGGAATCCAGGTCAAGCTAGCCGCTTTTCGCGAGCAATCGAATAGTGGCCCTCTGACTCGATTAACTTCCGGTCGAAGAAGCGCCGATTGTTTAGCACAGAGAGAGAGAGAGAGAGAGAGAGAGAGAGAGAGAGGGGGCTCACACCCTCTCCTCTCCTCTCTTTCATCAAAGCTCAAAGCCGAGGGAGGACGAATTGCAGAAGAAATTCAGCTGAATCAAGTCGGCGCGCGCTTCGCTGAAAGGACGGTATATAGGTGTCGAGTAGTCCCGTGGACTTTAAGCGCGATTAAAATCGGGCTCTTTCACCTGTTCATTTTCCCCGAGCGAAAATAAAAGTCGCGAGAGAAAGAAAAATAAAGAAGTCCGGCGGCGGCAGCCCTGTTTCAACTGAGCTACTCCACTTCCCCGGGGAAATGTGGCAAACGAAGAGGAGAGAGAGAGAGAGAGAGAGAGAGAGAGCGAGGGCTCTGTGCAGCAGCAGTAGTCGCCAAATTCCAGGCTGATTCGTGGAATTAAACGCTTCTGTCGCATCGCCGAATCCGTTTAACGGAGCCATTTCGTACTGGCGCCGCCACAGCGCCATTCATCTGCTTGCCATATCCGCAGCTGTGTTCGTGTTAGCGCGCGCGTGTGTGTGTATGTTCGTCTCTGTCTCTCGGCTCTCGCATCCATTTCCGTCTTGGTCCCTCACGCTCGGCTAAAGTTAAGCTAAACCAATAGCTCTCCCTCTCTCGCTCTGCAGCAGCAGTGGGACGTAAGCTTAATGGCAGCCACTAGAGGAGCAATGATTCCTGAGCCCCTGATTCTCCAGTGTGGGCGTCGCACTGCTGCTTTAATAATGCCAATCGCAGCGCTTGCTAAAAAGATGAGCCGCTTTCTCTCTCAGCTCTCCGTCGCAGCATGGTACGTGTAATTGCGTTAACGTCCAGCAGCAGCAGCATCAGCGCCGGCTGCGGAGAAGGCCAAGAGAGAGAGAGGGAGAGAGAGAGAGAGAGAGAGAGAGAGTATCGGACCGAGGCATTATCCGTCTCTGCAGTGTGGAGGTTCGCCGGTTCTCTTCTCATCAGGCTCTTGCTTTACGCTGCGCGCTATATGGTATAGAGCGAGCGGCAGGGCTGCACAGTACGCGCCAAGCGACCAAGCAGCTAGTCCCGGCTTTGATAATGCTGATTGGAGTTTGGCTTGGCCGAGGCGCTGCTGTGCCGGCTATCCTCCGCTCTCTCTCTCTCTCTCTCTCTCTCTCTCTCTCTCTCCCTCTCTCTGCAATTACTGCATCTTGTTTCACGGCTCCAATGGATTGCATCCACCCTGCGGAGCTCTGCTCAGAGAGCTTGCGCTCGCTACATACACACCTATGCCTGCGCACGCATATAGTTATAATGGCAGGGAGAGCAAGTGTCAAATCGGCCGAACAATGAAAGCAATTAACCTGCAGCGCTACTACTGCTGCTACGAGCAGAGAGTTAAAAAGCTGAAAAACCGAGGCTGCTGCTGCTGCTGCGGCGCGCTGAAATAATTAACGGACGATCCAACTTTAATGAGAAAGTTCCCGCGGTTAGTCAATAGTTTGCGCCTGGCATACACTCCCTCTGTTCTCTCTCTCTCTCTCTCTCTCTCTCTCTCTCTCCCTCTCTCCAAAGATGGAAATATCTCTCTCGTCGGCGGTGGTGGCGGCGGTAGACAAGGATAAGCTTCTTCTTCTTTCGCTGCGCGAGGATTGTTTAGTCTCTGTATCAATTGAATTTCACAGCTAGCTTCGTCCCTTCCCGCGCGGCTGCTAATATTGGTGTCGCGCAAACAGTTTGGTCTCGCAGCTGCAGCGCGGCTAAACTCGGGTCAGTTTCGAGGAGAGCTTTCTCTCTCTCTCTCTCTCTCTCTCTCTCTCTCTCCCCCCACGGATTTCCGGCAAGTTTGCCAAAGTGAAATTTACGGCGGGGACCGCTACGCCGCAGAGCCGCGAGCTTTTACTTAATATTCCGATGACACGAAGCTCCCTCTCTCTCTCTATCCCGATGTGAAAAATCAGAAGCATTTACAATCTCGCCGAGCGGGGGATAGAAAAGAACGGTGCTGCAGCTTCTTCCCTTTGAATTTTTCGCGCAACCCGCGCGCGCTGCTCCTTTGTGTTTCTCTTTCCGCGCGCCCATTTATTCCGCGGCTGCTGCGGATCGAAAAACTTTTCGACAAGATGAAATGCAGATTGCGCGAGCGCGGGCCCTTTGAAAAGAATATTCGTGTATACTGCATTATAAACGAGCCGCGACGAATTTCGGTTAAATAAATAAATAAATATACGTATATTCGCTCGATTGTGTATATGTTAATATAAAAGCTGCGCTGCATCGCGCTCGTATATGTGCATGTATGGATAAACAAGCGTCAAAGCGCGCGTGGGCGGCGTTAAGCACACAGGCGCGCGAAAGATAAATAATTCATGCGTACATACGCGGCATATTTGTTTTTCTGCATCACACGCTCATACGAAGCAGCAGCAGCAGCAGCGGCAGCAGCGGTGACGGCGGCAGAGCGGCAGCTCATTCGTCACGTTTCAATATATAACTATGAGCGAGTAGGCCCGTGCGGAATGTCGCCTTGCAGGAGAGAGAGAGAGAGAGAGAGAGAGAGAGAGAGAGAGAGAGAGGGACCAGAAGAGCGGAATTCCCAAGGGTGAAAAACGACTTTTACTCTTTGAGGGAGGCAAGTTCGAAGGCAAGTGCCCTCAATTTCTCATCCGTTTGCGCTGACGATGTAGCAGCTGTGTACCTATAGCGCGACACGTCGACGGCAGCAGCAGCAGCAGCAGCTACTCTTTCTCTCTCTCACTCGCTCGCTCGCTTCCTCTACGCCGCGGAGTAGAGCTTTTCAGGCCGCAGCAGCGATGAAATGGATTTCCCCTCTAATCGAGCAACGAGTAATATCGAGCGCCGCAGCTGCGCGCGCAGAGAGAGAGAGAGAGAGAGAGAGAGAGAGAGAGAGAGAGAGAGAGAGCTGATTTATTAGCTAAATCTCTCCGGGCCGCGCGCGCGTGTTTTACCTAAACTTTTCGCTCGATGTATGCGCAAGATGTGTATTTTTCACACACAGGCATGTTATACAATAGAGCCCTACGGGTGTCTGCATGGGTGTATAGCTATATACGTATACACACGCATGCGGGTGTGTAGAGCAGCGATGGAAACCGCAGAGTCGCGACAAATGCGCGCGTGGGTCGGGCGCAAGTTGCGCGATAAGTTAGGCGAGAGCGAGCTGCTGGGAAGTATAGTTCTCTGCGAGGGAGAGTAGAGAGTGTCGACAGTGACCGTTCGGCTCTCCGCGCTTGGTTTCCACTGCTGTTGCTCGAAACTCGAAAACTCGACGGGGGGCGCCGCCAGCGCCTGTGTGAAATAAAATCGATATGCCCGGCTCTCTCTCTCTCTCTGCACACTCTGCACTTTTAACTCGCTTCTGCGGAGCGATATAGCCCCGTTGCATCCTTATGTGTCTAGTATACTACTACTACTACTACTGGTGTATAGTGAGCGGCCGTGACGTACGGCCTCTCGCGCTTTTTCCCCGTATGCGCGGACGCTAATTAAAACTTTATTTCGACGCGGGCGTTTCATCTTCCTCTGAATTTTCTTGCGACGCGCGCCGGGCTTCTCTCATTTTATTTTCTCGAAGAGAGAGAGAGAGGGAGAGAGAGAGAACGGAACGTGAGGAGAATAAGAGCCGGACATACGCGCTGGAATTCTCTCTCCGATGATATGGGATATATTTACTCTACTTTTTCTCTCGCTCTCCGCGCACACGGGCTTTTTCTTACGCACCGATAAAAATAAGGTCGTTTGAAAAATGTCCCCCGCCTTGTTTATCCGCATAGAGACACCTGCGTGTCGTCTCTATAGAGCTCTCCGTGTAATTACGATCAGCCGGCGAGTAAGACGGATGACAAATGCGCTACGTCGTCGCGGGACTTTTTATCGTCGCTTGAATTCGCGAGTTTTATTCGACGGTCGAAAGAGAGAGAGAGAGAGAGAGAGAGAGAGAGAGAGAGAGAAGCGAGACCCTACTTTGAATTCCGCTGCAGCCCCGACGCTCTCGCTTATTTACATAAGAAAAGTAGCGGCATGTTTATTCGAGCCGAGGGCGGAGTATACGCGCGTATTCGTAGGTATAGCGCGCGCAGCCATTGAAATTTCATAATAAATGTCGCTCTGGGAATGAAGATGGAGCGAGAGAGCGGCGCACACGTGCGCGCCGTCGCTTTTCGACTTTTGAATAAAAGCGAGAGCCCGCACCTCCATACTCTCTCTCTCTCTCTCTCTCTCTCTCTCTTCCCTGGCGTTGTTCTTGCCGCCGAGAGAGAGAGAGAGAGAGAGAGAGAGATTACTTGGCGGGCAGTTCGGAACTACTCGACAACTTCATCGGCGGCCGCAAAAAAGATTCATTAGACCCTCGGCTCTCTCGCTCTCTCTCTCTCTCACGCTCTCTCTCACTCTCTCTCTCTCTCTCTCACACGCGAACGCATTAGTTGCGGAATTTCGAGAGCTAGTCGCGACTGTGCCCGTATATATACGCCCAGCTGCACACGCGTTATATAGATATACACTTCTGAGTAGCAGCGAGCGAGAGCGCAGAGAGCAGCAGCACGTGCTCGTATCATCCGCCGAGGGAGCCTCAAGGGAGTGTAACCCCTTCAGCGGGAAACTCTCACTACAGCAGCGGAGCAGCAGCAGCACAGCCTTCATCCACTTCATCCAGCTTCTCGTGTCGAGGGCGTCGGGGCTACTCCCTCTCTCAGCTATAGACTAAATCAAGTTCCTCTTTCTCTTTTTTTTCGCAGCGCTATGCATTTTTCTCGCGCGCGCAGATTTGGATGTACAGAGAGAGAGAGAGAGAGAGAGAGAGAGAGAGTAGTGTCTGCAGGGTGAGGGAGACAGTCTAACCGCGGATCGATCCGAGTAGAGCGAGCTTTAGTCTCGATGAGACTCGAATAATTCCCGGCGCCGCGCGCTGTGCTCACGGATAATTAAGGAAGTTTTGTCGGGACAATCAGGGAGAAGGAAGCCCGTTCTGGTTTCTCGATTTTGCGATGAGCTCGATGTCGCTGCTGCTGCTGCCGCTGCTAGTGGTCTACCCGAGGAATGTCAATACTACCGGCGAACTTTGCTGCGATTGCAGTACGTAGCTGTGTTCCCCTCGACGTCTCTGCTACGAAAATACGTCGGGCTGTTTACCAACTTTGCCCCGTCGTCCGTCGCGTCTTTTTCATATTTTCGATAGAGTTATACAGCCTCTTTCCATATACGACCCACACACTGCGGGGCGGTCTGTGTGTGAAAAGATGCACACGTGGGTTATCCGCCCCGCGCGAGCGCGGCGCCATTGTGCATTAGTCACGGGTCACTTCAAGCTAGCTGCTCTCTCTCTCTCTCTCTCTCTCTCTCTCAAAGTGCCGCTCCTCGCGCGAGCGCGTGTATGTGGTGTGCACACAAAAATAACACGCCGGCGAAAAAGCCGCGACAAAGACCTTTTCTTTGCCAAGGCGTCGTTGCCGCACACTTCACTGGCGCTCTGTGTGTGTGTGTGTGTGTGGGGGTCAACTGCTTTTTAGCTATAATAATTATTATACACACTATACGCTCGCTCTATCTCTCGAAGCACGAGGTTGTGTATAGCGTTCAATTAAAAGGACGTTAATGAGAATCGAGTGCGCATTATATTGCGCGTGCGACGGAGCTTATTCCACACACGCATATCGGGGGCGGGAGAGTTCGGTTTGTAGTATTTAATCAATGCGAACTTGATGGATCGAATAAATATTTCCCTAATTAATGCCTCGCGCGCGTCTAATTGAGGCTATTCCGGTCCGCGAACGAATATTCGGGGCGAGTATTTAATTAACGACCGCGTCCTCCGCCTACGTCTATCGCAATTGCCATTATTTTCGTATACATACAGCGCGCAAATCCACATCTCGCTCTCTCGAATCGTACAATTATAACGAGAGAGAGAGAGAGAGAGAGAGAGAAAAATTGCTATTCACGTGAGCGCTCGCGTATTTTTTTCCTGGGCTTTGCCGACAGAGAGGAGAATTCGGGGAACGCGAGGGGACCTTTAAATGATTTCCGACATCGGCGAAAAATCAGCGGGGGAGAAAGTCGTCGTCGTCGTCGTCAGCGCTCAAAGAGTCGCGCAGTGTCGGGGAAACATGAGAGAGAGAGAGAGAGAGAGAGAGAGAGAGAGAGAGAGAGAGAGCTTGCGCCCTATCTGTAGGCCATGCACGGATGAAATTCTGAATGGTAACAACCCCTTTAAAAGTCACATTGCTTTGCATTCCTCGTTCCGTCCTCTCTCTGCGGCTCCTGCACGCCGTAGAGAGGGAGAATAGGATATTCGCGACGCTGCGGTGCGACTGGTACTCTTTTTATTTTCCTCCTTCGCTTCCCTTCTTCTTCTTCTTCTTCTTCTTCTTCTTCTTCTTCTTCCAGCTCCTCTTCCTCCTGCTGCGCGCGACTATATCCTTTGGCATAATCCGCGACGACGTCGGCGGTGGCGACCTACAGGCTGCATACTTGATTCCACTTAATTAGAGTCGTTTAACGCTTTGCGGGCGAGCGAGCGGGAATTTAAAATTTCTTCCTATTATTCTTGGCTTCGCTTCTTCCTCTCTTGGCTGCTCCTGTATATGGCAGATAAGCCGTGTATAAGAGTATATATAGCTTCTTTGTATAGATAGCCGCGTAATGGATGAGTGAAAAGCAAGAAGCAGTGATAAGCTCGGCGCTGTGTGTATGTGTGTGTATATACATCATATTGGAGGGCTGCGCGCAGGTTATATATAGGATCCCCTCGCTTGCCGCCAATGCCGCCACAATCTAGGCATTATCGCGCGCGGGCGCGTATAGAGCGAAACGCAAATGCTCGCGGCGGCGGCGGCGGCGGCGGCGGCGGCGGCTCGAGAGACCAGACTCCATCTGGATTATCTTCACTGATTTAATTTATTACCGGCTGATATTACCGGCTGATATAGTCGCTCGCTCTCTCGTCGGCTCCTGAGTTATGGCTGCTTACAAAGGCCAAGAGAGCTGCCGCCACCGCCGGGAGAATTAAGAGCCGCCTACGCCGTTATATACACACATACACCCACGTACGCATATAAAGCAATTTCATCGCTCGCTCGTCCTCGTCCTCGTCGTCGACGTCGTATATGGGATTTCGTTTGTATTCGCGCGTCTATTAGGCACAACTAGAGAGTGAGGTGAGCCGTAATAACGATCGGGGGCTCGTTCGAGTCCGAGCTATTTCATCGCATCTCCTTACTCGGATACCTTATGGCCTCGTTATCTTGAAAGGCCGCCGCGCTCGCTCTCTCTCTCTCTCTCTCTCTCTCTCTCTCTCGGGTCGTCGCGCGCGGCGCTCCAGCCGCCGAGAGAGACGTGTGCAGCCCTCCCCCCCTCTCTCTCTCTCTCTCTCTCTCTGGCACCTATCGTTACGACTACTGCTACGGCACTGCCAGACTGCGCGCGACTGTTGAAAATCATATTTTTCTCGCGGCGGATTTGTAATTTGCCGAAAATACGAGTTGCCCGTGCACGCGCGCGGGAAAAGTTATGCGCGCTGCGAAATGAGCTCTCCCTCGGCATAATATATTAGGGGGATGCTACCGGCGCTATACTGCTGCAGCCGTTACTTCTAATATCGCCAAGTCAGAGAGTAGAGGGGCATTCCTTTCCACTAACTTTGTATAAAACTCGAGTGAGCGCGCGTCCGAGAGAGGGAGTATCTATAGCAGTATAGCTCTCTGCTCGGTCTGAAGGTATCGCGTCGATGCTGGTTAATAATCGCAGACCCAGGGGAGAGAGAGAGAGAGAGAGCCGCTGAGCCATTATCGCTGGCGCGTAAATCACAAAAGCGCCAAACATTCGTTAGCCAGGACGCGGAGCATGAAATACCGGGAACAAGCGCCTATTCGTTCGCTCTCATCTCGTGTATAGCTGCCTTTGCTGCATGCAGCAGTAGCAGTCGAGAGCAACCCGTATACCTAGTTCCGCTTGGCGAAGCAAATTCGTCCTATTGGCTTTACCGCGCTACTACTCGTCTGCAGCTCGCGCGCGTATCTAGACTGGAAAGAGCGACTTACTCTTGTGTGCTGCGCGTGGGTGTGTGGAATGCGAAATATATTAGCGAGCATTTGTGCGAGCTTTGTGCGAGCATTTTTCAAGAAAACTCACCCTCTCCTCTATACAGGCTTGTACTGTAGAGCTTTGAGAGTCGGTTGCTCTCTCTCTCTCTCTCTCTCTGCGGTGTTGCCGACGCGCAGTTATCCAATTGCCGGGGATATGCCGACAATCAAATTTCCCTGCTATTCGAGCTCGCCGGCTTAACTCTCCATGGCCATGGAGAGAGAGAGAGAGAGAGAGAGCGCGCTGCCCTCTCGTAATGTTTCTCACTGCTATTCCCCCGCGCAGCAGCAGCAACAGCAGCTCGTTCATTCTCGCGGCGTCGGCGGTGGCCATCATAGCGCTAACTGTGTTTCGCCTTAATTAATGTCTAATTGGAAATTTTGCTCGGGGCCTGTGTAAGCGGCCAGCCGCGCGTGTACCAATAAAAGCTCGTTCCGCCGCGACCCCGAATTTGACGATCTCTATGCGCTTCGGCGCCACGGATATATAGAGGCTTTTCCAATCATGTCGCGTAGAGTATATAGAGCTGCTGTAGAGCAGCAGTCGCTGTATGACGATTGGATTAACTCGCTTGATCTTCTAGCTGCCGAGCGCGCGCGCGCGCGATCGCGGAAATGTGAAAAACTTTGAGACGGAAAAAGTTGGCCGATCTATACTTATTTACCTTGATCAGCGGCGGCAGCGCTAAGGCAGCGACTCTCTTTTTCTCCTTTTATTAATCAACGAGTTATTTGCTGCGCGGAGCTGCTACGACGGCAGTAGAGAGACGAGGGCCGTAAGCAGATGGCAAGCGAAGAAGATTGCCACTGCAGAGAGAGAGAGAGAGAGAGAGAGAGAGAGAGCTGCGCGCTCCGTAGCTCCTTATTCGCTTTCCAATTATATTACGCCCTCTCACTCGCTCTCTCTTCCTCTGTGTTGGAGCGGCTGCTTTTGAAGTAGCTGCTACACAGCTTGCGCCGCCGCGGCTCACTTGAAATTTCCATTTCTTTCGCGCCACAGCCAACGCGATACACGCGCCGTGCACACAGTGTGGCTGAAATGGATTTTCAATAAAGCAAAAAGTTTTGAATTTCGTTAGAGGGAGAATGGCAGTAGTATAGCTAGTCGTGGCGGCGGCCGCTTGAAAAACGGGGTCGCGAGCCGTTGTACAAGGGGCCGCCGACGGCGCGCGCGGAGAGAGTCGGTATGAGAGAGGGAGAGGAAAATTTAACGGGCTTGGAAAATTATCGGAAATGTTTCGGCCCGGCAATATCAGCCCCGGATATGCCGGACTGATAAAGCGAAGAGAGCGAGGAGCGTGTGCACTCTCGGATATTAAACGCGTCCCCCCCCCCCCTACTTTTCAACACTTGGCCCCCCATATACTATACCGAGAGCGCGAATTATTATTATTCCAGATCCTTGCGCTTATATTGGCTCCTAATCTCTATGCAAAGGCGCGGCGCTCTCGATTATTATTATTATTTTTATTGGCTAGGGGACGAGCTCCTTCGATCGCTGTTATAAACGCCGGACAGCTCTCGCTCTATATAGGGGGGCTGACTGCCTATAACGAAATAATCGAGCCCATTCACGAGGCTGCGGCCGCACATCCCTCTCTCTCTCTCTCTCTCTCTCTCTCGCTGTTATTCCTGTCCGACAAAAGATCGCCGTACACGCGAGCGGCGATGCAGCTTTTAGCTATAGCCCCCTATCCGGAAAGTTTAAATTCACTTGGCCGCGGCATACATTTAAACTTTTTTCCCGCGCGTGACGTGTACAGGGGGGGGGGGATTCGAAATAAGTCGGTATAATGCATCGGCGTCCAGATTCGAGGCGAAGCTCGTCGCGGGGGAGGAACATTTCCATGTAAGAAGCTTTGTATAGTTGAAGCGCAACTCTCGTAGCTGCAGTGTGTCAACAAAGTTTGCGCGCGCGTCGGCAGCGTCTAATGAGCTTTCATGTTGCCGCGAATGGCCGTCGCGTCGCAGCTTCGGAGAAAAAAAGAAAATTCAATTACCCCACGCGGCCTTGCGCACTGATGTGTATACGCGTACGAAAGCTCTTTCGCGTCGATATTGCCCTAGCGAGGAAGGAGAGTACAGAGAGAGAGAGAGAGAGAGAAAGAGAGCGCTGAGTCGGTCGAAATTTTCAGCCGTGCAGCCAACTTTTCCGAGATTGCCCCCGCCTCTCTCTCGCGAACGATGACAATAAAACGATCGACGGCGGCGTAGCAGCAGCGAAAAGTGGAATAGTCAAAATAGTCGAAATTCCTCGCTCTCTCTCTTTTCCCTCGGAATTATGCACACCTGGATAACTACGTGCGCGTATAGAGGAGAGGGAGGAACAAAGGTAAAATATGATATTGCTCGAGAGAGGGAGAGAGAGAGAGAGAGAGGAAAGCCGTGCGAGGGAACAAATGAGAAAGCCGAGAGCTTATATTGCGTGGAAATATCAGCTCGAATCACAGAGAGCGAGTGCACAGACAGGAGAGGAGCAGGAAGAGAGCGAGAGGAAGGAAGGAAGTTGACTCGGCGCTAGTGCGCGCGCTGCGCAGCTTTTACTCTTTATTTCCTCGCGCTACCGCCGTAGAGAGGAGGAGTAGGAGGCGAAATAAAAGTTTGCTCGCAGGCGAAATCGTCCAAGTACGTACTCGTCTTTTCAGGCGGCGAACCGCTTCGGAACTTTCGATACGCCTTTCAAAAATTTCAGTCCTTTCCGAATCTCGCTCCCACTCCCTGTCCCAGTGTGTGCGGCTGCAAAGAGCTCCCGCCCGCCCCCCACCCCCCCCACCCCTCTCTGTATGTATATATCGAGGTGGAATAGGTGGAGAGATGAAGTAGAAGTAGGCGAGTGAAAAAGAGCAGAAGCGGCCTGGATATGGCACACACCCACACACAGAGCTACAGACTGAGTGATTCGTTTCTTGTTTTGTCATATCTCGACTGCTGCTGCTGCTGCTGCTGCTGCTGTGCGCAGGTATACAGCTGCGGCGAAACTTATTCCCAAACAGCGGTGCTGCTACAGCTGCGAGTAACAAGTTGCGCGGGGCCGCAAAAAGTGAATTACACTTTCACGGATCGATGCAGCTTTCCGCGCAATACACACGCCCGCACGAGAGAGAGAGAGAGAGAGAGAGAGAGAGAGAGAGAGAGAGAGAGAGATGATCAGGGAGAGCTGAATTTAAAGTCGCGTTTAATTAGCATTTAGCGGTGCAGCGCGCGAGAGCATCGAGAGAAGGGGGGAAACTGCATTGTCGGCGGAAAATCGGGGCTGCTGTAGCGCAGCGCGAAACGCGATAGCCGCACGGCTCCGCTGCGCAAAGATTCCCGGCTCCGATTTCCGAGCCGTACACTCGGCCATATTTCAATCAGCTCGACCGGTTGAAAATTTCATTACGCAACGCCCGCGTTACATAATACTAATGGAAAATCCGGCTGCACATTTATATCGCTGTACGCGTATACACACACTGGTCGAGGAGAGAGAGAGAGGGAGCTGAGGGTGTCGGGTGTAAAATAAATAAAAGGCTAAATAATTGATGGCACGAGAGGGAGAGACGAATACCCGCTCGCTCTCGCAGTTTGAAAGTTCGGAATGCCTCGGTCCATAGTAGAACGCTCGGGAATTCCGTGAGCTTGAATTCTCGATTCCTCGCTTTTCCATTTTCAGAGAACGGCAAGCGCGCGCGGAGATACGAGTACAGTGTAGAGCTTTATTCTATAGATCTGCGCAGCAGTTCGGTTCAGTTCTGTGTCTCGCTCTCGTCTATACACCGCGTGCGGCTCGCTCGCTCTCTTTCTCTCTCCCTCTCGGCAGGTTTACAGAGAGGGAGACGACGACGACGACGACGACGCCTGTGTACTGCAACGATAGAGCAAACTTGGCGTCGAACAGCTGTGGGGAATGTATCGTCGTTATTTGTTCTCGAGCGAACTTCCTCTCTCTCTCTCTCTCTCTCTCTCTCTCTCTCTCTCTCTGCAGCTATAGCTCGCTGGCTCCGTTCTTGCGTGGCGACCGAAAGACATCGCTCGGCATTACCTGCCAGCGTTCCTTGTCATTTAACACGTCCCAGTAACGAGGCTAACCGGCAGCCAGTTTATGGCTCCGGAGCTTTTCACCTTCCGCTAGATACTCTCTCTCTCTCTCTCTCTCTCTCCTCTCGGCTTCCTTCCTTCCTTCCTTCCTTCCTCACTTTTCTCTTTCCTATATATACCTACCTATACGCTATATAGCTTGCACCAACAAATGGAATTTCATACTCGGCCCCCCGCGCGCCATTCATCTTGGGGCTATAGCTGCTTTTTATGAAAAATTAAACTGTTGCTCGGAAATTAAAACACTTATCGTTATTAATGCTCGACCCGCGCCGCCTCGGAATATTTTTCTCATCTCGGTAAATATTTTTCAAGCGACCTCTGCTGCGCTGTACACTGCGCGGTTAGCCTGAATATTTGATATCGCACTGGCTTGCACTCCTATGCTCGGTGTATAATTAGACAACAACCAGTGCTCGTGCGCGCGTGCGAGGGACAGAATTTTTCCTACAAATATGATACGAGTGTGAGAGAGAGAGAGAGAATCTCTGCCAGAGCGGAGGATGAGATCGCGCTGAGAGAGTCAACCGATTTCCCCCGAGAGAGAGAGAGAGCCTAGAGTAAATATCTCGCGCGCGCGGAGAGCTCGACGCTAAGCGGAATTGAATAAACATTTTTCCGCAAACAGAGCCGACAATAGCAGGGAATTTAAAAGTCGCTGAGCCGAGAGCACAGGTGCAGCGCACTTGAAAAACTGCCGCAGCCAAAATTGAATATTGTCCTTTCTTATTCGCTTCCTTCCTTCCTTCCTTCCTTCCTTCCTTCCCTCCTTTTTCATATTCTATATAGCCGTCGCTGGAATTGCCGCCGCCGCAGTTATCGAGAGCCCGCGCCTTATCCCAACCCTCTCTCTCTCTCTCTTTATATATATAATATAGGAAGAGCCAATAACACATCGAGGCGGGATAAATTAGCGAGATAGAGCGCGCGCCAGAGAAACGGTCTACAGAGAGAGAGAGAGAGAGAGAAAGAGAGAGAGAGCAGTAGTTTGAGGATTTCTTAGCTTTGGACTTTCGACTTGTCTTTCTCGCTGTGCAGCTTTGCTTCCTTATCGGAAAGACCCTTCCTCGCTCCCCGGGGAGATCCGCCGCTACCGCCGCGCGCTACTGCGATCTAAGCTTTCCGGCGGCAAGCCCGTGATTTAAATATCACTCCTGGGAGTAGACGGCCGGAAAGCCGCGTTCGCCTTCGCGAGTTTGCGCGCGCGCGCGCGCGCTCGCGGCGGCGGTTACCGCGATCCGTCTCGAGCATGCATTTATGGATGCAGCAGCGGCCTAATCCTCTCTGCCTCCCCGGAAGAAGAAGAGAAAGAAGAGAGCGCGGGGAAAAAAAGATACACTGGCCTAATGTCGATTTCCACTGTTCCAGAGTTGCCGGATGACAAAAACGAGCGCAGCAGCAGCAGCAGCGACGGCGGCGGTGGCGGCAGCGTTATATTAGTCATGAGCCAGGCTGCGCCAGCCAGCAGCAGCGGAATAAAAAGAAAGGAAGGAGCAGCAGTGCAGTGGCTGCTGCAGCAACTCGAGTGCGGCCGGCTTTGAATTTTGAATAGAGAAAAAATAATTGCGCTGCCGGAAATGAATAATTCAGGGAGTCCGCGGCGGCCGCCCTGACAGCCCTGCATACACACTGCGCCGCAGCGAGAGCTAGAGAGCGAGCGAGCTTAACACACGACTGGCAGAGCCTGCCAGTGAGAGACAACCAGTGCACTGGAGCCGGGCAGCGAGGTCAATTCATTGACCTTTGCGCCGCCTCCAGCCGAGCGAGCGGCAAACATTAGCAGGCAGGGCGAGAAGCGCGTCACCTTCCTCGAGCACCCCATCCAATTGGCCGCTGCTGCCGCGGCGGCCGCCGACTCTTGCGAAGCCTGCAGCATCTCCTCCTCGAGCTTCTACGTACTGCCGCCGAGCATCTACGGCCAAGACGACGACGAGCAGGACGAGGAGCCTGAGCCGGACGAGGAGGAGGAAGAGGAGGACGACGACGGCCAAGACGAGGAGGAGGAGGAGGAGGACGAGCAGCAGCCCCAGCACCAGCACCCGCACCAGCAGCCGCACCAGCACCCGCACCAGCACCCGCACCAGCACCCGCACCACCACCGGGAGCTCGCCGAGATGGAGAAGGACCCGAGACAGCCCGCCGGCTGCTACCGGGCCTACGAGGGTCTCAAGTCCACCAACAACGGCAACACCTCCTCGCTGAAGCGACCCGCCGGCGCCGGCATGCACCACCACCAGGGCAAGCAGCCCCAGCACCCGCATCAGCACGAGCCGCCGAGCAGCCAGAGTTCGCAGGTGCGCTGCCTCTGCTTCGGCGGCGTGCCCGACAAGGCCAGCCGACACTCCTTCCTCAAGGGCTGCCTCATCAACCTGGCCATCTGCGTGATCCTCGTCCTTTACACGCTCCTCGGCAGCTTCATCTTCCTCTACATAGAGGGCTCCAGCGACTCGCCGCCGCCCCTCCACCCGCGCGGCGTGCCGCACCACGTGTCCGCCCGCAACAACGCCACCTGGCTCAATCAGGTATGCGCTAGAAAAACGTAGACTCCCCGAGCTTAGGTTGGTTGCTTATACGCCAGTCCCTTGTTGCAGATCAACGAGGCGCGGGTCCACACGGTGGAGAACCTCTGGAACACGACGGTCAAGCTGAACATCCTCTACCACGAGAACTGGACGAGACTGGCGTCCGAGGAGATCGCCAGGTTTCAGGACCAGCTGATCAGGACGCTGACGGACAACCTGATGTCGGGCTCGATCACGCACACCGGCAGCGCCGACGTCACCGGCCAGAAGATCGTACACTACGAGTGGAACTTTGCCAGAGCCTTCCTCTACTCGCTCACCGTCCTCACCACCATAGGTACTGTGTTCAAGCTGAATTGTGTACAATCTCGAACTAGCCTAGGTCGCGTCCTTGCATCTCGGCGCTTCGCGAATAATGCCGCTTCAGTTTCAGTCCGGGCTTTGAGCGCAGCCGGCCCACGTAAGAGCAAACGAAACTCGCTATTTGCACGTAATTAGTGGGTCAAGCTTTAGGCGTCGCGCAGACAGCCAGCCAGATAATTACTGCAAGCAAATACTATACAATTTAACTCCCCAAAGAGTCTCTCCTATCCTATCCAATCTCCAGCTGCGTTTGAGCTGCGCGCGCGGCCGCCGCACACAGCTCTCAGTTAGCACTCTCCTCTATTTAACAAACTAAATACCATTCGACGCGCCGAGCGAGCGCGGAGAAAAATGACTGCGGCTGCAGATTCTCTCGCTCTCTGCCATCGAAGCGAGAGATAGAGAGCTAGCGAGCGAGAAAGTGGAGAGCCGGGAATAATGTAAGCGAGTCGAAAGAAAAGCGTAACCATCGGATTGCCGCCGGGAGCCAAATTAATCCGATTCCGTAGTCCATCTAGCTTTTCTCCCGCGCTCTCGCGAAAAGCCACTCAACTTTTTACTTATTCCTTCGCGCAGCGCAGCAGCAGCAGCAGCTCCTCTTCTTCCCTTTCCTTATTTAGCTATGCCCTTACTTTTCTTCGCTTAAATCGCTCGCGCGTATATACGTATATATGCGAGCTGCCGTGCACCATAGCCCGCAGGCAGATACAGTAGGGCGCTCGCTCCTTTCTCTCGGCAGGGCTTCTTTCTTCTTTCTTCTGTGCAGCGGCAGCGCACTTATTTACGCAAAGTATTGCGCTACTTTTTATCGCTTCGTTCAAGCATAAAAATATTGTTCTCCCCGGCTTCGAGCCCGGCTTCTCATTCTAAACGACTGGGCGCCGCCGCGCGACACAAAGTTGCACCTAGCTTAGTTAAAAGTTTTCAGCAGCCGTTAAGGCGATCAATAAATAGCTTTTCGCCCAGCGCTATCTCGAATAAATTCCGCCTCGTTCTCTCTCTCTCTCTCTCTCTCTCTCTCTCTCTCTCTCTTTATTCCGTCGAAACTTTATTGTAAAAAATGATTCCTTTTATTTCTCGCGCTCCACTGACGCATGCGCGCGCAAGGAAACGGGCGGTATAGGAGGAGACGGCCGTCGTCGTCGCCTGGATCGAGAGAGATGGAAAAAATAGAGTAAGAGGCTGCCGGCGCGCCCGCCCCCGCACCAGGGCAAACACGAACCAGGCTAAGATATGCAAACACCCTGCGGCTCGTCGACGTAGCCGCTTTGACGCCACTTCTCTCTCTCTCTCTCTCTCTCTCTCTCTCTCTCTCTCTCTCTACGAGAGACTGTAGTCGGTGCGCTGCTCCGTTAACGGGAATTTTCGTCAGGTTCTCTCTCTTTCTCTCGCGGATCAGATTTTTTCTCCCCCGTCACTCGACTCTCTTGTTTAAATTGCAGAGCCGAGGAAGAGAGAGAGGTAATAATTTTAGAAATTATAAGGAAAAGGAAAATATTGTGCGGTCTTGGGATTTTTCCGGGTTGCTCGCATATTTGGCTTGCTGCCTACAGAGGCGGCGCGTCGTCGATCCTGGACGCATACCAAGAAAGTGAAATAGCGCCCTATCGGCTATAGCTTTTTGCTTCCGCAAATATTGCGCGCCCCGCGCCGACAGCGCGGCTGTATAACGAACGCCTGCAATTTTTTCCCCTCCCTAATTCTCTCCTTTACATGCTCGATTATACGCGAGCTAGCTCTTCCAATGCCTATATACTCTGCAGCGATTGTTTTTGCGCGAGTTTAATAAAATCCGCTCTTTCTTCTAATATGATTCCCCCCGCGCGCGCTCGCGTTCTCTTTTTTCTCCCTCTCTTTCTATTATCGTCGCATTTGCTCGAGCATTTCACGACTCGCACAAATCTTTTGGGCCATGAAAAATTTTATTCCCCTTTTACCGACATCGTTCGACTTTTTCAAAGTATTCCGCGCGCGCACGCCCCCGACGCTGCTGCTCGGCGCAGTGGAAGAGCTCTCGCATTGGTCAGACATGAATGTAAAGTATAACGCTATTTCGCTGTTTTAGCTGTGCCGTGGCGCGCTGTATAAAGAGGAGGCGAGCAGAGAGCAGTGAGAGAGAGAGAGAGAGAGAGAGAGGGCGAGAGGAGGGAGGAAAAAAGAGGACGCGCGTAAGTACGTAAAAGAGAGCAGCTGGCAAGGGGAGATGGAAATAGTTTGGAAAAATTTTAATCAGGAGAAATCCAAGCTCTATCTCTCTTTCTCTCGCTCTCTCTCTCGCTCTCTCTCTCGCTCTCTCTCTCTCTCTCTCTCTCTCTGTTGCTGTTCGTCGGGTAAAAGACCTCTGGTTTCTCTAATGGATTGCTAGCCAGGCCGAGACTCTCTTCCTCTTGCTGCTGACGCCTAATCGCAATTTGTCGCCCTTCAAGTCCCGACTCCCTCTCTCTCTCTCTCTCTCTCTCTCCGCCTGTATAACTTTTCCCCTACACCTGCACTTTCATCTCCGCTGTCCGAAAAATCAACATTTAAAACTCCCGCCGCCGCCGCCGCCGCTGCTGATCAGAGAAAGAGAGAGGAGAAGTAGGAGAAAAAATCGTTTAATTAACTCGTACTTTTAATTTTCCCCGACTCTCTCACGCGCGATCTCAGGCCTTTAATAAGCAGCTAGCAGAGTGAGAGCAGCAGCAGCAGCAGCAGCAGCATCTCCTATATGAATGCTTAAAGCGCTGTTGCTGGCGGGCGCTGCAAGTACACTTGATTGAGCGATCGATTAAATGCGAGAAGGTGAGAGGGAGCGTTGGCGCTGGCGCTGCTGCGGCGAAATAACTTGGCTGAACTTAATTAAACCGGTGGATGCAAATGCAAGATGAAAAAGGGAAGAGCGAGAGGAGGGAGGGGGAGCAGGAAGTCGAGGGAGAAAGGTGCTTGCTCCGGCGACCGAAAATATCGTCAAAATATGCTAAGAGCAGAGAGCAGCTAGTCTCTCTAGCGATCTTAGCATAACAAT
The DNA here is from genome assembly GCF_009193385.2 of Nasonia vitripennis. Taxonomy (NCBI): domain Eukaryota; kingdom Metazoa; phylum Arthropoda; class Insecta; order Hymenoptera; family Pteromalidae; genus Nasonia; species Nasonia vitripennis. The sequence continues at coordinate 6,525,580 of NC_045758.1, read as the reverse complement.
GTCTCCGGCATTTCGTGCAAAACTCCCTGAATATGCAGGCAAGACGAACGGCTGCTGCTGCTAACGCTGCTGCTGCTCCGATTCCGCGACATTTTTCTTTTTCTTCTTCTTCTTCGTCTTCCCGGCTGCTGCAACGACGTCGCCAGTCGTCCTTTTATTTCGAGCACTTATAAAGCCATCATCGCAACTTTAACCCGAGCATTTGCATTAGAAATTGCTCCAGACACGCTGCTATCCCAGCTCCGATGCAGCAGCAGCAGCAGCAGCAGCGTTTAGTCGCGCAAGCGGTCAAGCGAGCGGCGAAACTTTATACATCCTGTAGACGAGAGAGAGAGAGAGAGAGAGAGAGAGAGAGAGAGAGAGCACAGCTCCGGCGCTTCATTTGCATGAGGACGAGAGCGGCGAAACGCTTTTTGCTGGCCCGCGACAGCTTACACGTGCGTTACACGCCGATTAATTCCCATCGATTCGCCCCCTTCCCTTCTCGCTCGTACGCGAAGGGGCTAATGGAATTTCTTAGCCAGTACACCAGGATCGTCTTGTTTTACGAGAGCAGCACGAAAAATTCAAAGCCTGCTGCAATTTCCTCTCGCCGCTGCGCAGTGTAATAGCTCTATTTTTTTTTCTCACAGAGCTAGCTTTACTACCGCTATGCGCGGCTCAATTTGCGAAAATATTGCTTTAAACGCTTTTTTATGCCTCGAGTTGAAATCTTAACGGCCGACGGGCTCTCTTTCATAGCGCGATTTGACCTTTTGTTGCATTATGCGCTCTCTCTCTCTCTCTCTCTCTCTCTCTCTCTCTCTCTCTCTCTCTCTCTCTCTCTCTCTATATCTATCTCTCTCGCATCGATCTGCGCGTATGCGGATGCAGCTGCGTGAGACGATTATGGGCATTTTTAGCTGCGCCGCCGCACACGCGCATAGAGCACACGTGACGGGAGTACGCTATGCTCCTCTCGCTCTCTCTCTCTCTCTCTCTCGTGATTCAAATTAATTTCACGTGCCACGAGCGCGCGAGCGCGGCCGATAATAAAAATTCAAGTGCTCACCCGTGGAACATCTGTCGACGGGCTCTAAAAATTTACTCACTCTGCGAGCGCGCGGCCGGCTATTATTTTCTTAATATCCAAACTTTCCGATATCGCCAATGAATACGTATACACCTATAGGGTATATATAGAGGAAGGGAAAAAGCTCGTAATGCCAAAGCACGAATCGAAGAAAATAAAGGAGCTCATAAAGCGAGTAGCCGCGAACGCGATAAAGGATTGGCTTTACTGCTCCAGCAGCAGAGGAAGAGAGAGAGAGAGAGAGAGAGAGAGAGAAAGCGCGGCAACAATCAGAGGTATTTCGAGTTTGCCGAATGGCTCGTAAATCGCCATTCTTTCGTGCTTATACGAGAAAGACCGCCGCCGCCGCATCATTAAGCTACAAAGCCGATAAATCAAAGCTCTCTCTCTCTCTCGTGTGTGTGTGTGTGTGTGTGTGTGTGTACCCGTACGTATAATAATAAAAAATAAATAATGCGATGCCGATTCCCGGCACGTCTGTAATTAGCTGTCCGATAGAAAATCAATGTCGGAACTATCTCTCCTCGCGCGCTTAGCTCGCCAGCCGAGCGCAAACTCGATTCCTTGCGCGCGAGAGCTATTTCCGCGGAAATTCTCCGCTGCTGCTCGGCCCGCAGTCCAGCGATAAATGCGCGACATGACTCGCGGCCTTAATCAAGCTTCCGTGTATATGTGTGTAGTATGGCTATGTTTCCTTCCCTCTCCGCCGGCGCGCAGATTCTTCATTAATTCCGAATGCAGCACCGCACGCACGAGGCTTACGCTTGTTCTTCTTCTTCTTCTTCTTCTTCTTCTTCTTCTTCTTCTTCTTCTACTTTTTGTTTTTACGAGCCTATAAACAACGCGTCCTTTTTCGATTATGGGAAACGTTCGCGTATACAGAGCCATAAGTGCGCCGATGAGTTATACGCCTCTCGCGCAGCTTTGTTTGCGCGCCGCGCTGCTGCAGTTTCAACTCGCGCTACAACCTATATATCATTGCCGCAACGAGAGAGCCGCCTTTCGCCCGAAACTACACTAGTCTCTCTCTCTCTCTCTCTCCGCACGTGAGCCGTTATTATATGATGTACAAGGGAAAAATCGCGGCTGCCGAGAGTTGCGGATTAATGCGATGAGAGTAGTAGTGAGCGCTGCAGCATCGATTCGGCGGCCAGTAGTGCAAGCCGCAAATACAAGCGGCGGTTAGTGCACTGGCAAAGTTGACGAGAGCGTTTATACGTGTACACACACACACGTAGGCAGATAGAGCAGTGTAGCTAGTGCGCGCGAGAGAGAGAGTTAATTACATCGCGCGCGCGCGCGCTTCGACAATAAGCGATCTCATGTCGCGTTATACTCTCTCTCGCTGGCTTTAATTAACGTCGAATTAATTTATATCGTCGATCATCAAAAGCCGTCAGTCGTACTACTACTACGACTATTTGTTTTCCAGTACTAGTGCCAGAGAGCCGCTGCTGTAGGGTATATAGTAGAATTTGTCGAGTAGGATATCCCCGGCGTTATCTGCTTGGCGGCCATAAAACCAGCCGCGCGCTATCTTCCTCTCTTTTCGCCCTCTCTCCCTCTCGGATAGTCCCCCATCCCTCACTGTCTCTCTATATTTCTGTTCCGCTGCGCGCAGCTGCAGGAGAGCCATATTTTTTATTGCCGACCGAAGATAAATGCGCGAGTAAGACAAACGCAGTGTGGTGGCCGACCACCCACAACTGCGTGGGTGGTTGGCTCCTCTTCCTGAATCATCATCATCCTAGTCGTCATCGGCCGCGGGATGTTTTTTCGGCTGGTGTTTATGGAGAGAGAGAGTCGTATCCATAGGAATTGACAGGAGGCAGCGGGTGTACACTATGCGTACACGGGGACTGCAGCGCGATTGTCTCTGCTCCGTTGAATGGAACAGGCCGCGGCGGCGTGTGTACTGGTGCAACCGGAGTAAGAGGAACAATACGAGGATAATCAACTGCTCGGCGGCAGGTTTAACGGATGGCACTCGGCATATATTAATTATTGCGCCCTCTCTCGCTGCCTCTCGTCGAAGCGAGCGCTCGTAGCATAAATTGCATTCCCGCACATACATTCCCGGCGGAGAGAGCAGCCGAGCGGCTCCTCGGCTTATGCGCTGCTCGCGTTTCCCTCTTGCATCTTATTTACCGATCCGACGCGTGCGCTGCCTGTATACAGTCGGCTTTTTATATATATATATATATACAGGCTAAAAACCGGCGGGAGCGACGAATTCCCGCGCGGAAATGAAGACGAGCGGAAGCAATTTAATATCCACCGCGACGACGTCCGGCCGCTGGATAAGTGCGTTAGCTCGTTATTCGACTGTATATACATATACGTATACCTCCATAAGCCGCCCCGACGATTTTCCTAACGGCGCTCGCGCCTAATCTCGTTTCGGCAGCTGCCGCTCGATAAGCTTGAGCGCTCCCTTTTTCGACTTGATTTCTCACTTTCCACACACAGTCAGGCAGACAGACGCCGCTCGGAGGGAGAAATAGAAATGAAAGCTAAATTGCAGGCCAATAAAGGTGAAAAGCGAAAAAAAAGCTCTCGCGGGTAGGGAAAAAAAGGCTATAGTCCTTTGTAGCCGCCGCCACCGCCGCCGCCGCTCTGTATCAGAGCGAAAGAGTATGCTCTTCCGGCAGTTGTGGAAGGATCAAAGCGCTTCTCTGTACTACCTCCCTTCCCCCCCCCCTCTCTCTCTCTCTCTCTCTCTCTCTCTCTACGTGCGAGCGCGCGAGATGGTACAGTAGCAGCTACTTTTTGCCACTCGCGAGAGAGCTCCGATAGAGCAAAGTAGCTGCACAGAGGAGGAGGTAGGACGACTGGAATTACCATAAAAATTAATGCCGACTCCCCCCCCTCCCCCCGCGCGAGTCCGTATAGAAAAGGGGACGACGAGGAGGAGGAGGAAAAAGCGGGGCCGGGGAACTTAATTATTGCCTCGTGTGTGAAATCGTCCGGAAATCTCTGGCGCCCGTTACAAGCCCCGCGACTATCGTTAAAGCTCAGCGCGATGGGCTTATTTCCCGTTCGCGAAAAACTGCAGTCGCTATAAACAATCGAGAGATGGAACGAGATGCGCTTATGTATATTTCAAAAGTTCAAATTCACGGGCTTGACAATCGGGAAACTGGCCGCAGTACACATAGAGAGAGAGAGAAAGAGAGCGGCGTGTATGGAGGGGGGCAGCGCCAGCCGAGCTTTATTGACCGTCGCGAATCGCGCGCATTCGCATAGCGTTTGTAGGTATACACACACGCTCACGTGTCCGTGTATACACGTATACAGCGGTGGAGGAGGTGCGCGGAGAGACGCAGTCTACTTTTAAACTTCCTAACGACGATATATTTTTTTCTCATCCTCATTCTCGTATTTTCATTTCCTCTCTCCTCCTGCAGCGCGCGCGCGCGCGCGCATCCTTCCATTCAGAGCTTTTCGTTTTATCTCGGCTCCTTTGTTCGAGACGTCATGAAACAATGAGGGCCTCATTGTTTCTCCCGCTGCAGCCAGGCCGCGTTCAAAGAAAACTTCACCCCCCCCCCTCTCGCTCCCTCTCTCGTTCTCACTCTAACCGAATGTTTTAATTAATCCTGAAACTGCTCGCGCGAGCCGGGCGGCCTTTTTTATATATTATACGCGCTTAATTTAATCAAAGCTCTCTCTTGCGCTCGCGAGCCCGGTGAGCGAACGGGAGCAATAACTCGTCGCCGACAGCTGATTAAAAAATAACAAATTGCAGCGCTGAAAAATAGTCTGCTCGCGACGTATATATACACACACGCACACACACACACACACATACAGGGGGAAAGCGTTGCTGCGATGCCGGGGGAAAATCCGCGGGCGAAAAAATCCTGTCGAATTAGCCGTGCATGTTCGCCACCGCACCGAGAGCATTTTTCAGCCCCTGTCAAACGCAACTCGCCGCGCAGCGTTTTACCCGCTCGCACAAAAATTCAGCACTCAGCGCTCGGCCCGTTCGCTCTCTCTCTCTCTCTCTCTCTCTCTCCCTCGTCGATGTTATTATATAGAGCGACGCGTGTGTATACGCACGCGGCTCTGTGTGTGTTTGCCAGCGTATAAATTTATTGTGATGGCGGCGGCGTCTTCTTGCGTCACGCGACGCGAGAGGAGAGCGGGAGAGAGCAATGAGGTAACGGTGTTACGCGAATATGCGCAATATATATGCGCGCGCGCGCGGATCGCAAATTGAATGCCGTTCTTAATTAAATTGAAATCCCTACTCCGCCGTGTGACCTAAAACAGGGGACGAGCTGCTGCTGCTGCTGCTGCTGCTGCTGCTGGGCTCCGCCTCCGCCTCCGTAGCTGCTACTGCTGCGTATAGATACTCTCGCACTGCACTGTGTGTACTCGCGCGCTCGCAGTATACTCAGTCTAGTCAAGCGCGCGCGGATGAATTTTAATCGAATAAGGCGCTAAATCACAACGGACCGAGCTTTTATGCCCCCCGCCGCTTTCTCTCGCGAGAAATTCATTAGCAAATTGTGTTGGGCCGCCGCCGACGATGCGACTCGCTCATACTACGTAATCTACTTTCCATTTGCCAAAAATCCATGTGCAACGGCCGAGAGAGAGAGAGGGAGAGAGCGAGGGATACCGTCGTATACAGCGCGCATACAGGCTAACTTTGAGGCATTAAAATAGCCGGGGTATTTAGGTTGCGAATAACACGGAAACCAACTCGACGTTTTATGGAATTTTTCTCGCGAGTGCAGGGCGCGGCGGCAGTGGTGTATACGCCCTTTTTCCTCTCTCTCTCTCTCTCTCTCTCTCTCTCTCTGCCGCCAGAGCTACGCGATAAAAGTTTACGCTCTTTCGAACTACCCGCTTAACTGTTTGTTTCCCCGGCTGCTGCTGCTGCTGCTGGGTATACCTCTGCGCTGCACCTTAAAGGGGGGTAGGCCGCTGCTGCCCCCTTTCTTTATTCTCCCCTTGCCGCTTTACAACATTTTACCTTACTGCGCCAGAGACGACCGGACTGTATATATAGGTGTATATAGAGGAGGCTTTTCCGCCGCTGATAAGGCAGCACTCGAGAGAGCGCACCCTCTGAATTGTGAAAACTTTCTCCGCGAAAAGAGTCCAATACGGCAGCGCGAGAATTAAGAAAATTTTCAAGCCCCGCGAAGCAGCTAATGAGCGCTAAATACGCCCTGAGAGAGAGAAAAAAGCTCGCACTGAGCTTTTCTTCATATTCCTCGCGGCGTATATGCAGCGTCGGCTGAAGATAAACGCCTTGGATTTCCGCATATCAATCATGTCGACGCCGGGGCTTTTATCTCGCGAGCTCCAGCTCTCTCCCCCTTGTACACGTATATAAACGCGCGAGGCGTCTGGCAAAAGAAAAAAGACGACCAGTGCTAATACCCACACTGTGCAGCGATACACGGCGCGAAAGAAGATGCTGCTGCTCCGCTTTACGGCGTCGATCCCCGATTGTCACACCTCATATTTTATTGCTCGAGAGAGAGAGAGAGAGAGAGAGAGAGAGGAGTCGGCCGATCGATTTTTTAAGTAGCTTAATGCGTCTCGGTCTACAGTCCGCGGTATTAAAGGGGCTTAGCCCCGACGCCGCGCTTATTCGCTCCCGTTCGGCGCGCAAAGTACCATTCAATATAGCGAGCGTCTATATCTATATATGGCTGATTTTTTTACACTTTTTGTCAGCATCAGCCGCACGAGCCTTAATTATTATATAGCCTTAATCCGGCGTATTTGCGGGGACGATTTAAAAGGCCAGCTCGCTCGCTTCTCGTCGTTCCATCGAGAGTTTTAAGAGTAACTGAAAGTTGCGCGACTTGTCGCTCGGCTCTCTCTCTCTCTCTCCCGGCCACTTTCATCGCTAGTTAACTTTATTAGCCGAGAGGAGCTGAGCGGCCTCCTCTCTCTCTCTCTCTCTCTCATTTGTTCCGCCTAATGAATTCTCGCGACTCGTTGAGCTCCGTTGCTGCTGCTACTACTACTGCGCTTTTTCCGCCCGTTCCAGCTCGGATGTCAGCGAGAGAGAGAGAGAGAGAACCCTCCAATTGTCCAGTCGCTCGGCTGCGCGTTATAAACGTAAAAAAGCCTCGTAGAGACGTCAGACGACGGGCGACAAAGCATCGGCCTATTGTTTAACGCTAGGGGGCGCTGCGGCACTAACGCGCGATAAGCTCTCTCTCCCTCCTGCTCTACTTCTTATCGCGCGACGCCGGCGGCAGCGGCAGGGGCTTTTTATGAATCTGCTCAATTGCTCGGCTCGCGAGCGCGTTATTATTAAACCGAGCGGAGAAAACAAATGACGGGACAAACTTATCAGAAGCTATATACTCCTTGGGGGAGGGGAGAGCGAAGATAGCGCTAATGCCGCTGTACACGTGTATATACTTATAGCAGCGGCGGAGCTTTCAAGTATTTACAAACAATAACGCCGAATTCCTCTCGCCCTTTCGCTAGAGCTACACACAGAATTCGGCTTATATTAAATCCGGCCGGATAAGCGCGCATGAGAAAGTTGCCTGGCTAGATACGTACATCCTATACGGCGAGGAATTCGCGCAGCTCCATCGTTGCAAACTCGCTGCTGCTTCTTCTCCTACTTCTTCTTCGCTTCTTTCCGCCTCTGGGCGCTCGCAGAGCCGTTTGATTTTCAGTCCGGGCGCGTCCGGCCCGATCATTGCCGCTCCATCAAGTCCGAGCTCTCTCGGCCCTGCCTCTGCGCACAGCCAGTCTGTGTGTATACGTGTGTATATCTAGCAAAAGGGGGAATAGCCGCCGCGACGCGGATATAATAGACGGCGCGTGTGCGCCCCGCGACCCAGCAGCAGCAGCCGCAGCAGCAGCACACAGACGATATCGTTCGCCAAATTGTATTAGCCATGCTGCACCAGACCTCTTTTCTATATAATACACTGGACACAGCGCTCTAGCTCGCTCTCTATCTATATCCTTTATAAACTCGACTTACCTGCGGCTAGCAACAATTACAATCGATATTCCATTTTTCTCCTTTTATACGCCGCTCGTAAGTCGGCCGCTTATCTCGGAGCTCGCACACGCGACACGCTCCACTCGTATATATATATAAGTGTATAGAGATCGCAGAGACGTTTGTGTATTTATGCTCTCTCTTTCTCTCGAAACATCTTGCCTGGCCGCTATTTTTCGATTTGCCCGCGCTCTCTTTTCCCATTTTATATATTGCCCTCTTATATATTTTTCCAATTTATTCGAATTTTCGAGAGTGACTATACAGCGAGCGGGTACTTGCGCGTATTATATAGAGGACAGGCGACTCATCTTCGAGATGTTATTGCTGCGAGATTCCAGGCTCCTATACCGCCGCTGGAGCTCGTCTATGCAAATTATTTGAGGACTTAATTAAATGTTGCAGCTAGCGCTGCTGCTGCTACTCCTACTCCAGCAGCAACGCCGGCGTGTCGCTCGGTAAATAGACAGCCGCCCTAATCGTCCTCCTTAACTTAAGGGCCTGACTCCATTCGGGCTCTCTCGCCAAATGAAAATCCCGCGCGCTCGCGCTAAATATTGTTCAAGCGCTAATTATACTCGCTTGCTCGCGCTTCGGACGACGCCGGGAGCGAAATCACAAACGACAACGACGACCTACTACTAGCTCCGATTTACAAAGGGAATTTAATTTTTTTCTCTTGCTCCGTCTCACTCGGTGCAGCGAGCGCGCTCACATAAATAATCCTTTTTTCGCGCCTCGTTACTCGCCGCGTTGTTTGTTGCATCGCGGAAACGCCGTGTGAAATTCACGCGCCGACGCTGCGGCTAATAATATCTCTCTCTCTCTCTCTCTCTCTCTCTACGCGCCGCCAGCGACGACGACAGTAATATATATTTTTCCCCGTGAATTATTCTATTATTTTCTCTCTCTCTCTCTCTCTCCCTTATACACGTATAGACTATAGCGGCCAACTTTTCCCGGCTGTCTCTGGAAATTCATTAGCGTAGCTCATCTCTGATTCCGCTCTCGCTTCTCGCGTTCCATGCGCCCCCGATCTAACGACTTTTCTTTCTTTCATTACTCTTTTATCCAATTGGTCGCGCGTATACCTATACACACCAGAGCCAGAGAGCGTATATTATATACACCTATATACACAGGAGGGATGATGGGTATCTCATCTCGTCAGAGTTGCGCGCGCGCGCGCGGGACGTTTGTTTGCTGCCGCCGCCGCCGCCGCTGCTCTCTATCTCTGCGCTTGATGAGCGCGTAAAAGGCGGCAGCGTCGCGCAGCCCTTCAAGAATTCGTCCTATAACGTCTTTCAAAGGCGAGCGCGCGACTCATATTCATTTCGCGCACGTATACACTTGAGAGGATCAAACGTGCCTACTGCCGCCTCTCTCCCGCTCCCGAGCCTTGACGTCATATTCACAAAGCACGTCGCTGTACGTTTCTCTCTCTCTCTCTCTCTCTCTTGCTCGCGTGTATGGGTGACCCTGTAGCTGTCAGATTTCATATGCGGGCTAACTGTCGCTCGCTGCGAGATTTGTGTGTGCGAGTGTGTGCGCGTGCGAGGAAGACTTAATAAAACGCTCGACTGCGATTTACGTGCGGCCGTCTGCGTCTTTATTCCCCAGAAAGATCATACACGCGAAGCGTTCTTCTGCGACCTCCTTACCGTGCGGACTTTCTTCACGAAGATGCGCTCGGCTCCGACCCCGGTGAGCGCCACGTGGGGGATGAGTTTCCTTATCGCCTCCCCGACCTCGCGCTCGACAAAGTCGGCCAGTCTCTCGAGGATGTAGCGGGCCAGCTTGCCTTTGGTCTTGTACTTGAACAGGTCGAGCTTGCTCCTGTTGATGGCGCCGGGGTTGTGCCCGATGTACCTCATTATCTTCAGGTAGTTGGCTCTGTCCTGGTAGGGCAGTTTCTCGTAGTCGATCACGTTCTTCAGCAGACTGTCCAGGTCTATCTTCAGCTCCTTCTCGGTTCTACCAGCCTGTCGGATGATGATGCTCGGGACGAGTTGCAGCTCCTTCATCAGGTCCAGGTAGTAGTTAACCACGTGGACTATGTCGGCGTCCAGCTCGTCCACGTCGAGCTTGAGGATGTCCTGGAGGATTTCGTAGAGGAGCTTGGCCTTTATCGTCAGCCTGCCGTCGGCTCGGGCTCTGCTCGGGTCGACGAAGCCCTTGCTCAGGATGAATACCGTCAGCTTGTTGCGCATCTCCAGCTCTTTGGAGGTCGTCGGCTCCGGGAAGTAGGGCAAGGCGAGCTCTATGTGTTTCTTCTCCTCGATCAGCGAGATGTGCTGCTCCTTCGGGCAGTACTGCTGCCCGAACGGCTGGAAGTCCACGACTATGGACGTCTTCAGTCGGTCGACCAGACGCCTGTCCTCCTCGGACGTCAGGAGAGTAGCCCAGTTGGCCAGACTGTTGGCCAGACACTGCTTGGGGTAGACGCACTGCGTTCTGTTCCTCACGATGATGTTCCTCGACTTCCAGTTCTCCTTCTGTATCATCAGGCTGCTGGTGAAGACTTTCAGCTTCGTCGCCATCTCGGGCCCGTCGCTCAGGATCGCCGGGAGTATGTCGGTGACGAAGAGCTCGTCAGTCGTCCAGGGCGAGAAGAGCATCGTCTGCTTTTTGAATATCATGTTGGCCAGAAGGACGGATATCGGCTTGGCGAACTCGTCGGTGCCGAGCTTTTTCCAGCTTATCAGAACCGCCAGCAGCAGATCGTAGGGATTGTCGTAGGCGAACCTATCGACGACGAGGAATATCGGCCGCACGTTGAAGCGCTGTCTCTCGACCAAGTCTATCAATTTGTCCCTGGCGTCCAGCGCGTCTCGGCTAAACTCGGGATAAACAATCGATCGGAGCAGCAGCAGCACGAGGCTTCTCTCGTCGTCCTCCGCGTCGAATCCGCGAATTTGCCCGAGTCCCGGATTTACGCGGCTGCCGCTCAGCCGCGCAGGATTCAGGTGAATCGAAATGTAGAGGAGAGCCTCGACGACGTCGCTATTCGCCTCCTGAACTTTCAGAAGTTTCGTAATAACTCGTTGAACCAAGTTGTAGGGATTCTTATCGAGCAGCGCCGCCGCTACGTCTATATCGCTCCACTTGGGCAGGCTCCTCTTTTTCGCGAGCTCGCTAATGTAGAGGAGGTTAGCCTCGAGTATCGGGTCGATCGGGCTAATTGGCAAATTCGCGAGGATTATCGCGAAAATTTCCGGCGACAGGTCCATCTTCCTCTGGTAGACGCGATCGATGAGGTTGACAAAAATGGGACCGAGTATCGTCTTGGTTACTTTTCCGCTCTCGTCTGTCGGCTCGATCTGCAGTCGAAGAATGTCCCTTCTGTTCAGCGAGCTGGCGTTCAATCGACTCGGCTCCATTCCAGCGAAAAAGTCGAGGGATAGCTCGGGGCCCAGATTAAGGACCGATACGAGCTTATCAATGTTGATGTTACGATAATGCAATTCCCGGACGAGAAAATGCGCGGTGCATCTGAGATACTTGGGCAGATTTTTCGACAGTATCTTCAGCACGAGCTCCAGCTCGCTGTTCTTGCCCTTAGTCCGCTCGCCTGGCAAGAAGTAAATCAGCGGCGGTAGGAGGTCGAAGAAGTAGACTCGTTTCTCCCTGACCGCCTCGTAGACGAGCCGCAGCGCCGTGTACTGCTCCTCGCTCAGAGCCGAGCTCTCGGCCTTCTGGAGAATGTAGCCGAATATGCGGACGACGTTCTCGCGAAATTTCATCGCCGCGTAGAAGTGCGAGGTGAGCTGCTGGACCTCGTCTATGCGCGCGTTGCTATTGACGTTTGTGTTCAAGTTCACGTTGAAGTTGCTCGAGTCGCCCGGGCTGAGCTTCAAGGCTCGCCTGGATTTCAAATCGGCGATGTGCTTCGATACTCGACTCCTCGGCTTTGTCTCGCGCTCCACCTGCTCCTGCCCCTTCTTCTTCCTGTGTGCGCTATCGATTTGACTCTTCTTCTGATGAAAGTCATTGCGCTGCTTTACCGAGACTCCCTTCCTCGACGTCTGCCTCGAAAAAGAGGTGTGCTTGGGTTAATCAAAGCTGAAGTGCTGTGCTTATGTGGTATAGCGTATAAAATTGATAATTACATGCGAGAACTCGTCGGCGAGAGCGATGCTTAATACGAGCGTAAACGCGCAGAGCAGCAGGGCGCAATTTTTCCCGGTCTTCGGGAGCATTACTCTGGCTGGCTTTCAAGATGTATTGAAATAGACGCTGGAACTAAAAAGTTTCGACGAGAGTCGGAGCTTTTTATCAGCCACCAAGTCGTAGCAGCGGCGCTAGGTAGTAGTAGTCGGGAGAGAAAAGAAGAGGAAAAGAAACGAGAGGCACGATGCAGGCATAAAAGTTTATAGGTACTATTTCACCTGGGCAAATTTAAGAGACACATTTACTTGTATTATCGGACAGGTTATTTAATTCCGCCGATGTAATTTTCCGCGCGCGACGATAAAACCTATTTTCCTATGATCCGAACGAACGAGCGAAGCTTGATAGCGCCGGAGAAGGCTGTAGAGAGCCGGGCCGAAATTAGTAAGAGCCTCGCGAGCGTGGGCAAAATTAATTATACGTCCAAACGACGACAATAATTGCGAGGGCTGGAAAGTATGAAGAAACGTACTTATCCTTTAGGCCGCCGGCGACAGCCGGCGATGTCATGTTGTCGCGGGGCCGCATGCACTCCGCTAATGAGTTCCGCTTGAATTGAAACTAGGATAGGAGCCTCGGACGAATTAAGGTCGTAAAAAGCGGCTTGCGCGGGGGGGGGGGGGGGGTTGGGGGAGAGGCTTTTATTAACATGTCCCTACACTCGTATGCATATTATTAAGCCTGATGGCGCTATACGTATTTGTCGACAGGCTACGGGAGCATAGCGCCCCGCTCGACTCTCGGCAAGCTGGTGACGATAAGCTACGCCTTCGTGGGCATCCCTCTGACGCTGATCTACCTGTCGAGCGCCGGGGGTCTGCTGTCCAGGTGCGCGAGGGGCGTCTTCACGCGGGCGCTCTGCTGCTGTCTCTGCTCCAACTGCGGTTACTGCTGCTACGACGAGAGGCGGATGCAGGTGAGCGTATGTGTTGCCTTCTTCCTCCCTATACGTATATCTCTAATCCTCTATCAGCGCGGCTTCGGCTGCCGTGACGATCGCCGAGCTTTAACTTTTCCCCCGATACCCCCCGGTCGCAGGAGAAGGAGCGACGCATGCGAAAGCGGAGGCAGCAGGAGGAGATGGCCCAGCAGCAGCAGCATCACCAGCAGCACCAGCAGCACCAGCAGCAGCTGGGAGGCCTGCAGGAGCCGTTCTACGTGCGGGCCAACGCGAACGCGAGCTACCCCAACTCGCTGGACGTCAAGTCCAGTCCGAAGGACGAGGTCTCGAGCCTCAGCTCCGGGGACAGGCCCAACGTCACGATCCTCGCGCCCATCAGCATCTGCCTGGGGGCCATGCTCTGCTACATCGTCGCCGGAGCCTTCACCCTCCACAAGCTCGAGGGCTGGGACGTGATAGGTGGGTACATCTGCGCACTCGATATTCTACTCTATTTCCGCGGGGGTATAACCGGCTCGATGATCCGCTTGCAGACGCGAGCTACTTCTGCTTCATGAGCCTGTCGACGATCGGCTTCGGCGACATGGTGCCCGGCAGCTACCCGAGCTTCAGCACGATGGAGCCGCGCAACGCGACCGTCTGGTTCTGCTCGTGCTACATCATGAGCGGCATGGCGCTGACGGCCATGTGCTTCAACATCCTGCACGACGAGATCGTGCATCGGCTGTCGCACCAGCAGCAGCAACAGCAGCACCAGCAGCAGCACCACCAGAACCACCAGCACCTGCAGCACCAGCACCACCACCAGTCGGCGGAGAAGCAGGAGCCAAGGCCGCCCCCGGTGGACGAGCTCTCGGCCGAGCCGTTCGCCATCAACAGCTCGTGACAATTTCCCGGCAGCAATCACCACCACCACCAGCTCATGATGAGCTGCCAGCAGCGCAGCCTCGCCGAGGAGTCGCTCTGCATGAGCGAGCCGCCCGGCGGCATCTTCGCCCACGACAACGAGATCAACATACTCAAGGACTCGTACAACCAGGTGGACGTGACGCGCGACTGCAAGCCCAGCATCCTCAAGCCCATCTTCGAGCAGCAGCAGCAGCAGCAGCAGCCGCTTGGCAGCGATCAGCAGCTGAGGGCCGTCGCGGTACCCGTGCCGCCCTGTCTGCCGCCGATGCCGCCCATGCCTCCCCCGCCCCCGGCCGCCGTGTCCGCGGCGGCCACTGCCGTCTACACACTGCCAGAACTCGACGAGGACATCGACGAGGACAACACTCCCATGTGAAGATGAAGATGAAGATGATGATGATGATGATGATGATGATGATGGTGCCACGACGACCTACCTTTTCTACTCGCTCTGATGATACGTACGCGCGGCTCGATTAAACATGAAAGGCTATCCACTATTGTCGTATATAATCGTCGTATAATTATAATATCATACGTATATCCTAATCAGAATATCGCATACTCGTAACGGATAATGACTGTCAATGCTCGAAAACTCTATGCTCAAGAACAATAACTAACGTATAATGCAATTCTTTCAATAGCAAAGTAAGACAGTTTTGCGCTCTCGGCTCGACAGTTTCTTTCTTTTCTCTCTCTCGCTCGCTCGGCCTCCTATTTTCCCTCATTACGGCCCCCGCACCTCTGAAAGCAGCGGCGGCGACGGCAGCAACAACAAGAACTACAAGAAGAAGCTTTCCCCTCTTCGATCCTCTTTGCTTTTTGCGAATTCCCTTTTTCTTTTCTTCTTTTTCCGATGCCGATGTAGTTATATATAGTAGCTGCTGGCTCTGCTGGCCGCTCTCTCTCTCTCTCTCTCTCTCTCTCTCACCGCCTCCTGGGAAATATGAGGGAGCCTCTTTTCTCTTTCTATCGCACGCGCACGCCGCCGCACACCACGCGCGGGTCCCGCGCACGTCCACTACTCTATACTGCCTACCCTTCGAAAACTTTATCCGCCAATTTCACTGGGCGGAAAATTCCAATGAAAGTCAAACGCCATGGGAATTGTCGTTTTTCCTCCCCATCCTCGCTCTCTCTTTCCGCTTTTTTGCCTAATGCCTAATCAACTCGAATAACTCCGATCGCAGATTTTCCCATTATTTATTTTCTCCCTCTCTACGCCCCTCTTTCTTTGCCATTCTTTGGTAACTACACTTTTATACACTGCAGCTGGTGTACAGGCAACGCTGTCTTACTATTGTACTCGATGGCGCTAAATCAGTGTTTATAAATAAAAAATGAAAAATCATCGTCGTCGTCGATTTAACCAACGGCTAAAAGTTTCAATGTAAATACTCGATAACGGGACATATAAGTATGAAGAATTAAGTACGCGCAATTAATCGAGGTGAATTATCGCAAGTATATAGTCAGAAACAAAAAAAAAATACGATACACTTATATAGAATATACATACGATACATAAAACTAGGATTATTTTTTACTTCAAGCTCGAATCAAGAAAACTCTAAAATTATTCATAATATCTATATACCTGTGTAAAAAGCCAAAACACTTTTACTGAACAGTAAGACACCGAGAAAGCACCGAGAAAGCTCTTTTACACGATCGCAATTACTATAAGTATAATATATTGATCTCCCAGAAATTCATTATACGCATTATTATAAGTATATATCTTATCTTTTGAACAGCTACACCACAAATGAATATTGTATAAAACGTTGAAGTATATGATGCAGATTTTACTTACAAATTTATAAATCTTCTTGTTACAACACGTTTCGATTTTTTGTAAACTTTTATACTGTTTGTATGATACACGATATTCGTGTGTAACAGGTTTAAACGGTTTGTCGCCTGAGATGAGGGACAGCTATTGTGTTGATAATTATAAAATGATGTATTAATCGCGAGTATCAAAGGAAGAAAAATAAGCAAAAAAAAGAAAAAAAAGACGAGATAAAAGAAAAGTCGAGAAAAAGGGGAATAAAAAAGATGATTATTTAAAAACTTTACATTATTTTTCTAGAAGTGCAGTAAAAAATAAAAGCGATAAGAGGAGAAAGAAGTAGGAGGAAAGCGAACTGTGCACTAAAATCAAAGAAACATCGTTTTGCCATTTTCCGATAGTAACTTTTTCACGCTCAAGTATATAAGAATTATAAGACAAAGGAGGGAAAAGCTGTAGCAAGCGAGAAGAGGGGAGGAAATCAAATCAATTCATCGTGTTCGGTGTAAACGAGAGGCTATACGATAAGAATCCGATACATAAAATAGGTATATACTGGTATAAAGCATATAGTTCGTGAAGTTTTAAGGCGCGGGATAAATAAATGTGTAATAGGGAACGAAGGAATGAATGGAAACGATCCGCGCGGCGGCGGTGGCAGCAACGACGACGGCATACAATTTTGCGCGCCGCAGATGTCGAAAAGTCTTGGCTTCGAAAGAGAGTGAGACGACGAGAGCAGAGCGCTCGCGGGAAACGATAATCAATATTTTCTACGTACACGCTTGGCATTTGACTGCAGCGAGCGCGAGAGCGCGCGTTATATATGTGTGTGTGCGGACGAACGCGCGACGAGAACGAGAGCGAGAGAGAGAGAGACGAGTGGCTTGGAAAATATTTCCATACGGAAATGTCACGATGTACAAGATCGGACTGCGGCTCGATTCACGCGTGACGTTTATTCCTCGACGTCAAATGTATTCCTATATGAAAAGATTCGCGCCCGCGCGCGCATATGCTGCTGCAGAGCGCGGAACGGGCAGAAAAGGCAATTCCTTTTCACCCATCCACACAGCACAGAGACATCGCACACCCACACCCACGCACGTACACACACACACACACACACACTGACACTCTGACACATTGTAAATATATATACATTTATTTAAAAGTCGACGTCCTGGTGTAAAATACAATACTGTATACACGTCTGTATAATCGTGTTTGTCGAGCAATGTATATCTTAAAGTAATTAATAAAAGGATTGATGAAATTAAACGGACGCTGTGTTTTCATTCTTTGCAGCTGCGTGTATAAGCTCGAGTAGCGCGCGCAGTTCCGTGTAATAATGTGCTCCTAATTTGAATTTCAAAACAGAATGACTAATAATCGCGCGAAATAGCCCAGCGCGCGTCGGAACGTTTACGTTTGAATCATGCAAAACTGCAGCACCAACAGAGTGCGTCAGAGTCGAATAAAAAGCTAAAATAAAGCGTTGTAAGTGCGGGAACGGGGGGCAGTACGTATACGCGCATAAGTCGTAAAGCCCGCAATTTCGCACGGCGAATAAACAAGCCGTAGAGTAATATTTTACTTTTTGATCAGATGTAATAAAAAACGAGATAGAGAGAGAGAGAGAGAGAGCTGGGAGGGATAGTGACGAGGAGTGAAAATCGATCGATGCGCGCGCCAATATGTATAGCTATATTGAAAGGTGCAGGTTAACGCAACGCGCCCCAAAAGTAATGAGGCTCTCGTCGCTTGCATAACGTAATCCTCAAAATTTACGGCCCGGATTATTACACAGGCCGTACGCGCGCGCGGCCGAGGATTAATCGGCTGAGCGCGTCGCTGCTGTGGTCAAGCTTCTCACTCAAGCTAATCGTTAATCTTTATTCGTCGGCTGCCTACTGCACCTATACGCTATAAACGCCGATGTTTTTTTTCTTTTTTTTTTTTTTTTTTCATACGCAGCAGCAGAGAGCGCGCGGATGTATAAAGCGGATGACTATTTTTCAGCGAGCCGCCGCGCCGCGCATTTCGAAATTTCAGCGCCGCTAATTGCCCGCCGAGAGTATTCTCTTTTATCGGGATTAACGTTAAATTATGCGCCGCGAGCGCGCTTTAAATTTATCGGTGAGTCTAATGGACTACTCGAGAGAGAGAGAGAGAGAGAGAGAGAGAGAGAGAGAGAGAGAGAGAGAGAGAGAGAGAGAGAGAGAGAGAGAGAGAGAGAGAGAATGGGCTACACTCGTAACTGCAGTGTAGTAGCCCGTGTTACGCTTAAGCCCTACTGCGTACACCGTGTGTATACTCTCTCGCTGTATTATGCCCAATGAGACACACTGCACACGGTATAGGCTACAGCGCGCAAGATAAATAGATTTAAATGAATGTTAAAGCGTCCGGGTGGGGAGGGGGGAGGGGGGAGGGGGGGAGGATACGGGACAAAACAGAGCACGCGCGCTAATTGACGTGTCTTTTCTCTGGCGTGCGCTGCAGTGTGTATACCATTCGAGAGATGCGCAGCTCTTCGATTTCCGGTCAGCCGCAATAAGTAAACAACGAAGCGAAATGGAATCGAAATAGAGTCATAAATCGCAAATGCGAACGAGATGCACCGCCTCCCACTGCTGCACATACTCACCTACATTGCGCTTTCATATCACAGGTGCTCCGCTGCGCTCTCGTAACGCAGCTGCAACAAATAAATCAATAAATCCTTTTTTCACTCTCGGCCCTCTCGTACGAGCGCTGCACGTATAGGTATACGCGTTTATATACACACGGAAATGCAACGGGGCGAGATCTGGATTACCGACGCGCGGATGATAAGCTTCTCGGGATATGCGGCGTTTTGCAAGAGATGGCTCTGAAAATCTTGGCCAGCTGCCGATCAAATTCGGAACGCTTTGTGTAATTTCGGAACATTATAATGTGCACGACAGAGTAGTGAAATTGTTGTGCTCTCTTATGGAGGACTTAACAGAAGATCGAGAAACTTGGAGACTCCATTGCATCTCGCGTGTAGGCTCCCGGATGTTCAAGAGAACATCATAACAACGCTTTTAGAATCAGGTGCTGACGCATTTGTCGCTGATATAATTTTTCGTCAATTCATACAATCAAATGTTTGAATATTTCGCGCTCTTTGATACTCATATGTTTATAGAGTTGAAGCGAGTAATATCTAACGGATCGTTAACGGTCATAGTTGTGTATATAAGCTCCGAAACGTTTATAATTCCTTCTTCTTGTTCCGACCACCGACCAGTCAACAAGTCTAGTTTATACTCGCCACAGTAATCGCTCTACGTAAATAAACAATATAGAGTTCAAGTTAATCTTCTATTTTATTCGCAAGATCTGCTTCCCTGATCTCCAACATCAGGTTATGGGCCCAGGAAGCATCTCAACGAAAACTGCACAAGTATTCGCGAGCCGAAATCAAATTTCATCCTTCCAGATACTGGATAAACTGCCAGGAAGAGAAAATTATCGATCTTGGGCAGTAGCTATGTGCGCATATTTGGAGATTGAAGACTTAAGGAATACGGTTGAACAACCAGCCGGTGGAACAATCAGCACAGACCCGAAGAAACTGGCCAAGGCGCGAGGGCGCATGATATTAGCAGTGGAGCCCGAAATTTACCCGTACCTGGAGAATGCGGTTACTCCGAAACAAGTGTGGGACGAACTGACCAAAACCTACGACGACAAAGGATTGGCACGAAAGGTACACCTTCTCATGGAAGCTACAACAACAAAGTTTGAGAGCTGCCGCTCCATGGAGGACTATGTCGAAGAAGCTCGCAACAATTGGAACCAAGTTGCCAGACGACCTAATTGGAGCTCTTCTACTCGCAGAACTCCCACCCGTTTATAAGCCTATGATAATGGCGTTAAGCAACTCAGTCGTTAAGACCACAGAAGTCACAGCAGCCAACAAAGCAAAAATCCGGGTACAAGCTGAAGGAGATCTACACATTACTAATACTGGATCCGTAGGCAGCAAAAAGATTCTACTTCAGAACGTTCTCCATATCCCTGGTTTAACAGCGAATCTAGTCTCAGTCAGTGCAATCACTAGACAAGGTGGTGCAGTAACGTTCAAAGAAAAAAAATGTCGAGTCATGGATCATACCGGATCAGTTGTCCTGGAAGGTAATATGTGCAATAACAACGTCTACAAACTGAATTTGCAGCCCAACCCAGGTCAATCCAGCAAGGTCAGCACAGCAGTTGCATTCAAGGCAGTGCAGAAGCACAGTATAACTCTGTGGCATCGACGAATGGCTCACCTCAACGTCAATTACCTGAAGCAGCTGAAAGAGGTAGCAGTCGGAGTGGATTTTGATGACAAACTACTGCATAAATGTGAGATTTGCGTGGCAGGCAAACTCACAAATAAGCCATTCCAAGCCACCAGCACAAGAGCATCCAGAGTACTGCAGTTAGTGCACAGCGACGTGTGCCAGGTGGAGGATTTGTCTCTGAACAAGGCCAAATACTTTTTAACATTCCTGGATGACCACTCGAGGAAACTGTTTGTTTATTTTCTCCAGAAGAAAGATGAAGTCCCAGAGGTAACACAAAAGTTTGTTTTATTCGCAGAGAATCAGACAGGCCAAAGACTCAAGATCCTCAGGACAGACAATGGACGAGAGTATGTAAATGAGAGGCTCAGAACATTTCTCCAGAGCAAGGGCGTCAAACATGAAACGTCAATACCCTATCACCCCCAGCAGAATGGTCGTGCAGAAAGGGTCAACAGAGTGCTGCTGGAGAAAGTGAGGTGTATGCTGATAGAAGCATCGCTTCCAAACAAATTTTGGACAGAAGCCACATCAACAGCCTGCTATCTCTCCAATCGAAGTCCCAAGAAATGTCTTGGAGGAAAAACTCCTGAGGAGCTGTGGACAGGGCAAAAACCAGATCTCACACTACTGAGAGTTTTTGGATGTCAAGCCAGAGCATTCATACCAAGCAATCTCAGGAAAAAGATTGCACCCACGTCGAAACAAGCCATTATGATAGGCTATTGTGAGAACCAGAAGGGTTATCGATTGTGGAGCTACGAAGAACAGAGAATATTCACAGCTAGCAACGTTGAATTCTTCGAGGATGAACAGCCCAAAAATGTACCTACAAGCAGGATATACCTACCTATTGAGAATCATGAACCTCTGTATGAACACAATCAAGATGAACCAGCCGTTCGCGTAGAAGAACCTGTAAAAAGCGAATCAGAAGAAAACGTACCTGAAAAGGAAGTGCTGAAAGGAGAAGTACCTGAAAAAGAAAGTAAGCTGAAAAGAAGATTACCAATAAATAAAAGCATTCGCGAAGAAGAACCTGGAAACAAGATCTTAAAAAAGGACTTACCAGTGAACCCAGATTTTAACAGAAGAGACGTTCAAAACTACGCAGGGAATGAGCAAGTCCAGATCAAGAAAGGAGGCAAGTCATCTGTCAAGCCAGCTGCTTCTAATCTCTCTAGACCTCTGACAAGATCAGTTTCAAATCAACTGGATGAGGAGGCCAGCTCTGACGAAGAATATAAGACTGAACCTGTAAGGAAGACTCAACGCAGAAGAAAGAAGCCAAAACATTTAGATGACTTTGTCACCTACTCAGCAACGATTGAAGAGGGTGAACCGAAAAACTACCAAAAAGCTATTTCCTGCTCCGAATCTGATCAGTGGAGGCGAGCTATGGCAGAGGAGTATTCTGCTATAGTGAAAAATAACACCTGGCAATTGTGCAATCTGCCTTCGGGTGAGTCCGTAGTTGGCAGTAAATGGATATTTAAGAAGAAGAGATCAGCTGATGGAAGTACCCGCTACAAAGCAAGACTAGTTGCCAGGGGTTTCTCACAGCAGAAAGGAGTGAACTACGATGAAACGTACTCGCCAGTAGTTCGTTTCGTCTCATTGAGATTACTCTTTGCGTATGCAGTTAGAAGGGACTTGGATATCTACCATTTGGATGTAGAAACTGCTTTTCTGCATGGTGACATGACAGATACAGTCTATCTCCAACAGCCTGAAGGTTTTGTCGCCAAACAACACGAAAACCAAGTCTGCCTTCTCAAGAAGGCCATTTATGGTCTAAAGCAAGGAAGTAGGAATTGAAACATCAAACTCGATGGTGCTCTGAAAAAATTAAACCTCAGACAATCTAAACTCGATTCGTGTATTTATAGCTTTTCAAACAGCGTTAAACTAATAATTGTTGCCTTATTCGTAGACGATCTCATCGTTTTTACCAACAGCATCGACTTCTTGGATATCCTTAAACAAGGATTGATGAATATCTGTGTTGTGAAGGATCTGGGACCACTCAAGAGATGCCTGGGTGTAAATGTTGATTACGACAAGACCAAAGGAGTCATGGAACTGGAGCAAACCGACTACATCGACACACTTCTAAGAAACTTTGGCATGGAGGAATGCAGAAGTGTCAGCACACCCTTGGAAACCAACACCAATTCCAGGTCAGGGTCACCGTCAAGTGCCAAGTTTAATCCAGCTGCTGTACCTTACCAGAACGCAGTTGGATCGCTTCTTTATTTGGTACAAGCGACAAGACCAGACCTCGCACATGCAGTCGGTGAGATCAGTCGACACAACCTGGATTACGACGAGTCACATTGGGCCATGATCAAGAGAGTTCTCCGTTACGTACAAGGAAGCAAACATCTCAGACTAAGGTATACTCGTGATGGAGATGATTTTATTTCAGGCTATTGTGATGCCAGCTGGGCTGGAGAACAGGGGGATCGACGATCAACTTCCGGCTACATTTTTATGGTACAAGGTGGTGTCGTCTCCTGGAACAGCAGAAGGCAATCAACAGTGGCCTTGTCATCTACCGAAGCTGAATACCTATCATTGTCAGCAGCCGCCAGGAGGCGTTATGGCTCGGCAGACTCGCCAGCGAACTCCGAATCAGAGACGACAAACCGATGCCGATTTACTGCGACAACAAGGGAGCCATCGATCTGAGTAAAAACTCACGTTTTAGCCCAAGGACCAAGCACATCGATGTCCGTCATCAGTTCATTAAGGAATATATCGAGAAAGGGGAGATCGAGGTGATTTTTATACCAACTACACAACAATTGGCTGACACTTTGACAAAACCAGTTGGACCTGCGAAGCTAAACCAATTCATCAATGCAGCGAGTATTAGAGTCGCTGAGAAGAGAGAAGATTGAAGATTTTGTGAAAGATTTTATTTTACCTATTTATGTTATTGTTTTTATATCTATGTATAGTCTCGCGACATATTGTAACCTTTGAATTGTATAAT
Organism: Nasonia vitripennis; assembly: GCF_009193385.2. Taxonomy (NCBI): domain Eukaryota; kingdom Metazoa; phylum Arthropoda; class Insecta; order Hymenoptera; family Pteromalidae; genus Nasonia; species Nasonia vitripennis. Next base: position 6,502,416 of record NC_045758.1, on the reverse strand, counting down.
TGAGGTGGTGTGATATAATTTTTCGTCAATTCATACAATTAAATGTTTGAATATTTCGCGCTCTTTGATACTCATATATATCTAACGGATCGTTAACGGTTATAGTTGTGTATATAAGCTCCGAAACGTTTATAATTCCTTCTTCTTGTTCCACCGACCAGTCAACAAGTCTAGTTTATACTCGCCACAGTAATCGCTCTACGTAAATAAACAATATAGAGTTCTATGACGGTAGCTCGGCCGTCATTATTATTTTAAATCGTTTGTTGGTTATGCTACTATTCACCGATTCCGTCGGCTGTGCAGAAGGCACTAAATTCTACCGACTATAATCTATCCGCGCACGGACGTAAAGACGTATGAACACGCGTCGGTGACAGTGGTACTCAGGACGTGGATTCAAAAGGAGGAAAAGTCAATGAACACTCGCGGATTATTGTAAAACTTAGACTAACTGTTTATTGGTGCCTGGCTTACACAAGCGCGCCAGACGGGCGCATGCCAGCTACCAGCATGTAGTCGAGGTGAGAGAGAGAGAGAGAGAGGAGGCTTAAAGTCGCCCGAGTAAGCGAGAGTTGATAAGAACTAGTACTTACAGATGTACGTGGCCGGCACGGCCGTTCTAACCCACGCGAAGATAGTCTCGGACGGATTGTCCTCGGTTCGGTTGATGACCTCGCAACCCTCGCACACAATAATCGCAATCGCAGAGTGTCTATTCGCGAAACGGAGCGGAGCGAAGACAGACTCGGAATGGCTCGCTAGCGCGAGCACAGATTTACCTATGCCCTCTGACACACTGTTGTCAACTCTTGACAGTGTGCGAGCAGGTGGCAACATTGTACGTTGCTGAATTTAAATCTTTCTCTGTCTCTCTAGCTGTAACAACAGAAGTATTATACCGAATGTTGATTCTGTCCCGGAGAGACGTCGTAACGTGCTCAACGTGCGTTAATTGCACTGGCAACCGTTACAGTTCAAGTTAATCTTCTATTTTATTCGCAAGATCTGCTTCCCTGATCCCCAACATCAGTCGCAAATCGGTATGGGCCGACCTCAAGTTTGATTCTCTAAAGCCCAAGTTGCTTTCTTCTCCGGGAATGAGGATAATGTTACAGAGTACATAGATAACACCGTACAACGCCGTGCAATGGCTCACGATAATTTATTTATTTATTTATTTATTTATTTATTTATTTATTTAACCAGAAAATTTACACTAGTGAATTACAATAGTGACTTACACTCCGCAATGCACCAGTAAATCCCGCAGAGGTACTCGCAGGTACCTGTTGGCAGGACTGGCCACTCTTATCTACTAAAACTTAATACTAATTACAATTCCTTTATTATAACACTTTTCCCCTTACAAGAGATCCTCTTACAATTTAATTTTTAAATAGAACCTAAATATTCATCCCTAGTATTTTAGCATATCATTCATTCATCCTAATCCATTCCTTTATTTTACTTTTCGCTGTTTCATATTTGTTTAAAGTCTTTAGCTCGTTCGGAAGATCATTGAATACACCAACAGCCTTTATATAGCTGTTTTTTTGGCTTACAGTTTTAGTTCTTTGTGGTATCTGTATCAACTTTTTCCTTGTTACGCTATTCGATGTCAAGAACCTGTTTTTCATATCATTATAGTGGAACACTATGGATTCAAACGCAAACAATTGTCTTAAGTTTAGAGGTTTGTTATGAGTCATGAATTTGTTGTTACTTATTATTTTTAGCAATCTACTTTGTAAATTTTGTAATATATTCAAGTTGTTATTATACGCTCCCCCCCATGCTATTATTCCATAATTTATAACACTGTGAAAGAATGCATAGTATATAATTAATAATGTATGTGTTTCCATGAATGTTCTTAGCTTATAAAATACAAACACTAAATATTTAGTTTTATTTATTAAATATTCTATATGTTGTTTCCATTTCATGTTGAAATCGAAGATTATACCTAAGTATTTACAGTGTTCCACCCTTTTCAAGACCTTTCCCTCTATTTGACATGTAAAGTTTCTTGGGACACTATCAATATAATTACCAAAAGTCATATATACCGTTTTGTCAATGTTTAAGGATAATTTATTTTGTGCAAGCCAGACCGATATGTTACTTAAGTAGTCGTTCATCTTGATTTCAACATTACTCCAGTTATCATCAGTTGATATTACAGCTGTGTTCAATTCAATTAACAGATTAATTAACGTGAAACTAACGAACGGCTGTTTTAGTGCTTGGTAACACAATAGAAGATTTTTAGGGCCATATTTTGTGTACATTATAATTACTAAAATTACTCGTAAGTACGAGCGGAAATTAAAATGTACAGGTATATATCTTTGTAATATATTGTATGTAAAAGTGTTAATAATTAATAAATCCTCTTTCCTCTCTGCATAATAAATATACGCCGAGACGAGAGTTAATTTACCAACGCGCAGCTGGTAAGCTATACTTGGCGAGTTTTGACTTACCGACTGGGAACAAGTAAAGAGCTGCGCGTTTGCGAGAGACGGACGTATGCGTGTGGTGAAAACGCGCACCAGCTGTCTGTGTACACTACGACTACATCAGCCGAAGAGAGCCAGCTGATCCATATAATCTGGGCTCTTTACACGCAGCTACAAGGCCCGAAATTCTTTCCGAATACGAAGTAATCAGATAATAGCCTGTCTCCGTGTTTTTTTTTTCTCGACGGTCATGGAGAATCCTGTGATAATTTGAGAGGTTCCGCGACTGCGTTCTGCTGCTCTGTAATTAGAATCAGGGAAATGATCAAGACGACTTGAAAGCGCGAGAATATAGTTGTCAAACTCTGTTTGCTTGAATTTTCCAATACCAACCGATCGTTGGCTCATATGGATTAAATGTTGAGCCTGGCACTCGAGAAGATCGATCTCTCATCGTCGGCGTCCTCGTCGTCCTCGTCGTTGCTACCGAGATCGGACCTTCTTCTTCGAGACCCAACCGAGCCAGACTTCCTGGTCAAGTCCTTCGTCATGTCTGGCAATCAGTCGGGCATCAAGTGCCCCTCCGAGTATGTCAAACTCAACATTGGTGGTTCGCTGCACTACACTACCATCAGTACACTCAGGAAACACGATACCATGCTTCGTGCCATGTTCAGTGGACGAATGGAGGTGCTCACAGACTCTGAAGGTAGTACACAAACTCTTCTATTCCTATAGATTGCTCTTTGTATTTGTACACTACAAGTATCATTGTTGCTCTAGGTTGGATTCTGATAGACCGCTGCGGCAAACACTTTGGAACAATACTCAACTTTTTGAGGGATGGCACTGTTCCCTTACCCGAGAGTACAAAAGAAATGGCTGAACTTCTTGCAGAGGCAAAGTACTATTGTATCAGTGAATTAGCTGAATCTTGCGAACAAGCACTTCAGAAGAAGGAAAGGGAGACTGACCCCATATGCAGGGTACCTCTCATAACGTCGCAAAGAGAAGAGCAGCTGCTCATTGGCAGCACCACTAAGCCTGTTGTCAAGCTACTGGTCAACAGGCACAACAATAAATATTCGTATACAAGGTATGATCGATAAACTACATGCAGTGTAGAAAAATTACTGAAAATTCTAAACGTTGTGTCTTTGGTACTTATTGCAGCAACTCTGATGACAATCTATTGAAGAACATAGAACTTTTTGACAAAATGTCCCTCCGATTCAGTGGCAGAGTACTGTTTATCAAAGATGTTATAGGCTCCAGTGAGATTTGTTGCTGGACTTTTTATGGCCATGGCCGCAAAGTGGCTGAGGTCTGTTGTCACTCGATAGTCTACACAACTGACAAGAAGCACACTAAGGTAAATTTGATGCTCTCACATGAATGCAGATGAACATTTTTCTCAACTGAACCTTTTCCTTCTCAGGTTGAATTTCCAGAGGCTCGCATTTACGAAGAAACTCTAAATATTTTGCTGTACGAGAATCGAAACGGTCCGGACCAAGAACTCATGCAGGCCACGTCCTCGAGAGGCGCCGTTAGCGGAGCGCCGGCGTGCACGTCGGATGAAGAAGAGGGTGAGCGTTCTGGCCTGGCTCGACTTCGCTCTAACAAGCAGAATACTAACTGACCCAGCCTCTTGCCTCATCATCCAGCAATTCGTAACGTAGTGCGCTCTCTTAAGACTCGAGCCAACATTATATAGCTTGTTTGGTGAATAATACCTTGAGAGGAGGCCTATCATCATCTTATTAATTCAACTCATTTTGTTCTCTCTTCTTCGACACAACGCTTTTAGAAAATTTCAGCAAACATTTGTGTTTCAAGCTTGTTCATGCGCTCATTGGCCTGCCTCTTCAATTTCCATAAAACTTTATCTCTAATGATGCAACTGCACTGACTATTTAGCAACAAACTATCGATATTGAAACTTCGAATTAGACCTATATCGTTTTTCATACGAATATATTTCAACTCTCGGGGTAACGTCATTGCTCGTGTAATAAGAAAGATTGCCTTTTTCCAAATGACTATCTAATGAACCGTTATTGCCAACATAAAGAATTTCCTCACTTTCTGGCAACAATACGTAATTTGTCAATTCATCTTATGTGCCAAACTTTTACATAACTTACTATACATGTAATAAAAACAAATTGAACATGCCATTCTGGAGGCAAAACTTTGATCACTCTTTACCGTTAAGAAGACGTTCGAATTAGCTACGTAAAGATACAATCTATAGATTTAAATAATATAGGTACTGCTATAGCGATATTTGTCGTTTTGTTATAACGATATTGACTGAAATATGTCTGTTGAAAGTATTTATTATTACTTATTTAAATTTGTTATCGTTTTATTTATTATACGGTGACAAATAAATTTAGGCAATTATTTTTCTTAGATATACTGCCGAAATTTCATCAACTGCTTAAATCTGTTGCTGCAATTTAGTCTGTATTTCAATCATAATTATTTTTTAAAATTAATAATATTTTAATTTGCATCGAAGAAAGTTATTCAGAAATCTGCTTAGCAAAATTTAAGTTTTTAAAGACTAAAATACATTTAGGCTAGTTTGTACTGCCTTTTTTAATTAATTTTTCAACATGTGATAAATTAATTCGTTTTTAAAAATTTAAATGTGTATTTTTTACAACTAAATAAAATATATACATACCTTTGCAGACTTTGTGAAACATGACTATTCTAAGATGTGAATTTTTCTTACTTATTATACATAAAAATCCTTTTATATATATATATATATATATATATATATATATATATATATATATATATATATATACCTAGTTTGACTATTTAAAATGTTTTTATTTGAATTGATATAATATATTCCATTGTACGTTAGCTTTAGTTGGAAATTTTAATTTATTCAAGCAAAAAGTTAGATATAATATAATTAATAACACTCTCTATTCGTATTTAATGTACTGTAAAATATACCACTGTAACATCGACTGTATTTTATGATATCAAAACTGCAAAAAGAGTAATTATAAACGAATAAGAGTTACAAAAGTATATATTGAAAAAGAAATGATTGCCTGATGTCAAACAGGGTAAAAAAGTATAAACATAATCCATAGAAATGCTAAACTGCAATGTGAAAAAAACACATGTAATGTACTCCGCGGTGTTTAAAAAGCGCAATCGATGTCGTAAAATGAGTTAACATTTTTATTATCATGTAACGAAGATTTATTGATTGTGTATTAAGTGCGATAAAATAGGCCTATGTAAAAAAATAAGAATGACGAAAATAATCATTGATTTGGAATCGCTAATAATTTTAATAACCGATGAATTAATTTTTTTATATAGGTAAACTAAGGTTTGCAGATAAAAATACTTGAAGATTCTTCATTTTGCACGAGAGTTATACGAATCAGCTATGAATCATGTTCGAACACACGTCTAAGATTTGCGAATGAACTGTGTAAAAATACTGATGAACAATGCAATGATTATCACAATGTTCTATTTACAGTATAGAAAGTGTGTTCTACTTTATTCTTATATAGTGTAAAGAAGGTGAAAAGTGTGTGGCGCGTCGTAAATTTGTAGTTAATCGATATATAAGTGCCAAAATGGGAAAATTTTAAAACATCGATATTTTATGATGTGTTAAATCTACAAGTTTATGTGATGATATGATTGTGTAATAAAGAATTGAATGAAAAAAAATGATTGTTTGTCGATCATTGTCATCGCGCGACTCGTTTTAAATTTTGTTTCGCTGTCTTCAGCGACATCTACAGTGGAGTTGCGCAATGTACGAGCACCATTCATTTTACTCGCGAGTATTTAGTCTGGGCTGACTGGGATAGACGTGCGAAACAATCCTCAGCAATGGGTAAAGCCAGAGACGGTAGTTCCGATGAGGAAGTTACAACAGGTAAAGTTTATAAATAAAATAATTAGTGAAGCATAAGATAATGTCACACTTTCCATGTGTTTACTTTCTTTTTCTTTTATCCTGCTTGATGATGCCATTGATCGGTAAAATATTTCAATCATAAACCAAGATCATATAGGCTGCGTATCGCCTGTTTGTTTACACTCGTATAAGCGCCATCTATATACAAAGGTTGGATGCAACCTTTTAAGAATTGAATATTTTGGAATTAATTTCTTTTTGCATTTACAGGTCCCATTTCAAATTCGTTGCCTCAGAAGAGGCACAAAAAACACAAGCACAAGAAACATAAAAAGAAAAAATTATCACAGGAAGTGGCAGAAAGTTATATGGATATTTCAGTAGATTCGGATCTAAAAAAAACTTTCAAAGTCAGACTGAAGAAAGAGGAAGAAAAAAGGTAAAGTTTTTTGGAATTTAGAATGTGTGTCATACGAGTAGATGTTGTTGAAATAAATTTGTTTTGCAGCCCTGATAAAATAAAGGACAAAGCCTTCAAAATAACTAGTATAAGTATACCGAGTACAAGTGCAGGTTTACTGCAGAAATCAGTAGCAAAAAAGAAAGTTATAAAAACCAATAAAGGTAAAGACAGTGGAACGAGTAGCGAAGAAGAAAGATGGCTTGATGCGATTGAATCTGGAAAACTGGAAGAGGTAAGAATATTTACTTGAATATTACCCAGTCTTTGCGATGCAAATTACTCATTAAACAGTCTTTTTTTTAGGTAGATGACGAGCTCAAGAAAATTAAACCCAAGGATCCAAAATTAATGACAGCTAGACAGAGAGCAATGTTTGAACGCAAGACAGATACAGAACCCAATTCTAGTATAGAACAGTTAATGTCTTTACCTACTGGTTATAAAGAAAAAGTCATGACAGCAGAAGCTATTCAAAAAGCTGCTTTAAAATCTTTGAAGCGTAAGCAACTTGCAGATGAAAAAAGAGAAAAAGATAAGGTAAATAAGATAATCAATTGTGATGTAATCAAAGCATGAACCATTTTCTTTTTATCATTATTTATCTTTTCAGAAAAAAACTATGGAAAGGCTGTTGAAAAAGCAGGAGTCCAAAACATCAAAAGTGATTACCAAGGGCAAAGTATCTAAGAGACAAGTTCCACTTATCACATACAAAGTGACTGCAGAAGGCAGTTCCATCTCTTTACCTCCGGGAGAATTATTTCCATTAAAGGCAGCAAAGAGGTAAGAAAGTTTAACTAACAAACATATCCGGTTATACAATATTTCAAGTGACTAAAAATTATTGATTTTTGCAGCATAGAACCACCTTCTCAAATTCAATGTGGAGTATCTTCGTGTTCTAATGTAAAAAAGTACTCTTGTTCAAAGACTGGAATTCCGCTTTGTGGTTTAGACTGCTACAGGACAAACTTGGCAGGAATCGTATCATAAGTGAAAACAAAATTTATTTAATAAGTTGTAAGATATCATTTTATTTATTTATTTTATAAAGAATGAAAAATAAAACAATCTATCTTGTTGTTAACAGAGCAACGTTTTCGATCAAAAAGTAAACCTTTCCGTTTCTTGTTAAACTAATCAATGGTGGGTAAGTGTATTGAAATTTTGAAATTCATATCATGAGTATATATGTACAAATTACTTAACATGTGATCCTTAGCTCGCATTAGTCACAGAAAGAGCGAATACTAAGCGAGTGCATTGTTGAAATACGTATAGATAGATATCTCTAAATAAATCTATAACTATGTTCCTATCTATAACAATGTAAATAAAATGAATAGTTTTATATCGGAATTCCTTATAGCATACAATGATTAGAGCCAAATTTTGGGTGTCTAGAAGTCTATCTCGAGGAACTATCGTTTGCTTATATGTTGGATTTAAGTTGACAAGATTTAGCATACTTGACGGCATCGTCCAGCCCACGCAGAACGAGGTCGGCGTGCCCGGAGGTCGCGTTAACTCCCATCAGTCCGATGCGTATGACTTTTCCGGCAGTAGGGCCCAGACCTCCACTGAACTCAAGGTTATACCTGTAAGGATGTAGGAGTATTAGGAAATCAGCGCTCAGTTCATAAGCATGATGTGCCAGAAGAATTCACTCGTACCTGTCCATAGCGTAGCGAATGATGGGCTGGGCCTCAACACCATCGGGCAGCATAATAGCAGTGACGGTTTTAAGCCGGTGCTGGGGTTGCTTGACGAACAACTGGTAGCCCCTTCTGGCGAGGCCCTCGTGGAACTTTTGAGAGACGTTGGCGTGTCGAGCCCAGGACGCAGCGAGGCCCTCCTCCGCGAGTTGGGCCAGCGCCTCTCGGAGACCGTAAACCAGCGTCGCGCTTATCGTGTGGTGATAAGGCCGAGGAGTCCGAGGATCGAAGCAGTTCCAATAGCGACCTAGCCAGGTCATGTCCCAGTAGAAGACCGGCACCGGGCTCTTGCGCGTCAGAATCTTTTTTCTGTATCCGCACAATCATGTTATCCTAAAACCGAGCGTTCTTTGGAAATAAGGTACTTACTCGGCAGCGGGACTGAAGCTGATGGGCGTGATGCCGGCCGGAGCACCGAGTGCCTTCTGACTCCCGGTGTAGACGACATCGATGCCCCAGGCATCGGCGAAGAAGGGCTCGGCTCCAAGAGACGCGACAGTGTCGACTATCAGCAAGCCTCCATACTTGTGCACGATGTCACCAAGTCCCTCGAGCGGCTGCTTCAGTCCGGCCGACGACTCCGAATGCACGACGAAGACGGCCTTGGGCCGGTACTCGCTAACGGCGAGCTCGAACTCCCGGAGGCCGAAGGCGACACCGAACTCGGTCTCCATGAAATCCACGCGGATGCCGAGTCTGCCAGCCATGTCAGCAGCCCGCTCGGCCCATATGCCGGCCTTGACGATGAGCATATTCTCTCCGCGCTCGAGCACGTTGCCGATCGCGGCCTCCAGGCCTCCGTGACCGGATGCGCTGATCGCCAGCGTCAAGTTGTTCTTCGTTTGAAAGGCGTAGCGCAGACCGGCCTTGATTTCGTCCATCAACTGAAATTTAAAAAAGAAGACATCGAAGCGATCGGCTGCGGCTCTCTCGAAAATCCTGACGAATGCGTGGGACGTATGGCAAATACCTGAAACATCTCGGGGTGCGTGTGACCTAAAACCTGCTGCTCTAGCGCCTTGAGCACCCGCTGAGAACAATTGCTCGGCCCGGGCCCCGTCAGTATTCTCTGCGGCAGCTGCAGCGGCTTCAACAGTTCCTTTGGCGGCTCGACCTCCATCCTTTCAATGACCGCTCTAGTCCCGGTCTTGCTAGCACCACTGCTGCTCCTGCAACAACGATGTCAAATTCGTGACTGACTGCTCGGCTGGACTCTCGGACGTTTCAATAAATACGCGAGCTTTTCATATACGATAACCTTCGGTAACCTTGCGGGAAGCCGCGCACATTATACGTGTATTCGCGCAATCTCCTCCGTTACATTATTGTTATCTTGCTTCAGTCTGGAGATAACTATATGTACGCTATGCGTCGCGCTTGTTTACTACTAATAACGCGCGTATACGTATACACCTTACCTAAATAAGCCTAAACTGCGGTGCATGCGAATATTATCCCCCCCACCCCCCCCCACCTCTCTCTCTATTTACTATGTCGCGTCAGGTTTACGTCACAATAATCCCACGAAGAGCTATACTCTGTCTATTATGCAAAGAAGCACGTGCGCGCGCTCGCGAAAGAAGACCACCTGTTGCACGCCGCACACGCGAGAGACTCTCACCTATTCCTGTACTGCGTCTACAATTTTTCCCTGCGGCTCGTATCGACTCTCGTTATCTCACACAAATTTTCATATTCCTGAATAATATCCGAAATTATTATCGATCGATTAGCAATTCGCTTCCTCGAATGCGAGAATCCCCGACGGGAAAAACGTCGGCGAGCGCTTACCCTCTCTCTCTCTCTCTCTCTCTCTCTCTCTCTCAACTCGGCAGGGGTCGGCTCGCGCAAAACGCAGCGCCGGCTGCAGCACGGCTATTATAAAGGCCGGAAACCCCAGAGCGTCGACGACAAACAAACGGGCGGGCTCGCGACCCTCGCCGCATGAATTGAAATGTTTTAGACTTTTTCGGCTTTTCACCGGACCGGCTTTCTAAAAGTCTATAACCGGGGGGAGAGAGAAATCGCTCTATCTCGTGGAGAGGAAAGAGAGACAAATACTAATGCGATATTTATCAGGCGTTTAGGGGGCACTCGCGCGCGCTTCTCCTTCTCTCTTCAAAGGCTCTATACGCTACTTGTGCGAGTCCTTATATACTTTGCCTGTGACTTTTCTACTGTACGCTGTAGCAGCAGCAGCAGCAGCAGCGACGAGCACTCGCCGCCGTGAATTATTCATGAGAGAGCGAGCATCAAAAGAGAGATTCAGTATAGAGTCTGTATTTTCACCGTCAGCCCTTTCCTCGCGCATATCTTCACATCCGTCACATTTCACTTGTTGGCCCTCTTTTCTATACACGTTTCGATCTGGAGAGAAGCCGAATTTACGTCTCTTTACAAGTGTATTATATATGCGAGCGAGTTTGGGTAAACAAGTTTTTTCACGCTGATTATACACGCCGAGTTATGCTCTCCGTGTGTGTACACACTATTGACTGAGACGGATCGTGCGACGAGGTTCCTTTGACAGGCCGGCCGTATAACGTCTAGATTTTATGCCCGTGTATCAATACCTGTGTGTGTGTGTTAAAAACGATGGGATAAGTCATGCGCCGTTACACTTTTTTCTCCCACTCGTTATTCCAAACGATCGTTTATTAATCACTCATACGCACGCTCCGATACACTCGTACACACACACACACACACACACTATAGCGCCGTAAAATGTCGAGATATCGTGAGAGGTACTCGTGAATACATACAAGCTCTCCGAGCACTTAGACTAATTGTTGCGCGCGCGCGCGCGCGCTCTTTCTCTCGATATTCAATCGTCGTCATATCGGTTATTCGCATTAACTACACTCGCGCGCTCGCGCACGCGCCTACTTTGCTGCACGCCAACTTTTACTTCGAAGAACTCCGCCGCGCGACGGGCATACACTTTTAATAAAGCCCCGCGTGAGTCACGCTTCGCTCTTTTTAATAAATAAGCAATGAACCGCTCGGTGTGCTAGCGATCCGAATGCGCAAACAATACACACATCCTTTCGCGATCGATTTGACGTCCGAAAATTATCCCCGCAGCTCGTTTGCGGGACGTATGAAATGAGGAAGAAATCGGATACATCTCTCTCTCTCTCTCTCTCGCAGTAGGTTATACAGCAGCAGCAGCAGCAGCGAAAGGGCAAAGAGAGAAGCGAGCGAGAATCGACTATCCCTAATTACACGGCACTCTCGTAGCAGCTCACGCTTCTCCCCCTGCGCGCCTGCTCCTTCTCGCAAAAAAAAAAGAAGCAGCGGCAAGGAAATTCGCTACAAGACTCGAAGGTCTGCTTCGCACAGATTCGAGAACAGCGAAGAAAAGGAGAAGAGCATAAGGAGCTGCCGCAGTTGCCTGTGGAGAGCAAGAGAGAGAGAGAGAGAGAGAGGACATTAGAGGTTCTTCCCTCGTGCGGTACGCGCGCGCCATGAATCTGTCCTTGTCTGCAGGCCTCTCTCGCCGCCGCCTCCGCCACCACCGCGCCGCCGCCGCCGCCGCCGCTGCTGCTGCCAGTCTACTGTTGCCTGCTGCTCTGCACTGCGCCGAGAACCAGTCTCGGCCGAGCCGCGTCCTCGTCGAGTACGCGCTCCGCGACCGGCAGTTCTCTTATTTTCACCTTCTTTTTCATCTATACACGTACGCGTACACGTTTTTTTTTTTCTCAACATAATAGATCGCGCGGCGTGTTACCAAGTGAATCAACTGCCAACTGTGCCCGTGTGTGTGATGTGTCGAACGCGACTTGGAAAATGAAATACAGTGTTGGCAACGGATGCTAGACAGTGCAAAAGTGTGTTCGATGCGGCTGCCGCAGTGAGGAGAAGAAAATCGGCGCTTCATTGTTTATCCGCGCGCAGCTGCACGAGGTCGAGGGAGAGAGAGAGAGAGAGAGAGAAAGCAACGCCACTTGTCGCTCGCTCGCGCGCACACGGGCTCTCGTGTTCCTCCAGCCGCTGGAGCCGAACTCTCAGCGACTTGTATACTGCTATATATACAGACCATATACCGAGAAGCCGAGGAGAGCCAATTCGCCTGCATGAAGGTACGCTTCGATTTTCGAGAATCTCGGAAACTACAGCGGAAGGAAGGACTTGTTAGTTTAGGAGCAGTAAAAGTATTTTTCGCTATTCTATAACACTGCAGTGCAGCTCTTTACGTTCGTCTTGTGTGGAAAATTCAAGCTGGCAACCGCGCGCTGTGTACCTATACTTATGTGTTCGCTTGAACTTTCAACCGATTCCCAAAGTCAAACAAAAGCGTGTATAGGAACGGGGGGCAGACTCGATTAGCTTACGATTCGCGCATGCATTATTTATACATACATACATACGCTCTGGCTTGCGCGAACTCATTTCAATATTTGTGTATACGTTCTCGGGAAGAATTCGTCCTTGACCGATTTTCCTCGAATTAGATAACGAGGGGCACCGAAAAGTGTCGAGTATGTGTTAGCGTGTGTGTGTGTGTCCAAGCAGTGGCTTTCACCTCGTGCGGTGAATGGGCCATAAATCGGAAAATGAAAGAGAGGCGCACTGCATCATTCCGGCCTTTATATTAGGTTTATATACGTGTATCTTAGTGGGAGACAGAGAAAGATGGAATTTTCGTGTGTGTGTGCACCGACTAGCCTCTCTTCTCTGCTGCTTCCAGAAAGAGAGAAGGAGGAGGTGTACCGGTTCTCGTCGAGACCGGCGATCCTCTTTCTCTCTTTTACACACACGCGCGCGCGCGCGCGCGCGTATACCGTCTTTCTCTTCCGCTGCCGCCTCTTCTCCTCGCGATTTCCTCTCGCACAGACTCCCTTCTTATTATTCCCTTTTTGCCCGATGCGCGATGCTGTGTATATAAGACGCGTGTAGCCCCCACTTTTTCGCGCGCGCCTAAACCACACCGATACCTGGAACATTTGGACTTTTCATTGAAAGGATTGCGCGCGAGCCTGTAATACTAGAAGCCTCTCCGGAATGCAGATAAATTCTCTGACGCGTCGCGACTCTCTTTTCTGAATTCGTTAATTTTTATACTGTCTTTCCGAGTATTTCGGCTAAATTGTCGTATTTTCTATCGATTATACGCGTTCGAAGAATTTCCATCGACCGTCTCTCTTTTTTTCTTCTTCTACACGATTCCAATAGCTCCGCGGAAGCTTTATAAAATCTCTCTGGAGAGGCTGCGATGCGCAGAGCTCCTAACCGAAAAAACGGCCTAAAAGAGGGCGCGAGGCTCTGGTTTCGGGAGATAGAAGGCAGATACACCGGAGAAAACGACACCCACTATACGTCGTTACACTGCACGAGCAAGAATATAGGGGAGGAGTTTACGAGAACAACATGTGCTGCGCGCGGGCGTTTCTTTTTTTTCCTCTCATTATACCACCGTACACACGATTGTGTACAAACTGAAACAGCGGGTTTTCGGAGCAGCGGTTGCAGCGCTTCCGAGTGAAATACGCTACAGCAGCAGCGGAGTAGGCATAACTCACACTGCGGAGGAATGACTAAAGAAGCGTAGAAGCTTCATTGCGAACTGCGGTTTCACCTCGCCGCGCGCAGGTTCTCTCTCCTACTCCTCTTCAGCTACACGTATATACCCCCTACTTTCACCTTGTTCTTCGCCCGGTCTTTTCGTCCCTTTATCGCGCCGGTAAGACTCCGCAGTAATACCCGCTCTGTATCCGCGCAGCTTGTGAGCTCTCTCGCTCGGAGCTTTTTCGACTTTTCAATACGCCGCGGTGGTCCGCAGGCTCCGGCTACACATCGATAGAGGCTTTCGCGGCAAATTTATGCCGGGGTTTTGCCTGTGAGAGTTTCTAGCATCTCCCGAGCATTATTGGTCGTGTAACGTCGTGACAGCGCGGAATTCGGAAAATTGAAATTGCCGCTTCCATTAAAACTCCGCTCGCGAATTCGAACTTTCGAAGAACCGAGTGCAAACAAGCGGCTTCCGCTTCCCGAGAAATCGATTCGAAACCCTTTCGGAAAAAGGAGGAAGAGAGATGAGGAAAGCTGATAATTGTATTACGCGAGAGTGGGCGTAAACACACGGGCCTTTATTTTTCCTCTTTTCCTCGTTTTTCTTTTGTTCATGCCTGACTCTTAGCGCAACTAAGTTTTCTCTTGGGCCTTCTTTGTCACGACTCTCACACTGACTTCTGCAGCAGTGCGCGGGTTGTTCTTTCGTTCCTCTCGGCTTCAATCGTGCGAGACGACTATGAGAGACTCGCCAACCCCGCGCGTTGAATGGACTCTACGCACGGGGCTCTAATTCTCTCTCCCTTTTTTTCTTCTTCGACAACAATTCACGCGCCTCTTGGAAAGTGCGGACTTTAATTACGCTAGTGGCGCAATTCGACGTGACTCGAATGCGGTTCGGGTATAACCTATACTGAGCCGCGCAGCTTTCGGGAGTATTTCGTCATCCTGACTTTCGCAGTAGCAGAAAGCTGTTTCTCACTTTATACACGTCGCAGGTTATAGTTTATAGCCGAAGTATACATTCCAAAGCAAACTAACCCTTCGTCGCTGGAACTACCGCTGCCGCTGCTGCTGTTGTAGGTAACAGCCGGTATCTTGATCTCCTGTCCTCTCATCAGCGTCACGTTCACTCTGGCGCTACATCCCTGCAGATGTTCGTCGATACTTCTCACGTCGCATCTGAGTCTAGTCCGACACTGTTTGCACCTTACAACACTCACGACTGCACGACTTCTTCGGATCGATCTCAAGGCTTCGCTCCGCGGCATTTTTTCTCTGCTACTGCTGCTGCTGCTGCTCTGCAAGCCGCGCGGCGGCATAATTCTTTTTATTTCGCTCTTCAACCGGAAAAATTAAAAAAGCGCACGAATATAAACTTGTACTTGAGGAAAAACGACGCGCACACTTGAAAACAAGCCGGAACGCGCTAACGAGAGGAGAGGTGAGGGTATTTTTTTGAAGTTCGCCCGCGCGCCTCCGAAAAATAGAACAAGTCGGCTTAAATATACTTCCTCTCCGTTGGGTCACTGCGCTCCGACTGAAATTTCCGCGTGCACTGCAGCAGTGGAGCAGCGAGTCCCGAGAGAAGTCGCTCTGTAAGTAACAGCAGCTGATTCACCGGTGAGCGCCAGGACTATACACGACTGGCTGCTGGCGCTCGAGACAAGTCCGTGCAAGTCGGGACGCGCTCGTGCGCCACACGCCGCCGAGTCTCTCGGCCTTTGACCGTTGCCGTGCTGCAGTGCGTGCGAAGTAACAACTCGTCCGTCCGCCGATAATAATGTGAGTTGGCGTGATGCACGCCTCTCTATTGTGCTCTATCTTTGTGTACGGGTATGACGAATTTGTTACCTTCGATTGGGCCATAAAATGGTGCGGGGCAAGAACATTCTTGCGATCGCCGATAAAATGCTTTCAAATATATTCGAGAATATTCCAAATGACAATTTCGTCATATTATCGGATTCTTGAGTAATTGTGCAAGCTATTTTATCATAATGCAGCGCGTAGCGAGGGGGAGTGAATTCAACGGGGCTCTAATTAATTACACTGTGTCGAGAGCGTTCCGCGCATTGAGAATTTGAATAATTGAATATCGAACAAAGACCGGTGAAAACGTGCGCGTATGTAATGCTCTCTCATCTCAATTAGAAAATGTTCCACCATCTCTCTTTGTCTCCGGAATATATAATCTCTCTCGGATCAGTAGGAAGCTAAGTAAGCGCAAGTAGCTGTGCGCTCGCTCTCGCTCAGTCACCGCCGCCGCCGCCGGATAACAATCTAACATTCCTCGGTTCGCTTCACGCGCCAGTTTTTTTTCGCACCGACGTTATATAGACAGAGAGCCAAGTTAGTGTCCTTTTTCCGTTCCGAAAAAGAGCAGCTACTCTCCAACTGTCCTCTCCGACAACGAATTCGACTGCACTTCCGGGAGAGGCGCTTCACCCTTCGATCTTCTATCTCTTCCAATACGCCGACAAGATTTATGTTTATGGATTACACTACCTCGTGTAATGTGTCTCTTCTTCCGAACGAGTCTGGACCTGCCGCGTCGTCGTAAAAATTAGTGATTCAAATTCCAGCGCTCTCTCGGCTGCGGATATAAATTTCTCTCCTCTATACACACTCCCGTGTATAAAAAACAGGATTTTTTCGTCGCGCGCCGGTCAATTAAAAAGCGACACTTCATAAGCCACACGGAGAAGAGAGAGATATTTCTGAATATTTGTACCTGTGTGTATGGCATATAACGTACACGTCTGCGTTCACACGTAATATTTTTCTTGTAGCCCGTTCCCAAACACACCTTCGGCTCCACCCGGTTCTCTGGTAATGAGGCTGCTAAGCACACGCATAATTGGAGAGTCGCTCGTTAGGATCTGCCTCTCTGCTCAGCGATTGGAAACGTCGTTGCGAGGATTTTCGGCTCAAAGGGGGAGAGAGAGCGAGGGTTGCGCGAATTTTCGGCGGACAGAGAGAGAGAGTTGAAATAATTAGTGAGAGAGAGAGAGAGAGACGACGCTTTTTGCGCCAAAGCCCTCTCTTGTTTTTTTGTTTGCTTCACGTATAAGTATAAGTCTCTCTGGAGTCTCGCTTTGAATTTAGCCTCGTATACGTGTGTACACCATACCTATACATCCTATTAATTACTGCGGCTTTGAATTGATTGCAGGTATAAGCCGAAACATCAAAGTGTGTTTATTAGGCAACGCGCGAGTATGTGTGTGTCTGCGCGCGCATAACGGTGCGACACGATATTATCCAACAATTGTATTCCCCGATTGCGCAACGCGCATAACGCGCACACTTTTCATTCGTGAAAATTATGTCTCTGTAGGAATCCCGTTATGTACACAAACTGTTGAAAGACGTATGCTGATTACGCGCGCTTATGATCGATGAGTCTCTTACTCTCTTTCGAGATATAATATATGAATGTTCTCCGTCTCGTAAGATATGGAAGACGCGCACAATAACAGTTATACACCGACGGAGGAGAGAGAAACACAAAGAGCCCTTTTTAACTCACCGCTGTCCTAATACTCCTCCCCCCCCCCCCCCCCCCACTGCGCTGTATCTGTTACGGTAATTTCCTCGATAATCTGCTTCTTTCTATTCTATAAACGAGGCATTCTCTCCCTCGGCACAGCTGTTGTTCACTATACCATAATCGATCGGGCTTGAAAATCTACGTCTGAATGAAAAGGAGAGAGACCGTCCGAATTTCGCGTCCCCGATTGCCTCACACTCGCACACACACACAACAGCAGCACACAGCAGGTAGCATTACTTAACCTTCTTGCGTCCCCCGATGTTTGCGCAGTGGTAGACACACCTTGGCAACAATGGGTCGACTCAAATTAAGAAAAAAAAGGGAGAGAGAGAAGCTTATTATCACCGCGTTATTGGTTCTAGGAAGCTCTGCATACGCAACTTTCGGACTGTTAGACACACTATGAGCGGAAAAACGAATCAGGCCGCCTTCGCTCTCTCTCTGTGCCGATAACGCGATTGATAAGTATTCGTGAGAAGGGGGCCGGAGATAAGAGTGACACAGCAGTGTCTCTCTTTCTCGTGACGTAACGAGAGCGAGAGAGAGAGAGAGAGAGAGAGAGATAGAGAGAGAGATACTATAATGGACCGGCGCTGCTGCTGCTGCTGCTGTGTTTTTTGCTTCCGCGAGAGGCTTTCGTAAATTGCTCGGCCATACACACGTGAAGGCAATTTGAATATTTATCGCGTAATTTCTGCCCTCTACCTGCCTACTGTGTATTTTACGGGCGCTCTCTCTGAAATTGTGATGAATGTCTCTCGGCGGCGAGTTGCTTTTGTTCCTTCATTACGACCCACGCTTGTGTGCATGTATAGCGAGGAATTCAATTTTTCCGTATACCTAATGAATTATTTTTCCCTCCAGTTCCCTCACAACGCTATGAGAGACAAGATAAACTAGGCTATACGCGCGCCGATAAGCCGCATACGCACACCGCACAAAGTTCCTTTCACGGAATATTTTTTGTATACACTGCACAAATATAATTCAACATTCAAATGCGCTCTTATCGCCGCACACAGCGCGCTTATCGGCGTTACGGTCGCGGAGTGTCAGCGATGTTTAGTATAGAGTAATAGTTTGGGTTTTAAAACGGCTTCGATTTTTTTCCGAAATTATTTCGAACGGCCGCCTCCCTCGTCGTTGAAGATGATCGCGCAACGCCTCTCTTGGGGAAAGCGAAAGGAAGCGACGACGCGTTTATTTATAGCGCGCGCGCGCGAGAAGAAAAAAATACCACTTAAAGACGACGACGAAGCTGCTCTGCTGCTGCTCGGCTGAGCTTATAATTATTCTCTCGCCTATACGAGGCAGTATACGGGTGTATTTCTGAGTGTAAAGTACGCTCTCCGATGCATCTGTCCGTTTTTCTCGGTAAATTAATCCGCGCGCTCACGGACGTTGACACGAGCCCCCGAGCTTCAAAACAGAGCGCTTGTAGGGGGGCGGGGGGGGGGGGATTACGCGTATTATATAGCAAATTATCAGCGGCGAGGCTATTTCGCGTGCGAGCAAACACTCGCTTAATCGAGTGTGTGCTGCAGTGCACGCGGAAGCCCTCGGCGCGTAAACATGAACCAACGTGTGCGCAATGTAATAACGAAATTCAATCCCATTTTCCAGGTTAAAACCCAAGGCTCGGGTGCAAGATGAGCGATGGCGAGCTCGTCGACCTTAGGCTGCGGCATAGCCGCGGCAGGTGTCTGCCCGTCCGCCGCATCGTCCGAGATCCCGTCGTCAGCCGTCGTCGTCGGACGCAGGGTGAACCTCGAGTTCCCGCCGCCTCCGCCGTACCCACCGCCTCAGAACGGCTTGCAAGCATCCCAACAACAACATCTCGAACAGTTGGAGCAACAACGTTATCATAGGTCGCTGATGCACCATCATCGCACTGGTCTGCACGACGCTTACTCCTACGCCTACTACGAGCCTGGACCGAGTCAGACCAGTCCGCAGAGCTGCTCGTCGACGCTGCTCAGACAGCATCAGGAGTATTATGCCGCGCAGCCCAGCTACCAGGGCTACCACATGCAGGAGCCGCACAAGAGACACACCTACGTCACGAGATATGGCACCGAGGAGAACATCTACGAGGAGATCTCGGAAATCGGGTAAGGCTGCGCTTTTTGTGTGTGTGTGTAATCGAAAGAGGCCTTTGTTACACATACTCTCCTCTGTATTTCGGTATCCGCGACGCGCGATCCGTTACGCTCACGTGCCAGCCGGCAATTTTCAGATCTCTAATCTTGCTCGGCAGAGAGGATCCTTTTTTTTCGAGAAAGAGAGAGAGAGAGAAGGAAAAAACGACGAGAGCACCTGCGTGCGTGTTTCTCGGAAATTATATACCTACGCGCCGGCTGCTGGCGTCTATTATTCTCTAATTAATTTCGCGGACGATAAATTGAAAGTCCGCATTGTTGTAGTCGACGAGGAAAGATGAGAGGATATTCGCGTCGAATGCGCAATAATAATACTGGTGGCAGACGCTTCTCATTAAAGAGTCGCGGCCATCGGGTGATGCATGAAGATCAATTGAAGCCTGTGCGCGCAGAGGGGCTTGCGTTATACATTGAATCATCGCGCCGATGACAACAGCTTCGTTAAAAGGCCGTAAATTCAACGATCTCTCGTTGTTATCCGTTTCAGCCGACAGTACCGTCGAGCCCTGGAAGGTTCGCGTCGATCCCTGGTGGCGGAGGAGGTGCGCCGAGTGCAGTCCCGGCACCGGCGCGTACTCGGCGAGCTCAATCTCAGCGTCGAGGCGATGCTCATGCCGACGATAGCCGACCAAGCGATCGCCGAGCACGAGACCGAGGAGAGTCACCAGCAGACGTTGGCCAATGGATCGACGAGTAGTCAGCAGCTGCTGCTCGCGCCCGACGAGATGGGGGCGACAGCCTGTGGCGGCGATCTCGACAGCGGGTTCAGTGGCAGCTCCAGTGCCAGTTACAGGTATGTGTGCACAACGTCGAGCTTACGCAATATACGCAGGTTTTCGTCTTACACGCGTATCGGTGACGTTGCAGATCTGGCCTGGGATCGCTGAGGCGGTGCGCGGCCATCGGCAGGACGAGCACTCCCGAGATCCTGATGAGCAACGGTCACCCCCATCACCTTCTCAACTGCAGCGCTCCCCAGTCTCATCAACGCAGCAGCAGCAGCAGCAACAGCAGCAGCAGCAAGACCAAAGCCGCCATGATATGGAAGAAAGGCTGGAAGGGCTGGAAGAAGCTCCAGCAGGGCCTAGCCAGCGGCACTCAGCCCGGCAACTCAAGCTCCTCACAAAAAACTGGTAAGTCATCCGCCTCTTCTTCGCCACTTTCTCTTCTCCCCTTACTACCTTCTCTCTTCAGCGCGCGCGTTGTGTGTAATTTCGGAATGCAGCTGTATAGACAGCCGCCGAGCCGTAATTCCCCGGCTGTTTTCAAACAGCCTATTCCGCCTGGCAATGAAGTGTACTTGTACGTAGATGAGATCGTCGTTATGGTTTTATTAGAAACTCGTGACGTTCTCTTTCTCTGTGCGTGTCATCGAATCGAGCGAGTCATGCAGCTGCGGATCAATCGGACTCGACGATTCATAGAGCGAATACCGTTGCTCGCAAATTATTAGCGTAATAAGAACGAAGGGAACACACGACGATAGCCTTCTCATCGAAGCAAGGACGCACATCAAAGAGTTCGTTCTGGAACGTATGCGCTCAGCAGCAATAAGAATCAGCCTGCAGGCGTTGGCTGCGCGCGCTCACGCACTTATCAGCGACATTGTAGCTGCGCGGCGCTGCTAATCTTCGTGAAACATAAATCTCTGAAAGACAGGTCGGTGTCGCTGCCGCCGAGGGAGAGAAGGAGAGAGCCTGATAACCTCGGTCTCTTCTCTCTGCAGCAGCAGCAGCAGCAGCAGCAGCACTATCAGCCTGATGCTCGAGTGAATCTCTCCCGGGACCAGTCCTTCGAGCTGTTGTCGCGCGCGCGCGCGCTCGCGGAGATTCAGTGTGCTTGGTGCGCAAATTAATTATACTACGCTTGCTCCGGCGCGCTAAACAGTCTCTTGGAGAAAGCCGACGGGACGCAAAACGAGAAGCAGCCGCGCGTTAATCTACCTGTGTTTCTGCGGCGTATATAGCTGTTAAATCCTGTGCTCCCTCTCGCTCGCACACACACACACCCACGCACGCTTATCAACGATTATAAAGTAAGCTTCACTTGTTTTAAAATCTCTCGTTTAATGCCTGCTTCCATGAGGCTCGTTGACCTTGGGGCGACACCTTATACCCTCTTACGTGAGAAAAATCGGCAGCTGGCTTTTTTTCAACTCGAGCCAATAGCGCAGAATTAAGAGTATCGTGTGTTGTAGATAAACAAGCCGGGATTTGTATCAAGTTCAATGCACCGGAGGCTACTCAGATATACTATTGCTCGTGCAGCGATTTTTCTCTCCCTCTCTCTCTCTTGAAGCGTGCTTGAATAATCTGTTATTAATGTTGATTAATCTGGCGCTGCTGAACTTTTTTTACCGAGAGAGAGAGAGAGAGAGAGAGAGAGATGAATGTTCGAGAGTCGTTATAATTCAAGCGGCGTTTTCAAGGCCCATCGCGGTACGGTTCGCGCTCGCGCGCAAAAACGATGATGGCCAGTTTCGATTCGACGAACGGAAGTATAAGTGGAATCGCTCGCTTATTTTCGTTCCTCGCTTTTCTCCCTTTTTCTCATCGCTACACTCGGAACCCCTTGGAATGCTCGCTTGCGCGTATACCACCGTCGAAGTTTGCGATACTTCTTATTCCTCGTGCGGAGCAAAACCACGCATTACAGCTAACCAAGCACCGGCTACTGTTTCGTTAGTTCGTCAGCCGGAATCGGTTCTCACCGGGAGATAGAAAAAAGCGTAGCAAGAAGCCACTCTTCGAACTCGTTTAATTTCATCCAAGACAGAGAGAGAGAGAGAGAGAGAGAGAGAGAGAGAGAGAGGCCGCACGGATTTTCGAAGACACAGCTGATTTGAAGAACGTGAGCGTAAACGATCGACGCGAGTAGCGGTCTTTGTGAGAGAAAAAAATGAGGAGGGAAGAAGGCGGGGAGAGGATCGAGAAGGCAAGAAATAAGCCTCGAGCTAGGACTATGGGGCTATCTGTCTCGGTTCGTCCGGCTCGCGACGTGACAATGCAGCGCGCCGGAAGGTTAATGGAACCGGAGATCGGCCTCTTATCGCGAGTGAGAGAGCTGCACTGCGCCGCCACCTGACGTAATTGATAGACGCTCTGATGCAGCCGACGCCGGTCCTTATATATACGCCTCTCGCTATACTTTTTCTCTTTCGAGCAGAGCTGATGGGAGGATATTTAGAGCTGAAATAGTGCGCGCTCGCTCAGAGTCAGGTATCAATCCGAGTCTCCCTGTGGGAGACTTTTATACATTCGGTGCTTCATTGCTTGCTATACGTCACTCGAACGACGTTAATGTAACTTGTGCTAGGACAACGGTTATGCGGAGTGTTATCTAACCTGCGATGCGGCTAATATACGAGAACGACGGGAAAAAGAGCTTTCACTCGAGCCGCGTGTCACGACGACGATTCGTGTGACTTTCATAAACAAAAGCCTCTTTTTTACCCTCTCTACTGTGACTAATACTTTCTCTATCTCCGAGCGCGATTGCGATTCGGAAGCGGACCTCTGAACTATTTTCATTTTTTTTTTGCTCGCTAAAAACGTTCCAATCTTATCACCCGAGCGAACGTCGATAACGCGGTGAGTCACGTCGGCAGAAACCTTCATTCAAGCGAATTAAAAACGTAAACTCTACGCACGAAAGAGCTACAACAACAAAGCCGTACATTGTCACACACACACTCGATTCGATCGAAGCTCGCAATGCCATTTTCATCGCATCCCCGTTATAGTTATCTCTCTGATCCCCCCGCAGTGACACACTCGATTCTCACGAGATGATGATGAGGGCTTGCCACATATCTCGCGAGACGTATAATAATTCGTGCAGTCCGCCGTTGCTCTCTTATAACGTATCCCACAATGCTGGCTTTCATATACCCTATATACGTATCAACTTGAGAAGCGTATACGATCCAGTTCGCGGCGGAACTCGATGACGCAAGTCCGAGGAGTAGCTCCAGAGTCGACGTATAGTGTCAATTAAAAAAATTTTTATCAGACAGCTCGGCTATTCTTTTAATCCATTCAAATTACGAGGGGACTTTGATCAATTACGTGGATATGTCACTCTCGTGTTCTACACTTTAGAAAAAATAATAGCCACTGACGCGTCCTGAGCGCTGCTGTAGATTAGATAATTGGAAAAACTTTAAACCGTGAAATTCTCTATTTACTTCTGCTTATTAACGCCCAGAAAAAAAAAGATCAATTGCGGCGCTGCACGCTCTCTTTACCCCGGCGTCTCGGTTGCACTCGTCTACCACTATATGCATGTACATAACACACCCGCGTCTTCCTGGCGAGTATAGGGAATTCCGGAAATATCCGATTTCTCGCAAGTAAAAAGGGCTTCCTCGGCCCCTTTTACACACATACATACATACGCGCGTATGCACAGGAGGAAAGAAAATACGTATGGGCCGCCGCGCTGAGCTCGAGAGAGCGAGAGCCTTGTGCTCTATTTTCTCGAGAGTGCTTATACGCTCCGGGGCTCTTGAAAAATCCGTTCGAGGATCGTTCGCGGCTTTTTGGCAACGAGTCCAATTCCCGTCCTACATCATACGCGTAATATAACTGGCTTTGTTCCGGCTAATGGCACGGCGGTATAATACAGAGAGAGAGAGAGAGAGATATCTAGATTAGATTAAAACTCCAGAGTTGGAAGTGTATATGTATATATTCTCAAAGTTCGCTCATGTTATTCCTTGGCTTCATACAAGTCGGTCGCGAAGAGCAAAGTAAAAAAAAAATAATAGTTTCTCGTAATACAATACTGTGTGTACACAATAATAATAACAACAACAACAACAACGACGACGAAAAATTCATCTGACGGCTTTCCTGATGTCCTCGACGGCCTCGAGCATCCTCAGCAGTATGTTTCTGTTCTCCTCGTCCCTCTTCTTCGCGTACTCCAAAAACTCGCCGATCTTCCTCTCGAGTTTCGATTCTCGGCTCCCCTCGTCGTCCCTCTGATCGTCCAGGGCAGTTCTGGCGCGTTTCCTGCTGCGTCCGTTAGCAGCAGCGGTAGCGATCGGTTCCAGAGGCGGCAATTCCGAGCTGCTTCGTCGGATCGGTCTTATCGTCAGTTCCGTCGCTCGAGGGAGTCGTGACAGCAGGTCGCTGGCAGCGCGTTTATTCATCTTGCTGCTGCTGCTGCTCGATAGCCTGAAATGCACAAACTTCCTTTACAGGGCTGCCGCTTTTACGACTGTATTTTTCGAATGCAGCACGTGTGTTCCGCCGGAAGGCATTCGTTCCGGGCTCTTGGCCGATTAGCGTCAAAGGAGTTATTGCAGCCGCGCGCGCGCGCGCGCTCGCGTGTGTGTGTGGGCTATTTATAGCCCGAGAGAAAAATAAAATACGCTAATTGCTCACCTGGTGGCCGTCCTCGGCGTCCTCTCGATGTCGAAGACGTGTCCCCTCCTGAGCGGCTCCAGTCCCGGGACTTTGCTCGTGCTGCCCTGGTAGAGGTTCACGGAAGCGTCGTCCTCGTCCTCGTCGTTGTCCACCGAGACGCAGAGAAACTCCTGGGGGTTCAGCTCCTCTTCCTCGTCCTCCTCCTCGTCGTCGGATGGCTGACGCGTCGGTTCGGACGACGGAGTAGACGTGCCGCCGAGGACCTCGTCTATAGCAGCGTAGAACGGCCAGGATATGTCGTCCGCCTTGTTCTTGTCCCCGTGAACGGGATTCTTCAGCTCCTGGCGCGAGGAGAAATTGATGCTTTTTTAAAATCTTAATCAGAGCACGTCATTATACGGAGCGCGCGCGTATGCGAGTATAATTTGCGGCGCGCGCTTTTTTTTCGCATTCTTTATTGTAAACGCTTAACTT
Organism: Nasonia vitripennis; assembly: GCF_009193385.2. NCBI lineage: Eukaryota > Metazoa > Arthropoda > Insecta > Hymenoptera > Pteromalidae > Nasonia > Nasonia vitripennis. Next base: position 6,476,782 of record NC_045758.1, on the reverse strand, counting down.
TAACGAGCCTCCCGAGCTACAAAGTTGACCACAATTTTATAGTCCATACTCGAGGCCGTTAACCCATCTTTAAAATTACTTAAACTTTTTGCGCGGCGACGTGTAACGCGCTGCGAAATTCCTTTGCGGCCTTTCTCTCTCTCTCTCTCTCTCTCTCTCTCTCTCTCTCTCTCTCTCTCTCTCTCTCTTCTCGGCGAGGGTATCAAAATTTCATTGCTTTATACAAACTCTCGCGCTACTTTTTAATCGACGATTATTATAGTTTGGAAAAAACGCGATTCGTCTTAAAAGCAGCGACGCGAAATTGGATTTCCTCGTATAAAGCGCGCTTGTATAATACGGCTTATCTATAATTAGAGGTATAAGCTTGCGCTCACTTTATACTGCTGCAATAAGTTTGACCATTTCTTCTTAAGTACCCGATAGTGAACGTCAGCCATAATGCTTGGGAACTCTTCTCTCATCTGTCGAAGTATGTACCTGATAAAAAGAAACGGTTTCGATCATTAACTGCTGCTGCTGCTGCCTCTCCTTCGCATGTATCGCTTTTACACGTACATATCTGAATCGAAAATGGCTGTATCGCGTCGGGAGTAATTAACAGAGTTTCCGAGTAAAAAAAACGCAATAAATTTGCTTCAATATGCATATAAGCTCGATTTTCGCGAGATTATGTCAGGCTTATGTAAGAAAATCCTCCCATCAGACCTGACACGTCCGCGCGCGTGTAGGTGTAAAGATACCGCGCGCGCGCGCGCGCGGGCAGCGCAATACGTTTTATCGTAAATCGTGCACGTACGAGCGAGCATTAAATATCGCCAGGGAAAATCACACAGTCATCAGCTGCACAGCCTATATTCGCCTGCAGTATTAATACAAAGAGACTATTATTATTCGGCTCTTTTTTCTCCCGTTGGCTCGCAATTTATTGGCCCACTTTCCGCGAGTCGAGAAATTTGAAACTACGCGCCGCGCTTTTTTGTATGCAACAGATCTCTATCGAGCCGCTAATTAATTATGCTGATATATTGCCAGAGAGTCGCGCGCACCTCGTTTCTCGAAAATATAAGAAGCTTAATGAATTGATAAGCGTAGTGTTGCGAAATAAAATTACCGTACCTTCGATTCCGCGAATGTATAAACGCCCGGGGGGGGGGGGGGGAGGTGGAAGGGAATAGGCGTGCGCATTTTGACGCAGCCTTAATGAGGGGGGAAAAGAGCGCGTAGAAGAGTCTCGCGACGATGCCGCTTTGGCGATTGGCGCATCGCTATTTTCGCTTTTTCACCGGCGCATCGGCGACTTATTTATCGAGATGTGTGCTCCGCATTTACGTGTCCGCGTGTGTTTTACACATCTATATGCGGGTATATATCTTATTCCCGCTGAATTAATTACTCGGCCGACGAGTCGAAAGTCCCTTTCGTCGGCGGAATATGATTCCCCGAAGACATTGCGCCACATTGCACGTCTTTGATTTCCGACTCGGCGAAACGCGCGAAGCGAGCGGGAACAAAAGAAGCTTTCGCCGAGTTGTAATAATAATCGGCCGAGCGCGGCCACGAGGGCCATTACCGCGATTTTCGGTGACCCTTATATTACGTGCCTGCAGCGACGACGACTCTCGTTATTTCCATCGAGTATAACGAGCGAAAGAAAAAGAGTATTTTTTGCTGTACACACACTTGTTCCAGGATCTTACATAAACGTTGGCGCGGCGCTATCTCGCGCAAACTCCGGTACTCGGCTTCGAAGCCAGTATATTGTGTCAGTGTATTTGAACGTTGGATTGCGCTCAAGATAAACAGATGCAAGTGTCGCTGAAGGAGGAAAAAAGAATTGTACGAAGCTGCTGCTGCAGGTGTCGAGAACGTAATCCGGTTCTCGTCACCGCAAGCGCGTGATTTCGTGCTCGCGTCAAAAAGTTAATAATAATACTCACTCCCATCCAGCTTGCGCCGAGTACTTCCTTCCGGTGAACATGTTGCCGTGCTCTTTCCTCAGCTGGATGAATCGGCAGGTGAGGTTCTCCGTCCCTGTGTATGAAAAAAAAAAAAAAACAAACACGTCTCTCTTGAGATAAGCCTCGAGGGCAGCGGCGCATATGCAGACGCGAGAGAGATAACGAAGACTCGCACGGGCGAGTCGCCTCTCTCTCTCTCTCTCTCTCTCTGGTGTTTTTGTTACAGCGAAAAATCAAGCGTAGAGAAGAGCTAGCAGCCAAAAGAGAGAGACACGCACACACCGAGGCGTATGCACAATAGCTATATATCTCGAGCACGGAGAGAGAGAGAGAGAGGGAGAGAGAGTGGGCTACTCGAATTACTGGTCTACAATCGGGCAAAACTCACATCGGAACTTGGCGTGATGGTAGACTACGTGGCTGCCGCTGCTGCTCGTCATGCTGCTGCCTCTTCGCGCGGTGGACTGCTGCATCGGTCGTCGACGATGATGATGACGCTGAGTAGGAGGCGGCCCGAGCGATGATACTTGTCATGTCTTCGCCTAGGGAGATCCCTGCTGCGCACTGAAATCTAGACCCCAACTCAGTCCGCAGCGCCAGAGACTACGACCGTCGCGCTCTTCGGCTCTTGGCGGTGGGCGCATTTTCTTCTAACTCGAGAGCTACCGCTGCCGCTGCTGACGCTATACGCTCTCGCAGCTTCTTACCGCAGCTCTCCGATACGACGAGGTGTATAGAGGAGGAGGAGGAGGGGGAGAAGGAGGAGGAGGAGGAGGAGGAGGAGGAGGAGGAAAACATAAAGCGCGGATTCATCGGTATAAGAGGCCGCAGAGCTGCATATGCGCCCGGATGGAAAACTCGCGCCAAAGCTACGCTGACGACCCCCTTGCGGCGGCGAGCGGAAGTTTTTGGGGGCATCTGCCGTTGGTTCGGTTGGACGACTGCCTTACCGACGGCGATGCGTGTACTGTTTAGATTTCACTGGTCGCCGACTGTGCGCGCAACAAGTTGCACGACGCGCCTGCGGGATTCCTTCGAAAAGCTGCAGCGTCTATACTCGCCTCCTTCGTCGTCCCGTCATTAAAACTTTATTACCCTCCCGCAGCCCCTCACAATGCCTGTATAGTATCTCCTATTTCTGTCCAGGTATATTCCTATGTGTATCGGGAGAGGAAAAAAAAAAACCAGAACGCGCAGCGTGCTCGGGCTCTCCTTCCCCTCTTGCCCCCCTTCCTCTCGCGCTCTCACGGAACACTGCACCTGGATGCATCGCTCGATAGTTTCCGAGAATTTCTCTTTTCCACTCCCGCTCTTTAAAACCTGTGCGCTCTCGTGTGTGTGCGCGCGTGTGTGTGTGTATACAGAGAAAACAACGACCAGAGCGGAGCGCACGGTCCTGTATCCGGTCGAACGTGCGCCACCTTTTTCAACTGCTGCTGCTGCAGTTGCTGGAGAAGAGAGAGGATTTGTATCGTGTACGTATACGGTATAATTTATTTGGTTACTGGAAAATTGCTGGTCGAAAGTTTCGGCCTTGCCCTTGAAACACTTGCTTGCTCTGAGCCGCGCAAGGTTGCGAACCACCGGCTCTGGATTTTATTGCTTCGCCCGCACAGGTTCAGCTCGCTTTCTGGCTCCGAATTAAGCGCGAAGGAACACGACTCCTTTGAGACGTTTAGTCTTCAATATATACACCGGCTATATAACCCTTTTTTGTTTGGGCCCTTCATTCATGTGATATCTTAGCGGTGCACCGAACGGATCCTTTTCTTCCCGGGGCATAGAGGAGAGTTTTTAAAGCGCTAAATCTCCGGCTGCGTTTCACACGACGACGAGGATTATTTGCCCTCGCGCGCTTCGTTCGTTCACGATCCCGGTGTAGTGCGGGGGCGAGTTAAAACAAACACGGATGATTTTGACTTTCAGTGAAAAATCGAAGCGACTCTCGACGATTTTAATATTCGTCTCGAGCGTTTATACTCGATTGATCCTGACTAATGGCTATTTTAACGTATACACGTTCAGGCGACGCGCGCATTAGCATGAATTCACTTATGTATACACGCAAGAAGTATTCTCGTCTAAGAACTGAGAAAACAAGTTTCGATGTTTGCACAGCGTCAAAAATCTGTCAACGCGCGCGCGCGCGCGATGGAGAAAAACTGCTAACGCTTATTCCGATCGCGTCACTAATCAAATATCACTCCAATGTCGATTATAAAAACTTACTTACTAACTTACCATTCTCTTTCTTTGTATGTTCCAGGTAAGCTTTGCTACACGACTCGCTTCTCCTGCACAATACGTGAGTTTAAAAAATTTTTAAAAACACGGATTCGCTATGCCATAAACGGTAAAATCCTGCAGAGGAGAGGAAAAAGGCAAAAGGGGCATTAAAATTTCAGTCGACAAGCGCGAGGTCGCCGCTGCATCCCGTGCAGCCTGATCCGGCCCTGCCCATGCGTTTTCTCCCCCACTCTCCGTACAGCTCGCGTTTTTCTTCTCGATTCCATCGCACTTCGTTCCTCCCGCTATTTCAACTCCCGTACGCTCGTTCGGTACTTTCGATTTTAGCTCCTTATACTTTTAAAATGCGGTAGAAGGGAAGGAGCGCTATGATTAGGTGAAATCCTTCTGGGCCTTTAATCTCTCTGCGGCTACCTTGAAACGATATATAGACAATGCGCTGCACGTCGAGTGGCTCTTTCTAAGCATCGCTCTCCGATGTTGGGTGCGCGCAGCGGGTTGGGCCAGTTAGAGCCGCCGCCGTTGCCGCTTCCTCCCTCGGTGCGTGACTGTATATAGAGTCCGCTCAACGGTGGAGCACCACTGGCTATATACGAATACTGGAATATACTCGCTGCACCGACGACTGCCTCGACTGTACCCGACTGCTCCGTTCCCTGTAGCTATATAGGAGTGACAAAAAATCAACAGTCAATGCTGTAAATCGCACTGTTGTCACAACGGCAGATATCGACGAAAACAAACGAAAAGCATAAAATGACGCAGTAGGTACACGCAGCATAAGCAGCGTGAAAAAAAAAAAGGAAGGAAGGAAGCTAGGTTGAGGATCAGCGCAGAGTGTACACACAGAAACTCTCCGCCGCATCGCACATAGCGTAGAAGGGGCAGAGAAGAGTAGGAGAGGAGAAAGAGGAAGAGAGACGGGGAGGCAAGCTGCCTGCAGCGGCGGCGGCGGCGGCCAGAAACCTCGAGTCTCGACGGCTCAGTTGAGTGTAGAACACCGAGCACGCCATGTTTTTCCCTTCGCCGCGCTGCCGCCGCTTCTGCCATTCGGACTCCTAGTATACTCACGCGTTACTCTGTTCACCCGCGATACACCTCGTTGCTCCTCTGCATTGCATACCTATACGCGTATAGTAGTAGTCGCCCGCGAAAATTCATCAGAGCCGGATACTCATCATGCCGGCGGTTGGCGCGCAAGCGCTCTCGCTCACTTGAATCGCAAAAGCCTCGTTGCTGTATACCGAGGAGAGGGAGAGCGAGAGAGAGAGAGAGAGAGAGAGAGAGAGCGAGCGGTGCATCGTGCGCGCGCGCGAGCGCGTGGGTGGTGCCGTACAAGTCGCCGTGTTTTCCGATACACAATATACACAAGTCAGCGTACAAGGGCCGCTTGTGTGATTGTTGACGTTGTGAGAGTGCGAGGCTTTTTCGAGGTTATAGCAGCCTGTTTATACTTGTACGTGTCCGGTGCATATAGAGCAGAGGGACGAGCTGGCGGCCCTCACCAGCAGCAACGGCGCGAGGCGCAGTGTCATGGAAGATCTGCACAACGGAGTCGTCCTCATCAAGTGTAAGTCTCATCTCTGGCCCGCTCACTTGTTGCTTCGCTCTCCCTACCCCTCGCTGCTCTGTGAATCCCTTTAAAAACGAGACGACGACGCTATGTATGTAGAGAGCTCTGCTCCCTCGCTTCTATTCTTCTCTATAGCCGGCGTCGACTACGATGATTACTCTTCTCGACGTCGCGTCTTTTTTTAACGCCGCACGCATGACGCGTTGCGTAACTCGTCGTCGCGGTGACCTTTTATAGGGTTGCCCTGCACGTCGTGAGGATTGTCGTAATTCCGGAGCGAAAACAAGAGGACGTGCAGCGAGGATGGACGCCGAGCTTAGAAGCCGCTGCTGCGTGTAACCTTCGCTGCTCGGCTTTTATTACTCTCTCTCTCTCGGTGCAGCAACAGCCGGTCAAAGGTGGTAATCCGACGCGGCCGAGCTCGAGCCATGACTGTACCTCGCGTAGACAGTGCTTAGAGCATCGGTTCTTTACTTCGAGTGTATCGCAAGATCTACGGGAATCACCCAATGACCCACTAATTGATATTCGCAGAGGAAACCTCGCGCATCGTCGTCAGCTGTTATAGAGAGAAATTAATTAACGAAAAGCCAGCTCTGCGAAGCCTTGCAAATTAGCCGCGAGTTCGCAGGCCATTGTTGAAATTAACACGCGTATAACGCAGCACAATTCATAACCTCGAGAGAGAGAGAGAGAGAGAGAGCTGTTCGCTCGATTCTCCCGCGGTAACGAGAAAGCCTTATATCCTGATGAATTTTCCCTCTCAAAGCGCCCGTGTGCATTATGAAGCATAATTACGGAATAGCGCGTGCGCCAGTGTAAACAATGCAGCGGCGGTAGCGCCACGGTCGCGATGCACTTAAAAGAGCACATGCACATGGCGTATACGCTTTACGTAACGTCGTCGCAAAGCAGTAGCGGCAGTGGGTATAGAGAATAAATCTCTCGACGCAACGATGCTGCTACAGAGAGAAACGCGAGCCGAAGGTTCAAGACCCGCAAGAAGAATCCTCTCTCTCTCTCTCTCTCTCTCTCTCGCTTTGCCCCTCGTTCAAGGACTCGCAAGCGAGAGATACCAGTATACGCGCAAGCGGAGGTGCTCGTTTCTCGGCGATTGATACACACATAGACACACATGTGGAGAGAGAAACTTCCGAAGGGTTATCTCACGCGCGGATTCGCGAGAGCGCACACGCGGAAAATGATCCGATAGCAGAGCGGGGGGAGGGGGGATTAAGGGTCGATGACTGCGGAGAGCAACGATCGTTTTACTTTGCGCCGACGCGTTTCCTGGGCCCATCTGTCACCTTCGCGCGAATGTTACCCGATCGACCTGCCTCAATTCGATATTCGCGCGTTTCTTTCTCCGCGAGGCACATCGACATCTTTTCACCTGCGGTTTACGCGTATGATAAAGCGTCGATTTGGCCAAATTGTATATCTGGCTTCCTCCTTTCTTTCTCTTGAGTGAAGCTGATCAAGCGAAGCGAACGATAACCTTAAATTGAGGAGGGAATATCGCCGGCTGCTGCTGCTCTCTCTCTCTCTCTCTCTCTCTCTCTCTCTCGCGTATTATACTATTGCTCGCGAGACGGCAGAGCAGCAGCTGCTCGAGAGAGAGAGAGAGACTTGACCGCCAGTGTATATTATGTACACAGGGCCGTTGCTCGAGAGCAGGAAAAACTCGTCCGGCACTGCTGCTGGATAGCGATGCTAACGTTCTTAATTTCGTCATTTTTTCACTTTCTAAAGTAAGCCGCGCGCAAGTGTTTGCTCCGAGTCATTTTTCTAATTTCCGGTATATAGCTTCGCGCGCGCGCGCTCGAGTTTGATTGAATTGAAAGCTGATTTGCGTTTCTCTCTCAAAGAGAAGAGAGAGAGAGAGGAGCCAATCTGCGAAGAAGAAAAAAAAGTGTGTACAAGCCGAAGAAATTGAGTTCGTATGTGCGAGCGCGCTTAATTGTTCGCGCGAATTTTTATTGAAATCAATTGGCCACTATACGCGCATACAGTCGCTGCATCGTAACGATCGTCATCGGCATCATCGCTCGCTCGTACATACGCGGCTAATTAAGCGCCTCTCTGCTGATGCTCGCGCTGCAGCGAGTAATTGAGCGCAACTGTGTATATTCGCGTCCGAAATTCTAATTTTGTTTCGCACACCGGAAATACGCCGAGTCGTTCGCTGCTGACGACGTTAACGAAATTTTCATTCTCTTCAGCGCTATACGTGTATGTGTGTGTTTGCAGAAACATTCGCACCCGTGAAAGTGAAATCGAACGAGTCTCTGATGGTGTGTATCGGGAAAAGAAAAGGGAAATTTCGTACAGTCGGCTGCTTTCCTGTGTGTATCCTCCAAAATCGATGTAGCGTATAGAGAGCGGAGCGCGATCGAGTCATCGACTAATTGTAGCAGCCCCGGTGTTGTTCCGTTGCGGAGCAACAGCGATTATTTTTAGGGTCGCCCTCGTTCGTCGGCTTACCTTGGGTCGCATGAAAATTTAGGCACGCTTCACTTGCCAGAGAAAAAAAAGTACAGTATAAGCTATGTGTGTGTGTGTGCGTGTGTGGGTGTTGTATGCACGTGCAGTTGGGACGTGACCGCGGTTCGACGAATGAATTCGATGTTTGAATTTCTCGAAAGTGCACCACTTGAATTCCAGGTAAAGGTTGGAAAAACAGTTTATCTAAAATCGGTAGCGCTTGTAAACGAAACGGCGATTTCGCTAACCCAAATAAACGATGTATAGGTACTGCATCGTCGTCGAGATCTTCATCGAAGCGTGTCGTGCGTGCGGAGATACATACGCGCGGTTTAATCGCAATCTAGAAAACAGACTCGACTGTCGCTTAATTAATCCGGTGGTATATACCTATAAGCTTTTTGCTGGGTAGACCTGTATCGAACCGGCACCGCGCGCGGTTCTACTTCCCCCCACGATCCCGTTCGCGAAAGTCGATCTTTCCCGAATAACAGGTGTCGATGTTCTCCGTACCTCGTCCGTATAAATAGTCGCTAGAGCATTCGAAAATCTTCAAGCTCGTTCTTTCCGCGCCGTTTTGTATGCGGTTCTGCCGCCGCCGCCGCCGCCGCCGCGGGTTAATGGATCCGACGCCGCGTATACGCACAGACGATCCGATCGCGTGACTCATCCCCTCTCTCTGTCTCTCTGTCTCTCGAGGATCAAGATTCCGCGGATAACGATACGCTTTTGCGCTGCGCTTTATTCCGAAATCGAGAGCAGGTGTCGCGCGCAGCCATAACGCGTTGAAAATTAAACTCGCTCCGAAACGCGCTTTCGAGTCTATATAATATAACCGGCCCGTCACAATGAACGAGCCTGCTTTTCACGGTCTAATCGTTGCAGCCCGTACAAATTAACTCCGTTCCGTCCCACACGCCGCCGCATGCATACTCGAACGAAATCAAAAATAGCTTTTGCCCTCGTCGTCGTCGTCGGCTGTATACGCACGCGTCTTTTACGATCTGCCTAATGAAACTGGCGCGCGCTCGGCTGTTACTGCTTCGGAGAGACTTCTTTCTCTCTCTCTGCGTGGAATAAGCTCGTATACAGCACATATATATATATACTGAGGTAATATTTTGCGTCACCCCCGAGTGCGCGAACGGGACTCTTGTGTGTCGTCGTTGAAAATAAAGCCGCCGCAGTCGTTTCGCACATGTGCGAACTCACGCGCGGCTTTTCATCTCTCTCTCTCTCTCTCTCTCTCTGTATGGCGATGCGGAGAATCGAGAGGAGAAGAAAGGAGTTCTCGTCTTAGGCGCACATGAATAATTCAGCCGCGCGCGCGGATTGTGTTGTAATTTGGCAAAGTGGTTTTCGCAAAGAAAAGCTTTTCATTTGCTGAGAGATCGTGAAGTTTGCAGATTTGCCCAACCGGGCGCTTTGTTATGTAGTATAGGTATATAAGGTGGAAAATGCGGGGCTTTCTTCGCGTGAAACCGATGCATCGCGGAATGAAAAAGCGAATCGTCACATCCTGCGGGCGAGTCGCGTCGCTGTATAAACACACAGTCTACCATACGGCTTTTACAAGGGACTTCCGGAAAGCCGAAGGCCGCTGCTATGCTCGCCGATTAATTGTATGTTGTCCTCGTTTTTAATCGCCGCTCAGCGACGCATCTACGTCGTCTGCTTTCGCCTTACGATGTGTACGTATATAAAGTCGGCGGCGGCGCATGTGATCTGCCCCCTTCGGCCTACTGTGCTTTAATCTTCGAATTGACTCGAGAATTACGAGGAGCGAGAGAGAGATATTGAAATAAATCCGCAGCGTTCGTGTATAGAGAGAAAAAAAAAAGCTCCGCGCGGTAAATTCCGAATAACTGGACTTCTTATTTTCCATACACGTATACGTCGCATGAGACTGCACACATTGTCGAGTAAAAGAGAGAAGGAATTCTTTGTCGAGTTCGAGGATCGATTAATGTAAAACAGGGCCGTGGCTGCGCGCGGCTTTTATGAAAGCATCCTCTCTCGTGTGTATAGCATAATGCCGCGGCGGGCCACCCGAGGAAAGTAAACAACTATTGTTTGATTTGCGTTCCGCCTCGTGGATTTATTCATGAAATCAACGACCCGCTCTCTCAGACGCAGCTCTCTTCTTTATAGAGTCTATCTCTTGACTAACTGAATTCGTGTTTTCTTTACTGAGGCGCTTAAAACGAGGAAATTCCCGCGCTCGCTGCATACACATTTTGGAGAAATTGATGATAAACGCGTGAACGCGTCGTGTACGCGTTATATTTATGACGAATCGTTTGAAGTATAGATACAAAATAAAAAATTACCGACAAAAGTGACTCACGCACTCATAGTCGTCGGAAGTACATACGGCATTCCTGTACAGACCGGCGGGGAAAATCTGCAATGAGGCTCGTCAGCTCAGTCCTCTCTGGGCCCCTCCCACCCTTTCACCCGCACGCATACCAGCTTATCTCTCCAAAGAGCCGCTACGCATATTTCAGATACGCTGAGTAAGCGCGGATCGAGCTCCGAATAAGGGTTCACTGACTCGAAAACTCGCCTGTCCTTCCATACGCACACACTGCCCTGCCATATCCCGCGCGCGAAGATTCTAATTGAACAGACGTTATTTCGTAAGGCGTATACGCGCGCGAAAAAAAGGAGTGTGTTGCGAGCGCCGCGCTTGAATCATCGCATCGTCGTCGGCGAAAAAGAGAGAGAGAGAGAGAGAGAGAGAGAGAGAGAGAGAGAGAGATGGCTTGCGGCTAGATAGAGAAAGACAGAGAGTGCGAGAATCAATGGTGAATCATGCAACGCAACTCCAACCGCAACGACCACCACCACCACCACTGGTTTAACGGACTCGATGCTGATTTTTTCCCTCTCGAATTTACCGACGCGCACGGCTATGAGATCTCTATGATGCCGCGGCGTTTCAAGGACGAGCGTCTATCGTTTTTTTATTCGCCGTTGTAACTGACCACTTTTTCTGGTTCCACCTGTAATCGCTGCTGTGGATTATCGAGCCGCTAGTTGGATTTTGCAACGAGAGGGAGAGAGAGAGAGAGAGAGAAGAAAACGCCCGCTGCGCCGATATGCTCTTGCATTTCTGTTTCGTTTTGGCCGCGCGTTATAATGTTCTTTCAATGAATGAACGGGAGAGAATGAGTCACGGAAAAAGAATAGTCGGTACGACAGATCTCTATCCTATAGCCGATACTGCAGGTTATATTACCCGACATTCTTTCCATTTTTCAAAAATAGCGACTAATTCAGTCCAACTGTCTCTCAACTACTCGTTGACCCAGAAACGCGTGAAAAAAAGAATCAACTTCTTCCGACAGAGCTCTATACACAGCGCAATTCATCAAGCCGCGCAAGACACACGACCCCCCGCAGGCATTGTTCGCAAAACGGAAAAATAAATAATACGCGAAAAAAGGCTACGCGCGCAGCTAGAATATTACAAAATCAAGCATCGACGGACACACGGCACGTAACAAACGGGGTCCAAGACAGCTGAATTTATCGGCTCCATAAATCCAGGCTGAAAATGCAAAATTTTCCCGCGCGCGCGCGCGCGCACAAAACTTAATCCTTATCTCTCCCGGCTATAATCTAGCCACATACGTTACACGCACACACGCCGTCGTATTATTCAGTTCCTCTCAATGTAATCGTACACGCGCTAATGCGCTGGTCATCGGTCCAATTAACTCCTGCTCAAGCTCACGCGCGAGAAATAGAGAAAGAGAAAGATAGTGATATAATATTACCAATTATTCTTGCTCAACGTGCATACGGCGTTATATAAATTTGTTCCGACAGCCCGAGCTTCGCCCACGCGTAAACAGCCAAGCTTGTCAATGGACCACGTGCTGCTGCACCTCGTATAATCTATATACTGGCCTGTGGAGCTATAGCTTGTTTTTTAATTATTGTATCGAGAAAGCCGAGGATATTCCGTCGATGTTTCCTGGAACATGTATGTGTGTGTGTTTACCTTCCGATGCGGAAGGAGCTTTAAATCTCCAGAAGCTCAAGTTTAAGGCTAGAGCAACATCGTCAACTCTCGACGTTTAATCCTAGAGCAGTAGAGAGAGAGAGAGAGAGAGAGAGAGAGAGAGAGCTAAGATCAGCGGCTAATTGTAGCTCGAGCGTGTCCAAATATTTGCTAATGCGGCGTATTCAGCTTGAGTCAGAAAGCCGATTTGAAATGCCGACCGACGAGAGCTTGTGTTGTATACAAAAAGACGAATAGCCGCGCGATTAAAATTTCAAAATCGATTTTCCCTTTCGGTAATCAACGTTTGTACGTAGGCTACGTTCATTCATGAAACACACACCCACGCGCGGCTTTCCTCGAGCTCGAAAATTACGCCGAAAAAGTCGACGATCTGGGGCACGCTGCCAACTCTCCGGGCGCGAGATAGCCGTTACAAAGCCTGCTATACGCTTGTATAATATCGCCAAGTTATACACGCGCGATTATTAATGGATTCGTTCGAGTGCGTATTCGCCAAGGTTATAAGCTCTCCGACGATGCATTTTTTCCACGTTTTACGCAGCTTGTTGAGCAACTGCGCTGTACATCAGGCTCGTTCGAGTGGACGCGGATTTTTCTGACTTGTCTTTATATACACCTTGCGTCACACGCGACAGACTCGATATTTGCGCAGATCTTGAACGTTCCCTTATATTCTTCTTCTCTTCTCTCAATCGTCCCGATATTTTTCCCGATACATTAATTTGCATTAATTTATACAAATGCTTTATACTTGTCCGAGTAATGCCCAATGGGCGTATGTGGATCATAGGGAAAAAATTCAATTTCCGCGTGCGCGCTGTTATTTACCGTACAGCCAAACAAACGAATTTACGAATTTTTTTCCCTCGATCGCATTTAGCGAAATTCCTCTGACAAGCATGACTTTGTATCTAGACTGATTACTCATACGAGACTAATCAGCCTCTCGGTGTTTTTTGGCCCGATGCGATCTGATCGATTATACCCTTGGCTCCGCGCCAAAAAACGCTGCTATTATAAATCGCGCGAATTAAACTATACACGCGCGAGGCGAATTCCATCGGGTATACATAACTGCACTCACACGCACACAACCCCCTCGAGAATCGTTCCCTCTGGCTTAATTTCGATCCGGTCGGACAGGTTGCGCCGCGCGCGCGCGCGCTCGCAGTTTTCCGCGTGGGAGTTTTATATCGACGCGTGTATAATTTAATATCGTCGTCCCATAAATACTCGCTCTCTTGAAATTCCTCTCGATTGGCTCGTGCAGCGGCCAGTAACCAGTCTCTCTTTCTCTACTCGCGTGTGTCTGTCTGCAGCTGCGACTGATTCCGTCGCTTTAAGCGACTAATCGCTCCTAGTGTACGATATTGTGTCGGAAAAAGAGCGAACTGATTGTAGTGAGCCTTTCTTTAGCCGTTGCGCAATGCGGTCGTTCTCTCTATGTATAATCTTGACGCGCGCGCGCGTGTGCATGTGTGTGTGGGGGGGGGGGGGGGGGCTGAATTTATAGAATCCATAACCGCTCGCGGTTCTTGAAAATCTCGGTAAACGCGCGGGCGTAGAGGCGAAAATACGACGTTTGTTTGAACGGGCACACCGCGTGCGAATTATTATTGACACGAAAATCCTCCTCTGGATAAACAACGCGATATCGCACCAACAGGCCTTTTGGAAAGTGTATAGAAATCCCTGCGTATACACACATGAAAGGTGCGCCTGTTTCTCGAGAGAGAAGCAGCCCAGGCGGCAGACGCGTGTCCGCAACTTGCACCTGCCTCCTCTCTCAGTGTCCTTTTGTTTGCGTAGGCCCACAAGGCGCTGCTCACATTTGCGAGGCACGTGTGCGCCGGCTGCGGAGGCCCTCATATCCGAAAACTTTTTACTACTTTGCCTGTGCGGACGATCTTTATGTGTGTGTGTGTGCGCGCGCGTCTGAGGTACACCTTCCTGGAAGAAGGCCTTGGAGGAGGAAGATATTACACAGAGAGGCGCGTGCAGCAATGAGCGCCCTTTGGAGCCGAGAGGAGAGCACACCTGGCACCGAGATTTTTCAATAAGTTGTCGCCTTAAATTCCAAGCGCCTCGCGTAACGCCGATCAATCACGGTATCTGTGTCGGATAAATAAGAGTCCGCATCGAATGGCATACATAAATTTGCAATTTATACCATCGTTTTTTTATCCAATATTCCGCGTAGCATCGAATCCGTAAGCGAGTCGCGAAGCTTCATTATGCCAAAGTTTAAGTAGTTCGGCTCTCCAACGTATCGGTATGCGTATACGCATGTATACCATCACCAGTAGTGACAAAGTCGCGTCGGGCGTTTGCATATTTCCGGCTGCGGGTGGCTTCCCGCGAATCTCATTGTGTATTGCTTCTCTGTACAACCGGGAGAGCGAGTCAACTTTGCATTGACACCGATGCACTCTCGCATGTGACTGACGTATTCGTAACGCGCGCGTTGCTCTCTGTATCTATATGTATGTTTAAGCAAGCGAGTTGGGCAAGGTTTAGTCTGTGCGCGATTTATCCTCGAGTATTTCTGGTCCCGGATAAGTTATAACGCGGTGTCTGCTCTCGGCTCTGAAACTTATTGGATATTTCGCTGTACGGAGTATGCTATAATGGACTCGTTGAACATTCCTCGCGCGAGCGGAGATATTCCGCTGTAACATACGTATACCTACTGTATAAGCAATGCGCGTTTAAATTATTTATCGGCGGTAAAAGTAGCCTTTTAAATAGGCTCCGCCGCGCTGCGGAGAGAGAGAGGGAGAGAGAGAGAGAGAGAGAGAGAGACACACAAAAGAGCCAGCAGTGCGTGAGAATCGCGCGACGCCGATAAAGGGCGGTCATATAGCGGCGGTCTGTGCAGTACTTATTAGATAATGATCGCGTTGGTAATCGAGCTCATTCTCTATCTCTCGGCTCCCTCTTCTTCAACCTCCTGCAAAATGCTGTGTGTATTGTCTCACCAGACGCGATTACGTCGTACAGTTCGATCAGAAAATCCTGCTCCAATTCAGTTATCAACCCTATACCCAAATTTTACAAAGGTCAAAACAATCCGGAGCACGTTACAACCGCGTCCGAAAAAGCGTAATCGGGGCTAACCAAGAGAGATCGTTTTATCTCCGTATACACACATGCAGCGCCACAGCAGAAGCAGCAGAGCTCACACGAAGGGAGAGAGAGAGAGAGAGAGAGAGAGAGAGAGAAGCGACTCATGGCTTGTAGCTGCAGCCGTTTTACCGTTTGCTCGCTCCTTCTATTTACTGCAGTAAGCAGCAGCTAGCTCGCGCGAGATAAAGCGAGCGAGCGCGAGTAGAAGAGTCTCGCCAAGGGCCGTAAGCTGCTCCGCCGCCGCAGTCGCTGCTGTACCTACGGCTTGCGCAGCTTAAAATAAAACCCGAGAGATATGCCCGACACGAGGTCGACTCTCTGCTGCAGCACTCTTTGTTGTGCTGCAGCTCTGTTTCTAGGCTGCGACTAGGGGGGAGAGAGAGAGAGACGGATAACTGAGCTTGGGTGTGAATGTTTCCGCGGTTATCGGAGCAGGTTTAGGGATTAATTTTAATATATTGGGCTTTTCAATCGCTTGATTATAATTTCCTGTTTTTTCTTTCTGTTTCAGGTAAGTTTCAGTACCGATCGTTGCTAGAGTATCGTGAAATCGAGCCAATCGAAGGTATTTCTAAAACAAGAAAAGTAACTGCGATTATCAGAAAATGTTCGAAAAGAAAAAACCAGCGATGCAAACGGTTTCAAACTAAGACCTATATGGGCCGCATACACACACACACACACAGCGCAGCTCAGCCCCTCTCCCTCTGGCGAGCATTGCCCGACACTATATAGCGGCTCGACTGGAGTATACAGCCACACGAGCGAAGCGTAGTATATCCGAAGGGGACTGCTTTGGCTCGGTCGGCTAACTTCTTGCCTGGCGCCCCGGAGCCTCGGGTTCGAATCTCGCGCGGTTCGAAAATTTTCAACGCGCAATTGTTTATAAAAGTTTTTTTCGCGCGTTTAGACGAGACTAGAGTCATTTATCAGGCCACCTTCATGCCTGACAAATGCTAAAGTGTTCTCGAAGAGTAAGATATCACTCATTATGCGCCGGATCGGTTCCTGAATACCGCTTCCGGTCACACAGATGATATACATTCCTCAATTTTTTTTAACCCGTTATCCCGAATTAATTTCGGGGGAGGGGGGGGGGTGAAAGCGCGCGAATTGTTTTATTGCTCATTGTCGGCATCACTGATCCGCCCAATTAAAGCGAGTGACTGCGAGAAAAAAAAACCCGGAAATCGTGCGTATACACCTATTTGTGTGAGAGCGCGCGATAAGAGTATACGTTTATAACGTAATAAGTAAAACAAAGAAGAACAAATAAAGAATTCGGACAGGGCAGGCAATCGCTCGTCCCGATCTCACTGCACACAGCGAAAGCACACACGTACTCTCACTGGAAATAAAACGGTTTTTCAACTTTCCGCGGCGGCTTTCTGAAATCCTTTCTTCCAGTGAATCACACTGCGCTTGCTATAATATAGCTATACGTACTCCTCCTCTCATTCAAACCCTGTACACTGGATATTTCGTAAGCATTGTCTCCTCGTCTCACATACATAGAGCTGCAGCTCGTGTGTGTTTTTTTAGACGCACACTCTTTTCATGCATAAATCAGCGACTGTTTACGTCTTTTCTTTTGAGTCATCATGCGCTCACGGCTCGCTTCTTCTTCTTCTTCAGTCAATGCTTCTTTTCCCGATTGTTTATCTCTCGGCCTAGTAGCTTGCGCTGCGCGTTTGTTTCCTCTCCTCGCTTTTGTGCTGATAAACGATCGACTGTGTGTGTGTGCACTGAACAAAAATTGAAACTATCGATTGCGGAGAAGTGAGTCGAGTGCGCTCAAAAATCTCCGATGATTGTTTGGCAATATATGTCTCGATTATTGCTTCGAAGCGAGGAGAGACAGCGCTGAGATAAGTGCAGCACGTATATAGCCGGTAGCCGCTATCTCGACGCAATGCATTCAGCGAGACATAATAGTAATGAGTCACTTGACATTCGAGAGAAAATTTCAATCGGCTATAGACTATACTCGGCTGCTGTTGCTGTTGCGTGGGTGGCGCGAGATTTCCTTCCTATATACCAGTGTACGTGGGTGTAGCGCATCCTGGCAACGTATGCAAAGGCGCTTATACCCACCTCTCGCTCTCCCTCTCTATTATCATCTGGATCAAATTCCTGGTACACACACACACATCCGCGCGCGCGCGGTATTATCGTAAAAACTTTCTCCTCGAGTCAAAAAAAGGGATTCTTTCGTGTATCGTTAACACCTGCGGAATTTGCATATATACAGAACTGTGGCGGCGAGCTATTAATTAGATAGTATCGTTGGCGCGGGAACGGGTATGAGTCTCGTGTCTCCGAGACGTTTGTTGTCGATCCGAGGGAGAATAAATGAAACCGAGCGCTTAACGACTCGGGAAATTGAAATCTTTTCACCGCGTGTAAAGCCGTCAACTGCAGTAGCCGCAGTGCTCTGGTTATGTAAACAAACTTTTGTGCGTATCTCTCTCTCTCTCTCTCTCGTTTCTTCGCGAAAGAGAGAAGAAAAAATTTATACTCACTTGTATAACGGAAATCGTAAAGATCGGAGTAGGTGTTAATCGAGGGTAAACACGACTATTTTTGCAGCTCAAACACACTGCACACACGAGGGAAGGAGAGCATTAACCAGTGAAAAAAACAACATTAGCATAAATATCGCAGCGGGCTTGTCTGGCGTGGCACACACTTGTATCTAAATCGCGATCTGCGAAACGTATAGCAGTAGCAGCAGATGAAAATGACGCTGCAGAAAATGATAAGTGCATGGCTCTCGACGACCTGAACTTGCGCGAGTATTACGAGTCTCCTCGTGTTTTTTCTCGTCTGCGCGCGGCACATGCACACACGTCTCGCGGAAAGAAGACGAAGAAGAAGAGGAGAAAAAGACTTTATCCACGCTCGCGTGACGGGGGACTTTAAACGAAGCTGATGCTCATTGTTTCAAGCGGTTAACGGATCGTTTCGATCCAGGGGAGAGCTGCATTTCACCCAAGGTTTTTACGCCGCCGAGCAACAGGTGGACGGCTGTTGGCTTGTGCTGATGGATAAATAATTTTTGCCTCGTTTGGCTAACGAGTGAAAAATATAGAAGTAGCTTCTCGGGAGAAAGAGAGATCTGTATCTTATCTGGGCTGTACACGTATAGGTTCGAGGATCAATGCGGGCTTATTACGCCCGCATCGTCGTCAGCCCTAATAAACGTATAATAGGGTGAAATACCACTTGATTCTACTCATATGGCCGACTGATTTTTCCGAAAGCCCAAAATCGCGAGAGAGAGAGAGAGAGAGAGAAAAACACTCGCGAAGAAACATCGATAGACAGCTGCAAGGATCCTCGCGCGACTCAGCACTGCAGCGATACAAAAGCGGAGGCGTTTCGCCGGCGGTGAGGTGTGGGTAGAGCGCGACGTATGCGCGCGCGCAGAGTGGCCGGTCTGCAGAGACGCACAGCAGCAGCAGCAGCAGCGGTTCAGTAGTATCGGTCGTGTGCTTCGAGCCGGCGGTCCACTCTCTGGCGCTCGGTTCTTCGCGGAAAAATTCAAACGAGGAAGAGAACCGATTCATATTCCTTCGCGGAAAAGCATAGCGTGTATGTGTGTGCAACATCAGTGTGTGGTTCAGTGACTCGCGATAAGAAGCCGGCCTCAGCTCTCTCGCGTATAACAATAACCGTTTGGAGCAAAGTGGAGCGCCGAAAGTTCCGATCGTCCGCTAGAGATAAGTCCGCGGAGAGAGGACTCATCCCCTGGAGCAGTAGCAAAGCCGACAATAAGGAACAGCCTTATCTGCCGGCTCGGATCGAGCCTGCAATTTTCGAATCGATCTATCGCGAGATCGCGCGAGATTTTCCGCCGAGTCTTTGTGTCTCCCTTCGCTGTACACACGCACGGATGAAAACAAGTTTTATTATTATTCTTCGCCGCGATATCAGCACTGGCCTTTGAATCGTCGTCTGACATATCGCCCAGTGGAATGTAGTGCAATTTCAATAACACATCGCGCGTAGTCTCATTTTTTCTTCTCATTGACGATGTCGAAAGTGCGGAGTAATCTTCCATTCCGAGGCGGTATTTAACAGTGAGTCTCTGCGGAGGATCCAGTGTGGAGAGACAGCGTGGCACCAGCGCTGTGTGTGTTCTCTAAAGTCTCGCTGCGATTCTTCGCGATTGAGTGGAACGATCATGTCTGGGATTGACTAGCCGCAGACTGTAAGCACACGAGGCTGCGGGAGGCTCGGATAACTATATACATATAGGTAAAGATCGCAACCTCGACTATCTGTACATACACGCAAGGATAGCCCACGTGTCCTTCATTTTTCGTTAAAAATAGTCGCGCGATGTTTGCCAAGCGTATCGATGTATACGCGTTTAAAAGGAAAAAGTCCGTCCAAGGGGAAAAGAGAATATACTCCCGGGCATGTTTTTAATGGGCCACTGCGGCCCGACCGCAAGTCGACGAGGATGATTCGCTCGGAGCGTCGGCAGCTGGGTTTCACCTTTTATGCATCGCACAGCAGCGGGCGGCTCTCTCTCTCTCTCTCTCTCTCTCTCTCTCTCTCTCTCTCTCTCTCTGCTAGATATACATCGCTCGGCTTCGGATCTTTGTGCTATATACGCCTCTCTTTCATAGGCCTATGAATCTCTTTCGCCTTCGATACCCCACACATTTTTCTCTCTACGTCGCGCGGCATACCTTTTGTTCCGCCGCGCTGCTCTCTTCTTCCTGCAGCAAATATTTACTCGCTGCTCTCCTGGAAAATTTTCGATAATCGCGAAAAAAACGCCGCGCACAAAGGAATCACTCCCACGCACACGCGCGTGCGCGTAAACGTTTAATTAAAATTCCTTTCAGTCGCGCACACAGGCGAAATTAATTAAAAGCCGCGCGCTGCGAAATTTTCCGCGGGCAATTTTCCTCTCGGCGTCTCTCTGCCCCGCGGCATCGGAGCGCTCCTTTTTTTTTTATTCCGCGCCTCGGCCTTGTAACGCTTTTAATCGCTCTTCCTGCAATCGCTGCGCTGCAGCAGACGATGATGACATAATACGCGCGACCGATTTAAGCGCGATGCTTATCTCTTTGCGCGCGAATTTTGTAAAAGAAGAAGGAGGAGGAGAAGAAAAGCTCGTTATGATAGCCGCACTCTGTAACCTTATAGCTCGGAGCAATTAAGCCAACGCGTACATATAATGTATTCCTCGTTTTTATCCGCTCGAATTTCGCGTCACGGGTCAAGTTCGCGCGATTAATTAACATTTATCCTCTCTCTCTCTCTCTCTCTCTGTCACCCTGGCGCGCAAAAATATACGTACACCTCGTTATAATCGTCTCGCGAGTAAACAGCGATTTTTTAGCTTCGACGCGCTAAGAAGCCCGATAAACAGAGGCGTCGAGTCGCTGTTTGCTATGCTTTTTGTGCAAAGTCCTCGCTTATCGTCATGCTTTCCCGTATTATAAGTGTGTACCACGGGTGACGATTTTCACTCTCGGACATGGTACTCCGAAAAAAAAAAATCGTACGTACCTTTTCGCGCGCGCGCAATGTTTGCTCTCGGGAACTCGAGAAGGCACATCGCTGTGTACATTTCGAGACTCCGTCTTTTTTTGTGGGCTGGTTGACACTCGCGTTCTAAAATCTTACGGGAAGCGAGAGTGTAAACGTTTTCGGTGATATAATAAAATTTCGTGAAATTAATGGACACGACGGGTCCATGGGTGTGTGTGTGTGTATAGAAGCGCCGGCCTTGGTTCTATACGGTGTGCAGTCGCCGGGGCTCTCCTCTCGTATTAATCTTGTTTTGGCAAGCGATTCTCCGCGGGAGCGCGAGCCTGGAATAAATATAGATAGAACGAAAAATGCTGCCGTTGCAGGGATGCGAAAGTTTGCTCATAGCGGAGCGAAAGTTCGCCTTGTCGCGTTTGTCTCGATCTTGAAGTTTTCAAGTTCCCCAGTATACTTCGGAGTGACTTTTTGCAATTCTCGCTCCGTCGCAATTTATTTCGATTCTCGATTGAAAGAAAAAAAAAGTGAGAATGAAACTATATACGCGCTCGAGCAGAAACGCCAATGAATGAAGCGCATCAAGCTCGTTGTCCTCGTCATCATTAGCTCTCTGCCCCATGTGCGCTCTCTGCAGTAGTAAAGTGTCTCGACTGCGCGTTCCCAAGAGAGACCATCACTGCGCGCTTGTAATTCACGCGCGTGTACACACTGCTCTGCGGCTCCGAAGCGGGATAGCGTGAGCGAGAGAGAACCGGAAACGGATAAGTTGGCCGGCCAATGGACGTGTCGACCCCATCGCGTCCCTTCCGTTTGTCTCTCGCTTCTCTTTACTGCCGACGCCGACACTCTTTCGCGAAGCCTCGTGTGTACGCACGCACATCTGTGCAGCCCGACTGCTAATAAAACTTCTTCTTCTTTGACTTTTTGCACGTCTGCTGTGAGCCTCTTTCTAAAAAGCTTTGTCTCGCGCGTTTGTAAAACTGACCGTCGCTGTATATGAAACGCCGAGAATTAATGTGGAGTAGGTTGATCCAATACACTCGTCCTTCTTCTCGCAAAAATACTCGCGCGTGAGAGGATACGTCGATATTTAACGTCAATCGCCATAGAGACAAGTGGGTCAGCGGCGAGTGTCGTACTAATTTCAAAGACAGAGAAAAAAGAAATAGCTTTGTACACACGAGCTGCGCATTCTTTAAACGACCGCGAATCGATTACCGCAAGTTGGTGAGCGCATAACACTTACAAAGAGCTGGCAGCCGCCGTTGGAAAACCAGTCATCAGCGGAAGGTCGCCGGGACGTTTTTTTTTTTCCTTCTCTCAGTGCACCGTACACGTCGTCTCTCGAAAATTAAAGCTTCGTCTCGTTTAATCAGCCGGCTGAAACTTTCCAAATAAACACCGCGAGCTTATTATACCCGCTGATGGGATCCACACACTGCAGTGTGTGTAGTCCGTAATTCTTTAATTTTATAACATCGCGGTATGTAATAACCCTATCTCCGCTTTCTCTTTTGTCTCTCGAAATCAGCGCTTTTTTCGTACGGAATTCGCGATTACTCATTACGCGCCGTGTATCGTTCTCGCACACACTTATCGAAAGAATGCGGATAGACACAGCGCAGGTGCGACTACACATCGACTCGACAAAGCGAGCTCGACCGGTCCAGAAATTCCCTCGGCTCTATTTCGAGTCGATCAGCGAAAATTAAAAAAACCTACTCTGACGAGAGCTATCCGAAGCAGCCTTGAAACGCAGATACACGAAAATAAAAGGTACGCGGCATTCAGAGCGCGGCGCCGCATAGGGAAAGTGAAAAGTGCAATCCCGCTGCTCTCCCTTTCTGTCTCTATGTACTCGCGGCTGGCTGCAGTGGCTCGTTGCGGACAAAAGGAAAAGTGCCGCCGCTGCTGTCGTCGGATCGACGACGCGCTGTTTATCGGCTGCAATGATGCGAGAAACTAACATATAGACGCGCTAGCCCTGCTAGTGTGTGTGTGTGTATTTGGGTCGCGGCTGCATGTACTGCACCGCAAAACTGCGCGCGTGCGATGGAATAATTAAAATTATGCAAGTTTCGTGGGAGGAGGGGGGGGAAGAAGAGCGGCTTGCTTCAGTTTAATGAAGTTAAATTGCTCGGGAAAGAGAGAGAGAGAGAGAGAGTCTGCGAAGTTGAGAAACTTTGGCGGTACTTTTACCGAGAGGGTAGTATATAGCGTTGTACAGATGAATTAAATTCCTTGATTGATCGTCGCTCTCTACTCAGCCGGTCATTTTTCCAAGTGTCTTTTCACACGATCCTATATGGCTCTCGCGTATCGTCCAATCGATCTTCGGACTCCACCAAATCAATTGGTCTATCGAAGCCGTGCCAATAAACCGACTGCTAGACTATAAAGAGCTAGACGTTCGTACACACACTGTATACATATACGTATAGGGTCTCGCTCGATGCGCAACGAGACTGCAATTATGACCCGGCGACGACGAGCGCTGCGACTCTCGCCGCCGCGCGTTTTCCCACGACGACATACAATACACAACGCGTTATGTTCTCCGCGCGGTCTTTTTTTCGAAAAGAAGGTCGTTGACAACCGCGCTCGCTCTCTGCGAACATTACATTTTTCGCTGCTTCGATGTCAAACGAAAAAAAAAAGAAAAATTCAACGCTCCGAAGCTCTGGTTAGTTAGCCGCTGGCCGTCTGCAGCCCAGCGCGTCACGATAACAATGCCGGCCACGTTCTCTCTTCGTCATCCACGGCCAGCAGTACATATCGCGTCGGAGTCGACGGCGGCAGCTCTACGTGCCGCGAACACTCAATCTGCACTTTTCTTCCTCCGCACGTATCTCTCTCTCTCTCTCCCCGTGCGCGCACACGCCTATACATCCGTACATACATACACACCGTTCGGAATTACCTACATACTCGCACGCGCGCAGCTGCAGTTGAAAGACGAAATTCTTCGAGGAGACTCTTTTGTTTTTCCTGCTAACCGAGATTTTTCTTATTCTTCTGTGTGGCGACTCGAGAGTGCGTTTAATGTATGCGCATTTGATAATATAGCTTCTCAGTACTAGCAGCGTGTGTATACATGTGCTTGACAATGAGCTGCGGAGAACGAGCCTCGCGTTCGAGAGGAAGTGATTGTCAGACCATCGAGAGGGACGAGTAATTATTATAGCGGAGAGAGAGAGAGAGAGAAAGCGAGAGAGATTTTATCGAGGAGGAAAATCGAGGGGTTACGTTTTTCAATTTCGGAATGTACCCGCGTATACACTTTCTTCTCTCGATTGAAAAAAAAAAAAAAGAATCTTTCCGTATATTCCCTCACACGCATATATACGTTATCCAGCCTCGTCATATTCCGCGCGGTAAAAGTGAGTTTAACGCCGCGCAAGAAGGAGCCGCTGCCGCGTCAGCCTTGATCATGTGTATTTTTACGCGCGTACTTTCGCAAGTCGCCAATTTTCGATCAATCGAATTACATTACGCGGACCCGCCGCACACGTCGTCGCGCGTCGACGCTGTTACGCGACGAGGATCGAGCTCTGACGAGTATTGCGCAACACGGTGTGTGTATATATATGCCTATACATATCAGCGAATGCAAATTTTTACATTCGAAAGCATCGAGAGCGCAGCGGAGGAAGATGTGACATAATGCTCGAATCATCGGCGATTACGATGATAGTCGATCGATTATACACTGCGCGCAATTAGCCACTGGAATGTCACGGAGATCAAGTGCTCCGAGCAGTTTATTTTTCTAGGAAGTGTTTACTCTCTCAGGATTGAATGTATAGTACACGCGCACTGCATCGACGCTGAGGCGACCTTGATCCTCCCCCCCCCCTCCACACACGTATGCGAGAGCTGTGCTCTTTTTTGTCCTAGAAGCACACATCGTGCGGTTTTAAAAATCCCGCGTCCATCCAACCGCAGGCTATATACAGAGAGGGTGTATAGAGGCGTGTGGCAATTTCGTTGCACATACGCGTAATAACGCGTAGGATAGAGCCGCACGTGACTGCGTGATGCAGTTGCGCGCGACCTCGCCCTTTGTGCGTATAGAGAGAAACTCTCGATCGCCCAACGATGCAGCCCTTTTAAGGGTGTCACGCTGCCCTGGTTGTACGCTTAGGCAGGTGATAAAACGAATTTTCGCGCGCGCGTGCATAGGTATGTATCGAATTTTGACGGAAAAATCTCTCTGTGTGCATAGAGATTGATTACGGCGTGCGGAGCATATGAATTACGTAAAAAACGGGTTTGGGCAGGCGCGTATACGCGACTTTTATCGATTATCTCTCACCTTATAGTGCAACTTTCTAGACTAACAGTTTCGGAAAAAATATAATCAAAACACTACACTTCGTGACGATTATTATAACGGTTTAATTCGTGCTTATAACGCCTCTCTTTAACGCGTGTAACCGTTGTCGAAGTGAGTTACATGTGTGTGTGTGTGTGTATGTGTGTGTATGTATATATAGCTCTAGTTCTACATAGCGCAGCTTCAAACGAGCGCATTGCCCATTAAACTCGATTGCGTAAGACGCGTTCTTTTAATTCGCTCTCTTTCTCTCCTTCCGGATGTTCAGTGTCAATAGACAGACGCGCACAGGGTACAGTCCGCTCCGCAGCAGCAGCAGCTGACGCGCCCAGGAAAGATAATCTCGTCCGAGCGCATATAAAACGCGATGCAATTTTACATACTGTACATACGGTGTAATTAAACCGTCGCATATACATCGGCAGGTAAAGAAGCGGTTGTATATTATATTTCCGGAAATTCTACCGAGGCATCCCTTATCTCTTCCGGTTATACCATCAGCGGAAATCGTCGTGAATCAGAAGCTCCAGCAACGCGCGATATCCTCTCTCTCTCTCTCTCTCTTACTGAGTAGGCGGCTCTTTTGTCAATCGGAAAATCACGACGGGTGAATTTCGCTGCCGCTACTCCTTTGACACACGCCATACGTGCATCCAGTGGTTCGGGGGGCGGCTTGTCGCAATAAACGGAAACCGCTTTTATAAATAGAAACTTCCGTCAGTCGAGCGGCTCTGGCCATGCGTTACGAATTTACGATAGAGAGCAGAGTGTGTGGGAGACGTGCGTGTGTGCGCGCGCGCGCGCGCGGGTTACGTGTGTTGCTTTTCGCGCACCGGCTCTACGTATATAGGGATTCGATTGGGGTGAGGTTTTCTTTTTTTAATTTTCACCTGTGTGAATTATAATGGCAGATCGATAGGATCTCAGCTGGTGGGTGCATTGAAAAAGTGTCGATGCTGAATTGAATGATAGGTTGGCGTGGAGCTGATCCGCGATGGATATCTTTAATTAGATCCCGTTTTATAATTACAGGCAGTTCGTAGCAGAGCTTGCGCAAGCTTTCTCTTCGACGATTGTTTCAACTTTTCTCACGTACGCGTGTATACTCGTTGAAAAAGGTCTCACACACACACACACACACACATACGTGTATAATGTAATATCAATTAGGTCGTCGTCGTTGGTGCGATGGAGTTACGGCGAAAGCGAAAAACTCGGCTGCATACTACTGTGCGATTTGTGCGAGAGCGCGCTTGCATTATGACAGCCCGCGCGCTTACTCGTAAAAGGAGGCCTGAACAGGCGCCTATACTCGCGGAAAACCTGTTCGTCACTCGCGCGCATACGACCCACGCGACTCCTCGTTCGTGCCTACTTTTTTTCTTCAATTTATATACCTCCAGCAAGGCTCCTTTCTACGTTTCGCGCGTGGTTAAAAAACAATTTCTTAATCGAGAACAAATTCTGTCGCTCTTACAGATGAGCCCCGCTCGAGGTGCAGATCGTGGGACGACGTAGGCCCGGGGACAGCGACAACAGCTACGAGGATGGAGGCGGCGATAGCGGGTCAGCCACAGCAGGCCCAGTCGACGTCCGTGGCTCAGGGCCACCGACACCATCACGTCCATCATCCGTCCCTCGAGGCGACGAGATCCAACACGTCGAGCCAGTCGGCCAGGAGCGAGGACTCCTGGTGCTCGGCCAGCGATCATGACCTCTCCTCGGACGACGAGAGCGAGAAGAGCAATATCAGTATTAAGTGAGTTTGACTGCTATATATATTTTTAAATTTTATTTTGAGAATTAATTGCCAACTTATCCACGACAATTCCAGAAGCAACTACCAGCTGAGGAACACGCTGCACAAGGCCCGCACCTTCTGCGACAAGTGGCAGAAGGTGCGTCTCAGCGGAGGCTCCGGAGGTTCCAGCAACAGCGGCACGCCGGCCGAGACCCTCGCGGATGCCGCCTCGATCCACGGCGGCCAGAGCAGGCTCTCGCTCGCCAGGTTCTTCAGCATGCGACGCGGCTCCGCCCACCAGTACGACGTCGGCGACTCGTCCTCCGAAACCACCTCCCTCACGAGTCCCGTCAAGCAGGCCCAGATGCCCCAGCTCTGCGAGGTATGCCCGTATTACACGCATTCACTATAAGACTAAAAGATAGATCTTTTCTATTCCTCTCGATCGAACCAAACGACTAATCCATCGACCTCTCGATCACAGCTCGAGGAGGATAACGGCGCGATCATGCAGTACCAGTGCATGCCGCCGAACCGGTTGAGGGAACCGCCGCCCTCTCTGCCCCCGGCGCCGCCGAACCTCACGCCACAGCAGATCAAGCGCCGCTACATCATCGCCGACATCGTCCAGTCGGAGAACAACTACGTGGCGACCCTCCAGAGGCTCGTCAACGACTACAAGAAGAACCTGGAGGAGTCGTCGCCGCCCATACTGAGCCAGTCCAAAATAGCCACGCTCTTCCACAAGCTGCCCGAGATCCTGCAGTGCCACAATCTCTTTCGCGTCGCCCTCGGCGGCTGCGTCAAGAAGTGGGACAAGGAGGAGAAGCTCGGCGACATCTTCGTCGCGAGCTTCAGCAAAGCCATCGTCCTCGACATCTACAGCGGCTTCATTAACAATTTCTCCGTTGCGATGGAGCTCGCCAAGCAGGAGTCCAAACGCAAGACTGCCCTGGCCGACTTCTTCAAGATGAAGCAGATCAAGTCGCACGACAGGCTCTCGTTCTTCGGACTGATGGTCAAGCCCGTGCAGAGGTTTCCCCAGTTCATACTTTTTCTGCAAGTGAGTTCTCGTCGCTTTTTCTTCGGGCTAGTTGCCCCTTTTCGTGTCTATATCGATCTCGCTCTTTCAGGACTTACTCAAACACACGCCACACGGACACCACGACAGGATGTCGCTGCAGCTGGCGCTTACGCAACTCGAGAGCCTCGCCGAAATGCTCAACGAGAGGAAGAGGGAAGCCGAGCAGTTCCAGGCATTCAAGGAAATGTTACGCCACGTTTCGTGCAAACTGTCGCATCGACCACTTTCCTCCTCCTCGCGCTACCTCATCAGAGAGGACAACGTCACACAGCTGGAGTTCAATCAAAACGGAATGATCACCAAATCGAAGAGGCGAAGACTGCTGCTGCTGAACGACCTTGTCGTCTGCGTCTCGGTGGCGCCGAGGTCTGCCGAAGACTTTTCCAGCAGCGAGCGACTAACGTTAAAGTGGACCTACCCGGTGTCGGATATCGAGGTAACTATAGCGCACAACTTAGAGCCGAAGTGTGCGTATTACGCTCGCAGAAATTAATAATCTTGTTACGATTGCAGATACAGGACACGAGCACTTCTCCAACGCTTAGTCGACTGTTGACGGCAGGACTCAACAAAGGAGGCAGTTTGAAGTCCGACAGGAGCGGCGAAGGCGGCCAAGCGGGCGCCGACAGCCTTTGCGCAGAAATGAGTGATCTCATGCACGATTTCGAGGTCATGTCGAGGATCAGTGACCTGGCATCTCAACTCAAGGGATCTTACGAGGTAAGTTCACGCCAGCTTCATCTTTCTCATATCGCATCACTGTCACATTCGTACACGATGCTAATTCAATGCGCTTGCCCTCTAGGGAATGGCCCCGGAAGCGTTGAAACATATCGTACACAGTATCCAGGCGTCGATACAAGCGAAAGACGAGGAGATGGTCTGGGCGGATAGTTGCTGCTTACAGCTGATGACGAAGCAAGGCCAGATGTACACGTTTCAGACGGATAATCCACTTGTTAAGAAAGACTGGGTAACGGAGCTGAGACTCGCACAATTAGCACTAGACCCCAACAACTCGCCATCCTGGGAAGTACCCGAACAAGAACACAGACCGTCCACGAAAATGCCACTCTTCGTCACATCTCAGCCGGTTTATCACTCGCAACATCAATCTGAAGTAAGTTTCGCGCTGTTCGCAATATTCTTAAATTCGTTGCGTGTTCCATACTAAGGAATCTTGTCCCATGTCAACAGGTGCGTTGCGGCTGTTACTACGTCACGCAAAATCCACGACCTACGCGGCGACGAGGCAGGCACCAGAACTATTTGTGGATTTGCACGGACGATGGCGTGTCCACCCACGTCACAGTTTTTGGCCAGTCGACCACAGGTTCAGCTACCTCATTGAAACAGGCCACGTCGTTCGATCTCGTCGAGACTCGGGTCGCCGCCGTCGAGTTTGTCAAGGGTCTGAACAACGAGCAGTCCAGCTTGCTGAGTGATCTCGTTTGGATGGGTACCGACTCTCGCAAGATCATCATTTACAGGGCAGCCGAGCCCGAGAAACAGGAAGAGCTAGGCAGTTATCCAGTTTCGGGTCCTGTCATACAGATCAAGTACCATTACGATAACGTATTCGTGGCGCTTGGTACTGGATCGCTGCTCATGTTCAGAAGGCTTTACGATGGATCGTGGAATCTCAAAGAGCCATCTGTCATAACTTTAGGTAAGTCATGAGAAAATAAATTGTCTTATCGATTCGTGGAATACGTGCACCAACTAATAACAACGAACTTTCCAGGTTCCGATCCAGTCGCGTGCCTCATGCCCATCAACTCCTCGATCTACGCAGCTTGCGGTAAAAAGGTCTGGGTACTCAACGCCATGACGGGTGAAAACACCAAAAGCTTCAGCGCACAGCACGAGCACGTCGGAAACGTCAAACTCATGGCCCACTCGGGTGTAGGGCTTTGGGTCGCACTTAAAAACTCTAGTACGGTCTGTCTCTACCACACTGAAACGTTCAAACATCTACAAGATATCAACATTGCTTCGAACGTTCTTCGGATAACCAAATCTGGCGGCAGCAACAACAGCTCGGCTGGTGATAGTCTCAATAACAATCAAACGGCGGTTACGGTAACTGCGCTCATGGCTTGTAAGGGACTGCTGTGGGTTGGCACTAACGTCGGTATCAGCTTGACCATTCCGTTGCCGCGGCTTGAAGGTGTGCCGATCATCAGTGGCCGAGTCAACATTTCATATCATGCGCACTTTGGACCAATAACCTTTTTACTGGCCATCCAAAATAACAACAAGAGCAACGTGAGTTGCGCCAAAGAGGAAGAGCCAGAGGAAGAGCAGGTTCAATTGAGGATTAAAGATTCGGAGCACAATGGTCATGGTCCAAGGCAACGCAACGACAGAGCCAGCCTTGATGTCTCGAACTCGCCCAACGTTTCAGCGAATTTACTCAAATTCCAACAAATGGCCAGCAGTCCCGTGCTTTCGAGACGTAAACGCAAGGAAAATGAATATCGGGGCTCCAAGACACTACCTCGGGGATCAGGTAATTATTTGCATTTACACCTTGACTTGGCTATAATTGATTCATTTATTGGAAATTAACCACATTTCATTGTGTTTATCCACTTAGGTTGCGGCGGTAGCTATTTGTCAAGTTCTATGTCGAGTTCCCAGAGTTCAGGTGAGAACTGCGATGTCTACGGCCTCTACGACGAACTGATGAATCTCAATCATCTTGACTACGAGAACGAGAACGCTGCTGTCGTCGATCCGGTCTACGAAACGCTGAGGAGGAGCGACCCCGAACTCGCCATACCAAACAAAGTTAGCACGCTCGATCGTCGGCTCAAGATGAAGATTACAAGGCCTCGATCTCTGGATCTATCAAATTGGTCAGTTGACTCGCATGCCAGTTCGTTGTACACGTCTTCTGGTTCGGAGGAGAATCTCTCGCTTAAGGCCGGTAAACTGTCACGAAACAGCAGTACCGCTAGTAGAAATGGTCGCGTGGAGGCAGTGATGCTCGCGAACAATGCCAATAACACGTCTACGCCCATGCAGCAGAATAGGACTTTGAACAAGCAAACTATGAAAAAGCCACCGGCAAAGAAGCCTAACGGTCCCAACGCTGGAAAATCGGCGCAAATGGATCAGCCGAGGCGCACAGTGCTTACGCTAATGGGTGGTAGGGGTTACGTTAATTGGAGGCATGTAGGGTCGCAGAAGGAAGAAAAGAATCAAAAGTCGGGATACTCTTTCAAGGAACCGAACAGCAACGACGCACACATCGTTCTCTGGGAGATGAAGTTATGATACGGAATCAAAGTAGGCCTACTTTACTGGTACCAAAAAGAGGCATTATTTACTTTCCTAATGTTTTTAAGTGCTATAATAGTGTAAAAGGACCAAATAATTAACGCGCCCTCGGACTTGTACAATTATCAACTTGTTTATTTCCTGTTTTTTTTAAACAACATTCTTCGGATTAAAGGCTGGATACGTGTACTGTAATTTAATTATCAAAAGTACTTTTAAGTACTGGAAGTTATATAGTCATTGTTGATAAAAAAAGTGTAATGAAAAAGGAAAAAAACGTTATGCTCTATTATACATGTAGGTAATAAACATTTTTTCGATGATCTTTTGGTGATATGAGACGCTGCTGATAAATCAAATCAATATAATGTCATTGATATTGGTATTACAATTGGTGCTCAAATTTCATGAACTCCAAATACGCTTAATAGCAGATGTCTATCAACACAATTCAAGCGACTTCCTTAAACAAAAATTCTGACGGATATATACGTATATCAATGACGTTAATTATGATTTGTGGTATATGGTTGAGATGAATACTCAATCTTTTGAAGTTATATTTACAAATGAAGAATCTCTCTTCGAATATTTGTAAGAAATAATAAAAAGCACACTTTCAAAGTGTTATGATGCTGTTACTAATTGGCCATTTATACCGTAGTTGATTCAGCCATATTTACTGCATTCTATTCGAGAAGTACATTGAAACTATTCAAGTACTAGATTGTTCTTCCATTTTTTGTATACATACATTTATTAATGTAAACATCGTGATTCGAAGACAATATATTTTATTATCCATTATTTGCGAGCAAAACGTATGTAAGATTTGTCAAATCGGAAAACTTTTGTAAAAATTTATTCACGTAGAAATCTCTTTTTTTACCAATTAAACGTGTACAATTGATATTTTGTATTTTTAGTATATATAATTCGCGATTAGTGTAATTTTTTGTTTAAGAATTGTTTTTTAGACATTGAAGCTTCATGTTTGAGATCTCAAAATGCAATAATATACCCTAATGAAGTGTAATTTATTTATTTATTAAATATATTCGAATGTATTTAATTTATAAAAACCGAATTTCTTTTATTTTATTTTGTAATCAAAAGAACTGTACTATTTTGCATTTGCGCAATAAAATGTTTTGAGATCATTAGCATAATGCTTAAAACAATGTCTTGAAGCTTAATAAAATATTGTTATCGAAAAATATAGTAATGTTAAATAATTGGATATGTATACCAAAAAACTTTATATTTACAAAGACTGTATCACTTTTGTTAAAAAAACAAAATGTTGTGTATTTTGGCAGTAAAAGATATTTGTGCAATCCTAAAGCTCTTCTTTGATCTAATGTTGAACGTGGAAAGTCCATGAATTCAAAATTATATATTAAACGTCAAAGTTCATAGAAATACTCTGCAGAATATCATTTTCAAAGTTATTCTTCAAAAATATTGTCGATTTCTATATTGTCATAAATTTTACAATCATGACTTTCTCATATATTTTCCTGACATTAAACCAGTATTGTACAAATTAACTCTTGTTGTTTGGTATATAGTGTAGGAAAAACTGACGTTTTTAACAACAATGATGCAAGTGTATTCTTTTATTGTGATAAGTTTTATAAAAATTGTACATCAGTTACCCAGCGATGAGGTACAATTTAGAATTTAGTATGAAGTTAATTATAATATGGATATATTTGTAAATATTTCTTTGTAAACATCTACATTTACATACATCATTTCACAAACCGAGTTTATATTTGTAATTTCTTTATAAAATAATAGTTTCTGTTGTACACTTGTAGTCGAATATTTACAGGAAAAACAGTTTATGAATCTCATCTATACCTTTTGGTTTCAGTTCACATATGATTATTGAAATTTAGGAAATAAAAAATCTTGGTTGAGTGTCAACATCGATGTATAAGAAAAATCTCAAGATCCATTACTATCAATAAATTCAAATCTGTTATGACATTAATTCTGCACTTAATTTTTTTCACTTTAGTAAAATACGTAAACTAATATTGAAAAAATACTGCTCATAGCTACTGTTTTGTATAAAACTTTATATCTAAGTACGTTATACATGTAAATGACGACAAATAAAACTAAGTCAAAAAAATGCATTTTAAATCGTTTTTATTATTATGTACATAATTCAGGGATTTGTGAGACAAATAATGTTTGCATAACAACCTTTTTTACAATTACAAGACACTTTTATCCCACATAATATGAAATCTCCTAACTCCATGAGTACTCATGAGAACTAAAACCCTACGTAGATCCATCATTTAGACAAATCATGTAGTTAAAGCACATGTGTATAAATTTTAGTTCTAATTACAAGTATACACAAATAATATTAAAGAATACTGCAATCTGCAGTTGTTTGTATAAAAAATTTACAACTACCTTATCATTTTATACATACTAGAGTAATGATAAATAAAACAAAGCCAAAAATTATTTTATTTTAAATAAAGCTTTCTTATTTATATTCACAAGATTCACCACTTCACAAGTGTTTATTAGTCTCAGTCAATTCTGTTTGGTAATCAATGTTTACACTTTCTTTACAATTTGCACAACGTCTTCATCATTCAAAATATGATCTTTTCCCACTTTCTGTGGCATATGCTTCACAGACGAACCCCATACTAGAGCATACTTGAATTCTTTTGCAATGGTCCGATGCAGTTTGTTACAGAAATCTTCAACGCTTCTCTTTTCTGTGTTCAAAACAACTGGCGAATTATAATCGGGAAGTTGACCCTTAGGTTTAGTATAAATCCTAATGAGTTGCAAGTATTCCCACATTTTTTCCAATAAATCATCAAAGTTCCACTTATGATGTGCAGATATTGGTACGCAGTGAGGTATTTTATAAATAACATCAAGTTCTTCAATACTAATCTGATCAATCTTGTTTAACAGATAAATGCAAGGGATGTATATTCGATTTCCCTCTATAACATCGATGAGATCATCTGATGTAGCATCATATCGAAGCGTAATATCGGCATTGTGTATTTTGTATTCAGATAAAATAGTTCTCACGGTGTCTAGATCAAGTTCAGACTGAGTACATGTAGTTTGCAAATTTATTCCTCCCTTATCTTTTTTTCTAAAATTAATATTTGGTGGCTGTTTGTTCAGCCTTAAGCCAAATCCTTCCAATTCATGCTCTATCAACCTCTTGTGTCCAAGGGGTTTCAATACATCTAGAACGATGAAAATTAAACTACAAGTTCTAGCCACTGCTATTACTTGCCGTCCACGACCTTTACCATCCTTTGCTCCTTCGATAATACCTGGAAGATCCAATAGCTGAATCTTTGCTCCTTTATACTTAATACAGCCAGGAACTGTTGTAAGAGTGGTGAACTCATAGGCAGCAACTTCTGAATATACCCCAGCAAGTGTACTGAGCAGCGTGGATTTTCCTACGGATGGAAAACCCACAAATCCAATTCTAGCATCACCAGTCTTAGCAACTTCAAACCCTTGTTCACCGCTGCTACCTCCTCCTTTGGGAGTGATCAATTCTCGCCTTAACTTTGCAAGTTTTGCTTTTAATAAACCTAAATGGCCAGAGGTTTGTTTATTCTTTTGTGTCCTGGACATCTCAGCCTCGATGGCCGCTATCTTTTCTAGAATCGTACTCATTGTGGCAGATTTTTTGTCAACTTTTTAAGAGAAAAACTACTTAACTATACTTGACTTTTGAAACTTTTTAAACGTTTTGCAATCTTTAGAATCTAAGACATATCTGTACTATACGGAACAGTTAGGCCAATCATTTGAAGAAGGAAATTCACTGCAATGAAAAATGTAAAGGTTACTATTTTAAAGTTTTTTTATTTATATCAAAAATTTATACAATCGTAAAAACAACTTGTTCGGTATTCAATTTTTCACACGATTAACATTTACTTAGTATTCTATTATTAACGCTTCACAGTCTCACCTCTTTCCTCTGGTAGATTCCTGTAACATACAAAAAAACGAAGACCATTAAAATAATGCATGGTTATGAATAAATATAATAAACTTATTATTTTTAAACTTCAGTTGGTAGTGCATGTAATGAATAATCATTTGTACTCATTATTTCGGTTGAAGGTGTCATCATGTTAAAAATATTACACGTGTAATTCTCACGACAGTTTGCAAACTTTGACTATTATAATTATTGTAAGAATCAAAAAAATAATGTCACTAAACGTTACGTTAGTATTCTTTGAAGCAATGTATGAAAGAAAAGTTTGAAAATACTTTTCAAGCAAGCCGATGTATTCGGATTACAAAATCGATAATTCTATAACCTAAGTGCAGTATATCTTACCTTCCATCCAATTCCGAAGTACAGCCAGTTATCCTCTTAAAAAATTGAAATTTAATATAAAAAAGAATTTACATCGCGGTCAAAAATAGATAAAAGCAAAATTTAAACAATACGTTAAAACGAAAATCTAAATCGAGGATGAATGTTCGAGATCTTCGGGAGAGGTGCGTCCACCTCGGACGCTGGTGCCTGTAAAAATGAACGAACAAGATGCGAAGCTTCCCGAAGCTACGCTCAGATCACGAACTACGCACTATGTCTAGAGCTGAGAGTGAGAGACAACTTTTGGAACAGTCGGAACCATATTCGTTTTGCCGGTACGGCAGACAATTATTTTATCCTCCATACTAGCATTAAAATGTATTTATAATAATAGCTTACGTATGAAAATCCATAGTATGCATGTCGAATAATAAATTATTTATGAATTTTACATACATGCTTTTTAATTTGTATTGTTTTATAACATTTCTGGAAAAATTCTATGATTAATTTTAGTTTTTCAAATAAGCCGCCAAGGAGTGTAGTAAATCCGCTTTCGCTGGTAATTACTGCATCTCAAAAGTAATTATAATAAAATGTTCTTCTAAAATGTTTTAAACATTTAAAAATGCATTTATCTACAGAAATTATTATTAAATTGCCTAAATCACAGAGAACATGCTATTTATAATACATGAGACCCAAATCCCTCGATTGGTCGAGAAGCAAGTGTATCAGCTATATCCTATAGCCAACAAAACAGCAACTAAAATAACCAGAGGAAGCATCCATTCCTAAATAGTCAAAGTTCCTGCGAATACGCCAAACAATTATAACAAAGTTTTTTTTATATTTCTATTGGTAGCCTCTGTCAATTTTGAGCATTAATCTTGCCGCGTTTGAAATTGTCAACCTGCTGAGTCAGTGTATGTATCAACATTAAATTTCCGTTAAATAACTGCTCCTAATTTATACCCAGACCCAGGGAGACTACCCAGACCATTAGAAGTTTTATTTCTCCAAGTTTGTTTTTTTTCTTCCCCCGACTACAATTTCTGTTGTTTCACGTTAATATTATTACCGGCCTAGCTTTTAGGTTAGGTGGGTGCGTAAACCAACTTGCCAAAAGTGTACGTATAAAGTGCAAGACTATAGATAATCATTGTCAAATTGCATTTTCAGTTAAATTTCGATTTATACAATGGAAGAACTGACAAAGCACTTGGAAAAAGTAAAAATACCCACTCCAAATGATAAGATTTATAAGGATGAATGCGTACTATCTTTTGATACTCCAGTAAGTGTTATTTATAAATTGACAAACTTTTCCACGTCCATTGTACTGATTAAAATTCTCTTTTGTTTGCAATCAGGAAACGCCAACTGGTTTATACTTGAGTTTGACAACTTTTTTGGGATTTGGCGTTGATTATGTATCAGACTATTTTCAACGCACTGGAAATTCAGTATTTCTCCATATTACTAGGATAAAACATGAAGTTTGTATTAGATATAAAATTGTATTTTTCCTATTATTTTTAAAGATCAATAATATAGAACAAAATCAATCATAGATACCAGCTGAACAAACAGAAGATGGTCCAGACAAAAAGATTACACGCCTAGCAATCGGGACTCCAGGTGGATTCAATCCAGATGTACAAAAGTACAACTACGAGGAAAAGTATGAAATAGTATTAATGCCAGGTTTTGTAAGAATTCCATATCCTAATGAAGATTTGCCAAAGCCTGTAAGTAATCATGTAATAATGGAGTATTTTAAATTTGAAGCTGTATTAAAACGTTTTTATTTAAATTATTATAGGTAAAAATTTCCATTGAGGCTGTTTTACAAGCAGAGTCTGCTTTGAAAATTGCTGAAAAAGAAGCCCTAGCTGGTACTTGGGATGGAGAAGCAAGAGTAATTACAAGGTAAACTTCACAATGCAAATTGGACTTGGATCAAAACATGACTCATTATAATTATATTTTTTTTTAACAGACACTTACATCTGACCCAGTTGAACAATAACAAAAAGGTACCACCAAGTGGTTGGAAATGTGAGAGATGTGATCTCACTACAAACTTATGGCTAAATTTAACCGATGGCGCAATCCTGTGTGGAAGGAAATTTTATGATGGCACTGGTGGAAATGACCATGCTGTGGAACATTTTAGAAACACTGGATATCCACTTGCTGTCAAGCTAGGAACTATTGCTAGAGATGGAAAAGCGGATGTTTATTCATACGATGAGGATGATATGGTTGAAGATCCTAATTTAGCTGTTCACCTAGCTCATTGGGGGATAAATCTTGCCCATATGGAGAAGACTGATAAGTCAATGGTTGAACTGGAGTTAGAACTCAATCAGAAGTTTGGAGACTGGATTGCCATGCAAGAAGGAAACAATAAACTCACACCCATGTACGGCCCTGGTTATACAGGACTTGTAAATTTGGGAAACTCCTGTTACATGAATAGTGTTATGCAAATGTCTTTTACTATACCAGATTTTGTTGACAGGTCTGTACAACATATATTGAGATTGGCTAGATAAAAATTATAAGTACTTCGATTAACTTACAATTATTTTTATTTAGATTTGTCAGTAAGGCTAACGAAATATTTAATCAAAATTTGAACGATCCTCCAAACGATTTTAATACGCAGATGTGAGTATGCAAAAATATTTGTGTTTTACTGATTATTCTTAAATATAATGGATTTTAAAATTATTTTTTAGGGCTAAATTGGGAGTTGGTTTACTTTCTGGAAAGTACTCACAGCAACCAGAATCTAAAACAGATGACGAAAATCGCCAAGGCATACCACCGAGAATGTTTAAAAATCTAATAGGTCGTGGTCATCCTGGCTTTTCGTCTAATCGCCAGCAAGATGCACAGGAATTTATATTGCATTTAATTAATATCTTGGATGTAAGTTGAATTTGTTTTATTTAATAGGTTTGTAGTTTTTTGTATATAAAAATAATAAAAAATTCGCTATCTTTCAGAGAAACAGTCGTCATCAAACTAATCCAGCTGACTGTTTCAAATTCAAAGTTGAAGAAAGATATCAATGTAGTTCTGGAAAGGTCAAATACACACATAGGCCAGAATATTTATTACCTATTCCCATACCAATGGACATGGTTTTAAATAAGGTACGTAGCAAAGCATGAGTAAAATAATTAATTTCAAAAACAAGAATTTTTTGTGACAATGTTGATGTTTGCAGGAGGAAGTTGCAGCGTATGAAGCTGAAAAAAATAAAACTGATGAAGATAAAGCCAAATTCGATCCTAATCTTATTGTAAGGCCACGTATAAAACTGTCCTCTTGTTTAGAGAGTTTTGCAAAAACTGAAATTGTTGAACAATTTTACAGTTCTGCTTTAAATGATAAAACCACTGCCACTAAGTAAGTTTAGTAAACTGTCTTTTATAGTTTTTAAATTATTTCAAAAAATAAATTTAATTATACATGCTTTTCAGAACCACAAGACTAGCGTCATTTCCCGATTATCTCTTGTTACACTTGAAGAAATTCACTGTGAAAGAAGACTGGACACCTATTAAATTAGACGTGGCTGTTGAGATGCCAGACCTTTTAGATTTGAACTTTTTGAGAGGCAATGGACTGCAGCCAACTGAAGAGTTATTGCCTGAATCAAATGCGGCTCCTCCAATCGTTTACGACCAGGTTCTTCTTGGTCAATTAGCAGATATGGGTTTCCCAGTCGAAGCCTGTAAAAGATCTTTGTATTTCACGGAAAATCGTGGATTAGATTCAGCAACACAGTGGTTGATGGAACATATTTCGGATGCTGATTTTTCAGATCCTTTTGTGCCCCCAGGAGTAGACGCAAAATCGGGTAAAAGTATACTAATATAACTAAATTAACGAAAATTAAAAAAAATATTGTTCAGCGCAGAGTAACAATAATAATAATTAAAATTTCAGATTCTGCCGCTTTTGTACCAAATAAAGAATCTTTAGAAATGGTGATGAGTATGGGCTTTACCAAAGAGCAAGCTACTAAAGCCCTAAAAGCCACTAACAACAATCTCGAGCGTGCCGCTGATTGGGTATTTAGTCATTCTTCTGAACTAGACACTTTGGATATGGATGTAGATGCACAGCCGCCAGAGCCTTCATTCAGGGATGGCAGTGGAAGTAAGAATTCGATATTAGTTTAACATTAGGTGTATTCATGCATTTCTCTAAATTTTTATTGTGTTTTTTTAATTAGAATATAAACTGGTGGGATTCGTCACCCATATGGGTACATCAACAATGGTAGGGCATTACGTGTGTCATTTGCTGAAGGATGGTCAATGGGTGATCTTTAATGATGAAAAGGTAAATAATCAATTGATATTTGTAACATGACGTAGTCGACATTAGGAATAAACATAACTTCTGTCTTTTGCAGGTTTACGCGTCTGAAAAGCCGCTGAAAGAATTAGG
This sequence comes from Nasonia vitripennis, assembly GCF_009193385.2. NCBI lineage: Eukaryota > Metazoa > Arthropoda > Insecta > Hymenoptera > Pteromalidae > Nasonia > Nasonia vitripennis. The sequence continues at coordinate 6,436,580 of NC_045758.1, read as the reverse complement.
ATATATTTATTTGTATCAACGTCTGGACAAGTAGTCATAGCTTTACAGAATTTTTGTTTTTTGTATAAAATAATTCTATTGCTTTTTCTATAAATTAAATAAAAATAATAATTATATGAATTTCAAAATTATTTAACAACTTTTTCACTTTTTTTATTTTTGTAAATATCATGGAAAAGTTAATAAAATCGTGATTTTATATAGAATAAATTTTTATTTATATTTCGCAATGGCACAAATTTACAGTATATAAATGCAGAAATGCAAGATAATATTTGCACCACTTCATAATTAAAATTGATGGATAATGACATTTATACAAAATAGAATAATTTACTATTTAAGTACTTATCAAGAAAGTGTAATTCACCTTCAGAAATAAAGTAATAATACATTTATGCATTTACCCAGCAATATTAATGTGACCAGCCATTATCATTTTTGCCAAGTTGAATTTATGTAAGTTTTTTCGCATGGCAACTGCACCAATATACATAATGGTTTACGCGTAGAATATCTTCTTAACATTAAAGTCAATCTTAATAAATACTTAAGTCACAGCAATCTAAAGTATTTTATAAATTTTTGCTTAACAAATTAATATAACAATTTGCATGTCTTGTATAAATTTGTGACAATTCTTTTTTACAGCCTTACCAATAAAAATATTTTACAGCGTTTCAAACTGCTTTAAATTCATAATTTTTGAGTACTTTATATTCTTTTTCAATGGTTTCTGATAAAATCTGTACAAGACAAGATTTTTTTAGAAATAAGTAGTGTTAGTTTTAGTCTTTATCATTACAGATATTTTTTTACTGTATTTTTTTTCTTTGTAAAAAAAATATTTTAATTTACGTATTACAAAAAATAGGATGTTTATGAATATCTTGTACTACTAGTTTAGTATAAAAACTAAATTAAAAATTAACTCGTGGTTTTGATTTTAAGTCCGTTGTTGGCACTGTTGTCAATGATTCCAATTGATGGCGGTATTGCATAGATAATGTTATCTCCGTCTTTCTTGAACGTTGGTTCTGTTACCTCAGGCATTACTTCTATCCGCAAAATTTTCCTCTTGTTTCCAAGCATGCATTTGAATTTGACATCAACTGTTACTTGTAAATCCGACCTTCTAGTTCTAAAGAATAACAGTCAAAAAATATTAATAATTACGATTATGACCAGGTATATAGCGATAATATCAACATTTATTATACGTACTGGTAATATGCGTTGCTTAGAATACCAACAAGTTCACCAACTTTGTCATCTGCTGTTACAATGGAAGCGATAAAGTCATTGCCGTGATTGGAGTGAATTATAATTAACTGGTCTTTTCCTGGCGAAACGCTGAGACCTGTGATTTCTGCTATATTCATGACTTTTTTCATGTTTTTAAACTTTGAACTTTCTAATTTGTACAGAGCCTGCTCTGTAACAACCATGACACGATCTGCTTGCTTATTAAATCTATAATCACACAATTTTAAGAGTATAAGTCAAATGCTTGAAATTTGAGTTTGCATGGATTACAACATGTGATAGTGTTATTACTTATTTGTTTTCTTGATGAAGGCACTGAATAAAATTGTTTTGAAGTGATCTGCGTTCTTAAGATTATTCATCGATGTATTATAAATGTCATTATGAGAATTCTCACTAAATTGTGAAAGGTAGTTGCCCTCCCATCGTCTATCCTGTCCATAGTGCTGACGTTTTGAACGTAATACTGATGCTGCAGACATCTACGGAATTTTACAGTATTTTATAATACGAAACTATTTTGATTTTTAGTATTGAAGTTAGTGTGTGCCTGTAAGTACCTTTAATTGCAATTGTGGCCAATCCTCTCTTGGTATCTTTCGCAAAATCATCCAACTGTACCACCTTGCATACATCATTTTCAGTACGGGTACTACCGACTTGACAGCGTAATTTTCTTTAGGCCATGTCAGGTGCTTGCCATAGTCGCGCATGTTCTTAGCATCTTTGAACGTATCCCTCAGTTCAGTTATGTACGTGCGTTTCTTGTAACGGCGGTAATACTGAATAATGACGTAAGCTGCCTTTAATCGCCTAAAATACCTGCGAGCCATGAATCCACGAGCCATCTTTTGAATCAGTACTACTATTCCAGGAATCAAATCATTTCGAGCCTTAAATGTGAAGGAACAATTAGTACATCAAGTGGAGAACTTATCTTTAAATCATTTAATTATAGTGAGAACAAAGATAGAAAAAATGAATGCAACAAAGTCAAATTTTGCGACAAAGTATGAGCGATTCCACGAATGCGTTGGTGGTAACTCATGCAACCAGTGCAATAAACATGCATATACAAATCGGAGAAAAGTATCGCCATGCTAAATGTAGTAAAATTTTTCATTTCCAGTGCACTAGCAATCGCTAATGCATTTGTCGCAACCATATTGATTATCATTATATCGAATGGAGACTATAGAATAAGACAGATATAACGATCAAAACGAGCATGAATCTAAATAAAGCGCAAAGTACAATTTTACCTATTAAGAGTAAATACGAACTCTATTATGGGTCGATGTTACCTAAGCTTAATTGCAATGCTTTGTTAATAATACAATGTTATCTGAATTTCACAAGTGTACAATATTTGAATTTACCTGCTCAAGAGCAAACAGCGTTCGAGGTGAGCGTATGAAAATTTTTGTATGTCCGTACTGAACGTCGTTGGAAAAACCTTTCTCATCCATCATCATTTTTACACCATCCTTATCACTTCCTCCTCTGAAGTTAGGCCACGTATACTGCGATATCATTTTATATCTGCAAGTGTGCGTAACATTAATGAAAACTATTCAGAAATGTACATAAAAATAACGATTTTTTTAATGCAAACCTCTTAAGAAATTTATCATAACGCTGCCTGTGAGCAAAGCCAGCTCTCCTGACCAATATATTTTCTACCAGTCCAAGGTATCGGACTTGATGTTCTACTCTTTCTTCGTCAAAAACAACGGGAGATTTTACTTCATTAGGTTTGATACATCTGACGTAGAATGGCTCTTTACTGGTAAGATTTTTAATGAGAGCAATCATTGAAGTTTTAAAGAGAGTTCCAGCTGTCTGTGGTCGCTTTGTTGTCTATAAAATTACGTAAATATAATTGCTGAATTTTAACTTGTATATTAGAAAACATACCTTTGTTATATCCTGAGCGCCTTCTGGCCACATTTCTGATATAACAGGATTTTTACTTTTAAACAGCAAGCGTTTGAAATCTTGGAACAGCGTGTCCTTATTTTTATCTAAAAAGCCGTTGATGTTATACACGACGTCACCAGCATAATGCTTTATCCTGAATTGCGTTTTGTGTTCCAATTCTTTGTCCGTGGGTTTCAATTGTCGAGACGTGTAATGTTTGTGAGCTGTCAATTTTTTATCCATAGCTTCAAGAAGCATCTGATAATGAAAGTAATATCAATTTATAGAAAGCGATTACAATGATATTTTAGATTTCAGCGCGAATCATGATAAACTCACTTCGTCCGTAACTTTGCCAACGTTGAGGCAAGCTTCGTCCATGATAGATAGAATACCCTTATGATTTTGTTCCACGAGATCACAAATAATCTGGTTGTTGAAATATTCAATGTTTTGCCATGCAATACCTTCCTTTTTGTATTCTTCCTGCTCTTGCTTTAATACCAGTTCTACAAAAATAATAATACTTTGATGAATGTCTGAAGAGAATTTATACACGTTTTTAAGACAATTGAAAATGCGTAAGATACGTACCTATGAAGAGTTGTTGCAACTTTTCATTACAGTAATTAATGCAAAATTGTTCGAAGCTATTGGAATCGAAAATTTCAAAACCGTAAATATCTAATACACCAATCAGAGTTCTGTAACGTTTGTAGGTACTATTCGGAGAAGAAACGTTGATCGTGCCGTTTATTCGTGATACAATCCAAGTAAACAGTTTGTCGTACACCGCCTAGAATAAATAAAAAAATAACGGTTAGTTATAACAAGGATTGTATTCGAAATAAAAATCAATATATTCAAAATTTACAAAAGACGAAATGTGTCACCTTAGCTAAGGCATCTCTGCCGTATTCCGCTTCTACGAGAGTGTGCGTCTTCTGCATGACCTCACCTCCAGCAGCAATTATTCTCTGAGTTAGTGCATCGTTTAATTCAGTCGGACTTACAGATAATAAGTGAGCAGCATCATTTAATGCTTTGTCGCCACTTGTGCTAACTGTATCCTCGTCAAGAGTAAATGTGATGTTACCCTGAAAAAAGTAAAAAAAATTATAGGATAAAGAAAAGAATGCAGCAGCCGAGTTAGAAATAATCGAAAAGGCCTCACCAAGTGCATAACGCCAGCAATAACATTCCAAATGGTTTGCGTCTCCGTGTGCTTGAAACCGAGCGTGGACATGGCATTCATTACGGCTTTATAATCGGTTTTATCATTCAAACTCGTTTGACTGTTGGATGCGCCGCTCTTGATGTAGTTATAACTAGCCGGATCCCTTACTAATCGCATCGACTTGAGGTCTGCTTCGCTGCAGCCGTGAATCAGCTGGAAATAGAAGCTCGTTAATCATCCTCCCGAGAAATGAAACGAATCAATCGATAATATGCGAAACGCGAATTTTCTCTTGCGCACCTGATAGAAGCAATGGAAATTCCGCTCGCCCTTCTGCTGATAAACGACCCTCGACTTCTCCAGAAGATAATTCGTGACATCTCCTCCAACGGGATCGCCCTTGAAGTCGAAGTTTATGTCCATGTACTTGCCGAATCGCGAGGAATTGTCGTTCCTGTTGGTCTTGGCATTGCCGAAGGACTCGAGTATCGAATTCGACTGGATCAGAATGTTCTTCACCCTGAAAACGAATCCTTTATGCAAACAACTGAAACGGCTATACGGCAATGCTCCGACGAATTAGGCTACAGCGCGCATTATACGCAACTCGATATCGTCCTTGGCACCGCCGCGTGAGTTTAAGCATACAAAGCTCGTCGCCGCTCTCACCTCTCGATCTCCTGCTGTCCGTCGATGTTCGTCACGGCGGCGATGTATTTCATGATGATTTTGCTGGCCTCGGTTTTGCCGGAACCCGATTCGCCGCTGATGACGATACAGGTGTCTCGGCCCTGCTGCTTCATCTCCTTGTGCACCGCATCCGCCACCGCGAATATGTGCGGTGGGTTCTCGAACAGTTCCCTGTCTGTGAAGGAGAGAACGATTTTTGAAAACGTCGAATACTATCGCGCAAGTGCAGCGCTTTCCCTTTGCGTTAATAATAACGGTCGCGCATTGTGCAACGAGGAGACTTTCATTCTTGTCTATATTCGTAATTTACGATTATCGTGTAATATAATCACTGACGGACGTCGACTTCATATACCTTTGTATTTATCGACATAATCCGGGCTGTAAATGCTCGTACTCCTGTATGGATTAATGCTGACGCAGACCTCGCCGATGTAGGTGTAGATTTTGCCGCCGTTGAATCTGTAAAGTTAAAAGACGTTTCAATAAAATTGATTCTACTCACGCCGAGAAGATAAAGTATAAATATTTCCATCGCGCAAAGGTAAGCAGTCGAGCATCGAAGAAAAATAAACTATCCGAGCGTCGAGTTTACCCGCGGTGAATTAAAAAACGCAGATACGCATACAAAGCAAAAAAAATGTGTGTATTATCGCCAATTTGTAAAATGCTGGCATTGATACGGAACTTCACGGCAGACGTATCTTCGCAGATAAAGCACCTTATCATTCGCTCGCTCGCTCGGCGAGTTTTACGATTCGAAGGAGAAACTAGCATTTTTTAAAACTCGCGAGAATCACTATACACGGCTTCGGCAAAAACAAATATTGCAAAAACGGCCCATCAATGAGCTACAGGCCCGCAAAATTGAAAGCGAAGTCTCTCGGCAAACACGAGCTTCAGCATCAACGTAAAAATAAGTAGAGCCGTAAAAGCGAGCGAAAATTGCCCTCCACTGTAATATAAGTTCCCATAAGCGGGAAGTCGACAACCGCGAGAGAGAGAGAGAGAGAGAAAGAGAGGAAGCCTCCTCGTATAATCAGCCTCCGCAATCTCTCACGTACCTATGTGCATAATAGCCAGCATAGAGCGTCCGGCAATCATAATGCGAGTGAAAACGGCGCTAGCGCGAAAAGAATAGAGGGAAAGCGCGGGCGGCTCAACGAGCCGCGAATGCGCTAGACTCGTCGAGCGGAAAATCGACGCTGCGGCTAGTCGATTTATCGGCGAGTGTGTATATACGTTCTCTGGAATTCCGTCTTCTTACGGGACACTCGAGTGTGAGTCAAGCGCGATGACATGTTCCGAGAGTGCTGTGGACGAGTTGAATGCTAATAGTTTGAGCTGATAGGGCGAGTCTCTTCTTTGCGCATTATGCAATTGACGAGAATGTTTTCTCGATCGTTTTGACGTGTATAGAATTTTCCCTCGCGCTTGACGTCAATATAAATCCCTGATTGACAGGGGCGATACGTTTTCACGAAATAAAAACGATCTCGATTTATATAAACGCTGATGCTATCTGATGGCCGGTGATAAGGCTATCGTCGGTAGGATTCGTTTTTCCTCCTGTGGTAAAATAAAACGATCCGTTTGTTAGTGGGCTGAGTGCAAATGTGACTAACTCAGCTCATTAGTACGCCGAGAGAGAGAGAGAGAGAGAGAGAGCTGTTAATTCATTTCGGCAAGGCTGAGAGAGACCGATGCAACATTCGTCAGGCATGACACGCGTGTGTGTGTGTATAATGTTTGCACTGCGGGACGTTTGCCAACTTGAAAATGTTTAGAGCACATACACCGCGAGGAGAGAAAACAGAAACTCGAGCCGATAGTTTACGATCATATTAGCGCTCTTTATTATCTCTCTCGGTCATTATTATATTGATAGGCTTTATACAGTGCAGATAAAAGCGATTTTTTATTCTCAATAGTCTTTTCTCGTGCACTTCTCCTAATACTGATCCGGATCGATATAAATATATATAAAAGATTGATTTTTTCTTCGAGTGCGTATAATATAATAATAATGTGTGCTCCTCTCGAGTCGCAGAGAGACATGACATCATAAGCCGCGCGAACGTGACTCAGTGTGTCAGACTCCCTCCTCTCTCTCTCTCTCTCAAAAGAGAAGAGGCGGCTTGTAAATAAGATCTTGGGCGTCGGAGGCTATACGCGCGCTTTTCCGAAAATAGTCCAAGGACGAGAGAGAAGCGGAAGAAAAAAAGAGAGATTTCGAGCGATGAACTTCGGCCGCGATTGGATTTTCTTCGATTAAAACTCGCCGGGCGCTTTTCTCTCTCTCTCTCTCTAATGTGCGCCGTGTGTAGAAAAAGTCAAGTGGACGTGTCTACTCTGATTCACATACACAGATCGAATCACTTACGGCCGGCTGCAGTGCTATCGTACGCGCGACGACTGCCGGTTGCATTAATCATCGATCTTTTTATAAGGAACTTATGTCATAGAGTCGATTCTTTCCTTTTCTTTTTCATAACACATTCACCGAATCGTTTGTACTTTCACTCTACAACCAGCAGCAAGTGCGAGAGATAGTCGTTAGAAGGGAAAGTCGAGTAGAGTCTCAATAACCCCCGACGTCGATGCATAAATCAAGCCAGTAGCACTCGAAGGAGAGAGAACAGACCGCAAACAAGCTCCTCTTTGTGGTTTTTCGTCGTCTCATCTCTCTCTCTCTCTCTCTCTCTCTCTCTCTCGATCTCTCCAACAGCTGCAGCGTGATAAAAGGTGGCAATTCGACGAGCGCAAATCGATAGGTTCGTCGTCGGCCCATTGACACGATTCCCGAAGACGTATACAACAACCTAACCCCCTCGCGCGATAAAACCACCTGTGATGCGCGCCGAGTATAAAAGACCAGATATACACGTACACAGACGAGAGCCAGAAGCCACGCCCACTCGTCGACGCCGGGCCGAAAAGTCGCAGGGGGCACCTTGCACTTTTTCCCGTTGTTATTATGCGCTCTATACAGTGCAGCACGTGCGCGGCCCGCGCGCAACACAAACCGCGTATATCCATCGAAAGCATATAGCTATATAGGCGAAAGCGCGCGAGCTTTAAGCCGGATTTTGTTGTTGCACAGAGCGGCGACCCTCCACCTGTTAAAGAGCCCCAGCACAGCAACAATGCCGTCGACGTTCTCTCTCCCACACGCGTGGAGTGTAATTACCGCGAGTTTAAAGGGACGCGCCCGGTGTAACAGTAGACGCGCGTTACCTGACTCGGAGATTCTCCACGACCTTCTCGAGGCTGATCTCGTCGAGGAGGACAAAGTCCCCGATGCCGACCTCGTCGTGCGCTACCATGGCTGCTAACTGCGGCTACTCTTCTTCTTCCGTCGTTGCCGTCGTCTGCGTGTGAGCCACGCTCACACGTCCTCCTTTCGCCTCTTATCGAGAATTCGCGCGATAAGCCGCCACACAGCAAACACACAGCAAACTGGAAACGACAAGAGAGCGAGAGCGTGTGAGCACAGCGAGGCCGTGAAAAAAGAACGTGCACAGAAGAGCAGAGCAGCGGGTTTTCGTTGTATAGGTATTACTTATATATCGTGCGCGAAAGAAGGGAGAGGAGAAGCGACTTTGTGTATATGTATAATGTATATATAGATGTATATAGGTGTGTGCTTGACGGATTGGCCCCGATCGCCGCCGCTGCTCTGCTCGAACTGCTGCAGGATTACAAGAGAGCGGGCGCCGCGAGTAGCGCCTATGACTCATATGTGTGCGACCGCGACAGACTCTCTATATGTATACCTCGCACGAGTTTTGCGTCCAGCTGCGCGCAAAATCTGTGTATATCGCCGCGCGGGACTGGTACGTCTCTTTTTAGCCGCCGCCGATGCTCTACTAAAATACCACTTACTGCTGCATCGTTCTCCAGGGCGCGAGCGTTATAGCGCTGTCCTTTTCCGCGCCGCTTGGCGGTTGGACGAGCCGAGCCGAGTTAGTTTACCTGCGCGGAATTTAAAGGGGAGCCAGGTGCGGGATAGAACGAGACAGCTGTATATGGAGAATCTTCTTCTTCCGAACGGACTAGGGAACGCACCTCGAAATATGACCGTCGCTATCCGTAAAGTAGCGACCCGCTCTCTGACGATGAACGAACCTACACTCTGCACGGTTTGCATAGTGCCACGCGAGAGGCTGACGTCACGCACCGCGAGTTCGGGTAAGGTTAGCTTGTTTGGATCCGCCGTTGGTATTCGCGCGCGCGCGCGAGCCACCCGCCGCCTCCTCTGTCGCGGTTTGTTGACCCTGAGAGAGAGAGAGAGCCTGGGTAAATGCGGACGACGCGCAGGGCAGAGAAGGAGATGATTATCGCTCCGAAATCGTGCGATGAAGGCCTCGACTCGCGAATATAACGAGAGGGAATGTCTGCAGGGCCGGAGAGCGGTTACTGCGCTCTCCGCATGCAAAGGTTAGGAGGTCGCGGGGTTTCTTCTAAGTATATGTATATATATATATTTCTGGAGTCACGTGCCCGCGGAGAAATTCGCGAATTTAGTGCCCCGACTTGGTATGGCTGCGCTGTGGGAAGGTCAGAGAAAAAAAAGGATGACAAATTACACCTACTTTGCAAATGTAATATGCCTCGCTAAACTAGGCGCGCGGCTGTCATAATTCTAGTACCGTTGCTCCAATTTTATTTAAATTTCGTATACGTTTATTTGAATAATTCTCGAATTGTGGTACACGCTATATATTTACGTTTTACCGAGAAAGAGGGAATCGTTATTATTATTATCATTATTTTTTTCTTTCTCAAGAACACCGAATAAATACGCAGTAAGTTCTGGAGAAAATATGAAATTTAAAATCGCGCTTATCACTCTTCTCCGTTTTACTGCGAAACAAGGCTAAACTTTCTCCCGCACGAAATTTTCAGCGCGTATTGTATATTTTATGTAAAATAAAACTTTCATCGCTGCACTTCGACAAATAATACGACATAAAAGGATGAGCAAGATATCTGCTGTCGTTTTAATTTTTGCAATGAAGCTATTGACCGCAGTAAAAATACATGATTTAATATTATGTCGCCGAGCGTATGATCAAAACATAATAGTGCCTCATGAAAGATGCATGTGCACTTTGTACGTGACTCACTTTCTGGAATGAAAACGATTATGACTTATTGCCCGCGGTGCAGCGAACGAAAGGAGGTGAATTTCAAAAGACAATCGATGGAATTAAAAAGGGAGAGTTTATTGCATCCAGGCGTGCAACAAGTAATGCATTATATTAGATAATGTAGCTGTCAGAAAAATGGCTCGCATCTGTACCCTCGTCATCGCTTATTAACGCCGAGCGCAAGAGAATGAGTCGTTCGTTTATAAGAATCGCTATATATTCTGCAGGAGGTATACACACACACACACACACACACGCGCGCGCGCGTTTATATCCTATATGAACTATAGCTCATTCTCACCCACGTTACGAGCGCGTGACGTCACATAACAGGCGGGAGGAAAGAGGAGGTGGAGGAGAAGGAGGTAAGGGAAAGAGTATAGAGTAGGGGGCACTTGCATGCAGAGAGCTGAGAGGGTGTTAGAGTGGAGCTCGATTCCAAAGGAGGAACTCAACTTCCTCTCGGTCACGCTATACTACTCTTTTGCAGAACGAACTGTATGTAGGATATACCTATCCTATATCTCGTTGCAGCGCATTTCCACGCGTGTGCGCTCTTCTGCTACACATTGTATTGTATTCAGTTCTCCCTCTTTATAACCGTCGCGCGTGACACGCAAAGTGTGCAAATTATTTATATTGCAGGACAGAGATGCAGGCTACCAGAAGTCGTGAATGAATGACGTAACAACAAAAGTACAAAAGATAAAGTAAAGTGTTCGCGTATACTACGTAGTCGTGCGATAAATTTTCCACAGCGCGCAGACTCTCTTTCTCAGTGTGTATATATGTGCAGCGCATCACGCGCACGAGAAAGAGAGAGAGAGAGAGAGAGAGAGAAACGACATAACCAAAAGAGGCTGATATTCGTCGAGTCTGCTCATACTCGTCCCGTCGAGTGTGTACGTGTACATATATATATATAGCTACGAGTATATAGCGGAGCAGCGCGAAGCAAAAGCGACGAGGAGGAAGGGAGAGAGTTGCGTTCGCCGGGAAAAGAATTACAACACAGACGCGCGCGCGCGCGGCACGAGAGAGCTGCTCTGCACAGTCTGTGCATATAGAACTCGCGCGCCAGATACCAACGAGACGACAACACGCACACGAAGCGAGTGAGAGAGAGAGAGAGAGAGGAGCAAAAAAAAATCAGCAAAGAACCTGCACATGACGACAATCTCTGCTCGCAGTTTTTGCTCGCCGCTGCCGCCACTACTGCAGCATCTTCTTCGTTTTTCGGCGCTCGCGTAATCTCCGTTTTGTCAAGTGCACATCAGCATCCGTGTGTATTATATATAGATATATATATCGAGAAGAAGTTATATTTTCTTGGCGGGAACACGTCGTTGTTGTTGTTGTTGATATATAAGTATATACCAAGTGCAAAGCTGCTGTTGCGTCTGGAGAAAGTCGCAGCCCTGTGTTATTGTCGCCGCCGTTGTCCGAGAGGTGAACTCGAGAGAAGATGGAGATGACGATGGACGTCTACGACGGCGACTACCTGGGCGCGTACCGGCGCTTCCTCGAGCACTTTGTCGCCAACTTGTCCCAGGATGACCAGCTGCCGGTGAGGATGGCCTGCAGGGAGGTACGCGACTGCGAGGTCACCGGCGCGATCGCCGACATCACCCTCAAGCATCTCAATCAGAGGTAAACGAAATTTTCGCGTCATTTTTGCCCGTTGCCTTGTCGAGCGTTCAAAATAGACCAGTTATTATTGTGTAATCGAGCGATGCTCGAATTCGCGAGTTTGTTTTGCTCAGTTTTTTTATAGGTTATGTAGGTTAGGTTCGCGCCATATAGACATATAGTAGTCGCGAGATTTCTCGCGCGCACTTGTTTACATAAGTATACCGCCGTGTATAGGTATTCCTCTCCGCCGCGCGCTCGTTTTATTTTTAGATGCTTTCTTTTGGACTTTATTTTAGCTCGACTCGGGCTTTTAATGAACTCTTATATGTATCGTTCGCGCCTCATTGAAGCGTTCGAATGTGATATTAAATAGTAATATTGTCAATAGCCAAACATTTAAGCTTGACGTCTAATTTTGTTATTTTTTTTTTAGGTATGTACGTAGAAATTAGAGCGAGTGGCCAAATAATAGTAAATAACGAAGCTAATAGAAAAGGAAAGAGAGGCACGTGTAGCGCTAATTTTTTTTAAACGAGTGACTCATTGTCAAGTCATTCTTATCATTTAACTGGTGAGATTAATTTTCAAGGTCAAGCGCCAGAAGAACACGGCTCGCGACGACCGCAGAGTGTCTGCACGAAATTCGGACGAAAAGTGTCGCTCGACACGCACGAATTTGCAAGCTGATGCATCCACAGCTCTTATCTTATCTGCGCTGCATTATCGCTCGCATGTCTTTGCTAAAAAAAGGAGGCAGCTGAAAGAGAATATCGACTATGTTGTACGCGCTCGTATATAGGCAAAAATGTGTGGGCGCACACCTCCGTGGGCGCGAAACGATTGCGCTTCCGGTCTGTAACAGCACACTATGCGGTGCGCGCGCTCGCACGGAGTGAAAGGCTAAAACACCAAAAGTCGTTGCACCGGCATGTGTCTGTGTGCATATGCATGCGAGGGTGCAGGCAGCCAAGGAATAAATTATTCATAGCGCACAGCGCTTCAAAACGTTAGTAGGCCACCGCACGAGATAGCCGAGCGCTTCCTTCGTCACTCTATTGCTTATGTGTATTGTGAATACATACGTCTAGGTTTCATACTGCTGATTGAATTTTCCGAGAAAAGCGCTGCAACCTACATCGCTTTGATTTTCTCAACTTGAACAATGATCCGAGTTATAATAATAATATATAATGTATGACATTGCGGGACGTTTGAATACTCGCTAAAGTTGTAACGGTGAATCGGCGGAAATAGATATATCGGGACTGTCAACAAGTCGCGTACGTGATATACATAAAAAATATTGATTTTGAGACGTCTGGATAAATACGAAGTATCGTCCGAGCAAATAGTCCGTTCTCTCCTGTAATCTGAAACATGCGCGCACGAACAATTCTCGGAACGGACAATTTTTATTATAAAAATTAGAGTTTTCTATTAAACAGTAAACTTCTATGAGTAAACTAATTGCGTAGAACACAGGTCGTTAGACAGAACCTTTTCGGAAAGAAGATAAAAATGCAGTCTTGCCCGTTTGCGTACAGCGCTTGCCAGCGGCTTCCTCTTTGAAAAGCATTGCACACATACAGCACATACTTTGTGCACTTCTCGGGACCGGCTTTTTCCTTCGACCGCGCCTCCGCTTTTCTATACACACGCCACGGGCATCGAGCGCAAAAATTTCGCTTCGTGTTATTTTTCTCTACGCGCTGATACGGTCGGGAATTATTATTTATTTTTCACGCTTCGCGAGCACACGTTCCACGTTACCGCATTATATTTCAGTTGAAGGATCGAAAGTTGTACATCAGCGCGCCGTTCTTTCGTGGAATCTGAAATTCTTGCTAAATAATCGCGTAGCTAGTACTTTGTGGCAGCAAGAAATGAAAAGATTTCGTTTGAAATTTTATTGATCACATTTATTTTAAAGTTTTAACATTAATTTCAATAAGTAATATAAAACATATAAAATATATTCAAAAATATTTTTCATGTATGTGTACATATAGTTTAAGCTAAAAGCTAAGATGCTAAGATTTATAAAATCTACATATTACATAAATAGTACTTTCAAAGTATAAGTCTTGTAAGCAAAGCTCTCAAAATACATTTTAGATATATTGTAGAATCACTGATCATTTGAGATCTATATGGTGTGCGCAGAAAGCAAGTAATTAAAATCATGGACGAGTATCATTTCATTTCTTATGGGATTTTCTTGAAATAACGTTTAGCGACCTGTCCGCTTTGTTCATGAGTCATTGTCTGAAATATAAATCAATACATTATGGTCATTTTGGTTTAAAAGCCTATCTTTATAGAAAAAACTGCTGAATTACCAAAATTATTTGGTCCTCTTTGAGTTCATACTTTCTTGTAACTTTTGTATCGTCTTGAGCTGTGCTGTGAATAACTAAACTGCCATCCTCTTCTAGTGATGCAACATTCTGCAATGTTTTTTTTTAATTAGAATTTTTTCACAAAAGGTTCCATACTTTTTTAATGTAAGAAAATTATGTTTACCTTTAAAACAACCCCAGAAGCCATTGTCTCTTCAAATTCTTCACCAATTTTAAATACTAGTTCACTAGTACGCATCATGGTGATTGTGCGGATGGTCCACTTATCTTCTTCATCATTTTTTTGGATTTCAAGGCGAGGACTTGTCATCCCCATCATTTTTCTAGGAATGTATGGTACTCCTGGAAATTTAGAGAATAATTAGTGAGAAGATAAGTTATAAATCTAGAAATATTTTATATTCTTTTCTCACCAACAGCCTTGAAGTACTCGTCCAGATTTTCATTTCGCTCATGTTGATAATTTCCAACCAGAGAAGCCATCTCTCTTTTTTTGATTCAAATTTTTGTTGTATAGAAACAAGGACCTAGAACAAAAATGTTTGAAATGCGTAAAGTTTTGAAATACCATTGTATATATCCAATATTACATGCAATCGGTGATAATGCCAATATCTTATCTAGATTATAATGTTATCATTGCCAAGCATTATTTTATCATATGAGAATTGATAAAAAATATATTACACAACAACAATAACTCAAAAAAATTACTATTTTTGTTTTTCAGGATATGTCCTCCAAGTCTGCAAGCCTACCTGGTCAAGTTGGTGAGAGAAGAATGTACAATATTGTTTAAAAAACAGCCAGAAGAATGTGGCTACCGACCTCAAGAGAAAAGTAAGTTTCTAATAATTATTATTATTAGATTACTTTTTATCCCAGTTTAAAAAATAATATTAAAATTTATTTTCAGAGTTCTCGCCTTTAAAACTCATGCAAACTGTTACAAATAAAGTTAATGCAATATGTCAACGTTACTTGGACAATAGCAGATTAGCATTACTGCCTCCACCTCCGTCCACACCATTACCACTAGCCTCTTCATATGCAATTAAAAATAGGAGAAGAAAAATGGAAGATCGTTCTGTAATTTTGCACGATTTACATACTATGTTCAGTATTAAGGTAAACTGGAATTTTTATTAAATCAGCCGCGTAATATTGAATGCAGGGATTAAAACTAAACAATCTTATGCAGAATGACGCCGTTGTAAATTACTATGCAGTATTTGATGGTCACGGAGGACAAGAAGCTGCCACTTATTGTGCAGCTCACCTTCATCAGTATTTGATAGAAAGTCCGCACTATCCAGCGGATCCAGAAATTGCCTTACGCGATGCTTTTTATACAACAGATTCTCGATTTATAGAGTGTGATGAAGTAAGTAAAATTTAAAACTTGTATCTCATTTCTATTCATAGTAAAACTCCTTATAATAACCGATTCATATTTTATTTTACAGACAAAAAATAGCGGTTGTACTGCTGTATGTGCTTTATTATATGATAAGACTTTGTACATTGCATGGGCTGGGGATTCTCAAGCTGCATTAATTAAAAATGGTAGAGGCATTAATTTGACGATAACCCACAAGCCAGAAAGACCAGTAAGTTTAAGTGTTATGAAATTTCTACATTGTGATCATACAGTACAATGGGTCCATACAATTCACTATATATTGTAGTACGTGCTAAAAAAGTTGAGTTAGGATCTACAAATTTAAGATCATGAGTGTTTTGAAAAACAAGCCCATTTTTGTCATCTACTATAGGCTTAAAATTTTGAGATTCGTTTAAAATAGATTTTCCAGCTTTCCAGTCATAATAAGATAAATCATCTTTTCTGGGTAATAATTTTTTATTGCCTTGAAAATACGGTAGCCAATCTTCCGCTCTTAATCTGTGACAGTAATCAATGTATGCCGATATTTGAGACTGGGATTTTCCAAAATGTCGCATGAATATGATGGTATACATTTTTCCACATCTATTAGCTTTTTCTCGAAGCCCAAGTTCTTGTAAGAAAATATCGTTTAGCTCTATAGATTCAGAACACAAGGCATATGGGTTTTCTTTAAGGTACAAATATCTTTTAATTGTTTTCACTCTATCTTCAAAAGTTTCTCTATCTAGCGTTCCCTCTGTGTGATAACCTAGTTCAATGATTTGTCGAGCTATAGATTTGCTTCGCAAATGGAAAAGATCCCTAGGTGTAATAAAGGATTCTAAATAGTCTTTGTAATCTCGAAAATTCAATAACTCTCGATCACTTAAAATTTGAGTGTTTTTGTGGATCATGTTTACACTTAAAATTTTGATAGCTGATTTAGAAGTTTAATCAAAACAATGTCTAAAAACAACTGAATATCGTTCACCTAAAAATTTCAGAACCCACTTTAAAAGTTTTAAAACCCAGAATCGATCTGTTTTTATCATTTCAGGATGAACAATCAAGAATAGAATCGCTGGGAGGAGAAGTCATTTTTTATGGTTCATGGAGAGTCAATGGCGTTTTGAATGTTTCTAGATCGTTAGGTGAGTTAAACGATAAAAATTCTGCGCACTAAACTATTACTCTACGCATTCAATCACCTGAATAAAATTTGAAAGCTTGCAAACTTTATGGAAACATCGAGAGATAACGGACATGCGTCGCAAAAATTCAATGTAAACCAGTGATCAATCAATATTTATAAGATAAATCGTACGTTATTTACGAACTGCACATTCAGATATAAAACCAATCGCTGCAATGCTGACAAATTCGCAAATAATACGTAAAAAATGTTTTCCATTAAAAAAAATTTAAAACCGTGCCTCGTAATCCAAGAAAAATTACGAGGAAAATCTAGCGTACATTTTTCATAACAATGCGATGACTAAGAGAAAAAAAAACAGAGTCGAGAATTCACAAAGATAAAATTGTTCACCCACCAGCTCGCGTACAGAGTATATCTATATGCAGATATGTAACATGGCTGCTATACACCTACCCACAGGTGTTTTACGCTAAAAGTAAGGATACCGCGAGGTATTTTCGGCTCGAGAGACGTTTAACCGGTAATTCTAAAATACTACTTGGCTACTGACTGTTTAGATACTCACGAATATTGCGTAGGTCAGTGAGACGATTTTGGATTGCGTTCAGCGAAGAGCGGCGTCCTTGCACTTCTGCGCGTCAAACACTGCAAGCACGGCATAGCACTGACAGTTCACTCACCAGCCACTCCTTCGATGTTCACGACTACCGCTAGATGGCGATAGCTTTAACGTATTCTATTTATTGATTCTTTTCGCAAAATTAGCGAGCGTTGTTGCTGTATTTTTATATGCGAGAAACATATTATCGACGCTGCGATAGTTAGAAAATTAAAATTACGCGGTTGACGTAAGTTTCAAATTTCGATTTCCTTCTACACATTAGAAAGGCGTATATCCTTAATTAGCAGCATTCGAGAAAAGTTCGCGTGCGGTCTCTGCGGTTTTTCGAAATTCGATCTGCGCCACTTCTGGCTTCTCTCTGATGCGATTAAAACGTATACTGCCAACGCGACGAATTTGCTTTTCAAATCGAGCGAGCGCAATTGAACCAAGTCCAAACTGCATTATACAATGCTGTACGTGTAGACTCTACTTACTCTTCGAGCCACCTATAATTATTGTATCACCGCTGAAGTTTCCCCACAACAGTGTTGCGCCAGCGAGCGAATCGAGCCGATAAATATTAAAAAGCCGTGCACGAGATTGCATCACCACGGCCTAAATAATTTTCGCATACTAACTAGCGCTTATTGTTGAAAACCAATAACTCTGCAGAGAGTGTATGTCAAGGCGTGAATTTTTTTATTAATTCAGCACATCCACCTTTTGTTTTTCAGCCGTAACGCGAAAATCGCAACTCGTTGGTAATCCACTCGCGTATCAGCTCTCTGCCGTGTATGCATGTATATACGTACATAAAGGAAAGTGCGAGGAACAAGCTCTCGTTTAGGCTAAGCCTGCAGCACTTTGCGGCTCTGGCCATTTTCGGCCTGACTTTAAATGTATATTCGCGACTCGAAAATTCTGGGCGCGTCGCCGTAAGTAGCCGGCACACCGGCCGGCGCATCCTGTCTACCTGCCTGCAGCGAAGTGTGTGGCTGAGCTGACAGAATAATGCGTGCCTCGTTCTCCTATAGCCATACGGAGACAGTTATGAGCGCTTATAAAGTGCTCGCCAAAACGCTGGGCATGATAGTCGCTTCGTAATAAGCTATAGGATATTTTTATCCGGTCGATTGACGAATCAGGGAGACGAAATTTTCGCACCCACGCACATTCATCAAGCCGTCGCCAATATATGTATATACATATAGTTGCATCAGCGTCGGCGCGAGATAAGTTGGAGACTCGAGGCGTTATCGGGCAGAACCGGTTAAGCTTATCGAACATGCATTCTCTCACGCTACAGACACTACTAGCCGCGCAGCAGCCGGTGTATAATAACCGGAAGCGCGGCTCCTACGCTACTTTGGCGCCATTATTAAAATGAGCCTGCGCGCACATTCCTTTAATTAGTTCATTAATTTTAATTGTGCGCGCGCGCGCGATGCGGATACGTTCGGTTGCGTGCGCGCGCCTAAGCGCTATTAACATATATTAAAATATGCCTATAAGTATGTACGTTTATCGATTTGGTCATTTGTCCCGATATGGTTAAAAGTACAACGATGCTGTATGTTGCAGGAGATGCCAAGTACAAACCTTTCGTGTCGGGTGAACCGGAGATCAAGAAGATCGAGCTCGACGGCACGGAGGACTTTTTGATAGTCGCTTGCGACGGCTTCTGGGAACGAGCCACCGAGGACATCGTCGCCTCGCTTCTCTACGAGTACGTCAGCTCCGGTAACTGTGAGTATACATGCATACAGTCTGCTCTGATTTGCTCTAGTATAGTGGTACTCTTGTTGAAGATTTTTCTGCCCTGAACTTTTTGAGAGAGTAAGAGAGGCTGTTCGCAGGTGAAGAAACTTCCGCTACATAGGTAGAAGATCGCGCGAGCGCGCCTAGTTGGCAGAGGAAATCGTGTAGCTAGACGCAGCGGTTCTTCGCGGCATTGTTACGCTCTGTTTCGTTAGCCGCCAGTCCAGTGTCGACGGACATCGCTGCTGCTGCACGCGCACCGGAGAATTTTTCTCTCGAAACTTTGATCCGCAGCTCTCGCTCGTCAACCCCTTTGGAAAAACTGCCGCACAATGAACTCCTCATGGCCGCACTAATGCAAATGCAATCTCCGTTAATTTAGCCGCTGCGGCAGCAGCAGCAGCAGCAGCAGCAGCAGCAACCCCATTAAGCATCCCCCAATTAAAGTTCAGACGACGGCTATGTGGGAGTAGGGGAGCCCCGCCCAAAGCCATGATTAGGCCAGTGGCACGCGTCGCGGGTTCTCCCCTTGCACACGCGACACGAAGGCGCATTGTGTGCGCCGCCGCCGACGCCGCGCTAGACACCGGAGGTCAATATGCACACACAGATGTGTCGACGACGAGGGTGCGAGAGACATGTGCGCAGCCGGTCTACCCTTTCACGCTGTCGAGTCTCGGTTTTTTTTTTTAAAAAAAGCATTCGCGAGAGACCGGTTGTAGCGATTAAAATTCTCGAGGCGAATCGTTAAGGCGAAAAATGGCTCTGGTTATCTCCGTGAATTATCGACGTTTCGCAACTGCGAGATAGCTCGCCCGCACGTACCTACGTGGCTATTACAGTTCAAAAACTCAACGTAATTCTCTCTGCTCTCCTTAGGGATTCGTGAGTCAGATGTTAGAAAGTTCAAAAAGCTTGTCCGCGAGATCGAAGCGTGAACGTTTTCAAAGATCATTTTAATTAGACTTCGTGTAGAGAGAAATTCTCCTCGGCGCTATTCGCGAGAGAGTTATAAAAATAAGGTCGAACTAGTACGCTGTGTACGCGTAACGATCGACTGACTCATACACAGAGCACAGTCAGCCGTGTGTGAAGTAATAATCGTACACGGCTCGCTATAAATATTCAAATTCCAAGTTTCAGCCCGATGGAAAAGCGCGCACGCAGGCCAATTAACGAAGCATCAGCGGCTAGTAGAAAAAAGGACGAGGAGCGAGTTTTGCTGCACTTCTTTTGAATCTGTGTACAGTAGTTTAGGGGCTTTAGCGCGACGCGAGAGGAGACACTCGAGAGTTTCGTTCACGTTGCTCGATTCAGAGCGGAGCGCGCCGATTTCCCTTTTTATTGCGCGGACTCTGTATACACCGCGATGGAGAAACGTCGTCGCACTTTTCACAAGCTGTACTGCGCGCGGGGAGGGCTAGATCGATAGAAGCAAGTGCTTGGACAACCATTTTTTTCCTTGTTCTGTTTTACAATAAAACTATAACGCCGGCGTAAACTAGAGAGACGTCTCTGGAAAATACTCACACGCACTTAACGCTCGCTCACGAGAGTATAGGAAAAACGAAGCGATTATGCACGCCAGCCGGCCTTTTTTACCGGACACTTAACGCTTAACGTCAACGGCCGCCGCGCGAGATCAACTGACAACCGACTCTCCTTTGCTCCTTTGCTCCTTTGTTCCCGCGAGTTCTCTTTATTTCACTCGCCTCTTCCTGCGGCAGCCCCGAGTCTCTGCTTCCTCGTTGAAAAGCGCGGGTTTTGTATAGTGGGCGCGAGGAGACACGTGCGTGGGAGTGAAGGGTTACATTACGCGCGCGAAGGGAGCGTTGCGCAATTTTACGTCTCGGGCTCTTACCGTTATCGAATATACACATGATTCTGTAATTGTATCTCTAAATCATTTAACCAATATTTGACTTTCCGCAAGCAGATCCGTTAAGGGTATTAAGGCATCGGTAAATTCTGAAAACGAGCCGAGAATAGCATCCAGCTACTTATCTTCGAGAGGATAATTTCAGTTTTACTGCGGCTACATACGCCGATGCCGCATCGTTTATTACCCGGCGTACAAGCGGCTGGATCGGCGTATTTTCAAATTATCATCGTGAAATCGATACACCAGCAGCGGCAGAGCCGAAGATTTAAATCTGTTAACGCCGGGCATTGGAAAACTATCGGGGTTAACGCGAGCACACACACACACATCAGCGAGTGCATCGCTCAGAAGCCTGCTGGGATAATTCCCGAGCGAAGCTTAACGGAAACGCTGGACGATCGAAGTACGTCAGGTGCTCGTGGCCTACAACATTTCTCACAAGCAGCGCATCATAAATATCTCTCTCTCTCTCTCTCTCTCTCTCTCTCCGCCGCCGCTATCTTCAAAGATGGCTCCCTGCTCAGCCGTATCTCTCGCGAGGCCTTCCCTAATCGAGCTGCCTAAGAGAAAAAAAATGCTCTTGGAAAAGTCGTCCAAAGAGGCGTACGAAACCTGCCGTTAGGAAACGTTGGAAAAATGTGTAATACGTTACGGAAGCTATCGAGGAGCGATTAGCGATCATCGGCGTTAATTCAATTTCGTACAGAACGCAGCTCCAAAAAGAAGAGCGAAGAGCTACTCTGCGAGAGCGTAAAAACCGCGCTGCAGCAGCCGGGACAAAAAGGCGAAACGGGAAAGAGCGATAAAACGTGCTCTAGCTCTATAGGAGAAAGACAACGCGGCCGCCGCTCGTTTTCGCGCGCGAAGCGGCACTTAGCGCCGCGTTCTAAATTTTAACGTCGGGAAAATTCGTGTCGGCTCTCGAAAATTGGAATTTCCTTTATACGCTACGCAGTGACATAAATATTAAGTCACAGTTTTTCTATTGGAGCCAAGTAGAAACAGACGGTTCCGGTCGGCCGACGATCTTTCTTTTTTCATCATCGTTTCTTTATAGTACACACAGAGATCGAATTTTTCTCCCGAGGGCCATATTTCACGATCGCCTGCGTCCGTGCGGGGATACGCGCACGACTGCACACGAGCATTAGCCGCGTCGCGGAGAGAAAGAGCCGCGTCTTCACTCTAGTCTGATAAATAAGTCGACTCTCCGCTATATCCCCTCGGATAAGCGATCTCTTCTCGAGCCTCTTTTTTCACGCAAACTCGACTGCAGGCAATTTTTTCCAAAACTCAAGCTCGTCGGAATAACAAGCCCACCGCGACTTAAGAAAAGTATATGTAATCGCAAGCCGCTTGCGGTGTAGAGTATATATAATACTTTTCCAAAGCAGACGCGGAGAGGAATAAACTTCAGAGCGCAAGAAAGTCGATTTTCACGGTATCTGGAGCTCCTCGCCTTGGCGGCTTGCTTGGGCCGTTCTTAGCCGCAGCAGCGCCGCGGGCACACGGCAATCCGCATCGGGCTTCCTTCGTCCATTCACTCGCTCGTCATCCGCTCGGCAAGTCGCGCTACGTATAATATCTGTATACTCGCTGCATCGACGATTTTGGCCGGACGCTTCGCGGAGATAAGAAAGAAATTGCCGGAAGGAAGAGCCTTACGTGTGAAACGTCGTGTCGCTCTCGATATATATATATATATATATAGATATAGTGTGTACGTGAGGATATACATATTCGAGGATCGATTCATCCCCTATATAACGTGAAGCGCGCAGTGGTACAGGTCCCCGCGTGTATATGCAGATAGTGTCGCGCGTTTCAGTGATATAACCGTATGCACGCGTGGGAGTAACACGAGGCTGTGTGTGTGTCTGTGTGTAACAGCATTGTAGCGAACTCTTCAGACGGATTTTCACACGCTGCACACACACACGGCTGGATCAAGGGTGAGCTTGTCTGCTCCCTCTCTGTATCCCGAGGCTTTTCGGTGAGTTTCAGAGACTCTGCACATATGCATTTTTCTCTCTCTCTCTCTCTTATATATTCGATCCTTTTATCGGCTCTCAAAGGAGCTTGGAACTTTTCAATTTCAATGCATGCTCGACGTATATACAGTAGTTCTTTTCGAAGTGTACGTTTCGATGTACGAGGTGTGAGAATCCCTTTCCACGATTATTACTGTACGAAAATTCGAGGTCAGGCGAAAACTGTAATTCAATCGCGGCGAAAACCAGTCTTAATCTACCGCTCATCAAGCCGATAAAAAGCCGCACTCGGCTTAACCCCGTTTGTCCCGCTCTCAGAGAGCATAATGAGCTTTTCGCCGTGTGTCATAATCATTAAAACTTAACGAGTAGCAGCACATCAGCTGCGCAGTCAGTCCCTTGCGCAGCGGCCGTCAAATGGCAATTTCAGCGTCCTCGCTCCTCATTTTTCCTCCAGAAAAATCGGCGCAGTCGTAAACATCGAATCCCCTATCTCCGATGTCCGCTGCTCTCGCGAACAATTAAAAAACGCGGTGTACGTTTAAGTCGAAGGGCGATTCGCTTCGCGCGAGCAGTGCCGGATTGTAATGGCCGTTTTCTTCGTCCTGCAGGCCGCGACGATAAAACGAAGACAGAGAGAGAGAGAGAGAGAGCCGGCGATTAATTCTTTACGGTTTGATTGCGCGACCAAGAATGCGACCGAGGGACTTCCGCGAGAGGTGACGTCACTTCCGCCGCGGAGTGTGTACCTGCGCCGACCTGACTATGGTGTATAGTGTGTTATAAGGCGATGCAGTTTCGCGAGATGCGCAGCCATGCGGGTGTGTGTATAGCGTAACTTTCTTTTCGCCGATCCTCTTTCGCAGTAATAAAACGTAGCCGATACTCCCGTTCGAGGCTGTGCAGAAATTTTCGTACGGTTTTTCCCGGAAGTCGTGAATCGTTATTTATGCTACGGCTTGCCAGATGATGCTTATTATTACACTGACTGACTTTTTCGGGGGAGAAGGATTTGAGACGCGATGCGTAATTCTCGGCAATCAGGCTAATAATTCAGCTGGATGTACGCTCATTGCAAATGTAAATTATTGTCGAGTGTATACCAGTAAAAAAAATTACCCGTTATTAAGCAGCAGTTTTTCTCTCTCTCTCTCTCCCTCTCATTCGCCAGTACATAACTCGGCAGGCAAAGTATCACACACGATACTTTTTACTCTATATACATTTTTTTCTCTCTTTTCGCCGCAGCGAAATCCAACCCTTCGAGTGCTCCGCTCTGGAAAAGTTTCTATATAGCCTTAATTAGACAGTCGGTTATTCCATTAGCGAATTCACACGTGCGATCATCACGGGAGGAAAAATACGAGGAAAATAAAGGACGCGCCGCTGATGAGCGAAGAAAATGACACGTCAGGAGAGTGTCCGAGCGAGGCGTCATTATATACACCGGAGTGTGTAATGTAATGTCTGATCGGTGTCGTTGCGAGGTAACGCCCCGACAGCCGGTAGATTTGTATTCATCCTCGCAATTACTCTCTCTCTCTCTCTCTCTCTCTCTCTCTCTCTCTCTCTCTCTCTCTCTCTCTCTCTCTCTCTCGATTCTCACATGTGCCCGCGAGGAATGCAATCCCTAACGTCTCGTTAAGTCGCTTTTTGCGCTCGCGCGTCGATAAATCCCGTTATGTACCTCGTCATTCTCTTCCTCTCTCTGGGATATAACTTACGAGGATCGATTTTTCAAGTCGAAATTTTCTTCTACACAAAAAGCTGCTTTGATTAGCCTGGAACGCGCTGCAGAAGAAAGCCGCGCGCGTGATGGAGTAATTAAGCGATGTATTCTATGCTCGCGTTAATGTTTATTAGAAACAAACACCGAGGCGGCGGCGGATCGTTCGTTTTTACTCGCGGGAACGGTTTAATATTTTTCCCCGCGAGAATTATACGCGCGCGTTAGGCCGAGACGCAGCTCTCGTATATGATTAACGCTTTTAATGGACGCTGCGTGTGCGCTTCACGTGTGTTATACATACCTGCTGCCTCTGACAAATAAAATCGCGAGCGCACATGCACGCCATGCACCTAATTCATCGAAGCTCTGCTTTAAATGTATAGGCTTACGACTCGATCGTACATTTTACACGTATCGATTATTCTCTCTGATGACGACTGAATGATGCGTGTTATTAGTTATAAATTACAAAACTCGAGGCGCGTAATGAGTTATATAAATCGAGAGCAGTGTGCGCATCAGCGCGTCGGCTTTTTCTCTCTCGCTGCATTTGGTTTATCTAAAAATACACGGCGCGAAGGACACGATGCGATGGGGACGCGTATGGCAGCTTGAAAAAATAAAGAGCCTCTCTCGTGCTCTCTGCTGCTGCTGCTGCAGAGAGACGGCAAATATTTCCTTTTTCATCGCCGGCTTTTTCACGCTCGCGCCCCCCTCCCCCTCTCTCTTGATTTATATCTGGCCGAGAGAGTAAGAGAGGAGAGCACGAGATGAGCGGAGGGAAAAAAGGAGGATTCGAATTAAGATGGTGAATTTCAATTTGCGCTCGAGTAAATTGCGCAGACGTTCTCGTGCTGCGGTGTATATGATTGAGATTTAAAGTAGTGACACGCGTGCGCGCTCGTATAATATAATGAAATATGCTTGCGATTAATCGCCGAGAGAGGGAGATATTATGCTGCAGCTGAAAAATTCGACGATGACCCTCTCGACCTATTTCCACGGGTGTATTATGATATGGGGTGGGAAAGTACCTCGAATTCTTCGTGCATATCTCTCTCCATCTTTATCTCCCGACGATGACACGGAAAAGACGCGTCATCTCCCCTATACTGAGCTCACGTGCCGATGAAAGGAGGAAGAAGGGGACAGCGTATATACAGGCCCACCAAGGAGATTCGCGGATATCCGCCGGATACTCTATTCATCCCTCGGAGAAAAGGAAGAGGCTATAGCGATAGATCTGTATGGGGGAGTCGACTCTAACGAGTAACAGCCCGGGTTATTGATCGCTAATTCAATCGCGACATATATACACATGTATAATACTGCGCGCAGCTAACGAATTAAACACAGACCGGCGAATTCAATCGTCGACAATTATCGCCGTAATTACAAATGCAATTAGAGTGCTGGAGGACGAACCTCACGCTATATGTATATGCGCGTACGAAAAGCCATCAGTGTATACACAGAGTCTGCGGCCGGAGGATAGCAGTCTGGGTGACGAAGTACACTGCACACGTGCCTCGGCTTCATGACTGTCACGGGGAGTAAATATATACGTTTTTCGTTCGGAGCCTCTTATAGTCCGCCAAGTGGAGGACATCTTTCTTTTAAATTTCGCGCGGTTTATTTTCGAAACAAACCGCGCGCCTGTTTGACTTTTCACGCTCGTAGCCGTGACGAAAGCTCCCGGCACGTGTATATAAACAGTAGTCGCGAGTTACGGGTGTATTATTGAATATTTTTCCGAAAGGAGAACCGAAACGATCGCATCTCTCTCGTTTTATATATCATACAAGAGCGAATGTGGGTCGTATTTTACAGTGTTTTACAGCGCGCGCCGGCCTCGTATATTTACAGTCCTTTTTACGTCTCTCTCTCTCTCTCTCTCTCGCAGCGCTTTACGACTGTAGCTCTCGAAGCTGCACATCCTCTCTCCACATACAATTATCCTTTAATTACATCCTGATAATTTTCTTCCTCTCCATCCGTAAGCGCGACGATATTCCACTGAACTACATTCTGACGTGCGCACGAATGCGAAAAAGTTACGCAAGCCGCGAAAGTATAACAACAAAAGATTTTATACAAGCGTAGATTTCGAGCCCGATAGCTTTCTCCGGGCGCCGATTGTGTACACGTGTATATAGGTGTGTGTATATAGGTATAGACGAAAAACGGAGTCGAAGCAGCAGCAGCTGTTGTCGGTGCGGCGCCGGCGATGGTGGCGGTCTCGCGGTGAGCTTGCCCATAGTCGCCCGCCTGGCAACAAGTTCGTTCGCCGTAGCCGCGTTAAAATATATCGCGCAATAAGGCATTAAACAAAGGAATCCGCGAGAGAGCTCGAGCGGAGAGCAGTCGCTCGAGCGAGACGTGTATATACCTATATATATATATACAGCGCCCGTCGGTGCCGCCGCTGCCACCGCTGCCACCGCTGCTGCTGCTTCTTCGAGTTCCATCGTTTCTTCCCTCTTTCTTGTCGCTTTATTATATCGTAAATCTTGCGGGGGGAGAGCTTTATTTATCCGCGTATACGGGATTCCTCTCGCTTTGAAATCTATATGGCTATATTCAATCGGATGTATGCATACCTGCATAGCGCAGGTGCTTTCTACGCCTGGATTTTAGAGAAATTTCCTCGTTTTTAATGGCTCTATTATGTTGTACAGTGTATACGTACACAGTCGAGAGTTTGAATGATTGATGCTCGGGCGGATGATTCGAAAGTGATTACATTCCGTTCCATATCGTCTCGGAATATCTCTCTCGAGTTTTTACTCAATTTCACCAGTATGTGCATGTGTGTGTGTGGGTGTGTGTGGGTGTGTGTGTTCGGAGCAGTATATAGACTTTTTTAATTGACTTCGCGCGTGATTGATGGACACTGGGAGGGTGGACCAAAGAGACAGCCTTTTTGCGCAGCCCCTGGAGAGATTCGCCACGAGTCCTAATTTGATTATCGAATTTTTTAAACACCACCCAGCTTACTTCGCTACGGCTTCGAATCTGTTATACATATATGTATCACGACTCGCTACGTCAAAGCCAATTAGTCGCTTATCCTCGAATCGCCTGTTATCCGGAACGACGAAATGGAAAGGTCCTGCTCGAGTCGATGATGATAATGGTGTACGTTTCGTTTATTTATATGGTATATATAAGCTATACATAATACTGTTGTGTTTTACGTTTACTTTATCCGAGCCATTCTCCGAGAAGAGGTGTATTGTGTGTACACGCTCGAGCTCTGACACTTTAATGGAGTCTAACCACGGATCGAGATGGACCTTAAAGTTTTTAACGGGCTACGCGAGATTTCGTTCACTTTATCCGAGCGGGAGAAATAAGAGACGCCAGACCGCAGTACGTAATTCCACGCCTCGGAAATAACAGCGCGATCAGCTTAATTGAAATTTATTTAAACTGCAAGCGCTGTAATTTTCGCTCCTATACGCATAGCAATCGTTGAATTTTGTTTACACTCGCTATACGCTAACGGTAGCGATGATCCTCATCGATATTCCTCGAGCCTATCCCCAACGCGGTTAAATTAATACATTTTCGATAACTTATTCAGTCGCGTCATACACGCCGCACACGTGATCCACCTTCGAATCAAACCACACTATACGGCTCGTCGACGAGAAGCAAGTATAATTTCGAAAAATAGCATCACGACGCTTCGTCCGGTCTCCACATATATATATATATATATATATACTTACACACGTAATATTCCTCCTCTTCTCCGCGCGTAAATCGATCGCCGTATCGGCGACCGCAGAAAGGATCGACAGGAGCAACGAGAGAAAGACGATCGTATTCGCCCGCGAGATATATATATATATATATATATATATATATATATATATATATATATATATATACGCTCCGGGCGTTTCTTGCACCCGGCGAATCCGTCTCTCGCTCTGCGGCCGCTTTGATATATACAGGGTATATGAGCCTTTTTACGCGAGGAGCCGACCTCCTGGCTCCTGCCAACTAGCACAGAACGGTCACGCTCGATAAGACGATCGGTGCAGCGCGCATTGAAAAATTTATATGGGGGAGTGAGCGAGAGAAGAAGAAAAAAGGGGCCGGTGTTGTTGTTCTCTGCTGCTGCTGCTGCTGCTGCTGCTGCAACCTCGAGGCTGATATTGGGTGTCCTGTTTGTGCCAGTCAGCGCGAAAAAAATGTCGTCTCAATCTTGTGCGTATATACGCTCGAAGTAATAACGAGATGCGCAACGGCACACGTATATACGCGTCGCTATGTCAGCGGACGAATTATGCGATGATTTATCGACCAAGAGGCGCAGCCAGGCCGATTAGTGTACAAAGGCTTGGTTTTCTTCTCCATCGTGGAAATTAGTCCGAAAAAAGGAGAAATATCATACTGTACTATGTAGCTCGCTGCAGGTTATTGCCTTTGAGAGCCACTGCCGCACGCGCGCACAGTAGTATATACGGCCCATGGCGAAAACCGCACCTCTCTCTTTCTCTCTCTCTCTCTCTCTCTCTCTCTCTCTCTCTCTCTCTCTCTCTCGCACACACACAGACAGAGGCGGTAAACGCGGTGAATCATCCTCGCGCAGAAACCTGTCTACTTCCTCCCCCCTCTCATTATATTCCTCCTCTTTCTCCTTTTCGCCTACTCCCACGCGCTCTCGCCCTTTGAAGTGTATTACACTCGCGTATATACTGAACTTTGCGTTTATTCCTCTGTGCGCTACTCGCGCCCTTACGTTATATATTTGGAAGTACACGGGATCCGAGGGAGAGAGAAGTCATTCCTGTCTGGAAAAAAAGAGGATATATACCTGTACATAATAGCGTCGGGTAATTTATAGAGCTTGCCCGGCTTTCCAAAGAGAGAATCATTGCTCTCTTGACGAGAGATTTACGCCGATTTCGGGAAAGACAACAAAAAATACGACGCGTACCTATAACTCTTACTCTTCCTCTTGTAAATCAGACGATATTTACGCGTGGAGTGAACAGAAAAGGGCGTAATCTCGCGTGGCAACGAGCGTATAAGCGTTATTCTAATCCGCAGGCACCCGCAACTCTGTACTTTTTCTCTCTAACACATGTCCGGCTAGTGGAACTATCGCCGCGAGCTTCGCTGATAAAAAGTCTCATCTCCGGATCGAAGCTCGACGCTCCCCTATAGCGAGCTATGCGGTAGTGCAATAAGTCGCGTTCTAATGACATCGTTAGGCATTAATATTCATACGTGCATATAGGACAATCTTCTCGGCGCTGCGAGTGAAAAATTCATATCTCCGTCGCACCTGCATCAACCGAGTGAATCATGGGAGCTTTTATTGCCTTTTTCGAAAAAAACCTGATGGCTATTACAATTGCAAATATCCCGCCTCTGCTTTCATCCTATACAAAAGCAACGATAATATATCCCATCCCCCGAAAATGACCACACGCGAACTCTTTCAATATCTTATCCGCGCCGCACCGCAGCCGTTTTGGCGAAAAAAAGCACAGCCGCGCCGAAAAAGAAATACATCAAGATAAGATAAAACTGTGTCAACGCTCCTTCGCCGCCCGGGATTAACCTTCGTTTATTTAGTTTATTTTCAACGACGCTTTATGGGTGTGACCGCCGCCGCGATGCTTTCGTTATATTACACCGAGGGAGGAGTCGCGTGTGCCTGCAATAAATTCGTGCGCGCGAGTTCCTTTCAGCCCCGACGATGTATATAATGCGTCAGAGGAGCTTACACGTGGGATTATACAGCCGAATTCTCCGAAATTGAATTTTGCTTATCGATCGACGAGCCTCGTCACTTTCGCTCGGTGTGTGTGTGTGTGTCTGGCTGAGGGTGATTCGCGAGACTTTAATTGCTGGGCTCCTTTTGTCTTTTCGTGTAGACAATATATGAGAAAGTGCGCTTCGTGCGTTCGATTTATTTTTATTCTTCGCGCATCGATATTTAATGCTCGTCCCGGAGCGTATAAGTGTTACATTAGATAAGCCGCGCGTGGAATTCGGTTATAAGGACGCTAACGGGATTTTCAAAATGAATCCCTGCGAAGAAGAGCCTAGATACAGAGTGTGAATATATTTCGCCGTTTTTTTTTTTTTTTTTTTAATGATGCACATAAGCCGGTGATTACGATACCTGCATGAGTAATAAATAACGCGAAAGAAGGGCGAATTAGCATGAAAAAGTCACTCTCACGCGTGACTCAGAGAGTGTAAAATTGCTCCTTCTGACAAATGGAATAATTCGCCTCCATCGACAATGCATGCGTACATGCACTCACTTCTTATACGTGCGAAACTGCGGACAATGTATCAACTCGCTTGGAAAAATTACGCAATGAAAAAAAGCTTGCATAATGCCTAACCATCGCGTTTTCGCCCAAAAGCCTTTCCCGATTTGAAAGTCAGAGCAGCGAGAAGAAGATTCCCCCGAAGTATATAAGAAGCGCGTCGTGATTCACCATTACGTAAGAATAAAAATATACTACATTATATGTATGCATACATATAGCGGGAGGGCATCGTTGCATTATGATTCAACGCTGTCCGAATTAGGCCCACGCGCGACTCGCGATTCCGTAGGCGACAGATTTCCGCGCTGTTCTCTCGGAAGTCATAACTTTCGCAGCCAGCTCGTGTGTGCTATACAGTGGGGGCGTGTGCCGCGAAGATCTGCTTCTCGCGCGCATAATGCCTGCGCAGTTGATCGGGGTAGTTTCTCAAAACTTCACGTTGATTAGAAAAAATGACGCGCGCTAGGCCTCCTTGATTCGTTAGGAGCCGAATTTAGCACACACGCGCGCGGTGGTCTGGATGTATAAGACGGGGGTATGCGCTTCTCCCGTTGCACTTTGTAATAACAATAATTGTAACTCATGTCGCGCATGGACGAAAGACTTGGCGGCTGCTGCTGTTTCCTGCCGCTCGTTACCCATAGCCGAGAGGTAGATCCCGTTAGCGGACAAGCGCGCACCGAGGCATCATCAGCAGCTTAGAGCTCGTTTTTAAGACTTTTCAGCGGCGCGCGCGGGCTTCAATTATTATTTTCTGCGAGCGTTGCATGAAAGTTTTATTTATTTATTTTTTGCTCAAGCAATCGTATAAAGGATCGAGGGATTTAGGTCCCATTAAAATTCTGCAAATGTTTATACTTCTCCGCGCTGTACAATAAATATAGCTGGGCGAAGTGAGGAAAGGCACACTTGTTTCTTTACAGCCCCGCTGGCAGTTAAACTTCCTTCTCGAGCGTCAATTAAATGTTTAAGATCTCATTGTTCCTCTCGCCGCCGCCGCCGCCGTAGTAACAATTCTAGAAACAATAGGACCATAGGCTATAGAGGCGTCAGTGCAGCGGCAGCTGTATACATATATACCGTAGAGATAATTCCAAGGTTTGTCACACGTGAACGAAACTACGATATTATTTCCTTGTTCTCTAACGGAGGAGAGACCGTTAACCCACCGCCGCGCGCAAAACCACTGGAAATACAGTAACACGTATATGGCACCGCGAGCGCGGCTATTATTTTATTTTCCCTCCGCTGTGTATAGCACTGCAGAAAAGGAGACCATAGTCGTTTGGAAAAGGCTTCAGTCTTAAACTCTCGCGGCAGCGGCGGCAGGGATTATCGACTTGACCTGAAAAAAAAAAAAATCAAGTCGAGAATGCAACGTCTTCCTGGAATCGGTATTTTTTTAACGAGCGCTTCTGCGCTTTCGGAGCTTGACTCGATTATTTACACAAAACTACGCTCATTCCAGTGTACGTTGCGAGAACGAGCTTCCAGTCCGGTTGTCGCAGAGCTCATATAACTTTCCTTCTTTATACGAAACAAAGTCTCTCTCTTATATGCTAATTCCATATGGCAATGCTATCTCCTCGCGAAACAGCGTCACACACTACGGTATAAGCGAGCGCCTTATCAGATCGCGACTTTTCCACCCCGAAATATAACGCAACGATAAAGGCGTCTCTCTCACTACCATTATGTCCTCTCCAGTTCTCCCAACAGCAATATCCCCTTATAAAGCGCAAGAGTAAAAGTGGCACGTCTCATTCCGCGACGATGAAGGGTCGTATACAAGCTCTTAGGCGTCAAAGCGAGCAGAAAAGTCAAACGAAAGTCCTGTCTGTCTTCTCGCACACGCGGCGAGGAAGGCACTTGGCTTTTTACGTAAAATGACGCCGGATTCTAATAATAAGTCCGGAGTCGCTTTCAAGCTCTGCTGTACCGCCGCGAGAAAGCGAATTCTCGCGGTGGTATGTACGAGAGCGAGCGATTTTTATTCCGCGCTCTCTCTCTCTCGGCATTCCGCGCCTGCGTGTTTATTTTCGCTCTTTTATGGACGAAGCTTTATTTTTAAACTCGAGGGGATGAGAGCGAGTGCTTGCTTAACCTTCGCGGATACATGCAGGCGTTTGAATTTCATCGAATCGCGCGGGTTGCGCACCTGTCGTTCCTTGCCCGGTCAGCGGGAAACTTTGTAACGAGTTCGACGATTGCGGCTCGCCACCACCACCACCACCACTGCTGACTCCGTACCGAACTGGCACGTACATAGTCGAATTTGAAAATCTAATTGTTTTTTAGACACTATATGTATAGCGGTGCACGAGTCCATACCGAAATAAAGCTGTGATTCGCTCCTGTCATCGGCGACTGAAAAGAACAGGTAGAAAGCGAGTTCGTCAACCCGAGAGGGGCGACCTTTATTGCGAGAGCGCCTACCGAGTATACAGTAGCGAGAAACGGCATCGATTGTTCTGGAATTTTAATCGTCTGACAGTGACGACAGAGAGCTGCCGCTGATGCCGTTCTATGTCTGAATATTGGCTCTTTCCCCTGCGCGCGACAATGGGATCAGTTTCAATGGGAAGATTCGCTGCGGCCGCTTCAATTATTCAAAGATATAACTCCGACGGCTCGTCGATGCTAGTG
This sequence comes from Nasonia vitripennis, assembly GCF_009193385.2. Taxonomy (NCBI): domain Eukaryota; kingdom Metazoa; phylum Arthropoda; class Insecta; order Hymenoptera; family Pteromalidae; genus Nasonia; species Nasonia vitripennis. The sequence goes on along the minus strand of NC_045758.1, from coordinate 6,402,924 downwards.
TATAAAACTGCGATGGCTAGTGTATAAATTGAAAATTTCACCGCGAGATCGCGGCTGTACGGCTCGACTGCGTCACAACAGCTGCCACTCTGGCCTTGCCGCAGGTGCTGCTTTCTTCTCTCTGTGTCTGCGGCCTGACTTCTTCTTTTTTTTTTTTTTTTTTGCTCTCGATTTGTACACACGGCTACGACATCCCTGTAGAGATTCAAATTGCTCAATATTAGCTTCCGCGACGAGAAGCTTCGGCGCGTCGAAGTTGCAAAGTTCCGAGAATAGAAGTGAGAGCCGCATCGGTTTGTTCTTTTAATAACTTTGCTTATCCGAAGCTCGCGGACGTGCTATTTCGCACGCCTACAGCGCCTAGGCTGGCTGTAGTGACATCACCTCTGGAATATTTCGCGGGAAGAGGCCGAATAATTGGCTTTATGCTCATGAAGAAATTACACACTGTGTGTCTGCCTCGTTGTGCGGATAAACGCGCGAGTTTATGTACGAAAGTGCTAAGGTATGATAAACGTAGTTATATTCAACGCGATGAAAAATCATATACTTACGATAATAGCTGATGTACTCGATTGAAGAAACGGATCAAGGATGATGGAGTAACCTACACTACTCAGGATTGAATAATTGTTCGCGGCTTTGAATCGCGAAAAAAGTCGCCTCGTGAGAAAGCCACCGGGAGATCGTCATTCAATTTCATGGCTCATAAAGCGTATGTTGTTCCTCGTCGCTCGATCCGCTCGAGAATATTGTTCGTTCTCTTTTCTTGTGCGACTCTTCGAGAAACTCCCGCTCTCTCTTTTTCCGTAGCCGTAGTCGTCGTTACATGCTACACTCGAATCGATGAAAATTTATCTCCTTAGCGCCCCTAAGCTAATATCAATCTTAGCCGCCGGTCCAATAAAGAAGCTGTACTCGCAGATCGAGAGCATCATCGGCTCCTTTCGCAAACATCCATCCACGTCGCGCAAGCGGGGGGCAAGAGTCGGACAAATATTCGCTTTATTGCGGCGCTTCGCGTCGGAAGAGAAGACTCCCCGAGGACTAATCAAGACTACGGCGTGTATATCGATAAATTTCCCTCGCATACAGTGTATGGTACTGCAACGACGTCCGTCTAATTACAGGCTCTCTTACCCGCATCGTGCATACAGCGCGTACCTTCCAATTCGCGCAAAAGGATCAGCGTACGCCTATAATTTCCCAATTACAGCGTGAGTCACCGCCAAGCGCGAGACAGTCTCTCTCTCTCTTTCTCTCTCTCTCTCTTTCTCTCTCTTTCTGCAGCGACAGATTCATTGAGGAAGAGCCTCGCGCGACGCTGCTGCGCCGTCATTATCTTCGTCTCTGTCTCTTTTTCCGCGTACAATGAGCCCGGCAGTGCAAAAGGAGGAGCGATACGCCCGCGCCTCTGGCTTCAGAACTCATTACGCACTTTTTCTCTCGCGGCGCGGCGCCGCCGCTGCTGCTTTTATTATTAATCTTTTTTTCGTCTCGCCGCATTTTTCCGCAGCTTTCGATAATATACGGCACGGAGCTTGAAATGAAAAGCTCGAAGCCGTAGCTTGTTTTCGGTCGTTGTGTTCTTTTTTTTCGCGAGTTCATCATCAGAAGCGTCGGCGGCGGCCGAGTTATTGCCACTTTCGGCCTGAGAGAACGTTTTGTTATCCGCTAATGGACTTTCGAGCTGCTTTTGTTCCTCGCGGCTCGGGAAATTGTTTGCTCTGTCTGATCTCCTGTGTATCCCAGTTTTTTTTTCTGAAAGGAACTTTGCTGCACGAGCAGGAAACGGGAGCCGCTGATTTCCTGAATACCCATAAGGTCTCCCCGGACACTGCACGCGGGCGACTAATGAAGAAAGTTCTCTCTCTCTGTCGCATGTGCTGGCGTATGGTCGATCGTGATGCAAGAGCATCTGGTGAGCGTATACAACTATGTATACCTTGATCGCGCAAGCCGTATACCTACCGTTGATTCGCCTCTGGGGCTTCGCTTATTCCAGGCTTTTCCGCGAGAAACCTTCGTTCGCCGCAGCTGTCTGTCTGGTTGTGAATTTCCGAAATTCGCGAGGGCGTATGAATTTCGGAATGTTTGCTTTTGAGTTAGACAGACCTCTGTGTGTGCGTACGCTCGGCTAAAAGGTAATTGGGTTCTCGGCTCAGTGCGGGCTTTGATATTGTCGTGTGCGCGGATTTTCCATTCCTGGGATGTGAAAATTAATTAACGCCGTTTGATTTCCTCTGCGCCGACTCTGTGTACGTAGACACGATGGATCACATGATTAATTAACGTAGGCCAGATCGATCGTCCGTATGCACGCGTTATGAATCATCGTAACGTGAAAGTTGTAATAAATACCCGCTTATCTCGCAAATTGCCGCTTCGGCTCTGACAAATCCACACACCGATTTGTTTAAACCTCTACGATACAGCAATGAAAAGTCAGCTCTGGATAGTAACCGCTATACACGAATTCAATACACCAGCTGAGAAAAAAGGAGAAACCAATAAGACTCGCACTCGATCAGCGCAGCCTACAAAGATCTCCGATAGCGAAAACAAATGCACTTCGATATCGTATACACTCCGTATCGGCGGTACATAATTCAATTGCCGAAAATAATGAAATTCCCACTTTTTCGCGCAGCGACTCGAGCCATTAACACGTCGAGAGAGCGATGAATCATCCGCTCGGAATGTGCTGCGATGTGGTAATAGCCTCTCTCTCTCTCTCTCTCTCTCTCACTCGTGGCGAGAGGAAAGCGGCCTCAGACGTCACGATCCCTCCTCTCACAATACACAGCTACGAGATTCCGTGTCCGAGAGATCGTTCGATTTTTCCGTTGTTTTGCCGCTTCGGGGATTCTTATTACGCATTTTATTTCGCGGCGATCTCTGGTAAAAAGTATATGACTCGCTGCATTTCTCGTCTGAAGAGGGGTTTCGTATTCCTGGGGATATGCACTCGTCGATGTGATTGTAAACACTTTTTTCACGAGGAGAGAACGTTATGGGAATTTCGAGCGTCACGGCTCGGATCGACCGAATTTCACACGTGCTGTATACAACAAAAGACTGTTATATGCGAGTCTGTGTATAGGTATATGAGACAAAGCTCTCGCGGGATAATCGAGAAAGGTATCGCGTTACACAGACGAGCGTCAAAAGCGCCAAGAGATAACCGAGTTCATTTGGCTCGATTCTCCGCAACAACTCCATCGCGGTGTACGTCTACTGCTCAGCTTCGCCGTGAGAAAGGGGCAGGTTATGTGTGTGTGTGTGTGTGTGTGTAATACACGTACCTGCTCCGCACGCTCCGGCAATTCCACCGGCTCTATCCCGGATGTTGCGTCACGATTGACCTGTTCCAGACACCCCCCGGACCGTCTCTCACTATACGTGTTTGTGTTTTCGCTTATTTACGCGCCAACTTTTGTTTCGCTGCGGTAGTATCCTTATAGACGGATTGACTTTCTCGAGGCTTATACATTCGAACAACGAGCTTTTTCGAGAGGCATCACATCGTCTCCGTGAATCCATCCACGAGAGCATAACGAGCACTCGCGGCTGCGAAGTATTACACCCAGAGATGTATCTCCATTCGAACGAAGAGCATAAATTTCGCAAACGACCCATTCTCGCAATTTCACGCGAATTCAGCGATCGCGAAGACTAAAAAAAAACACCCTCCTGCAATTTCTCGTGTGCGTCTATGCACGAGAGAGCGAAACTACATAAATCGAAATCGCAACAATGCAAAATCACGAGCGTAATATTCGAAGCGACTCTGCGCGGGCTTTCACGCGCGAATCACGCTCGGCTAGCCGCAAACGCCCCGCTGTAAACCTTGACCGTATGCGTGTGCGCGTGTGCACGTGTTAATTCAGCCGCGCGCTGCTATGGATACGGTGAAATTCTTCATATCACAGCAGCACTCGTACACATCTCCTAATTGGACAGCTCGATGATTTTTTCCCTCCCTTTTTTATATTTATCGCGTTTTCACGCGAGCGCACGCGATCGATCCTGCGCGGATTCATTAGCTTTCCATTGGAACGCGTTACACCTCGATTGCTCCCGATATACGAGAAGAATAACTTTGTCGAGAGACTTGTTCTTCGCGCGTGTACGTATATATAAATTTATATCTTCCCTTTACATAAGCCGCCGCGACAATTAGGAGGCGAGACAATGGGCGAAGTCAGCGGCGCATTTTTATCCGTATATAACGATAGCGATCTCTCGCCTGTTCGCTCGGGAGAAATACACTTGAAAAGTAGGTCCACGCAAGCGGGCGCAGCGAAACAATTAGCGCGAGAGCTGTGTGGCATTAGCTTAATTGGTAATTAGCGGCGATAAGGACAAGCTCTCTCGTGTGAAGCAGCCCGAGCGCGAGAGATTCCTTTTTATATTTTTATCGTGGGCGTATACGCGTCTGTCTGCTCATCTCGCGCGATGCTGATGTGCTCTTTTCAAAACTCGTTTTTTTATTTTTATTTTTGTATAATGTGTACGCCCTGATCGACCGTATGCAGCACGTGTTTTTCGGCCAATTAAGTCGGGTCAGATAGCTTCGTGTAAATATAGTAGACGTGTATAAAGGAGGAGAGGCGCGGACGACGTGGTATAATATAATATAACGACCTGACCGCACACGTGACGCAACCCTCCCAGGAGTGTATTTTTTCCGCGTCCTCGGCTTCCGACCTATTTATCATTTCGCTGCGCAGCGGGGACATTAACATATCGCGCACTTATCCATACAGCGGACAGCTCCGTAAGTTCGACTTCTGAGGTTATCGGCTTTGATTAATCGAGTCGCCGATATAGCAAACGCCCAGTTTTCCGGCGCGACTTTACCCACTCGCGAGATGCTGCAACTCCACTAACTCAGGTCTGTTGGCTCACCTGTGGAGTTATTTATTCCCCTTAAATAAATTCGATCCTCGCGTGCCGTTTAATTATGATTAATGTTCGTATACAATTCGCATTCATGAATTCGACGCCCACGCAGTTCGTGTATATGTACCTTCCGCGTTAATTTCTATACAGCTGTTTGAGTAATGGCCGTCGATGTTTGCCGCGCATATGATACATCGTTGGGAAAATCGTGAGCGATGGGCTGGTAGAGGCTCGTAATAGAATATCAAAATTTGACGTAAACTCCGGGCTCTCCGCTTATAATGTACAGGTGGCGAAAACGTTGCTTTACACAGACACGAGATAACAACTTGTCACGGTTGTTTGACTTAGGAATGTGCATAACTTATGCCGGAAAGCAACTCCAACGCAGCTTTTACAAGTCAATCATTAGCTCTCTCTCTCTTGACTGGCCGATAATTTTGCCTTCCCAGAAATAAGACGCTCGTTAAATTCCCTTCGCCGCGCTGTGTGTACAGAGTCGCGTAGGCGAAATTGTCGCCGAGCCTCGATCACTCGGAGCTGAGTTTACACAAAAGCTTCTCGATGAATAAGAAGCGTCGGCTAATAAAGTCGAAGCAAAAAGGAAGCCACCCTCAGTTTTCGACTTTAATGACGGCATATACTGCTCGAAAACGCATATCGCGTGCTCATATCAACGCCGAGGAAAAAAGAGGATAGCTCGTGCCTGATGCGCCTCGACTAACGCGCGTATAAAACCGTCTCTGTGATTATGCTGGCAAGTAATAGGTCTATTAAATCGGCTCGCGCTCATAGCTCGGATAGATAAGAGTACACTACTACTACCTACTACACCACTCGGCGCTCATCGCCGCTTATTATAAAACTCGAAGCTATATACTCTCTCGGGAGAGAGAAGCTCGATGCCGAGCACGTAGCGCCTTTTTGCCGAATGCTCGAGTTTACGTGCCCGAGAGGATTGATTATATTCGCGCGCGATTCATCAACCTCCACGTGGAAGCTCATTTATGTGGACTGCGAGCTGAAGACGATGATTTTTGGAATTCCATCGCGGTTCTCATTCTGCAGATGGATTCGAAGGATGCTGCGATGGGAGAGCGGAGATAAGCAAGATCGGCTGATACGGTTAAAAACCGGAGAGCGATTTCTATAACGTTACATACGATAAATACATTAAAGAGGCGAGAAAAAGCGGGGGCACGTTTATATGGTAAACGACGCAGGTTATTCGCTTATACGGCATCCCTCTCCGTCATTTTCTATGAAACTATACAGATGTGCGGAAACATCGCTAGCATACCTGGTGCAGCCGCACGTTTTCTTGCCCGCAGTTTCTGCCCTCGTAACTCCCAAAAGGACGAATTCCTCGAGACCGCACGAAACGAGTTCTCTTCGATGACAAATGCTCGAGCTTAAGTTTTCCTGGCAGCCGAGCGAGCCTCTAAATCTCTCTCGCGGCAAAAGGGCCAAAGAAGAAAGCACACGCACGTACACCTGCCCGACACGCGAGCATCGTTAGCAACGCGACTATTATTAGTAGCGAGTATTATACACACCATACGAGGGTATAATATGTACGTACAACGTGTGGGGGAGGGAGGAGAAAGTGTGAATGGACGGAAAACGCGGACAATGCGGCGCGAGCGCGTGCAGGAACCGAATCGCGCGCATAATGTCGTTATTGTTAGCAGATGAGACAAAACGGGCTTGGCGGGAGGCCTGTAGTGGAGCACGTATACAATGACGCCTGATTTCGCTCATTCTCTCGCCGCACTGTGTTGCGTGATTGCGTGTGTGTCTTAATCTGCGGCGATTGATTTATGCGACGCTTGTGTCTGTGGATGTTATAATTGAGAGATGCTCTCTGCCGATTTTTTTTTCCATCCTCCTCGCGACGTGGCACTGAAAGCGAGTAGTGTGGAGCAACGCGGGAAGTCAGGGAAAAAAAGGGTCGACGTAACGCGATCGCGACGACGAGAGGTCCATATTTGACGCGGCCTTTCTCCAACCGGAAAAGGTCAAGGCTCTCTTACTCCCTCTTCCTCGGCTCCTTTTTCTTGTACGGCAGCTTTGTTATAAAGCGATCGCCTCGGTTCACGATTATATACTCTCGGCGTAGCGAAACCATCTTTCACTTCTGCTCGACGGTATGGCGATCGACAGAGTATATACTTTTCGAACGTATATTATTTTTCAATGTACATCGAGATAAGACGCGTTGCTTTGATTCTAATTTTCCGCTCGAAGAATTTCGGAGGGTGTACGCACGTCGAGATTCCGAATCAAAAGTCCACACGTCGAGAGAGCCGCGGAGACGATCAAAAGCCCAATCGTATAATACCGTGAGAAAAGCGGCGTAGAGAGAGAGAGAGAGAGAGAGAGAGAGAGACGGCGCGTCTATCCATCAATGTCACGAGCCCCCCGAGCTTATCAGCAATTACACCCCGGCTTGACTCATCACAATCGCCGCCGTTGCCGTGTGTATTCGTATAGTCGGCAATTTTTGCCCGGTGTAAATACACGCGGCGATCGATTCGTCTGGACGACGATTCGTCGTTTTTTTTTCTCTTCCGCGCTTTAAAATTCTAGCCTCGAGCGTTGTGCTCTCGTTGCGAGGAATGTCGTTCGGAAAAATACTGGTCTATACGATTAGTCCTTTTGGATTAGCTCACGTCATCGAGTGAGAGGAAAACTGGAGCGTTTCATATTTACGCTTATCTGCGTCTATTGTTGTGAAATAGAGAAAGCGTGTGTTCGGAGGAGAGATCGTTATTGTTGCATCGGATCGATGATATCTGCTATTCAACGTAAGTTAATCGGCTATCGATATTACGTACAACACGACGAAGGAACGAGAATCGCTCATTAGACAGCGTATATTTGCAAAATTTACACGCGCCTAAAAAGCCGACATTCCGGGCGAATTCAGTTGAAAATAATTTGCATTTCCGAGCGAAGAGGAAAGATTGCCGCGCGCCGCTGCGCTTCTTTCTTTTCAGCGCAATTATGCTTCAAAATGGTGGGATAGCAAAAAACGCGGCGCGGACGAAATTACGACGGCCGAGAGCGAGTCAGTTCGTTCGTTCGTTCGTTCGTTTGAAATTCTTCGAGATACGCTGTGTACAGATGCTTTCAAGGTATCTTCGATGCTTGTGCTGATGTTCGAAAAAATATTTCAACAATAAACGTAGTAATTTTTTGGTCAACGGAGTCTCGATCGGGAATTTCGGTAACCTGAGAGGTGTGTACACTCCCGTTGGCAGGATGATTTGTATGCAGACTCGGCGCTGCTGGCGAAAAAGCCTGGCGGGGAATAAAGAAAGCATGCATATGCAAATCGAAAACTCGGGCTGGTCTGTTCGGCAAACTGACCGGCGCAGTAGCTACGCGACAATGGGACCACGCGTGAATTTCTGTGGCTTCAATTATACTTCAAACATAATGATTCTCAATCGGCTCTCGAGAGCTACGGAGATCGACAAACTCGTGTAATTGCAACACAACAATAGTTTGCTTTTCTCACACAGAGAGGAAGGGAGATGAAGGAAAAGTAATTATGCCAAATTAGCGGGCTGTCCATGACGCTGCAAATATTTACACGTCGGATGAGTAACACAGCTTGTATATGTATACACGAGTCCGGGAAATATGATTCTCTTTTATCGCCGAGCATACACCGCAACTATATAGATACTACGTGCTCTCGACCCGGGACAGATATACGACGACGTTACACACTTTTGTCCGTCTCTCCTGTACACGTATAAGCCTGCGAATAAATATTTTGAAAGCTCCCAAGCCATTGTATTATAGATTTCGACTCCGTTTCGACTAGAGGTAAATAGCGAAATTCGCGATAACGAGATTATACGCCTCTACAGCTATACCCAAGAACGAGAGCAGCTCTCTCGTACATATAATTAACGAAGGGAAATCAATTTCGTCGCATAAATTTCCATTGTTATATACAGGGCGCTGCTCCTGCGGCGGACCTCCCCCTCGAGAAATTTCAGCCGCATGAAAAGGCAGAACACCTGCTGCAGAAGAAAGCCCGACGGAGTCCATAGTGCAGTCCATATAGCCCGTGTGCCCGAGACCCCCCGTGCGGTCGTTCTAAATTTACGCGTGTAACATTTCAGCCATTAATGAGGGCCGTGATCGATAGCTTACACATGTCGGGGAAGGTGTACTATACTGTAATAATACCCGCGGCGATTCGGCAAAAAGCCTCGAAATTTCCCGATCTCAGTCGCATCAGCTTCTATTTTTGCGCCGCGCACCCTCCGAATTTTCAAAGATCCTCGGGTACTCCGAGCGGTACAGAGCGCAGGAGCGAAAGGAGCCGTACATGCGCGCAAGAAGTAAAGGGCCCGTGTCGGCTCTGCACGAAAAAGAAGGGGAGAGAGAGAGAGAGAGAGAGAGCGAGAGTAGGCGGCGGGGGAGAGAGCGGCGCAAGCGAAAGAGAGAGAGAGAGAGAGAGAGAGAGAGAGAGAGAGAGGATATAGGAGGCTGGTGGGGGCGTCGGGGGTAGCGGCGCGGCATGACTCACGGACCGGTGGCTTCGCGGCGCAGCTCGTCTCCCGTGGATTCCGCTGCCAGTTGATCGCGAATCGCCACGCCCGAAACAACGCCGCCGCCGCGTCTTCTACACTCGCTATACACATAGTAGCGAGAGAGATAGTGATATTGACATACAGCCCGATACAGGAGCGCGAGTGTCCGATATACTTGTATAGGTATATAGAGAGTGAACGTGTGGATATAAGATTCGAGAGCCGCGAACAGGAGCTGGATTGTCCTGGCGGTGCTCTCGGCCTGCTTCCGCCGCTGAGAAGTGGTACACACACGAGGACCGAATTTTCAGCGGGCGTTGATCACACGGTCAGTACTTGTGCATACTACACCGTGTATGTGGCTTTTTGTCGCGATGTACATCACGCGGATGACGGAGACTTGGATACCGGCCAGCGCTCGCCTCCCGTGTAATTGGCCGCGGATGTATGCAGCCCTTGCGTTTCAAGCGCCTTTCGACCTCTCAAAAATCCAAATCGGCATCCATACACCCGTATGATCCTCCTTGTCGTATACCAACGGATATCTCTCCCTTATCTCTTCGCGCTGATCTCTCGCCGACTCCCATTATTATCGTCGAGCTTACAAGAGCGGCGAGGCTCTCGATCCACACACACACACACACACCTTATTGGCTCTCGGATCGCGCGATGTGCCGCTGTGTATAAATATAGGCTCGAGAGCGCAGTACAAAGGGAAAAGTTGAAGAGTTGAGTTATATCGCGCTGGGCCGATTGACACGAGCGATCCGCACGCGTGTACGCGGAGAGATGAGCGCCGGAGATGACTTCATCCGTAAGGGAGAGATCTAGATCGTCCCTGTGCGTGTGTGTGTTTGTCTGAGTCAGTTCGTTGAACTTGCAGGCAAAGTGTGTGTGTGTGTGTAGAACGGATCATACGTATCTCGAGATCTATACGCTATGTGAGAAAAACCTAATTATACCGCGGGGGTCAGTCCGAAATTCACACACACACACTACACCGCAATAACGACCGGCTTCTCGAAAACAATCGATCGTTTCCTGTGCGGCCGACTCCGTTTTTAGGGCCCCCCCAACAATAACGGAACACTTTTTTTTACACCACTTTCACCCATACACTCTACGCACACAGCCCGGGCGTGATTTCACCGCGCGATTATATTGCAGTTTATACAACGGGGCGCCGCCGTCTTCGACACGCGCTGTACTGGGCCAAAAAAGCGTCTCAATTTTTTTTTTGTTCTCGCCTTACAATATACCATATCCGCTCGCGCTTCGCTGGACTTTCGCGCATTTCTCTCCAGCGTGCGCTTTTTCAATGTCGCGTCTCGCTTTATTGAGATGCAAATTAATTTATGCTAATTCGAATTAGCTCATACTCGGATGAGCCGCTTAATTTACCCCGAGCCTCATGCGTAGCATTACTCCCGGCTTGTTGTTCTTTGCGGGCGCAGCTTTCGAACTGTATTATACTGTACGTCTTAATTAAGAAGAAACAATATACTCGCCTGTATTATATAGCGTATCTGGATACAGGGAGCGATATAATATTTAATTTATGTAACGAGCTTTTTACGTAACGTAATCTCGAAAACGGGCTCGCGCATGACTCAGCCTCGGCAAAAAACGCCGTATAGAGCCGCAATACTTCTAGATTACATCCATAAAGCGTGTTGGCAGCGGGAATGGAGTAGGGCCGTAAAAAAGCACGAATGTATGGAATTCTCCTCTTGGGCGCGTCGCCGAAAGTCGCCAAAAATTTGTCTTATCGATCGCTCGCGCCTGCGTGTCACATCTCTCGAAGGAGGAGGAGTATATATATATAGCGACGAGAAGGAGGAAAAAAGGGCGAGAGAGTCGAGGCCCTGTGCGCCGCGGAGAATCGATAAGACCCCTCGAAGCCGCGTGAGTTACATATAAAACAGGTACATATAAAGGGGGACCGCAGCAGCTATATCTATTCAGCGCTACATTTTGCAGGAGGCCTCGGAGGCTTATTCGGCTGTATAGGTCTAAGGTACATGGCTGCTCGCCAGGGGTTTGTTAGCTCTCGCTATACGTGTCCCTCTGTCTTTGAAATTGGAAAAAACGGGGATAGAGCAGATTTCGAGGAGGAGATCGTCTCGGCTGATACGCGTTTTTTATTCGGTTTTTATTGCTGCCAGCATCACATGTCTATGGTAAAAAAAAAAAGTAGCAGCACAAGAAGCGTAGAAATTTCTAGACAGTCGAGCCGCGCTTGGCTGGAAAAGTTAACAGAATGGAAAATGAGAAAGTTCGCGCTCGATTAAGAAAAGTAATCAGCGTCTTCTCGTCATTTTCGCCGCAGCTCGGGCTACTGTATATATACGAAGCTCGATGTACACCGCCGCGCGTTGTTATAATACACTTTACCGCGAGAGAGAGAGAGAGAGAGAGAGAGAGAGAGAGAGAGAGAGAGAGAGAGAGAGAGAGAGAGAGAGGGATGGGCTCGCATTAAGGGCTTAACTGCGGCTATAATTTCAAGCGCCTCCGCGTAGTTGACATTTCGCCAAGAAGAAGAAGGCTCGTCGCGCTTCCGGCCAAACTAATTTCCCGCGATCGCGTCAAACTTGCCTCCGATGTATATACGCGAGAAGCATCGCCGACGCGACTTTTTAATTAAAAGCCTTAATTACATTCTGAATAAGAGGACAAGAGCCTCGTATCTTCCAGCTTTTAGGCCTTTTGCGAGAAGCGCTCGGCTCGGAAAATGTATACGTGTGCAGAAAAGCGCAGCGGCCAGACATAAAGCCGCGAGCTGTGCAGCCCACTTCAGACGGCCAATTTTCCCAGCTCGCGACGTCGCGAAGAAAAAGCGGTGTACTTTGCTTACGGCATTGTGTCCGGCGTAACTCAATATTTCCTTGTAACTCAATGCAAAAGCTGCAGCGAGAGAGAGAGAGAGAGAGAGAGAGAGAGAGAGATGAGAGCTCTCGATGCTTTTAGCGAGAGGAGAAGCGTAGCGGCGGAAAAAAAAAGAATAGCCGCAACTTTTTCTTGGGCTTCTAGAGTTTCGGGAGTAAGAGAGAGCTTTGTTTATCCTGGATTTTCCACGAGCGTATACAGACTACTTAGGGATCGGACTTTTTCTCCCACTCCTCCCTCGGAGCTTTCTATTTTCGTTCGAATCTCTATACTTACGTGTTTGCTTTTTCGAGCAATATTATCATTCTCATCGCGTTCCGCGGCTCCGTGTCTCTCTAATGCTCCTCATCCTCGAGATTCAGCTCTCGCTTATAATAATTCCGACAAACTACATTACAAGCCGAAATAAGATTACATTATCTTAATACCTCGCATGCAAATACAATAACGCTTAATATCCTCGACGCGATAAACTCGCGAGAATGACGTATAGCAGCTCTCTGCAGAAATCTCGAAATCTCTATCTTATAATATAAAAGCACAGGGGGTAGTCCTGTGAGTCACACCCACAGAGTGCATCGAGTCAGAGTATACAGCGACGTCGTGTCTGTATAGCATAAATTAGGGGGAGAAAGTATAGCGGCCGAAAGTCGTCTGTCGCTAGGGTGCAGCCGTTATCGCCGTATAGTGCTGTGTACACACACGCGCGCGCGAGTGGGAGCATAAATGTCTCGACAGGATTAGTCAGCCTGCGGATGAAATCATCGCGCCATCTGCGGGCTTTTTTCGGAGCCCAAGAGCGAACTTTCGTCACTCGCTCGAGTTATTCTCAACTTTTTTCACACATGTATATACACACACACACACACACACACACACACAAGTATAATCTAAAAGCTGAGAATAATTCATCTTGTTCGTATTCTCCGCTCCGACTGCAGAAGGACTTTCCAAAGCTCGCTAAACGAGCTGAGAGAGAAGCTTCTGTCCGCAGCCATCCCTCGGCGCTGTGCATCAGTAGTCTACTGCTGATGCCGGTACGGCGCGTGTTGCTGGGCCGGCTCGGCTGGCCAATGGGGAATTCGCCGGTATACGAACGCATGCGCTCACGCGAGCGCACGTGCCCTGCCTCTCTGATTGATGCGAGAGTCAGAGAGAGAGAGATAGAGAGCGCGAGGGTATTTCATGCGTGTGTACGTGATTTTATTTATTTTTTTTTTTTTGCTTCTGCTGATGTGAAAAGGGAGATTTTTTTATGTATGAACGTCGACTCGTTTTTTTTTTTCGTGATGGATGATTTTCGCGCTGTATATTTTCTAGTATAGTGACTCACTGTCCGAGTTTCACAGCGACGAGTCATAGCGAGTATAAAAAGCTCGAACGAGACGTATAATAATAATAATAATAATAATAATACATATACTCGAGCTGTCTAAACTCTGCGGGAGGGGCGTATTAGCGCCGTCTCGTTTTCCATCCATGTGCATAAGCCAGCCGCTCACGCGCGCTCGAATCTAATTATCCGTGCCAGAGCGCTGCAAGCTCGATATAATACCAGCGGCTTCGCTATTACGCGACAATGGGATCGCCTCTGGCGGCGTCGTCGATGCTGCTGCGCCGCAGAGCGGCTGTATTAAGTGGTCTGACGAATTATAAACGCGTCGCGTACGTCGTATCCTTCGGAAATGATTGTACATTCGATCCTCGGAATTCGGGTATAATTCGCTTTGAATTGATCCTTTTCGGAGCCTTGGAAGAAAAGAAGAAAAAACGATACTCTAGTAGCTCGAAATGGCAGTGTATATGCCCCGACTTTTATTTGTCTTTCCCACCGGCAGTTACAGTAAATTAGGAGGCGCCTCGCGCGAAGAAATTATCGATATACCAAAGGGGGCCGAGCAGCAGCTCGTGCGTGGGTGTATGGGCTTTTATTGGATTCGGGGAAAGAGGGACAATTAACGAGGGTAGACGTTCGGCCGAGTAGCTTTCGCTGTACGATTCATTCATTTTTGAGCGACGTAGAGGAGACTTTATACACTCGGCACACACGCGAATGATAACTCGCATCAAAGATACATCAGCGTATATCGATCCCGAATGGAAATGTATATGGGTACACATAATGCCTCACGGCAGGCACATCCGAAGCTCGCGCTTATCGAAAATTATGCAAAGATCTCGCGCGCGTTTCGTCAGAGATTGCCAAAGTTCTCTCGCAATAGTCTCACGGTGATACGGAAACGCGTCGCGCTTTTTTCTCCGAGCGGTTCCCCTCGGCGCGCAGGAAGTTGCGTCAGCTATAAATCAGCCGTTGATCCTACGTGCGTTAGGCGCGCTCGCGAGAGATAAGTATTTTTTTCTCTCTCTCTCTCCCTCTCTCGAGATCAATTATTTTCGCGTCGATTTCTCCTTATACACGATATTGTATTGTAGAAAGTTGGAAGAGGACGAAGAAAAAAGAAATTTAATAAGAGTAGCTATACAGGCTCAGCAGATCCGTATACGGACTTTGTCCGCCGATTGCATCGCGCGGGGCCGATTATCCCGAGCGACCCGGGGGGTGTGTGTTGTGCAGCGCAGAGTAGAGCTGACCTTGTGAAGGGAAATTATTGCAGGAGTTTAAAGCTTGGAAACTATGCGTAGAGGAGAGGGATATCTCACGGCTTATCGGATAGGGAAGCGAGCGTAGAGCGTCGCGGATGCTATCGGAGCTTCTTCGATATTTCGAGGCTGATCTCAGATAAGGCGAGACTTATTTATATATTCGAGTAAGAAAATTATACGCGTATACGATATTTCGTACACGAGAATCCTGCAGAGGTCACGTCGCGAAATTCATATGCACGGCTGCGCGAGCTGGACGACGACGCGGTATCGATATTTACGACGCGCGCATAATAATTCTATTGTGCTCGTCAAGCACATCACGAGCTTTTTTCCACAATCCTCTCGGCGGCGAAACAATGGATTCAATAAACTTCGTCTCGGTGATGCTTCATTACGATTCTGCACTTTTTACACTCGCGAGAGAGGGAGAGCTTGCAGCGCCGTAAAACGCAGATCTCTCTCGCGGCCCACGCGCAATAGAGCTTGCAGCGCGTATAGGACTGTATGGAAACGCGCCGCGAAGTGTATAAGAGAGGGACTAGGAGAGCTGAAAATGCGCCGACGAGAGGAGGTCGTTGCACTCGCTCGCGGGAAGCCCCCTCGTGTACGTCTGCAATAAGAAGGAATAGGACGTCGCGACGCTGCAGCAGAGGCCTAAAATGATGACGGAGTGAGCAGACGCCGGAATATTCCGTGACTAGCTGGAATCTAATCGGCGAATCTACTCTGGAAATAAATCTCGCCGTAAAACAATGAAATGTTTAAACATCGACGAAATTATAGCGCGGCGCGCTTTCACTCTCGGGGCGCGAAAACATTTAAAAAGCAAATTCGCCCGACGATTCAATTTAAAACAATACCGGCTCTCGGCGAGTGCTGCGTATAGAGCCTAGGGCGCTTTTCCACGAGGCGCGCGGGAATTTCTCGGCGGCCGAAAAAATTTGCCTCGGCCCCCAGAGGAGACTCTTTACTTATGCAGATCTACTTCTCCTTCTGGAGACTACTTATACAATGGAACTTTCTTGGGGGAGTAGTCTACTTTGCTCTATCTTTTATGTCGTCCTCTCTTATGCCATACCGTTTGCTTCTCAAACTTTTCGACTACTGCTATTATACGACTGCGTATAGTACGGCCGAAATTTCGCGAGTTGGAAAATCGCTAAAGTTAGCCAGGCACGCGATAGCTTCACTGTGTTTGATTCTCCGTTCTATACTTGGATGCGAGTAAACGTCGTGAACGTCGAACTTGATACATCGCTTCGCTCGTTACTACTGTAATTTGTCCCTGCGATAACGAACTCGATAATGCGCACACATATATACGTAGGTTACCTTAAGCAAACATTACGTCACCGTATACAGGCTGGTTGTTTAAACAAACGTCCCAATTAACGTCGGATCATCTTGAAATACCCAAGCACAGCGCAGTAGCAAAAACTCCGGCTAAAATAATCAGGCCACTCGAGGAGCGCCGTCTCCCGCTAACGATCCCTCGAGCTTGAGTTACACACGTCCGCGTGCATTTATGAGTCCTCGCGAGAGTCTGGTCTCGAGAGACTCGACATGTCGCGGCGCCGGGGCGGATCATCCTAGACACGACAAACTCGCGTAAGCCGATGTGCTCGCGGTCGGCCGACGCTCGATGCTCTTACACCGCGAAGGCTGGCGTTCTACAGCTTCGAGGGCTGAGAAAGTTTTTAGCGAGTAGAAGCAGCCGAGTTGGCCAGACGCACGAGACTATAACGCAGTGGATCTTCTGTTACAGGTGACTACAACTCGGCAAGCGTAGCACTGGTGAACTGGGCGAAGCAGAACCTGAGCGAGGACAACATCTCGGTGATAGTGGTCTTCCTGACGCCGCCCGCCGAGATAGCAGCGAAGTCGTTCTTCCAGCCGCGGCCAGTGCCGCAGTCTAACGCCATGGAGCAACCCGGCTACCACCAGGAGCACCAAGCCGACCTCGACTTCTCCAACTTCTCGAAGCAGCAGCAACAGCCGAATTCGCCTGCCGACGAGGAGCCCGGCCTGATCCAGCACACGAACGGCAGCGACGAGTTCCAGCACTTCATCGAGACCGTCAACGGTAGGCATCGGCCCAAGCCGCCCAAGTACAACGACGTGGACGACGAGGAGGAGGAGGAGGAGGAGGAGGATGATGATGACTTGGGCCCGGAGACGAACGTCGACGCCGGGGACGAGGCACCCGAGGAGTTCGGCAAGCTCGACCAGGCTATGGGACAGAACTATCCCGATGAGTTTCTGCAGCATGGGAAGCGCGAGGACGACGACTTCCCCGCGGAGATTAAGCGTGAGTTATTTTCTACTCGTGTACACAGTAGCCACTCAGGCAGGCAGGTTTTTGCAGGCCGATTATTCTGCCCGTGACAGCTTACACGGCTGCGAGTAAACATCGCCGGGCCTCATTCTGTCGGGAGAGCTTTCGGAACAAAGGAAAAATTCCCGAGAGCTAAACACGCGGCATTAGAGAGAGAGAGAAAATGTTTGTACATGTGCCTCTCTCGCGCGGGCTAAATTACCTCTCACTCTCGCGGGAGAAGCATAGATTAGACTGCGCGCGGAGGCTCGTAACTAACCAAAAGATCGGCAAACAGTTAAGGCTCTCTCCTCGTGCGCTCTGACCTGACCTCGCGCCTCCTTTACTTCTCTGCTCCCTCTCTTTCCTCTCCTCTCTCGGCTCGATTATCGAGCGCCTCTTACGTACACACATTCACACGTGCTGCCTATATACCCATAGAATCTCTCCTGGCAACCGGTTCCATGCCTCCGACGGTACTTAATGGGCTTCCCGATATGCGCGCGAAAAGCACACTCGAGAAACGACGATTCGACACGTAATATCAGACCATGCTCCTCCGTCGATTCGATCTCCTTTGTTTCGAGGGGGGCTCTCTAGAAGATTTTCACGCGAGCGCGCAAAAAGCGCGAAATTCCCTCTGGCCTTGGAGCTTGTTTATGCCTCGCGCTCACTTTTTTTCGGAGGGGGGGGGGGGACGGACACTAACTGCTGTCGAGTGTGACGTAGTTGATCCGTCAATAGGTTTCTTGTTGCTCGGCTGATGCATGACTCACGCGAGCTCCTTGACCATTATTATTGCGTCACGGAGCGAAAATTCGCGCGCGCGACAGAGAGTAGCCGTAGGGAACAAAGGGGTCCTTCAACTTTCGCCAGAAACAATGCACAACGGTAGCCGCGAGAATCGTCCGCTTCTCCGTCGAATTACACAAATTCGAGCGGCGGGTCCGGACGACGCCCACAATTACAATTTCAATATCGAATATAGCTTTGTGTCTGCAAACGCAAACACTCGACTCGATGGCAATAAATCCGCGGAGAGAAGAGAGGGAGCTCGGCGTATAAGCGTCTAGCAATTTATATAACGTCGTTGCGAAGGGACGGCTCGCTTCGGATGCTCGGCATTTTCGGCTTCTTTTTCGCTTCGTTGCCATTCCGACGCGACACCGGAATAACTTCCAGCTGCGGGGACGTCCTGACGAGACGAAAGCGTACCGCGTGAAATAACGGGCAAAATAGAGGATAGAGAGAGAGAGAGAGAGAGACGGATAAAAGCGCTGCGCGGAAATAGAGAGAGAAGAATATCGGCGGAGGGTAAAATCGTAACGTTAACGAACCCGATCTTTGGATTAGGCATTTTATAAGTAAAGCTGCAGGCGGTATCGTTTACGAATTGTAAATCAAACGTTCCCTCCTCGTTTAATTACGCTAAAACGCCGAAAGGACTGTATACAACGTCTCGATTAAATTCATAACGAAATGTGCAGTATAGACACGGGACGCGCGAGTTATTATAGAGCCGAGCTCGTTTTTCCAAATAAGTGCACGCGAGTATAACGACGCGGCCGGCTTTTCATCGATTCCAATTACAAGAGCAACAACGAAATCCGAGGTGTATACATGTGCGAAGAGAAGAAAAACCGTAGGATTTTTCCTGCACACACACACGCTCGATCGTGCGATTCGTTATGCTCGGCTGATCATCGCGGCGGCGTATGAAAAAAAAATATACCGTATAATACTGCACACGAGGGGATATTCGCTGAGTCGTTTCGAGAAGTTATATTGTGATTTACGCGCCGCCTTATTAATTTTCGCGCGAAATTTGAATTAACGCGCTATGTGTACGAGTTTATACATAGGAACATCGTCTCGATCTATCGAATGTGTGCTCTTAATTAAGGCAAGCGCGACGATATGAAAATCTCGTTCTCACATTCCTGCACATTCGCGATCGCGAGAGCGAGAACATTATAGATTAATGCGCCCACTGTTTCTCGGAACGTCGGGGCGTCAACTCTCTCTCTCTCTCTCTCTCTCTCTCTCTCTCTCTCTCTCTCTCTCTCTCTCTCGTGACATGCATTCAAAGGACACAGCGGTAGGCAATAATTCATTAAGGATTAATTCATCGCGTAGCTGGGATTTATGAGCCAGCGATAAGGGGTTATCCCCTGGGCACTGCGGAGAGAAACACAGCAGCAGCAGTAGCATGTGGGATTCTATGGGATTCTTGCATTCGTAAGGTCCGGCCCACTTTCCGGCCGCGTACTCTTGCTTTCTCCGCGCGAGGTGCGGCTATTATACGCCTTTTATTATACCCGATGCACGTACGCGCGTATATATGCATATACAACACAGACACAGACACAGTCGATGCACTTCCTGCACTGATTGTCGTCGCGTTCGTTTCCTCGCTTCCTTCGCTGCAAGAATCAGACCAAGATACCGCGGCTCTCTATACTTGTGCAGCTCGCCCGCGCCTTCTTTATATATATATATATATATATATATATATACACGGTATAGTCGCATCTGCGCGACAGGTGCAGTTCTTTAATTGGCCGTTGATCACCGATGGACGATCTCGCCGGCGTTATGTGTATTTTATGCAGCCTTGAGAACTGATTCTTCTCACCCGCTGCTCACGAGAGAAAGAGAGAGAGAGAGAGAGACACCTCCGACGCGGTTTACGGTCCAGTTAGCCGGAGGTTAATGTCTCGAGCAGCGCGCGCTTTCTATGTTATCGAGGCTCGAAATATCGATCGGATCGCGCGACTAGTAGACTTGAATAAACGATGTTTAAATAGAATATTCCATTGTCGCGGCACTTGCTCTCTCTCAAGAGCCTGAGCCAACAGTCGATACACGTCGTCGAAGGTGTTGGATGTGCAATATAACGAGCGAGCGACGGAGAAAAATCTCGTTATATTGTCGACGGCGACGACCCACTTTACTTCCACGTCGTCGTCGAGTGCGCAGCGGATTTTAACGGAGCGCTTTTTCGCCACCTTCGATCCTTCTCTCAAACTGTTGCTGTGTTATAAGAAAACTCGAACGTCTAGAAAAAAAAAAACAAGAAAATTCGTTACAATCGCACACACACACACTGACAAAGCGACGCCGCGAAACTTGAAAGCAAAACACTGTAGCTACACTCAGGCGCAGAGGGAAAAGTATGCAATCGCATCAGCGAGGCTTCCGGCATAGCAAGTAACAGCAGATTTCGATGAGCCGGTATACTGCAGCGACTTGACGCTGTTGATTCATTCCGCGCGCACTATCCGTTGGCTTGAGTTATTTTAGTCCCCGCAACGCGGCGGAGAGCCCTCTCTAAAGTGCCGTGAACGTCGCGTCGCTTATTCAAATAAATCCTGCGCGTCTGTGTGTGTTTCTTGGGCTGCAGCGGTTATCAAACATCGCTCTTCGGTTAAACAATGAGTGGCTTTCCTTTTTTATACGCGCGTTTCTTTCATGTGTTTTTCAGCGAGAGGATATCCTGCGCGACACTATGCTCGTGTATATAGTTGCGGCTTATCGGTCGGTACGCTGCGGAGAGTTGATAGGCGCGTTTGTCGCGCTCTTGTGTGACGGGAGATATTATTTCAGGAATGTAATTTGCGTCGTTAGGCGGTGGCCGAGAGACGTGCTCGATGGAAAATTACCCGCGGGCTTTATTGCTGTTTTTTTTTTTTAATTTTATTTTTACACGCGACATACCGTGTCGTTATCTGTTCATGCATGAGAAGGTGTTGGTATCGTTAAAAAAATATAAACAACATCGATGACGCAGTCGTTATCGGCGTCGCGAATACACGAACAAAAATAGAGAGAGAGTATAATGAGTATAGCATATAACGGTCAGCTGATTGGCCGAAAAGCGAGCACCGAATTCAAATCTCCCGCCGGCATTTCTCCCTGCCTCGCGATTGGCCGGTCTTATATCATCTGCGTGTGCGCGCGCGCCGCCGGCAATTCTCGCGTGTGTTTCGGAACTCCTTCCGGCCGGCTCTCCTCTCTCTCTCTCTCTCTGTCGCTGTGTGCCCACATAGCGAGCGCTCGCGCGCGCGAGAGAGAAAGAGAAAAACGAAGCAGCAGAGTGCAAGGCACATATAGGAGAAGGAGCAGAGCAGAGCGGGGCTCTCTCTCTCTCTCTCTCTCTCTCTCTCGCGCGCGCGCGCGCACCGGCAGTTGGTCTCGATTCGTCGAGTCGCGCGTATACGCCGCATCGCAGGCTTTTGTGTATACTATTCGTATATACCCAACGCACGTTTTTGCGTATCGGCGTCTCTCTGTCCGGGATAAATCGCTCTGTGTGTCCTCTGCGCGAGGGTTTGTAACATCTCGCGACGTTGCGTTGACCGAGAAGGAGACGGAAGGAAAGTGGGAGACGATCAGCAGCAGCCGCCCCTTCGTCGCTGTGTCCTGCAGGTACTGCGTATTATATATATATGCACGTTACACACGAGTCGCGAGATACTTGCGTATAGAAAAAAGAAAGGAGGAGAAGCGAAGAAGAGCCGTTGGTCGAGTGCGAGGCATACGTAGTGAATTCGCGGAAGGTGCTGCCGAGTGTTGTTTCGGCGTGGCCTCGCGGAAATTTGAATTTCGAATAACCGGCTTTTTGCTCTCTCTCTCTCTCTCTCTCTTGCGACGCACACACGCGGCGGCGGCGCGGGCGTTCCCTTCTCCTTTTTAGGAATGGTGCATGCGCGGCGCCGACGACGACGACGACACTTCTCTCTCTCTCTCTCTCTCACTCTAAAACCGCATCGAAATCGAGCCCTTCGTGTTTTTCGAGCACAGCCGATCATCCTCTTGCTCTCTTTGCCGATTCAGGGTGGAGCCGCGTCTAGACTCTCTCGTCCTTTTTCCGCTGCTCGCGGCGGTTTTCCTTTTCTACTTCTACTCTCCTCTTCTTCTTCTTCTTCTTCTCCTCGAGGCGACGCTCCTCGGCGGTGTGCATGTGTGCGTGGAGAGAAATTCGCGAGCGACATCTAACCTGTACGCGCTCGCACTCTCTCTAGCGTGAGCCTTGAAATAGAAGGATCGAGGTTTTTTCCCCTAGAGGGGACGATGATTGACGCTAATGCTGGTGATTTTTTTTCTCGCGAGCCTCGCTCTTCGCACAGCGAGGGAGAAAGAGATGGACACGAGTCGTTAGGCCGGCCGAGTAATTGGGAATAATGGCAAACTTTAATTGATGCGCTATTTTCGGAAAGTCTAGAGAGTGGAGAGTTGACAGGGCTGAGCGATTGTTCGCTGCGAGTTTGGCAGATAATTGGGCGCGTGTTAACAATAGCGTGGTTTTAATCAGCTGTAAATTATTTACTATTATATGCTTCTTTTCCAATACATAGTGTGTGTTAGCGAGCGCAACGGTTCGGCTGCGGAATCAAAACAAACGACGAGCTTGTATTATCGTTATACAATCGCTGCGGCTCGATTCAGCAAATGTGCGGAGCGACACGCAAGTGTAACAGTCGCGCAGGTTAATCCGTTTCCAACAACCGCTTATCTCGCGTTGCAGCGCCACGTCAGCTGGCACTGGTTTTATGCAGACTTTTGCATTTTACGATTCTTCTATAGCGACGCTAGAAACTCTCGGTTATATAGCGCCAAGTTTCTCGCCGGAGCCGTTGAATTATTTCTCGCATCATCGCTATTTAAACTCGAAATTGCAGCGTAAGATAAAAAAAACGTATATCATAAATTATATTTTTACCTGCGTCTCTGTAACGAGTGAAATAAGCTACCTTATATCGTTTGACACACACACAGCACAAGTTCTCCTTTTTTGATTGTCTTTCTAAACGCGCTTATAATTAGACGTCTCATTGCGGATCTATTATTAGTCCTTATAGAGAGAAAGTCGGCGATGCAGTTTTCCTCGATCATTTTTTTAAATTCTCTCTTTCTCAAAGACCGGCTAATACGCTTCGAAGCGGAGACGAAAATACGGCGGCAAAGTCACCGAGAATATACCGCCGCCAATCTATTTCGAGGCGCTGCGCTTCGTTCGCTGTTATTAAACAGCCGTTCGGATTAAGTGCTCTCGCTCTTGATAAAATCGCAATGATAATGCTTCGCGGTGTGCTGCTTTTCTTTTTTCGCGACTCAGCTGATTTCCCCGCCGTCCGATTTGTGTGCTGCGATAGAAAAGAAAAACAAAGACGGCGCAGGTGATCAGCAAAAATCGCGTCGGCGTGTTCAAAGTAAAAATGATAATCTAAGACTTTATTGTCGTTTTATATAGCTAATTGTAAATTGCAGAAAGATAGCGATAACTCAATTGAAAATTCGCGTCAGTGATTCACCGTCCTAGAATACATCGTCTTTCGCAGATTAGCGCATATTTTTTTCTCTCTCTCAGATGTCGGATACTAGGCACTGTTGCTAAGTGCGTATAAATAGTCGGTTAGCATTAACCAGCGGTGCGGTCGAGGCGGCGGCAAGTGTATTTCCGGTAGGTCTATTTGCATTTTAAATTTCAATTCCCATTCGCAAAAGAGAGGAAAAAAAGTGTCTCGAAGCTTGCTCGCCGCTAAATTTAGTCTCTTAGTCACGGGCTCCGTGTGCCCTCCACGAAATCGTCCTCATTATCGTTATATAGCGAGGCGCTTATTTGATATCTTCCGAAAAACTGAATATTTCGAGGAAAATAATTGCGCGCGTAACTCGTGGCGGTAACGCGATTGTTTGCAAACTACACACGATGCTATTTCCGTTGTCTTTGAAACTCTCTGAGAGATAATCGATCCTCCAAACTATCTTCTCTCTCTAGCGGCGTAACCATCAATCTCGTCTCTGTTTTCAAGTTCGCGCAATGACTCATCGCGCGCGAAGAGATAGAGATGCATTACTCAAACTCGCTCGCAGGGATTTGGAACTCACCCGATGACCTTGACTCGATAAACTCGCCGGTGCACAATATACACCGAGTGATAAAGCGCAATTGCAGAGAGAGAGAGAGAGAGAGAGAGAGCGATAACATAACGCCGCGTACACGTAAGCCAAGAAATAAACGTCCGCAGCTTTGTATATCGTGTGCAGTTCGCGATTCGCGCGGCCACGGTTTTGACTTTTCTTTTCGACGCTGGTCTATAGAGGGAGAACACGGCGGATTTATTGCGTGAATCAGCCCCATAAATAATCAAGCTACTGCGCAAGCGTGTATAAAGCTCGCGAACAATCGATAAAAGTTGCTGCTCGGTAAATTCTCCAGGCAAAGAAACAGCCTCGTGTAGGATTTCTCCGTACGCAGACTGAGGTGGTTCGATGCGTGATGACAAATTTGAAAGCCGAAACCGGACGATTAAAAGTTTTATGCGAAATTCGCGTGCTTTAGTACACTGTACAGCCTAAATATTCAACTTTGAAATTTGATCGTTGACACTGAACCTTCTTATCTAATAACAGGCATCGATTCGCCAAACAGCCACAATACCCGCGTAAGCTGCGGGAAAACTTACAAGTCTCGTTTTAATCCAATATATAAAACGTTCGGTATAGCTGTATGCACACACGTTATCGATATTAAAAGCGTAATCGCGTTATGTGGCAACGACACCGTTACGGCACAGTTCCACTTCTGCGGTGCAGTAAAGTGCATCAGAGAGCGTTGAAAGTTTGATTTGTGGGCACATACGTACACGGGTGATTCACGTGTACGAGAACGATTAGACACTTGTTGGCTCTAGCATCAAGATAGCATCACCCCCGCGTATATAACATCCCCCTCTCGATCGTCGCCCATCCCCTCGATGTGCTCTATACTCGCGAATATAGATGTATGACCCTTATAGAGCTGCAGACGGCTCGTTCGCCCTCCCTATCTCTATATAAGCATTATACGCAGAGTCCGGCCCGCCCACTCTGCCTATATATATATATTTTTCTTGCGAACACAAGGTCGCCGTAATTTATGGACTCTTCGCGCGCGTAATTATTCATCGAGTGCGCGAGTCGAGACGGGGAAAAATTTGTTTGTGCAATCGCGTGGAAGTCGAGTTGCTTTTACGGGCGATATCATGCGCTCGCGCGGATGAGGAGAGCTTCGAGAGGGGTATGTCGAATCGATTTTTAATTTTTTATACGCGCGTCTCTTCGCGCTGTTTCTTTATTCGTGTGAATCGAAGGGTCTCCATGCGAAATTTCGTCGAGATAATTTATCGCGGCAGAAATAATGCAGCGGGACATAAATGCGTAATGCGAGAGCGTTTTATAAGCGCTCGTTAAATAAAGCGGATAAGTGATTGATGGGATCCATTTTCGCACTCGATCCTCGCTATGCGTGTATTATTATAACGGAGTATATTTACATTTTACACAATGCCGGCGCGCGCTCGATCTCTCAATTTCGTGATTTGCATTATGAATATCGAATCAATTCATCATTGCGGGCGAAGCAAAAAAAAAATCGCACATCGCACAACATACTGCTTTTTCCTCTCTGCTCTCTCTCTCTCTCTTCGCGAGACGATAAATCACTTACCTATACACTCGAGTATCTTAACGCAGTCGTGCATAACACTTAGCCTTATCTCTTCGTTAAATTCATCAAAAAAGGCTGTGCTTCGCACACGCGAAGCCTTTACGTATATATCTATACTTTGCAAGTACTCGCGCACCTAACAATACGCGCGACGACGGTCCCTTTTTCCTCAAGCTTCCTCAGTTCTACATCAAGCTCCTCGAAAAATAAATCCAGGAGTTAAAACCGGATCGGCGGCAGCATTCGTTCGCCATCCGCAAGCAAGAGAGATATCGGCAATCGCTCGCGTCCGTAACAGTTAGCCCACGTACCACATTCCCGGCTTGTCGATTCGTCGAGACGTGCCGTAGTCGCTTATAAATCACGTTCTCTCCGCGGATCATCGGAACAGCTGTGTGAGCCGCTGCAACGACGCCGAGATAATTCCTCCCCTGTTTTAACTCCGATTAGCCATTAAGGACCTTGTCGTCGTGAGTTGTTAGCCACGACGTACGCCGGCGGAGTGGAGTTGGCCAACTTCAAGGAGGCGTTATATTTGCAGCGAGAATTTCTCGGGGGACGATATAGGTGTACAAGTTTTGCACAAGTCTTCTCTCTCACTCTCGTTATTATGTTATGAATTGCCCTGCGGGAACTTTCAATTTGATTTGAAATCCATTCGAGGAGTACAAAGTTGCCGCCGCCGGTAACTGCGCTAATTTAATCATGCCTTAATGCAGCGTAAGAAGAAAGTAGAGGAGACTGTACTTATAAACTTGAAATCGCAAAAAGGTATAATTATCATCGCGAGTCAGAGTAAACAACGCGAAAGCCCAAGTTCAAGTCTCGGCGCGTCTCTGAAAAGCACAATCACGCGAGAGAGACTGACTGCCAATGAAAAGCGAGTCGACGGACTCTGTAATAAAGTCATTTGCAGCCTCTTCAATTCGGCCCTCGGCTCTCTCTCTCTCTCTCTCTCTCTCTCTCTCTGTCGAGCTCTCAAGTGCGACGAGAGACGAATCCGTCAAGAGAGTGCAGAGTTTCTAGCTGGCATTTCGAGTACGTCTCTTCTTCCGAGTATTTTTCCTAAACTAAAACGCTGAAGCTGAGCATAATAAATATTCAAAATTACGCAATTTATCGTATATACTCAAGATCAAAACCGCGAAAATTCTGTCGGTAGACCCCGAGACAGCCAGCGCACACAGCAGTAGATAGCAGCCGAGCTGCTAAAGTTTGCCGGGTGTAAAATTAGACTGGTGGATGCGGCGGCGCACGTGTGCGTGAACGACACGTACACTCCGCGGAGGTCCGTTGCACCGAGAAAATAAGAGACACACCGCGGGCTGTGTGCAGCAGCAGCAGTGCAGTAGCCGCGAGACTTTACTGTTCTTCTCCTGCGCGTATTTTTGAGATGCGTATGTGCTCTCTCGCGCGTGTGTGTGTGGATTCCGAAGAGTAATTACGACTCGGGGGAAAGCTTTAAGATCGTGCTGCTGCGCGAGAGAGAGGAATAAAGTTATGAGTTTGCGCGCGTAGCTTGGAATTTTCCTCGTTTTGAGCGATCGTATAGACTATTTTCGAGTCTCCGGGGAAATGTAGCGATGTTTTTTTGCGAAAAAAAAGAAGATAGATGTAGTCGTGGACTGTAATAAAATCGATATACAGCGGAGTAATCAGTTGGAGGTACGAACAAGTTCGCGTACACGGACTCGGCTGTTATTTTTCTTCGACTCTGTGTTACATAGTAAGATGATTAGTGCAGAGGCAGTTTCTCACACGGGTGAAAAAAGGCCGGTACACGCGCTCGAACTTGTTGCAGTATGCAAATATACCGGCGCGTAATAGAATAACTTCTCTCTCACGAAGAAGAATCGCTGAGAATATTTAGCGTCGAACTTTCGCAGCAGCGCGTATAGTGCACGTTCGGCATAAATTCATCTCGTGTATAAATCAGCTGATGGTGAAACTTCAAAGTATAACACATCGGATTGATTCGTTGTACGACAGTTTTCTTTTTCAGAGTACAAATACTCCGCACTGCTAAATTTATTTGAATCGCGCATCGAACGCCAGCCAGCTGCAAGTATAATACCGTTCAGTATGCGCACCGCGTAGCCGCTGCAAAAAAGGTTAGAATTAAAAGCTGCCGGTCATTGCGTAGCTTCTTCTTCATCATCATCATCAAGTTTGCATTCCGCATCGTGTATCCTGCATCGGGCTCACGTAGACGCCATAACTCCGTACTCATCCGCAACAACGCGATGTGGTCTTCATTTCCTCGTTGCGGCAGTGGCGGCGAATGAAAAATGAAATCTGCTTCCAATCCATTACGTCGAGTAATGATAAAAATCCAAGTCAAACAGGCTTAATACCCTGTGTACGTCAAGCGCATTATTGAGTCGGGATGTAAGTACATCCAGATAGAGAGAGAGAGAGAGAGAGAGAGAGAGAGAGAGAGAGAGAGAGAGAGAGAGAGTAGTCGGCTGTTATATACGCGTTAACGATTAATCCGATTACAGCAATGAACGTCTGATAGCCGTGCCGCTGTGTATATACTCTCTCGTCCTCTTTACGGGATTAGGGAAATGATTCGTCGTATATCTCTCTCCGTGCTCGTGCGGATTATCTTTTCTAATGCTGTTGTGATTAATTCGCTTTGTGCTCATTCATCTCTCTCTCTCTCTCTCTCTCTCTCTCTCTCTCTCTCTCTCTCTCTCTCTATGTATGAATATTTTCAAATCGTTCGCCATAAAACTATCACAAATTCAATCTCTGCAGAGCGCGATTCTCGATTTTACATACACCTCAGATTGCTTGTCAGATCCAGGCGCGTGTCGCTGACGACTATGCAGCAAGCCCGTGATTTTTCGAGTTTCTCGCACTTACGCTCCTCGAACATATTCAAATTCGAAATACACCTTTTACTCGTATACCCTGTGCACACGTTCTCACAATACTCACACAGAGAGACTTGGAGAGACGTGCGAAGCCGGGCGGACAGGTGGGCACGGCTGGAAAAAGGGGCACGTAGCTCTCGCGGAGTCCTCTCCCTCTATAGGGGGCTCCCCAGACGAGATCGATAATGCATCCCTCCTCCTGGCACAGCAGCGCCGGCGGCACAGCAGCAGCGGCAGCACAGCAGTCGTCGTTGACTCCTTTCATCATCGTCCTCCTGCTCTGCAGCCGTCGCTCTGTTCCGTGTCTCTCGTCTCTGGCCGCTGGCCAGTTAGTCCTAGTGACCCGTGCGCCCGCGAACCTACACCGAGAGCTGCACGTATACACGTAGATTATAGCGCATATAGGGGGCTGTCGAATGTGTCACACGATACTTGCGCGCGCGCACCCTTTGTACACGTATACAGAGTCCTGCCGGATGTCGGGATCAACGAACTGTGAAAATCGATAGGACACTCAACCCGCTCTACTCCCACTCTTCCCTTACTCCTAGGACGACCTAACAAGTGCTACTTTTCCTTTCGCGTGTGTGTGTGTGTGTGTGTGGTCGGTGAAAATTGCCAGCGAGGCCTGCCAAGAGCCGGCGAGTGAGATTGCTCCTCTTTCGCGAAATGTATACCGAGTTCTCTTTTTCATTGTCTCGGCTTAATCTTCGCGAGAGTCGATGATGCAATAGTTAGAGTATAAGCTTCTGAAAAGCCGAGGTGAGACGAGTTTTCGAACCTACGGCAGACAAAGAGGCGAACAGTAACGCGATGCTATTTTACACGACAGGATATTTCATAAATTTTCTCTCCTGTCGATCACTCTCTCATATAGCTCACATAAAAGACTATTTGAATTATACGTCGGCTAACAAAAAATTTGCATTTTCAGAACGCCATCAGAATGAACTGATCGTCGAGGCGGATAATGTAGCGGACAGCGAGGACAGCGAGGACGAGTGGAATTACTACCCGAAGAGACCGGAAGAGAACGCGCAGCAGAACAGCAACTCATTGGGTCAGAGCCAGAAGGACCCGGCCCTCGTGGAGAAGCCCGATCGATGCGACGAGGAGAAAGAGCCCTGCAGTCCCAAGCCCTGCGACGAGGACAGCGAGGACGAGAGTCAGTCTGCTGCTGAACTGCAGCCCAGTCACGATATCAACCAGCAGCAGCTGGAGGAGGTCGCCACCGCGACGACCGACGACGCCGACGCCGAGGACGTCATAACCGCCGAATTCGACGAGCTACACGAGCAGCAGATCGCGATAGCCAAGGATCAGCAGCAGCTCAAGGAACTAGATGTAAGCGACGCTTTTTCTTCTTTCTCTCTTATCATACAAACGTCTCATATCTATACCCGCAGTCATTTCATGGGTTATATTCATTTTCGAGCTTACGTAACGACCAGCTCGGTTGTAACTTTTTTCCGTAAGTCTTCTGCATATAATAGAGATCATACTTTGTCTTGGTATTAGGTTGATATACTTATACTATGTTACGAATTTCTTCAGATTTGTTTCACTTCTGAGTGTTCATTTGTTTTTTCATGCATGGTCAAAGTCTCGAGATCAACTGGATGTTCGTCACAATGTCACACATTCGTGTACAATGTCATAACTTAGAGAGCAACGGAACTTGCGTGAATATTCGTTTAGTTTACATTAAACTAATATTTCAGTAGTAATTTCACGCAAGTTCCTCGCTGTTTCACGTTCTCCTGTTACGTCTGCACAGAAATTTAGCTGATTTTACATAAAACGTCACATTTGCATTGATAGTTTTAGTGAAAGTGCGATATTCACACTTTAATGACAATCGATATTTTATGTCCATGTAAAACACACTGTTCATAGTTAGGAAACTTGGTTTCGGTATTTTTTAGCATATCGAATCCGAATCACAGTTCACAGGTGTTTTATTCTATAAGATTTCACTTTACCACATTACATTCTGCATTTGTTAACATGACAACTTTGACTTTTAGACTGAAGCTGAAGCAGCCACAATTCCTGAAGAAGATTTCCCCTACGACAAGGAGCCAGAACAACTGCAGTTCAACGATCAATTTGAACAACGGCCCGACGAGCAACAGTTCAAGGAAGAGTTCAAACAGCTCGAAGAGCCGCAGTTCAACGAACACTTCGAGCAGTCCGAAGAGCCACGGTTCAACGAACACTTCGAACAGCCCGAAGAGCCACGGTTCAACGAACACTTCGAACAGCCCGAAGAGCCCAAGTTCAACGAACACTTCGAACAGCCCGAAGAGCCCAAGTTCAACGAACACTTCGAACAGCCGGAAGAGCCCAAGTTCAACGAGCAATTTAAGGAGCACGAAGAGAAGCAGTTCAACGAGCATTTTGAGCCGCAACTGGAACAGGACCAGTCTAACGAACAATTCGAGCAGCAGCCTGAACAGCAGCAGTTCAACGAGCAGTTTGAGCAGCAGCCTGAACAGCAGCAGTTCAACGAGCAGTTTGAGCAGCAGCCTGAACAGCAGCAGTTCAACGAGCAGTTTGAGCAGCAGCCTGAACAGCAGCAGTTCAACGAGCAGTTTGAGCAGCAGCCTGAAAAGCAGCAGTTCAACGAGCAATTTGAAAAGCACGTCGAAGAGCCATCAAAAGAAGAGTCGCATCAACCGGAAGCGAAGCTGGAGCTGGAACTCGAAAACAAGATTGAACTCGAGAAGGAGGTCGACACTGAGGAGGAAAGCGACATGGAGTCTCACTTGAATCCGGACGCTGCCGAGTTCGTACCGACGAATACTTCACCGAATACGTCGCCGCTCATACCGCAGATCATTAATCAAATGAGCAGCGATCTCGTGGCAGGATCGCCTCTCAAGCAGTCTCAGCGCGCACTCAAGAACCGCAAGATTCCGAGCGAGCAGGAATTCCAAGAGGAGATCTGTCGGAGGCCCTCGGAAATCAACGACAGTGCCGTCAGCGACTACTCCAATGGCGACAGTCAGTCGCCCATCAAGGATACCGCCAGTGGCGATCTCCTCGGTGGCTTCGCTGATGAGAACCAGTGTACTGTGATTAATCCCTTGAACCTCGATGAGTCTGAAATTTCGTCCACACGAGCTGAATTCGGAGACGAGACTGCCAACTACAGCGTGGCCAGTGAGTTCTATAAGACTGGTTTGTCCACGATCGATTGCTCCTACACCGGTAGTGAACGCAGTGATTTTGACTTTTCTTCGAAAGATCCCATGGCTACTTCCATGACTCCAGGTGATTTCAAGACTGCGTTTGAACAAGAACCAGATCTCAACAAGGTGCACGATCTTAACGATGATGATCTGATAGGCGAAGTTCAAAACGGCACCATCGAAGAAACGTCCGAAAAGATTGTCGAAAATACGATGGATGATGATTTGGTTAAAGAAAAAATCGAACTTGATTTCGAGAATTTTGTACCTCAGCAAGAACATAACGCCGAAGTCTTCTCAGCAATAGTTGAGCAAAGAGAATCAGCAGACAACAATGATATGTTCATGAATCTGCGCAACAACGAGCATGGTTACGAATTCGAGCAGAACAAAGAGGAGCGCAATCTGATTGAGTCTACCGAACAACCGGAGGTTACTTCTACGGAAAATGAGAAAGTCGCTGAATTCGCTATGGACGATAGCCCCATCTATGCCAGTAACAATCCCTTCTCGGCTGATTACTTACCTGCCTCCGAACAGGCAAACAACGTTTCGAATCTAGTCGATGATATGCAGAAGGTCACTTTGGAGGAGCCCAAGCAGCAAAACTTTGAGGAGAACTCGGTCCTGACACCCGAGGAACCCGAGATGCAGAAGAGCGTGCACGACGAGGTCATGCATAATCCTCTGGAATTGAACTTTGCAGGAGCTTCTGTTGAGCAAAAGAATGACGAGCCGGTACTCGTTACGCCCGTTAAAGAGCCCCAGGTCATGTCTAGCAAGTTTGAGGAAGAAGACCTCATGTCTCGATCTGTGGAGGCTCTGCAGTTAGATCAAAATCAGAAACAAGAACAGGATGAATTCTTCATAAAGAACAATCAAGTGGAAGATTTGAGCCCTGCTTCTGCTGAACCGGAGGAGAATCTCGTAGAAGCACCGGTGAAGAGCGAGATTCATGAAACAGCTACCGAGAACTTAGACAGAAAGTCAATCAATCTTTCAGAGTCGTTGCAGGAGTTTACCGGACTCGAGGAGCAGCTTAGTCCAAAACACGAAGTTAAGGACAACATAGTAGAAACAGCTCAGGTCTTGAAAGAAAATCTCGTGGATGAACAAAAGGATGTTGAAGAAGCTAAGGCTCCATCCCCGGTTCCTGAACCTAAGCTCGAAGAAGCTCCACAGGTTACCAACGAACTTCCAGTATCGAACGAAACTGCAGAGAAGGCAGCCGCTCCAGTAGTCGCTGCTGCCGTGGCAGCAGCTGCGGTCACAACTGCAGTAGCTGCCGGCGCAGCCGCTGTAGCCGCAACAAAACCAACGAAATCTGCAACAGCAGTCTCGAAGGCTTCCAAACCAACCGCTACTTCCAAAATTGGCTCGAAATCAACTACTCCGACGTCTCCCACGAAAAGTGGCGTCGCCGCTAAAACCGGAACCACTACAGCTGCTAAAAAACCAGTCACGACCTCCACACCCCGTACGAAGACGGCCACTGGCGCTGCAACTAAGACCACAACAAGCACATTGAGCAAAACGACTGCCACATCCAAAACTGCAACCGCTCCGAAAACTGCTACAAGCGCTGCTGCTAAAACGACTACTCGCGCGGGAGCTACAACAGCAGCTGCTCCACGATCCAAGCCGCTGAGCTCAGTCACTTCTAAAATCGGCTCTACTTCAGCTACCGAGAAAAAGCCCACGGCTAACGGTGAAGTCAAGCCTCCGCCTATCGGCAGAAGCGCTCCTCCTCCGAAAGCAAAGCCGCCCACGACCGCCACCAGTACCGCGTCGAAGATGGGTCTAGTCAGCAAAACTTCCACAACTACTCGAATGAGCACTGGCTTAACAACATCGACTGCTCCTAAAGCACGTCCGGCTTCGGCCACTACTACGAAGACCACCACCTCAAGACTGAGCTCAGCTAACGTTACTAGCTCGACGAATAGTACTTCCGCCAGGCCAAAGACGGCACCCACTTCCACACTGAACGCTACTGCAAAATCGAAGATTTCAGCCACTGCTGGCGCCAAGTCTCCCATGATCGACAAGCAAATCAAGGAGACTGCCAACAAACAGATATCTTCGGCGCGCAGCTCTGCTACAGCTACTACTACCAAGTCGCGTATATCGTCCGTAACTTCTTCTAGCACAACCTCAACTACCAAGCGCATTTCTCTGGTGCAGAAACAATCGACAACAAATGTAACGACTTCACCTACGAAAAAGCCACCACCAATTACGAAACCTGGATCAAAGACTAGTACCGCCACGTCAAAAGTCAACTCAAAGGTGACTTCGACGACGAAGACTAGCTCTGTAGCCACGGCCATAGCAACGGCCACAGCCACGGTCGTACAGAATGGTGTTTGCGAGGCCGAAAAGAGCGTTGAAATCACTACAAATAATACGACGACGGCAGACACAACGAATATCGAGGAGGATATCCCCAAGAAGGACATATCGCCAGTCGAGCCCGTCACCGACAATCAGCTGATCACCGCAGAGTGAAGGGATTCACGAACGCGGCGACGGAGGCAGAAAGAGGACAATGTCCTGTTTCTACCTCTCTTAATTTAACGAAAAAAAAAATATATAAAAAAATCTTTTTCCTCTGTTGAGAGAATCAGCATAGCTTATATACTATTGAACGTTAAGACCAATAGTTCTACAACTTTTTTTGTATTAAGTTTCGAAGGACAGATACCCCGATGCGCATCCACAGTAGTAGTTAGGGAACGTTGAATTGGAAACTTTAATATACTCACATAATTAAAAAAATGCGTAATATATATGATTTTAAGAAACAAAAAAGACAAGATATATCAACCTATATTCAAAGGTCATTATTATCATATAGCTATTCACATTATTGCTTGACTGCTTCGGTGTGCTGTGAAACCTCCTATTGAAACTTAAAGAAAAACACGGCAGTGGATAAAAGGCTTGAACTTTTGTTGTGTAAATAATCGGACGCGTTCGAAGTTACGGTATTATTGTAATTGTATTTTATGCAAGCTCTGAGTATGCGTAATTATGTGGTGCTCGTCGAAGGCCTCCAAATAAGCGAAGAGACGTCGTTGAGGAATGATATATGATTGATATGATAAAAGAAACGATGATGAAGCTCGTAGTATGAATTTACTCGCACACAAATACACACACGACTTCCTTTATATACAATGAAGCGGAAAAACTAATTTGGAGTATATTGTTGGTAAACTCCCCGTGGCGGCGGTATTACTTTTCACATAACAAACGAAGCTGGACGTTTTTTTTATTTATATTTTTAATATGTTTTTGTATGTGCATTATAATTCATGTAACGATTAATCATATTTGATAATAAGAAACTATTTATTTTTGTTTGTTCCTACCTAAAGTTGAGTAATAAAAACCAACGAAATCGTCACCATTTTAATACGTACTACCATCTATGTACAGCACCTTTTGATTTAATGTGATACCTTACTATATTATATAAATTCAGCAGTATAAAGAACAAAGTTTATAAAAAATAAACCAATTTTTTCTAATATCGTTTTTTTGTAAATCGTGTGCTCGGTTTTAGAATAACTTTAAGAGAATATTTTCTTCATTTGTTATAGTTTTTATTTTAATCATTGACAGAAAACATTGTAATTGAATAAATCTTTAACTTTTATCACTACTCCAGTCTTTTTGTTTGCCTTCCTATACTTGCTTATTTTATTACCTGTACAAAGTTAGCGAGAAAATTTCCTCGCGATCTTTTAATTTTTCAATATTAAGGGGTAAAATCAAATAATAAACATTTTTGTAATAGTAATATAACAATTTTATTTTTCAAGTCTGTCATTCGGAACTCCTGATTCCAATAAGTGTTTGACAAAATATTTCATTTTATAATCTTCTTCACACAAACACACATTGGATATTAGTCATTTTTTACATCAGTTTAGTGCCACAGGTTTCAGAAGTCTAAGGCCAGTACGTTCGCTTCACGCACGCTTATTTAAATTATTCAATTGCACATAAAAAAGTATTATAGTTAACATAAAAAATATCACACAATAATCGTGCGTTTTATGAAATAAATAATAAATATCGATATAAAATTTATCGAGATAAATCAAGAAATTGAAATAATGTACTTTATAGTCAATCTAAACAGAACACTTTGTGTATAGTTAGTTTTGTGTACGCACTCTCATTTTAAGTACATAATATCTCCAACAAACACTTTCTTCTTGGCCTTTCTATAACTTACAAAGGCAAAATAACAGAGGAATAAAAGCTCCAATCGCAATGAATACAGGTAGCAATATAGATGAATTTTCTACCGCATAAGGATTTGGTGTACGAGGCCCGCTTGTATGCCTAGTACGAGTAATAGGCTCTTCTTCGTCGTCTTGGATTCCATGATACTCCTCGGGTTCTTGTGGAATAGGCCCTAATTGTGGAACATCTGGAATAAGAGTTGCCATGTTGAGTCATACCTGAAGTAATAATGTGATGACGCAAATACAGAATTGAAATAAATTTACCCTCGATATTTCCTTTGATCACAGCAATAGCATTAATTTTGGGGTTATCTCGATATCCCTGGAGCACGTACATTTTTATAATCAATGTAATGAATTCGGGCAATTACAAACTACTCTCTTAAATTTTAAAGCGACTCACCTTGATAAATTCAACTCTTATTTTACCACCAAGAATATCCGACTCTTCTTCATTGTATATCAACTTGCCCTTTTGCACTCTGAATGGGACGTACTCATCGTGCGCAATGCCTCTACCCACTCTCTCAAATATATCTAAGTCAGTCACAACAGTATGATCCCCATTGAGGACAACATCAAATACCTGCAAAGAAAGAAGCGTTTCCTCACGCTGCGCAATATATGCTGAGATGAGAATTTGAAGTTTCTTACCTTCATATTGGGTGAATTGAAATAAACTTCACAGAATTTAAGAACCATAACGTACTCCCCATCCTCGCTAATAGGTATATCATAGCCGAATGTACTGTGATGATAACGTTCAGTCTGATACAATATCTGGTCTATACTATTAACTCTGCCAATAATCAACTGTTTGCCATAGTCGGATGCCGTGCCAACTTTTCCCATGAGAGGATCCCTCATGTAACGAACTCCATAGCTGTCGGTGTGTGCCTCTCCGCCAGCATTGATGGCATATATAACTTGGAGCGAGTGAACAGTTGTTGGCACGTATGTAACAAGAACAGTCAACAGTGTTGTAAACAAACAATATACCGATTGTCCGCTGTACATCTTACGTCTCGATTATTATATCTTGAGTGAATCGAGGAGATAAAGCGATCAGCTCGTCCAGGAACACAGAGTGATTATCATAATAACTCGCGCGAGTGTCGAATGTTGTTTTGCTGCTGCGGTAGTAGGGGGATGAGGCCGGTTCTGAGAGGTTAGGAACGAGGCGCGGACCTGCGAATTCACCTGTTCATATTCCTCCGACGGCTGCAACTGCAAAGAAACAATACGCGCAGGTATATAAGTATAATGTAAATACACACAGAAGCAGAAGAGCACAGCGGGTGAAACGTCGGATAATTGCGCGCAGGTGTCGGGACTCACGCTTGATGTTTGAGGAGGTGGAGGCGAGGCTGATGTAGCGTCGACGACGACGATGCATTGACGTCAGCGGTCAAAAGACTGGCGTAGGAAGTGGATCGTAGCGGCCGCCGGCCGATGATCTGGCTGCTGCAGCGCGACGTGGAGCCCGCGCGAGCGAGAGTATAGCCGCCGCAACGGTACACATTCGATAACGCGCTAGCCACCACTCACGATCGACTAGTTCATATAAGTAATACTGAGTATAGTGGACACGTTTTCGATGCGATGTTAGAGGACAGTTAGGTAGCTGCGTCGCGGTCGTGGTGCACCCGCGCGCCGACTGGAAACTAACGCGGAAAATTTCGGGGAAGAGAACGACTCTGCCGACTGGGACGCTTTTATTGTTATATCTTGACAATGGGCATTTGTTTGGAATTTAAATGAATTTGAATGTATAGCGATTAAATTCGCGGTTTATTGCAGGGCAAGGCGATATGTAGGTGAAGAGTT
Source organism: Nasonia vitripennis (assembly GCF_009193385.2). NCBI lineage: Eukaryota > Metazoa > Arthropoda > Insecta > Hymenoptera > Pteromalidae > Nasonia > Nasonia vitripennis. Next base: position 6,365,009 of record NC_045758.1, on the reverse strand, counting down.
CAGCGCTTCGGTATATGTGCAGGTGGACGTCGCTTATCATACTCTATTTTTTTACTTCCGCTCAAATTAACCGTTACCGCACGGAATGCTCCATTTAGCAAACTTCTACTTATATAGAATGATGAAATTTTTAATGGCAAAAAAGTGAGATGTATAAAATATGAATCACGACACGGAAAGCATGCAAATATGACTTTATGTAACCGATGTGTGTATAAAAAAAACGCGTCTGCATATCATTATTTTATATAAGCCGTTTAATGAAAAAAAAAAAGAATATCTTTCACAAAGAGCCGACAATCCTATTACAGCTCTCTGGTATAGTGTAAGCATTTCATCGTAAGTTTCCAGCGGTGCCGACTGCGTCCGGTTTTCCCTCGCGCCTATTTTCCCCTCCGCGAGATGACGACATCGCAGCTTTTACATACGCCTCCGCAGATATACCTACTACTCCGATTTCGCACTGCAGGTGTGTGTGTGTGTGTGTTTTGGATACGTTGACTCTTCGCTGAGAGAGTTCCACGACACCTTCATCTCTCATCTCCTCGGCTTTTTCAGCTCATAGGCGATGAATCACGAGGCAATTTTGTAAACTCATAACACATCGCGTTCGTCGCGCGGCGGCGTAACCACGTTGCGTTTGATCGAGCAGTAGCGTCTACTACATAGAGCTATTGCGGTGTGGCGATTAACTTGAGCGATAATTTACATTCGCATGTCCGGCCATGTGGTCGTTATTTTGTATTTTATCGAGCTGAGCTAACCTTGCACCTCGCTGCGATGCCGATTATCGCTGTGAGTTCAGGGAAAAAATAATATCCGTGTGGCCCTACAGCCCGGAAATGCTCAAATCAAGGCTTAGTAAGTATTGAAATAAGAAATTCAGGCCTGCAGTGCAGCGAGAACCGAGAACGAGAATACACGCTTTTCAACGACGGCAAGGGGCCCCTATCCTTGCAGCTGTCGCTCACCGCAGCAAAAGGCGGAGAAGGAGAGAGACGGCTGTGCTGCGGCCTGCGATCGTTCGCAGACCTTTTATTCGTTGTCGTCAGCGCTGCGAAATCTTCCGCCAGGCTATACGGCCACTTATTGCCGAGTTGCGACAATGTATGACACGAGAGTATTCTCGCATTCGTGTGTGTGTGTGTGTGTGCAGCGCGCTAGACGAGCGTTATCGCTTATCGGATTATTTGACGCCGGCTAATCGAATTTTGAGCTCTGGATATAACGCACGAACTGTCAGTTCTCTCGTGTGTGTTATACTCTCCGGCGCTGTGGAAATCGATATAATTTTCAATTTCGCTAACTCATACACGATGATACATGCGTTTAGAGAATCTCTCTTATTCTGAGACTCATCTGTAGCAACAATTATGATATACTCGTTGTATTGTCAGCTGTATATTCCTTTTGAAAATTCGCTCCTCTGGAACGTTCAGGAAGACGAAAGCGCAGAGAAATTCGACATCGAAAAAAACGTGCTCGAGTCAGCATAGTATAGATAAGTTGGCGCACACCGGTGTAAGAGCCAATAACTTGATGTAATTCTAAACGATACAAGTAAAAGTGCGCAATTTCTTTCGAAGTCGAATGATATTTCTCTCTCTCTCTCTCTCTCTCTCTTGTATTATCTTTCGTAATTATATAATAATTTAAACTTGCAATATTTCCCTGTTCTTTTCCTCAAACGAACAATAACATAAAGTAACCGAAACAGCCTCTGTAAACCTTGACCACATGAGAAATGAGTGACGTTCTTGAAAACTCCGGCACTTGCCGTCGTTATTTACGCTTGTTATACTCCGCAAAGATTGTCGACTACACGGCTGATTCATTAAAAGTTTGACGTGCCCACACGTGTACTTATGCGTTCCCAATCGATTTTTACTCTGCGCATTTCGTGTTTTTTTCATTCTGTAGGGTCATTTATACCCCCCGCTATATCCGCAGCGTCGCTCGATAATCCGTCCATAATTAATTTCTAGGGTTATACCGGCCTTAGATGACTGACTGACACGCGAACGCGCCATAATTCTGCCGAATTTTTATTCCGTTCGCATAAGCGTAAAAATTTCGATATTGCAGGAAAAAGCCATTTGTTAAGCATAAACTGGAAAGATACACTGCCCGATGAAACAGCAATTGGCTAAATAATGCAACGAACAAAAGAAAAGAAAGAGTCGCATTGACGCATAACGTCCCTGGCAAAGGACATTCAATCCCAAAGACACAGAGTGTGTCTATACACAAGCGTTACACACACACACACACACAGTGCAAACCGCGAGCGAGTACTCGTATACTTACTGAGACTGCCCGTATCTCGCGAACGCTATATAGCGCAAGACAGACTCATCGTCGCGTCATTGGCTCGACTCTCTTGCGTCTCTGCCGACGACCGCCGCCGCCGCCGCCGCCGCATAGCACCGCGTGTGTTCCAGAAAGGAGCTGGATTTTTCTCCATCGTTCGTAGACCTCGTGTCCGCGCGCGCGCACGCTTCCCACTTCCGGCATCATGCGAGTGCGCGTCAACCTCAAAATTTTCCTCTTTTTCCCCTGTTTTCGATGAAAAATATCCCGTTGTTTACGAACGAGAGTAAACTAACGCGAAAATGACACGAGGGATGAAAATCTCGGCGTCGGCGGCTGCGATCAGTCGCGAGACTGACTCGCGCGGTTGGCCAATGGGAGACGAGAGTCGGGAGAATCGCGGCGCTGATTGGCCGAAGCGGCGGTTTGCGCGGTTGAGAAGCTTCCAGAAGCGTCGCGGTCTGCGCTATTATATAGGGACACGGGCCAGCCGCGCCTCACTCACGTTGCGACTCGTAAGCAGAGAACTTCTTCGTGTCTACTAGATACGACAACACTCCTCGCACACACGCGAATTATACACAGGTACGTGGAATTTCTTCGACGAATCGCCCTGAATTTACGCGGTGATTCGCAATTTTTATTGGTTTTTCGAGGATGACAGCGAAGGGGTTTGGGATCGTTCGGGGATTTTCGTCGCGAGAGTTTTTGTTAGTTCTTCTAGAGAGAAATCGCGGAAATCGAGGGAAGCGCGCGTGGGGCGGCGGACATCTTTACTTCCGTTTAGCTTCGCGGAATTTTTTTGGTTCATTCATCTATGAGTTTTTCTTATCTTTGGGATGATCGATTTCGAGTTGTTTCGCGAAATAGTTGAGAATCGTCGAGCGAAGTGGTTGTTTGTTTGTGACGCGGAAAAAAAAAAACAGTGAAAAATAGTCCGAGCACGAGGCGTCGGCCTCTATTCCAGGAAAAAAAATTTCGTCTTATCAAGGACCGATTGTCGAGAATTTTATTCGAATTGAAGCAGTAGTAACGTTATCTACGCGAGTTTTAATAGTAGGGTGAATATTAATCGAGAAGGCGTAAGCTAATTTCCGTTTCTCGACCTTTTCAGACTAAACGACAAAAATGGCCAAGGCACCCGCAGTCGGTATTGATCTGGGTACGACGTACTCCTGCGTCGGAGTCTTCCAGCATGGAAAGGTCGAAATCATCGCCAACGACCAGGGTAACCGCACCACCCCCAGTTACGTGGCCTTCACCGACACCGAGCGTCTCATCGGTGATGCCGCCAAGAACCAGGTTGCCATGAACCCCAACAACACCATCTTCGGTAATTATACTTATACAGAACTCAATTTTTTGTTCGGTTTTTTTTTATCGCCGTCAAGAGTAACGGTTTGAATTTCGCATTGTTGATCATAGTTGCACGAGTCGCGAACGATGACTCATCTCTTTTGCGCACGCGCGCGGAGCTTTCCATTTTTGATAGCTACGCGTGTCGCTCGCCGCGAGTCATGCGTGTCAGTGTCTAATTTGCCTATTCTCCTATTTTGCATTCTCGTTCAAGGATGAAGCGGCTCAAGTATTTGCAAGCGTGTTTAATCCGCGACCTAATTAGCGCGTTCTGGAGCTGAGTCGATATAGAAAGATGAGGTACGAGGTACTAATGACTGTATTTATTATTCAGATGCCAAACGCCTTATCGGTCGTCGTTTCGAGGATGCCACCGTCCAGGCTGACATGAAGCACTGGCCATTCAATGTCATCAGCGACGGCGGCAAGCCAAAGATCCAAGTTCAGTATAAAGGAGAAACGAAGACTTTCTTCCCCGAAGAAGTGAGTTCGATGGTCCTTGTCAAGATGAAGGAAACCGCTGAGGCTTACCTCGGTATGACCGTCACCAATGCCGTGATCACCGTGCCCGCTTACTTCAACGACTCGCAGCGTCAGGCAACCAAGGACGCCGGTACCATCTCGGGCCTGAACGTGCTGCGTATCATCAACGAGCCCACCGCCGCCGCTATCGCCTACGGTCTCGACAAGAAGGCCGTCGGTGAGCGTAACGTTCTCATCTTCGATCTTGGCGGCGGTACCTTCGACGTCTCCATCCTGACCATCGAGGATGGTATCTTCGAGGTCAAGTCAACGGCCGGTGACACTCACTTGGGAGGTGAGGACTTCGACAACCGTATGGTCAACCACTTCGTCCAGGAGTTCAAGCGCAAGTACAAGAAGGACCTTACCGCCAACAAGCGTGCCCTTCGTCGTCTGCGCACGAGCTGCGAGCGTGCGAAGCGTACTCTCTCCTCGTCGACCCAGGCCAGCATTGAAATCGACTCTCTCTACGAGGGTATCGACTTCTACACCTCCATCACCAGGGCTCGTTTCGAGGAGCTCTGCGCTGACCTCTTCAGAGGCACCCTCGAGCCCGTCGAGAAGTCCCTGCGTGACGCCAAGATGGACAAGGCCCAGATCCACGACATCGTCCTCGTCGGTGGATCCACCCGTATCCCCAAGATCCAGAAGCTCCTCCAAGACTTCTTCAACGGCAAGGAACTCAACAAGTCCATCAACCCTGATGAGGCTGTGGCTTACGGAGCTGCCGTTCAGGCCGCCATCTTGCACGGTGACAAGTCCGAGGAGGTCCAAGATCTCCTGCTTCTCGACGTCACTCCCCTGTCTCTTGGTATCGAGACTGCTGGAGGTGTTATGACCGCTCTCATCAAGAGAAACACCACCATCCCGACCAAGCAGACCCAGACCTTCACCACCTACGCCGACAACCAGCCTGGTGTACTCATTCAGGTGTGTATTTTACGATATGCTTTACGTTTTACTTTTATCATTCCTCGATAAAAATTACGAATAAAATCTAAATTTACGTTTGTTTATATTATTACAGGTCTACGAAGGTGAGCGTGCCATGACCAAGGACAACAACCTCCTTGGAAAGTTCGAGCTCAGTGGAATTCCCCCAGCGCCCCGTGGTGTTCCCCAGATCGAAGTTACCTTCGACATTGACGCCAACGGTATCTTGAACGTCTCTGCTGTCGACAAGTCGACTGGCAAGGAGAACAAGATCACCATCACCAACGACAAGGGACGTCTCAGCAAGGAAGACATTGAGCGTATGGTCAATGAGGCCGAGAAGTACAGGAGCGAAGACGAGAAGCAGAAGGAGACCATCTCTGCCAAGAACGGTCTGGAGTCTTACTGCTTCAACATGAAGAGCACCGTCGAAGACGAGAAAATCAAGGACAAGATTAGCTCTAGCGACAAGCAGGTCGTTCTCGACAAATGCAACGAGATCATCAAGTGGCTCGACGCCAACCAGCTGGCTGACAAGGAGGAATACGAACACAAGCAGAAGGAACTGGAGTCCATCTGCAACCCCATTGTCACAAATCTGTACCAGGGCGCCGGTGGCGGTATGCCCGGTGGAATGCCAGGTGGCTTCCCCGGTGCCGGTGGCGCTCCAGGAGCCGGTGGTGCCGCACCAGGTGGTGCTGGAGGAGCTGCTGGCCCCACCATCGAAGAGGTCGACTAAAAGCCGAGCGCTCTAATTTCAATATATGCAAAGGAGAGGGAACATACGTCGACGAACCACAACCGGAAATCGCCGACAAATAGCACTGAACTTCGTACTCTCGAGCAAAAAAGAGCCGGACAAAATAAAAATAAAAATCTAGAACCTTATTTGTATGAAGCATTTATTGTTTCTTATCCTACTAAGCGTTTATATATTAATCCTTTACATGCATCCAGTATTCCAGTGATAGCGCGTAAATAATGTTCTATATTTTTATTTTTGTTCATTCTTTTTTCTAGTGACACGTAAACATGTAATAGTACAAGTAACGTTTTAAGATTTGTCAAAGTTCAACTTTTTATTGCATTAAAAAAAAAAAAAATACACAACTCCGTTAAAACTTATACTTGTCTTTTTATTGTCTTGCCTTGCATAATTTAACATTTTAAAACTATCGAAATTTAAAATATGCAATTTCACTTACAATTTTTGTCTGAAATTTAATTAAAGTAGTTGAGAATTTTAAAAACTAGAAATATTTCGGTAAAATTAAATTAAAACGAAAATATTACCTTGCTCATTATCCATCTTTATTTGCCACTTAGCAACTAAAATTTAGTTAACAAAAATAATTTGAATAAATGTACATAAATAGTAGCCTATGAATATCAATCGCGTAACAATTATAATTCAACATAGTTGGCGTCCATTCAATATGTTTTATATTATTTTTAATAATATAGGTAGCGAAGATACCCTTTCTAATAAGTAAAAAGCAGAAACAGAATCAATAATTCAAACAATTTTTATACCGAAACTAAGACGCTCGAGCCATATTAGTTGCAAATAAAACAGTCGCTTTATTTTTTTTCTTCTTTTTCTTGCTACTAGTTGTTAAATTATCAGTCGACCTGCCTTCTTGATTCAGTAATTCCGTTTTCTCCAAAACTTGTGCTAAAGCATCCCCTAAACTTTGACTGTAAGAAGGTGCAAGGTACTCTTCCATTTCTGGATCAATATTCTCATGCTGTTGGATCCTTGCAGCAGGTGGATTATTAGGTTCCGCTCTTTTAGAGGTGCTCAATGATGGCCATGCAACAGTTCTTGATCCATTAGTTTGTAGCATTTGAGCAAAAGATGGACCATGATTAGCTGATGCTGCCCAATTATTGATGTCAGCTCCTGCTGCTGATAAAAAGTCGTCAAAGGAACTGGCTGTTGGGCTACTTGCCACACTTGAAGCGACAACGGACTCCGGAGGTGATGGTACATTAAATCTTAAAGTAATGTTAACGAATTAGAGAACAAATATTCAAGAGGAAATAAAATTTGCTTTTGCTTGAAACACTTACTCAGCAAATTCAGGTTGAAACTGGGGAAAATGTTTGCGCGATTCAATATGAACTTTTGGCGTTGGATATTTTCCCATGCGTTTATTCTCTTCTTCTGTTATTTTCTTTTCGCGTTTTCGTTCCTCTCTTTCACGACGATTTCTTTTTCTTTGACGGGAAGCGATTTGATCTGTCAAGAAAGGAGAAAATCGTGAAGTAAAATTGGAAAGTAAAACAATATTTATAATCACTGACTTGACGAACCTTCAAAAGATGACAAAACTTCTTTTGAGATAAGTGGTGGAAGAAGATCTATTTCTGCGATTTCGAATTGGCTAGTGACTGGTAAGTGACAGAGATATCTCATACGACGTCTTAAATCTTCAGTAAAGCTGCCGACTTCTTTCTCTATTAATTTACCAGAGATCACACGAGGACTCCTTTCTAAGCTGCCGTATTGCATCTCTAACATTTTTACGTTCATTGCATGAAGATAGACGTTTTGCCCTCCATCAGCTGTAAATAGATTGTAACATAAAAAAGATATAACAAATTTAATTCTTGATTTTTCGATAGATAGTAATGTTGTACCTTGATAATAATAATAAAATTTCTGTGAATTTGTTGAAATATCTGCGTCACTATTACTTAGATTTAAATCATTATACGACTGATCGTTTGTACTGCAAATATCGTTATCCAGTAATTGGAGACTTTCTTTGATTTTCGTGTTAACATTGTTATTTATAGATGAAACGTCTTCACGATTCTGTGATTCGATGTTTTCGTCATTTTGAGAAGTTTGTAGTTCTTCGGTTTCTATTGATGGAGTTCCCTTCAGATAAGTATTACGAAGATTATTTTTGTTATCTTTGAACAATTGTGTTAACAATAAAATTAATTTTACTTACATCTATTATAAGCTGTTCTCTAATCAATAATTCACTGAGAGCTTGTTCTATAAAACAATTTTCTGGTGAATGAGGATCTTCCAGTAATTCGAGTTTTAATTGAACCCGTTCAGATTCTATAATATCCATAATCTAGAAATAAATGTCATTTATTATTCTCACTCTGTTAGAGAGGAATAAATTATTTTTTCTGAAAATTAATCTGTCACTTACGTCGGCATTCTGAGCTAAAAGTAACTTTGAATATACTTGTTGGCAAGAATTTTCGGAAACAGATAAAAATGTTGATGGAGGGGCAGATTCAATATCATTAACTGGCACTGCAATTAATGTTCCTTTCTCTCGACGCATCAGCCGAAGAGAAATATTATCGCCAATATTTAAAGCATTTTCAGTAATTTCAACAACACTAAGGAAAAAAAATTATTATTATAATTTAAAAATGCATTTTGACTTTAATAAATTGTAGGCCTTGTATTTTACCTTTTTAAATCAGATTTATGTATAGATTCATAACAAATTGGACACTTGCGCCAGCTTTTATCACTGAGTGCTAAATAATGAAGAATACATGGCCAGCAATAAACATGACCACATCGTGTCATTTTTCCAGCAACAGGAGGGCACAAACAAATGGGACAAGATAGATTGTCGGAACTATGAACTCGCTAGAAAAATATATATCAATATATAACAGTTACAATTTAAGTAATTATTTGAGATTTGTAAAAATGTATTCAACAAGAAACCTACAATTTGCTGTATCAATTTCCAGTCAACCAAGATGTCAGGATCATTTAAATAAAGAGAATAATCTCCCTTGGCAGTAACAACAAATTGGCAGCTGGAAACAATAATAATTTTTTATTGATCGTTGAATTAAGACAGTTCATCAGCAATACTCAATAAGTACTCACTTTGCTTGTAAAAATTGTTCTTTATTATACTTGTGTCGCTGAACAGCTGGAAGCCAGCGATTGTAATGGTGACTATTGTAGCCACTTGCCCTTCCATGGCTCCATCCACCTTGTACATCACGCGGAGCGTAATGAAAATTTAGCAGATGATTCAAGTTCTGCTTTTTACTTCCTTGGACCATTACTGAGCCAAGCTCAGCTGATTCATCTTCCACTACCTAAAATGTTTTCAATTTTATATTAAAAATCAACTTATAGTTTTTAAGATTTCAATCAGAGAACATATTTTTTTTGTTTACCTTGGAATCCTCCTTTGAACCGCCATGATAATGTCCTTTAGGTTTTGGTCTCTTATCAAAGTTTTTAATTTTCTGTGCATTGGACTTTCTAGGCTGATCATTTTTGGGGAAACCATTTGCACCAGATGGTTCACGCCTTCGCGATGATTTTGGAAAGCTTTTAGAACTAGTGACATCTGTAACGCAAGATTAAAATCACTTCCATAACTATGGAGCTTCAACCCAGTGATGCAATATGATGTAAAATAGTGTATTTTTGAGATAGATTTGTAGTAAAAACAACAATGCTGTAGATTAGTTTAGCAATATAGCGATTGTTGATGGGTAAACATCAAGAAGTCTTAACAAATCTAAAGATAAAGATTGATCCACAAAAGTCATAAGGAAAAAATAGCAAGTACGTTCATCTCAAATGTGGACCGGCGCAAAGTAAACAGTCATATGATTTGAAAAGAGGACAAATGACAATAACAAAGAAAAGAGTGACATAGTAAAAATTAACCTCGGCCACAAGTGCTACTATAGGTACGGGCAAGCGTTAGTCGAAAGCTCACCTTGATTCTTCTTCGCATCAGTAGCAGAGCCCTTGGCTTGGTTGGGCTGCTGATACTTGGCTTTCTTTTCCATTATTAACACTAAAATATTCTTGTCTGATTCCTCGGCCGTTTTCACTGGCTAAAATATCAGCTGCAATGGAAGCAGCAACGAGGCGCGCGGTAACAGCGGCGGCGCCGGAGCAACCGCAGTAGTCAAAGTCGACGAGGTGGTCCCCTCCGTATGGAGAAACGTAAACTTGCTGCAGACCCTTCATCTTCTTCAATAAGCCATGTTCATCGACAGTGCCAAAAAGTTTCGAAGCAAAAGACCTTCGATTTGTCGGCTGCTCTGTGTATATCGCGGCCGCGCGACGAACACGAGGACAGAAGGAGCGCCGAGTTGGAGCTGCCTCTGCGTGGCTAAGTAGACACTCGCGAATATTCGCTGTTTGCAGGCTCTGATATCGAGTGCGAGCTAGTACAAGTAATAGGTATAGTAGAAATATGAGAGCTGTCTTACGCACACACGCAGACACAGGCAGGCGCGCAAGGTTGCGTCGAAGAACGTTGTCGAGAGCTGCGGTTGCACAGCTTTTCTTGTGGACTCAGCGACTCGCTGATATTATCACCTGGGGGAGGGTTCGGCAGGCTCTGTCCAAGAGAGAGCCTCCTCCGGTCGCCGAGGACTCGACGAAAGGATGAAATTAATGGAGCGCGCGGATGACCACCACGCAGGAGAAAATCGCGATCTCGTCGCTGTGATGGCGACGAAAATAATGATACGAACTCGCTGCTAGTTCCTCGACTGCTCGCGAGATGACCTTATCTTTGGAATTTGGATTAACCACGACTCGCGAGTTTTGCCGCGAGTGTGTTCGACTTGCGCGGCTCGTCAGAAGACGGTCATTTACCTAAGCGTTTGAAGCTAGTTGAAGCTATTTTAAATTTTTTGATAGGATCGGGAGCTTGATGTTTTTAAAGACTCATCTTACTATGTCTTTTGGTGGAGATTGTGTTCGAAACGTTGGTCGATGACTCTGACATTTATGCGAATCGCCTGGTTTGTTATGAGCACCTGATACCTGCGCCCATCAGTTACGGTTACGAACGAACAAAGAAAGTCAAGTTGAGGTTGGGTTGCGCAAAAATAAAGAGTGCGAATTTAATGCAGATAAAGCTGAGTGTCTGCCAATGCTTTTTACGCCTTTTCGAAAACTCCGATTCGGGGAAATCGATCGATGAATACAGCGAATGCGATGTGAGGATTAATCAAATGTCATAGTTGCGATGTCATACCTGCCATGTGTATCCGATTTTCTCATTGTTTTTAACAAGATAATATTCAGATGAGCTTGCAATCAGAATCTAGATCAGATGATTTAATCTCGGCCGACACTGCGAAAACTGTAAATACCAAGTATGTTGGATATGAGAGGAAAACAACAAAAGTAACATGTATTGAGAGTGTGATATTTAGTGTGAGGTATTTATGAATTTGTCAACAACTAGATAGATAACTACATCATACAGTTTTATAAATGATACAAATATATATACATCTATGTTTAGTATTATATTTCTCCAAGAAAATAGTTATAAGAATATACATAGCAGGAATATAAACGACAAATTTTAATTCAAAATTATTATTATTTGTCTCAGGTGCTTCCTAGGAGAACGATAAGATGATATGTATCAAGTTAGGGTGCTTGATTTTTTCTACATTGCTGTTATTTTGTTCTACTATTGCTCTAGGTAAACAAATGCATACAATATGAGATTTTTTGGATCCTAATAATTATTATTGATTCTTTCAGATCCTTCAGATATAGTATTAATAGTTCTAAGTCAAGAAGAAGGCTATAATGCTGCACAAGCAAAACTATTGGAATCAGAGGTTGTTAAACAAGCAAAGGAATTGGAAAAAGTAAGATACCTATTCCATTTTTACCTAAATTATATTGAGACAATATAAAAAAACACCAAATTTTATCAGGAGCCGCCTAAAATAATTTTAACACATACTTTGGATGTATATGGAGCATGGACAATTGTTCCGTTACTAGCTTATTTAAATGACCAAAAAGTTGAAGCACAATGGTATATGTTTTGTACTGAAACTACAGTTATCCGTTTAAGTAAAGTATTAAGCATTTTAGATAAGTATGATGTAGATATCTATAAAGTAAGTAATCACAATTATTTTCATACAAAATATGTATAAATACAAATGTAAATTAAAATCTTTTAATTTCCTTTAAAGAATTTATGGATTGGGCATGCTCTTTATGATAAGGAACCTACTATAATACACCACTATGCAGAGCATACAAAAAGATTTAAGTATCCTAATTTAGCATCTGGTTTTGTGATGTCTAAACATCTATTTCAAGGGTACTGCTCTATTTTATTTTATTTTAAAGCACTGAGTTTGATATTTAGATTTATACATATTCTTATGTTTCAGATTAGCTAATCAAGCAAACGAATTTATATCAAGCACTGTTGATTTTTCAATTGATGCATCGTACGAATTTGCCACATTTGTTTTGAATGAAGGTAAAGGTGCTAGATTGACCCATGTACCAGAATTTTGTGTAGTTTCTAATGACAACTGTGCTACATACCCAAAACCGTTTTATCCATGTGTAAGTTTCAGAAAAGTTATATGTGTAATCAAATTTGTGTCAACCAACATTTTTTTATATATATTTTAACTACATTTTAGTCTAAAGTACCAGCAAAGCAGAATGCATATGTTGCTGTTAAAACTTGTGCTAAATACCATGTAGAAAGACTTGCTGTTATTCGTAAAACGTGGACACAATATGCAGAAAATATAGGATATTTTACTGATACACTAGGTAATTTTCACTTTGAATTTTTATTTTGAATCTTTTGAATATTTCTAATAGCAATATGTAACCTTGCAGATGAAAACTTACCGGATGGCTATATTGTTCCAAGTACAGATCAAGGGCATTGTGCAAAAACTTATGCAATTTTGAAACATGTTGCACCTATACTTGAAGAAAAAAATTTAGCTTGGTTGATTATTACCGACGATGATACAATGTTAAGGTAGATTAATAATTTTTAATAGCTATAACCATTGCATTCTTTTTGTAAGAGAATTGTATTATAATTTTTTAGTTTGGCAAGATTATTCAAATTTCTAACATGCTACAATCCCGAAAACTCTTTGGCATTGGGGGAAAGGTATGGATATAGAACAACGAAAATTCATGGCTATGATTATTTGACTGGAGGATCCGGAGTGATACTATCCACTCCACTTGTACAACAGATCATTAGACCAGGAGTATGCAAATGCCCAAGTGCAACCACACCTGATGACATGTTTCTTTTTGGAGTTTGTTTAGCATATTTGGGAGTAAAACTTACTCATTCACCACTTTTACATCAGGTACTTGAACACTGATTAATTTTGTTCATTATGAAGTAACCAATACTGTATTTGATGTAGGCTAGGCCTATAGACTATTCAACAGCCTATCTCGCTTCTCAAGAGCCAATATCGTTCCACAAATTCTGGCTGATAGATCCAGAGCACATTTACAAAGAATGGTTTCAAGAAGCTGATCTAGAAACTTTTGCGCAAGAAAAATCAAACAGGCACACGGAATTATGAAATGACAAAGAATTGTGATACTTAGTAAACTTAAGGCAGAAGCATTGCATTTTTAAAAGTATTTTTTATTAAATGGAATTGAGATGGAGTGATGACAGTATTATATGACTTGAATTAGTCACCTCTCACACATATCAGAACTGTCAATAATGAAGAATATTGCATTTAATTTTTGAGTAATTTATAAATATTGCTTTATCTATGTATATAAAAATATTGCAGATAAAATGAAAACGTTAGCGTAAAAATTTTATATAAAATTTATAACAAAAATACTACAAAGTTATTTTTACAATTTCCCTATATAAGTACAATACATTTGTCACATTGATAATTTCGAAATCGTTAGCAGAATTTTTTTATTTTGATACATGCAAATCAATCTCAGAGTTCGCGGAGCTAAGATAACAATGTAACGAAAGAGTTTGTTTATATAAACATTGAAAGAGTGAATACTACGAATTAAACTAATGTTGGGGGACTCCCCGGGGTTATTCAGGGTTATCGTCTGAAGAATTCGCAAAGAAGTGGTATTTATTTCAAAGTCGGAGGATCAACTGGAATAGTAAAGTATTCAACAGTGTCGTTGCAGGAGTAGTAAGTAATTGAACGATGCAGGTCGAACCGCCTAAGGAACTGTTGAAGCCGCTGCAGCTGCCGCAGCAGAGACTACTGACAGGGCCCGGACCAAGCAATTGTTCTCAACGGGTTCTACGGTCACTCCAGAATCAGGTTTTAGGTCACGATCAGCCCGAAATTCTTCAGGTACTTATCTACATTTCTTAAAATTTTACACCAACAGGAAATCGTTATATGTATGGTATGACCATTTTTTTTAAATTTTAGTCGATGGACGAAATAAAAGCCGGCTTGCGCTACGCATTCCAAACCGATAATAAGCTTACGCTGGCGGTTAGCGCATCCGGTCACGGGGGTATGCAGGCCGCGATCTGCAACATACTCGAGCGCGGAGAGAATATTCTCATCGTCAAGGCCGGCATATGGGCTGAACGGGCTGCTGACATGGCTGAAAGGCTTGGTATCCACGTGGATTTCATGGAAACCGAGCTGGGTGTCGCCTTCGGCCTCCGGGAGTTCGAGGAAGCCGTTAACAAGTACTGTCCCAAGGCGGTCTTCGTCACGCATTCGGAGTCGTCGACCGGACTGAAGCAGCCGCTCGAGGGACTTGGTGACATCGTGCACAAGTATGGAGGCTTGCTGATAGTCGACACTGTCGCGTCTCTTGGAGCCGAGCCTTTCTTTGCCGATGCCTGGGGCATCGACGTGGTCTACACCGGGAGTCAGAAGGCACTCGGAGCTCCAGCCGGTATCACGCCCATCAGCTTCAGTCCCGCTGCCGAGTAAGTACCTTATTTCCAAAGAACGCTCGGTTTTAGGATAACATGATTGTGCGGATACAGAAAAAAGATTCTGACGCGCAAGAGCCCGGTGCCGATTTTCTACTTGGACATGATCTGGCTGGGTCGCTATTGGAACTGCTTCGAGACCGATGAGCCGGAGACACCGAGGCCTTATCACCACACGATAAGTGCTACACTGGTTTATGGTCTCCGAGAGGCGCTGGCCCAAATTGTGGAAGAGGGTCTTGCTGCGTCCTGGGCTAGACACGCCAACGTTACGCAAAAGTTTCACGAAGGCCTCACTGAAAGAGGATACGAGTTTTTCGTCAAGCAACCCGAACACAGACTAAAAACCGTCAGTGCTTTTATACTGCCCAGTGATGTTAAGGCTGAAACCGTCATTCGCTACGCTATGGATAAGTATGTAAAAAGCTTCGTATAATCCGATAGCAGTGATAAAAATACTCGTATATTCTTACAGGTATAATCTTGAGATCGTTGGAGGTATGGGTCCTACTGCCGGAAAAATTATACGCATCGGGCTGATGGGAGTGAACGCGACCTCCGAGACTGTCGACCTCGTCTTACGTGCACTGGATGATGCCGTCAAATATGCAAAATCTTCTCAACTCAAATCCAATATATTGATAGTTTAAAATCATCATGGCAAACTGTTTTTAAAAATTAATGTAAAATTCTCGCAACTTAAATGAGTATTCCGATATTGATTTAAAAACGAGCAAAAGGTTGCATCGCATTGCACTTTTGGTAAAAGTAAATTTTGAACAATTTATATAAATATTGTTTTATACGTACAATATAAAAGTTCAACAGATAAAATATAAACATTTCTGTAAAAATTTTGTATAAAATTGATCACAAATACCACAAAGTTTTATTTTTACAAAGTCCCTAGGCACCATTTATCACATTTTTGATTTCAAGATTTCACGCCACCATTCTGGCCGTTCAAAGCACTGTGGATCCCTGCGCAATGCTTCTTCTAAATGTTTATATACCTATAAAAAACAAAAGTAATGATTCTTTAGTCTCTAATACTTTAACTTAATTGTTAAAATTCTATGAAATCTTGTCTTACATTTCCGTCAGACATTCCCAAAGGTGAATTAAGAATATAATCAGGCGGCGCAAGTACGTCAACTAACGATACAGCTTCTCGTACCAGTTCCTTGCATAACTGGATAATACCCTCACGGATTAGAACGTCTAATTTACTATTAGGGGCTGCGAAACCACCTGCATAGAAATCGCCTAATCTTTTTTCAATATTCCATGCAGCATAGAGAGAACATAATTTGTTCAATACAGCTCTTTCATTGTCCGTATATTCTGGTTTATTATTATTCCTAATGAATCCTTGTACCAAGGCATGCTGTAATATAATGTACGATTGTTACTTTTGTCCTAATAATTGTAATATTTTTTGTAGTAATAGTAATACCTCTCCATAAACTAGCGTCAAAGTCCGAGCATTGAATAATTGTGAGTCATTTCTGGCAACAAAATCGCTCTTTCCATTTTGTTTCATTGACTGTACAAGTTGATATGTCTTTTTCATGTAATAACACGTAATCCATCTTAAACATACAAGCAGGTCTGAAAAAATGTATTATTCATAAGAGTGCTTTTCTAAATATTCTTCGCTACAATTTTCATTAGAAAAAAATTCTTACTTTCTGGCCTCAAAGTTTCATCAATACTATGATGGTTGAATTTCAAACCCAAGATATACTCAATATTTTCTAGGAACTTTGCTGTTTCCAAAGGCGACAAAATAGGTCTACCCTTTAAGAGACCAGCGTATTGGTTCAAAAGCCAGTTACTGCACTGCTGGATGAGAACGTTACTCTCTCCTTCATAGGTGCAGTTGGCATCGTGCTCTTGTCTTATAGTACCTAATCTAGACACTGAAACGAAAAAGTATTTTCACAGGGCACATGAAAAAAAGTTCAGCGAGTCACTAGACTCCCTCATATGTTGCAGGTAAAGCGATCGTTTGTTATATTAATTACCTTTTAAATATCCATGACCTCCACAAGATTCGCGACAATCTTGTATGGCATCACGACCTGCCCAAGCACACAAAGGTTTTGTCGCGGAAGACAGTGCATGTATTTCCATTCCCATTGCGGCGACTAAATCGCTGCTTTCTCCCGAAAACATTGTTTCTTGAAAATCCTTCATGGTTAGCAGGAAATTTGCAGAAAATATTTTCATCGCAAATACGGTTGCCAAATGGGGTAACAAGCGACCTTGCTAAAATTTATATTTAACTTAATTTTAAATAAAACTGATGGATTACAAGATTGCACACAAAAAATTTACCTGCACTTGATACTCTATAACGGACCATTCTTCATTAGGATTCGGACCAAATTGTTTTCTAGATGCACAGTATCTAATAGCTATCGTAGTAGCTAGTGACGAGTACATTGAACACATCGAAGTTATGGTAACTCGACCAGCCGACAGAGCACCCAAAGAGGCGCCTAAACCGAACATTTTTTGCGTAAATAAATCTAGTATCAAAGAGCGAGTGTGACTTTTTAAATGTTAACTTCTCTAACTCACCAAAACGTTTACTCTGATCCTTCACAGCCGCAACGTACTTTCCATCAGCTGTCACATCGGCTTGTTTATTCAACAAGGAATTCCGGGGAATGTAATAGTGATCGAACATCACAAAGCCGTTATCTACGCCGTTCAAAGCAATTTTTTCGCCTAAATCGCCAACCGTTACTCCTTTTGCAGGTAACATCGTTTCAGGTTCTCGAATCTTCACGACGAATGGATGAAGACCGTGATTGACATTGTCCGGTGTTATCAGCTGGGCATAGACTATCGCGTGCGTGGCGGTTTTTCCTACAAATGTTTGCTATTTTTATTGCTTATTTCTATGGTGGTTAAAGATGTTTGAAAATAACTTGCTTTATTCCTACCTAAACCACCGACCCAGCATTTGGCGGCTTCGAAATCGGGAGTGTGCAGGATGAAGCTCTGCGTTTTCGGGTCGTACCTGGCTTGCGTTCGCATACCCTTCACGTTCGTACCGTGTGATATTTCAGTCAAGGCGAAACATCCTGCAAACTATGAGAATCTCGTCAGCGAAATTCCCCTTACACAGTGATAGCCAAAGTACTAACCTTTCCTTGGGCCATTTGTTCCAAGTACTCGTGATGGTGTTCCGTGCCCAAAGATATCAGAACACTTGGTACCATTCCATACATCACTCCCATCTTGATAGGCGCCGAAGGATCGTACAAAAACATGTAGTTGAACCATCCCTGACTCTCGATCGGCTGCAAATAGTGATTATTTTATATTTCTATTCCGTTACTCAGTTTTCCAACTTGATAAGTCAGTTTATCCGTATTCTCACAAGAATGTCGTTTTCCACAATGGCATGAATTTGTTGTACGGTTCTTCTCCTGTTTTCATCCAAACTCAAATTTTTCACAGGATGCTTAAAAGCTGGATGAGTTTCGATGAAGGACCATAGCTTGTTCTGTAAAAATAAATGCAATTGCACTGTTATTCGGCTGGCTATATCAACAAATAGCCTCAGATAATGTCGAACGAATTCGACAATTAATCAAAACGAAGCGATAAAAACTGCGGTACGATAACAAGCAAACGAATAAATATTCGTATATTCTGACAATTTTTATAAAATTGATCGTTATATGGATAAAATTTAATTTAAAAAAATACACACATACTTTTTTTTCGTCAACTCTCTAATCGTAAAGAAGTATATTGCTACCGGTAAAAAACGTCCGTCGCGTTACTTCTTATCGTTGGATTTACAAAGTTGAATCTTATGAAAAAAACATACATACCTGAAACTTAACGCACTCCTCCCCCTCCAAATGAACCTTTAACGATTTCCAATCAAAACTCGCTTTTTTCCTGTAAGCATCCAGCGGCCCACGGACCGTGTCGCGCACCAAGTCCTTCATCATAGTAAGGCTTCTCGTTGAGAATCTGCAACATTCCATTAAGAAAAAGTCTTCAATCGAGGCTCAACAAAAAACTCAATGATTTATTGCGAAAATTAAATTAAAATGCAAAAGTTCTACCAATGACACACACACACACACACATACGCACTCAATCGGAAAATCAACAAAATTCACGCTCAAATTAGTATTACAGAGTTGTTTTCTTAATAGAAAAATATGCGTTATTGCAGCAAAGAGAATTTACTTCATACGTTTAAAGCGCGACACGTCAAACGGTAATGCGTCGAGCGGCTGTTTCGCGGACAGACTGAAAGCGAAACGAGTTTATCCGCGCGCGAGTGAGTAGCGATTGCTGCGTCATGGCTTTTTGCACTTGGCGATCCACAATCTTCCTTCTGGCTTATCGGCTCTTTTCTTCTCTGCCCCTTCTCCTGCCTGTCATCAGAGTCGCGTGTATTTACATAATTACGCGTTATTTTAGATTTTAGAGCGCAAATATTTGCCAAATATCAACTTCCTATACTCTTTGGGTGTAGCTGCAATACATTGCATTGCTATTTTATTTGTTGTATAACCTGGCAGTATTTGCATTTGGATTTAAATACAAATAACTGATTGTATTGTAGCTTTACAGGGGGGACACGCAATTTTAATTTTAAATATTCTCAATTAACATGAAGCTACGAGGAGTTTATTGCGCAGACGGTGTTTTAAAACTCTAGCAATAATAAACGAAAAAAAGTATCGAGTTGTATATTCTTTGATCATCTAAAATTTAAATCTGCAGTTGAGCATCGTGGCTCCTTGCGTAGATCTATTCTTGGATTCAGTTTAACGATTTATTCGTGCAGTTCAGTTGTATATACTGCAGTTAAGCAGTGCAACAAAATGAAACAATCTAAAAGAATTTCCATGCAAATGAGATCGTGAAAAATGCAGTGCAGGCTAAATAAAAAATCGATTGACCTGAAAACTCGAGCGAGCAGCTTCTAGTATATAAAGCTTAGGATTGTTGTTTAGCAAATGAGTGATATTAAAGCTTGTTAAACAAGAAAAAAGCCTTTAATTTCAGTGATAATGTATTTCCTTATCGTTTTAATAATATGTCTTGGCACTTCTCTGTCAGTGACGGATAACAGAAGGTTTGAATGCGATTATAAATCAAGGCATATATATTTAAAAAAAATATTACACTTTTTTTAAATCCTCAAAAAATCAGATTGATCTATCCCGCTTCGAACAAACAGTTACAAACGCTGGTTAAGCTATTAATAGAAGAAGTGGCAGAGAATAGTCGATGCATCGTGTCAATGGTAGATACGTACTATCGTCGTAAAGTTGATATAAGTCAAATAAAGGCCAATAAGTTTTTACCGACGTACAGGGTGAGCTCGAGATTTCCAACTATTAAATTTTCAAATGGCAGAAGATTTACGTTGTATGCAATTCCAGGTTTTAATTAGAGAAAACGAAGAATTTTCTCCTCCTCGAAGACGATTACTTCGAATTCTAAAAGAAAGCAAACATCTAGGCTGCGACGTTTATCTGATAATGATGGCAAACGGATTGCAAGTCGCGAGTTTACTTCGATATGCAGAGGAGTGAGTTTTTATTGTATTAATTTGATAGAAGACAACAAAAATTTGCTGTGTGTCGTTGAATTTGTTGAAATGAAACGAAAAGTTGTTATCATTGCTATGAGCATACCGTATCACAAAGCTGCATTGCTGTTGCGCTAATTAAGATTTATTTTCTGCATTCGCGATAAATCTTAACAAAAAATCTCGGTATTTGCAAGATGAGATACGCAACTTGACACATCAATTCAGGCATCCACTTTTATATAATGGCTCTTTTAATTGACAATGATCGATAGAAACAAAAAAAATAAAAGACCATAATTAACAAGTTAATTGCTGCGGAACATATGTTCAAATTGTAACTATGTAAGTAAAACACAAAACTATAAATTAATGACTATTTTTAGGGAACGACTCATGAATGTGCAAGGGAAATTCTTATTTGTTTATGATTTTCGGATCTTCCACGTTGAAATGCTTTATTTGTGGAACCGAATAATTAACGTAATCTTCATTCGACGCTACGTTGAATTTAAACGGCGATCCTCTAATAGACAATTGCAGAAGTACGAGTGGTACGATCTGAATACAATACCCTTTCCAGCGCGTAAAAAAGGGTTGATAGTCACCAGGTACATCGACACTTGGTATCAGAACAGATTCCGTTACGGTATCAACCACTTTACCGCTAAAACCGATGACCTCAGACGGCAAAAATTGCAGTTAGTACTATTGTGGCTGTAGAGGAGGTAGATTCGAACAATACTTGATAAAATTTTGCTATTCTTGAAGGGTGGCTGTGTTTGAACACGTGCCGGCGGTTACCGAAGACGCACAAGCTTACTACAAAAGCCAAAAGGACGTGGGCTCGAATTCAAAACCTCTAGGGATCGAATTTGAAGTGGGTATATAAATAAAATAAAATTAATCAGGAGTTTATTCGTTCGATGATTCGTTTGCAGATGATACTGATAATAGCAAACGCTTTGAACTTCAAACCGTATTTCTATCAGCCAGACAACATTCAAACTGAAAGATGGGGCGATTCGAAAAATGATACCTACACCGGTCTCTTCGGAGAAGCTAAAGAGGGAAAGGCGGTTTTTTATCTCGGAGATTTGCACTACACGAGTAGACACATACAGATTCTGGATCTATCCTGGCCTTACAACACGGAATGTCTGACGTTTCTGACACTCGAATCGTTAACTGAAAATTCGTGGAAACTACTTATACTGCCGTTCAGGTAAGCTCGAAAACGAGAGAAACAGAATCGTATCAGAGGTACAACAATTTAATCGTATTTTCAGATTGAATACCTGGTTAGCCGTTCTTTTTACTCTAGTTTTCGCTTGCGCCACATCATTCGTCTTTTCGCGATTCTACATGCGTCACGTAAATGTTGGTGAAAATAATGATTCAGACGCTAGGAAAGTTTTTTCCAAAAGTAAAACCATGAAGGTCCTTGAGAAACGCCCTGTTCAAGCCGAGGAGTGGAAGGGCCTCTACCTTTTCACAGACCCACAGAATAGTGTCTTGTACACGTACAGTATGCTACTTCAAGTTTCCTTGCCTTCTCTACCAAGAGCTTGGTCATTGCGCGTGTTCATAGGCTGGTGGTGGATTTTCAGTATCTTAATTGCTGTCACTTATCGAGCAAGTATGACAGCTACGCTGGCCAATGCTATCGACAGGTGAAAGGCTTCTCTTATGATATATGAAGGTCGTCAAAGCGGCGTAATTCATCTGTTAACTATTTCAGGGTTACTATAGACACTATTCCAGAGTTAGGAAAGAGTAATGTAGCAGTTGGTAGCTGGAATGATGAGACCAGAGAGTTTTTTATCAACTCTTCTGATCCGTACTTGCAAAAACTCAGTCGCAGATACGTCGTCACCAAAGATGAACAAAGTGCTTTGGCTGCTGTTGCTAATGGAACACTCTGCTACTATGAGAATGTTTATGTGTTACAGCGTGAAAGAGTCAAGAGACAAATTTTAGAAGATGAGTTGCAGAAGAATGGCTCCCAAGGCAAGCACAAATTTCAGGATCACAATTTGCATATTATGGAGGAATGCGTTGTGAACATGCCTATTTCCCTTGGAATGGACAAGCATTCCCCTTTGAAACACCACGTTGATAAACTGGTAATTATTCGACATTGAATTTAGTTGTCAAAAAGATCAAACGATTTTGTGCTTCAGGTAAAAAGAATCATAGAAGCTGGATTCGTGGAAAAGTGGCTAAGCGACATAACCCAGCAGTCAAAGATTTTGGAGCTGCGTGGAGAAGGAATAGCTGATAAAGCCCTGATAGATCTTGACAAACTCCAAGGTGCAGTGGTTGCTCTGGGTATCGGTTACTTATTCAGTCTTCTTGCTCTCGCAGCAGAGACTTGGCACTGGAGGTACATCGTCATGCGACATCCTAACTTCAACAAGTATCGCATGGATTTGTTTTATAAAAGAATGTAATTTCATGCATCGTACGACTCGGAAACATAATGCTTACCTCTTAGAGAGAGCTTGGAAATACATAATCAATCTACCGAAAAGGTATGCCTAAGTAGAGGAGTGTCTTTGACAAATAAAGAGCATAACTGAAAATATATTGAACGTTAGGTACGCGATAGTTTTCAAATAAATAATATCGTTGACCCACCTTTCACTATGTGCACACGCGAGTAAACACGAGCAATTTCCCCAGCTGATTAGATAAGTCCCATCACCAGACGAGTTTATTCAAGCTCGTTTGATCAGATAATCGCGAAAAAGGTGCGATTAATCACAGGCTTCATTTACGACCTAGTCCGTACAGTGCGAATGAGATGTATTATCAAGTACAAACAAAAATATAGACATGCGCATGTGTAAATAGGATGCGCAACAAGTTAGGAGTCGCGAGTAGATTAAATTTTGACAGCTGACTCTTCGTCGGTATATTTATAGAAGGCTCGCGCACTACCTTTTCCAATTCGCAAGGACCGAGTATCGCAATTCCAGCAGTCGAAAAACTCTCGGAAAAAGTTAAAAACAAAAAGAAACGATAAGTACGGTTCTCGCTCGTACCGACAGCGAGCTACCGCCGCGAGATGTCAGCATCGGGGCCGGTTCGGTTCGCGTTCGTTGAATTATCAGCAGTGTTCGGCGCATGCGCGAGAATTTCGCGGGCACATCTCTCCGTCTCCGTTCATCCTGTGTGTTGTCGGAGCTCGCGCTCTCGTGTGTGGGTAAAAGCGCAGCACGTAGGTGTGCATGGAAAGATGGCCGCCCGGAGCGTGATGCCGTTCGATGTGCGCGAAAAATAATATGGCATCCCGGTGTGCATCCCGCTCCTGACGCAGACGCTCGAGTCCCGAGTCCCGCGTAAGTGTGTAAGTGTTGTGCGTATGCGTGTCCCTTCGGGTAGATACGTCGCGATTAATCCGCGAGTGTTGTGTGCGCGAGGCGCGAGAGTCGTCGGGTCGCCGACCTTGCAGCAGTAGAGCCAGCAGCGATTCGTCAAGCCATCGACTCCGGGATCGTCCTCTCTCCCTGCACTCTGCACGACCTCCTCCTCGGCGATGGCTCTCGTCACGGTGCAGCGCTCGCCGAGTGTCTCCAGCTCGCCACAGAGCTCGGTGAGTCTGACTCTCCCGTTCGGCGAGATACCTATTACTTACTCTCTATATCGTAGCTCCGTCTCTCTCTCTCTCTCTCTCTCTCTCTCTCTCATCTGTCGCCGTCGCTGCTGATCTGACAGCGCCGATTATGTGTGCCTCGGCTTTGTTTATTTTGGGGCCTCGTCTCTTTTTTGCGAAATGTAGGATACAGCTGCGCTCGTCATCGCGTTGCAGTGTATAGAGCAACGTTTCTAGGGAGAGCGAGAGAGAGAGAGAGAGAGAGAGAGAGAGAGAGAGAGAGAGAGAGAGAAAGACTACTGCACGCGAGTTTCCTTATATGGTCGGGCGTACTTGACGTTTTTCCAGACTGCACAGCGCGAGAAAGGTAATATTCGCGCTAGGCTATACTGGCTCTACGCCGATGCATGTCTTTTTTCTTCTATACCCCCGAGCTGCTGCCCCGAAAACAAAGAGTACGGATGAGCGTGCGCGTTTATTATGTCGATCGTGAGTCAAGAGTCTCTCGGCTCTCCTGTCTTTGTCCCCGGATTTCTATTGTCGTGACAGCAGGCACTTGTTACCGTTTCCCGGAGAGATTATTGATACAGCGCCCGTACACACTTTTTCTCTTCTCGGCGTCGAGGTGAAGGTCATTGTTTGGAGGGGGTGGGGAGGCTGCGGGCTCTGGAAAAAATTCAGGGATGAATCCGATCGACCCGAGAGCGCTGACGGACGTTACTAATTATTTATCGCGTTCCGCTCTTTTCGCTCGGCACGCAGAGGATTGATGTGCGCGTAATAGGCTTCGCGGCGAATATGCAATAGAGCGCGACGGATGTGTTTTGAATCACGTGCATAATCGTTTGTGTTGTCGTCGCGGTTATCTTATCTTGACGTCACGCGTTCGGCAGACTCGTTTAGCACGCGGTAAGTAATAAAAAAGAATCTCTTCCCAACCGTACATCCCGTACATCATCGAATCACCCATCAAGCATCCCCTTGAGCTTTCCCTCGTATTCCCACGCGCGTTGATTGACCCAACCCCAAAAAATAAATTGGCGGGGCGCGTGGCATCGTCAATCCTGCGAGATTTTTTAGCGGGAAAATCGATCCCCGGCTCCTCCAGCACCAGCATACAGCGACACTGGCAACAGGCAAGGCCGCGCAGTAGCTTCTCCGGCGGGCTTGCGCAGCTTGAGCGAGCAGCTGACGCTTTTGTGTCGTGCGTCCCACCACCACCGCGGCCTGCGTGTGCAGTGCGTCGACGCGACCCTTTCGTTCTCTCTCTCTCTCTCTCTCGGATGCTGTGTGTGCTGCAGCGGAAAGCCGCGAGGAGCTTCAGTCGGCTCGTCGCGCCGGTCCGTATTCGAGCGCGTATCGCGTCTGACTGTTGATTCGGGGAACTGAGACTCTACTACTCTCCGATGAGAAATGTGCAGCCTTTTAAAGCTCGACGATTGAAAGCCGCGAGTGCGTTGTAAATCCAGTGCGTCGAGGATGATTCTGCTGAAGCAGAAGAGCATCGCTCTGCCTCTGGTTCTGCTGAACCAGGCGGTACCTCCGGAAGCTCCGCCGTCGCCCTGGTCGTGCATACTCTGGGCCGACGATCAGGCCTGTCGCCGAGGCGCCCGAGTCACGCAGTTGCGCAACCAAGTCTGCACCACCGCGAAAGTAAGGAAAATCTCTCTCCCCTCGACGACGACGCAACGGACTTGTATAATTACTCAATTATGTACGCGTAGCGAGCGAAAAAGCGAAACAATTGGAAAACGTCGCTTTCGACGACGCTGCGAAGTGTCGTTAAAAAGGAAACTACTCTAATTGCAATGTTGCCCTCTCACTAAAAGAGAGAGAGAGAGAGAGAGAGAGAGAGAGAGGGAGAGAGGATAATGGACGATAAAATTTCCATTTCGCGAGCGATTAATCAGCTTCCGTCGCGAAAAATGAAACGCTATAGCTACTTGTAGTAAAGAGCTCTCTGCGCGCAGGGTGTACGGTTCGGTTATTTAATTGCAGAAGTGGAGAGGGAGGAGCCTATCCGTCCGAGGATTCTCAGGCATGACCGTTACGCATTGTTCTGACGCCCGTGCGCTTCTCTCCTTTCTTTATTTGCGCTCAGGTGCTATACGCTCTCGCGCGTGTGTGTATAAAAAAGTCTCTCTCGGCTCAGTGACGTCGGCGATCGAAAAGGGCCGCGGTATGCGCTTCCTCGTGTATCCCGCACGCGTTGCGCAATACGTGCGTCGCAGGTCGGCGCGAAAAAAAGCCACACACCACAACTCTTCTGCTGCTGCGCTGCGATGCTATCTCGGCCCTGCTGCACACTCGCGCTTGCGTTATTACGCCGAGTGCTTTCTGCGTAGAGGCTCGACGTTACGTCGAAAGATATCGAGGCTCGCGCATGTATGCCGTAATCCGCAATCGGCGCAGCACACTACGCTGTAAATGGTAAACTCGCGCTGCTGCCGCTTCTTCTTCTTCGTCTTCTTAGCCGCTGTGCACAGAGAGAGAGAGAGAGAGAGAGAGAGAGAGAGAGAGAGAGAGAGAGAGAGAGAGAGAGAGAGAGAGAGAGAGTAGTCGCGCTGCCGGAAATAGTGCGCCGAGCTCTGAAGATATGCACGAGAGAGTGTAGTGCTGCTGCTGCAACGATGCTTTTATTGGGTTTAGTTATAGTTGATGCGCTACCGCAGCGGCGCGCGGATGTGCGCAATTGACCGAGGAGCTGACTCTCGATTCTTCTTCTTCTTTGTGTCAGAGCTTCTTCGATAACCGCGTGCGCTGATGATTAGCGCTGAATGAGAGCGGGTGTGTAAATTAAACGCGGGCATTTTCAAGAGAAGCTCGCTTTCCGCGAACTGCAAACCCTGCGCTCAATTGAGCCATCCGCGTGTAACGACTGTTTTTCCTCGCGCTTCTCTCTCCTGTTATTGCCTCACGAGGGTGTAAGAATCTGGATTTAAGCTTCTCTTATCGGCTCGATGTGATTCCCTCCTTTGCCACCACCTCGTCCTCTCGTGGCAATGATGGGATAATTCGATCGGCGCAATTCCAACCGAGGACGTGTTCGCTCAACACTATATACGCGCGGTGAAGATCATAAGGAGAGGAAAATACACGGGGAGACTGCGAATATAGCGCTAAGGAGTGGCACTGATAAAACTATGCCGTGTGTTTACGATTACGTTCTCGATTTTTCTTTTGCCGCGAAAACATTCGTTTATATTCGGTTTATGTAAAATATCGTTTTATATGAATATTTTCCGGCGAGTGTACACCAGCGCCGAGGAGAAAAATCTCTCCTTTCCGTCGAACTTCTATATGTACCGAAATTTATCGTCGCCAATAAAAAACAATACGAAGCGAGCCTATCGATACTTCATACTTCTAGAAAACACTCAATGAGATCCGTTTTCTGGCTTAGAAAGTTTTAAATACGGCAAATGAAGAGGAAAAAGCGCGCAGTATAATACCAACACACAAATTATCGATCTATTACTGCAGCGATTACCCTCCCTCTCTCAGCGGCGATTTTCTCTCTCAGTCTCCTCGGTTTTTCTTGCTCTTATTTCGGCGCCCGTAACCGGTCACGATCGGCCCCGCTCGATTTGCATATTACCACGGGAGAATACACACACACACACACAGAGCGATCGTAAAGATATTCTCGGTTTTATGAGCTCGCGCATCGTCGTCGTCGTCGCGCTTGATTCGATGTCGTCGTCCTTCTCCCTGGATCCTTTGGGATAACGAAGCCTCATCAAGCCTATATATCCCTTTGTTTCAAACCGAACGACGATTGCGTGCAGCGGCGCATCGGAAAGGAGGAGAGAGATCGTTCGATGCAATTTCGATAAAGTGCAGACCGATCTCGTCGCGCAGCGTTTATGGCCGCTTTATTGCCGCGTGCAGTACAGTCCATTTTTGGATACTGGCATTAAGCGCTGTAAAAAGAAGTCGGCGCTTTACGCGCGAGAAAATGATCCTTAATTGATGGCTATTGATTATATACATATACGCGAGCCCTGTGTATATACTTACGCGTCTTCCCTCCTCCTCCTCCTCCTCTTCTTTTGCAGACATATAACGCGGCCGCTGTAATAACCGGTGAAAAATTAAAAAAAAAATATATATATATACATCCATCGACACCTCAAGGGATAGACGTAACGACGATCGGCCTTATAAATCTCGGAGGTGGTGTATACAGCTCTCGCGCCATAAATTTGGCGCCGATCGCGTGTGCAGGAGCATCGAACGTACGGTGCACAAGTGCCACTCGAGAGAGAATAGAGTGTGCGCGCGCGGTGGCTATATGGAGCGGCCCAGTCACGCGATATTATACCGTCCTCGTGTAAGAGAGGGCATCTATGTATAAGCTCACTTTCTTTGGATTTCGTAATGGCTTTTTTCCAGATTTTTCGCGCAAAAGTGTAGTCTCTCGAACGCGCGCAGCGGGTATTGTGTATTACGCAAGGATCGTGTGTGGGAAATGCAGAAAGAATCTAGCCATTGTGCAGCGTCTGTTTTTATTTACATATACTATGTGTGTGTGTGTGCTCGAAGCTCGAAATCTTTCTCTTCGGATGGGTGTCGAGCGAGGAGTCGCTAAACGCTGTTTCTGCGCGAGATTAACATTTTATGAATTCGTTACAACGCTATATTATACTCGCTGCGACTGCTTCCAGGGAAACACGATATTGTCTCGTCTTGTCGTCGGTGACGCTGCGCATTTTCTCGCGCCGTGTAGCGGCGAACGTGTTGAAAAAAAAAAAAAAATTAACGCGCTGTTGAAACTCGAATGCGTGTAAAAATGTGCGGAGTAACGCCGCTGCGCGCTTTTTTCGTTGCTCAATCTCTCTCCGTCACCCAATTTACCTTCCACGGCTCGTATCAACATCCGAATATCTCGGCCAAATTGCTGCGGCAAAAACGGCGCATTGTTTCGCAGCTCGTGTACGCTAATGAGATAAGTGACAATCTCTCCTTTGCACACGAGCGTTTTTATGTATTCCCTTATCTCTCACCGCAGTGAATATACTCGCGGCAAAAGAGGAGAGAAAAGAAAAATTGGCATCAACGTTATTATGTAATAAGTATATACCGCGCTCGCAGCAGCCTCTTCTTCTGCTCCTTTCTAAGCTAACCTCTTGTGTGTTAAACAGAGTATGGGCTCGCTCGTGTGAGCAGCTCCTCTGTTTTATCGTGAGTAAAAGCTCGAGAGATAAGTGAGAATCGTCGCCGTCACCTGGATATGCAGCACCTTGTGACGCAATTCGCCTCTCTGCAGTGCACAGGTATATAGAGTCACGAAAGAGACTCTCGCTCGAGCGTTAATCCTGGCCCGGTGAGGAGACCCTGCACTTTGTATTGTGTCAGGAGAGAGAATGGTAAATATTTGCACTGGAGTTTTCCGCGTTACGTGTATTTTGGCAGGACCGTGCGCTGCGAGGAAAATATGTGGGAGCCGCTGGTATTTTTTTCTGAAAAAAGGAGCGGCGAGTAGATTCGTGTTTCTATACATGCGCGTCGACGAAGAAGAAATTCAATCAATGCCACTGTAGCAGTAGACTTAATTTTTCCTCGATTTCTCGGCAAAGCCTCCTCTCTTTCTCTCTAGCGCGTTTAAAGCTTGCAAGACGATCCTCTTTTCCGTCGTTGGGAGGAGAAAAAAGTAAAAGTTGTTTACACGCGCTGTAGAAGCTGGTGTACAGCTCGGAAAAAGTGGTTCACCATTTTTCCTGGCTCGTCTCCACCTCTCTCTCTCTCTCTCTCTCTCTCTCTCTCTCTCTCTCTCTCTCTCTCTCTCTCTCTCTCTCTCTACAGAGGGGTGTAGCTGCTTCTCGTCGGGCAACCTTGTATGCCTGGCTGTTTTAGCTGCCTTCGACGAGATACTTACACGTGATTCTTGTACACGTTTGTCGTCGATGTCGCGTGTTTGAGACCAACTTGGAAAATCGTTAAATTTCATGGCGCTAAAGGTGTGGCGAAGAAGAGCAAACCTTCGTCGGAATTCACGAAGCGTTAACTGCAGATTTTATCGATCAGAAACACCAGGAAATAAACTCGTCCAACTCGACCTTCAAGCCTCTTCAAACTAAAAAAAATCAGTATCTATAACACTCGCTTCGGTCCCACGCCTTACACTCGCTACTACCGTGTGCGAAGAAATGCGCAGCGGCGCTCTCACACGCAGCAGTCCTTTTCTTCTTCTTCTTCTCCTCTCGATCTTCTACTTCTTCTTCTTCTTCTTTCGTACGCGTGAAAGGTTCTATTTCGAGATCGGCTCTCTCTCTCTCGGTATACCTACCTCTTTGGCTCAGCAGCAGCAGCGCCAAGACTGGAAAATTGCAGCGGCGCGCGCGCGCGACGCTAATAGCCCTTAGCTATTTTATGCGCGCCCGTGAGAGGGTATATGCGCAAGCGAGCAATACGTTTTCGCCGGGGGCTCAATAAACCGCCCGCCGCCGACGGCAAATAACCCCTGCGCCGCCGCCACCGCCGATTAACTGCTGTGTGCTTCGAAAAACAGATTCTCAGATTCTGCACTGCTGTGTTTTTCCCTTCGAGCTGAGAAGTCGAGAGAAAAAGAAGAAAAAATGGATGAAAGTGGCGCGTTGCACGCGTAGAGATAGCTGTCGAGCTAGTTTTGTTTTTTCCGAACGATCGACGTCGTAATTTTTCGACAGACTTGTATACTGATGGAAAACATCGTGGAATCGCGAGTGAATTTGACGCGAATATTATACGCTTGCGGAATACATTCTATCTATATATACACGTCTTGCGTCACGGTTTGATGAAAAAAAGGAGCATCGACGTTTCCACACCTGTGTATGTGCGTTACAGAAATATCCTTCATACGAGTTTCACTGTGCGTTGCATTATTTAATTTCCGCGTACGGGAGAAAGTTAACTTTTCTATATCAAGGCTATTTGTTTTCAATTAAACATACGGGTCGTTCTCGGCGTTCTTAATAACTTCCCAAATTGGAGCGGCTTTTCACTCGCGCACACGTGGGCGCAGAACGTTTATGCGTTGTCATATTTATTCCAGAGCGTATATAATACGATGGAGTATACGCGCGCGTATAACAGCTGCTCAAATTGAATCATTCGCCAGCACAAGCTTTGCGCGCGGGACAAAAAGCTAATTGTTGCACACCATGGCGATTCAATTTATTTTAATTGAAAGCACTCCATCAGCAACATTAAAGGCTTCCTGCGAAGGAGTATATTTCTCTCTTACTCTCCTGCGAACTGCTTAATGGTGAAGATGAAACCAGTAGGAGTATAAGGAGAAAAAAGAACAGACGCAGCTTTGCAAGCTGTACAGCTTTTTCCTTGTGCTACATACTCCCTCTATATGCCTTGACTAATTGTGTTATCGTCTTCGTTCGTTTAACGACAGCAGGCTTGGCAATTAGGTATTCCTGGCATGGTAATCCTTCTCGCGTATGTGTATACCGGCTCTCTTGTTTCTCGTCTCTCTCCCGCACAATAGAGAAAGGGCTGTGTAACGAGTGTACGCGATTTTCCCTTTCGCTCGTGTGTCGAGACCCTCGGGTACACGGACCTTTGTCAATGTTCTGATTGGACGACGCTCGTCTTTTGTCTAGTTTAAATTATCTGTTGTTAAACTCGCTGGACTCGGGCCCTCGTTTTCCCCTCGAATTAAAAGTGTATACAGCTTCTATTTTTCAGCGAGAAAATTGCCCTTCGATTCAATCAGAGCTGCGCCTCTCTCTCTCTCTCTCTCTCTCTCTCTCTCTCTCTCTCTCTCTCTCTCTCTCTGTACAATCAACTCAATGCTTATTGTCTTCTGAATGTAATCTACTTTTTGCGTCTTCGTATGCTTGATCTGCTCCTTTGTTTATAGCTTTCATTACTCCGGTATTCCTTTTATCTCTCTTTCTCTCTTTCGTTTTAAGCATCGATCGGTCTTCCAAGCGTAGGTGCGCTCTCTCCGGTTATTAGGGGATAAAAAGAGCCTCCGGTATCGACGAAGGGGTTTTCGGCCCGCCTAGATAAAGCTCGATTGAAGGTGGGGTAATGAAGAGAAATGCTTTCTAGCCTAGGATTAATCGTGATGAATTGCGCGTAAGCAAGTGGACGTGCTTCAATTGAATGTCCTTTTTTCTCTACTTCGGTTTACTGGTTGTTGTAACGCGATACTCTATTTTGAAAGCGGTACTCTATTTTCCAGCTAATAGTCTCGAAAAGTTAAGCCAACGATTTTTGAACCCCTGCATGCGCATTGTGTGAAGCTCGCCACACGACACTAGCCAGTGATCACAGGATCATATACCGGCCTATTCCTTTCATTTCATAATGTTCGACTCTAATCCCCTTTGACTGCGTCTCTGGTGACTCACGCGTGCACATCGGAATACGAAATCCTTATCTGCAGCTCTAGTTCTATTCTTATACGTATATTTTTATCATACATGTATAGTAGGGGGGGAATATAGACAACCGCTCTCTCGCTGCACAAAAGAGGGATGACTAACGGCGCCCCCCTCGCTCACGCGCGTGAGATGAGCAAAGCGGGGAGGGTGAAATCCGGAGGGTTTGAATCGTCGCACCCCAGCCAGCGCTAAATGTTTCGCGTATTACCCGAGTGCACTTAGACAGACACACACACACACACACACACATACGGAGTCGCTGGGTTAAGTGCAGCGGCGTTTTTTTCACTAGCGCCAGGGGTGGGAACGGATAGAGGGAGGAGTGCGATGCTGGGTTATTGATTTTGAAGTTCGTCTTTCTATGCGGCTCGTATAGCTGACTGTCGAACGACGTGACTATGCGAATCTCGCGGTTTGGACCCTCTGATGAGTATGCGGGTTGTGGGAGAGACGGCGGAAAATTTATAGTGGCTTCTTTGTGTACGAGAGGTGTTTTTAGGGATGATTTTATTGTTTGAGTAATGATTGATGTAGTATTCATTTCAAAACCTTTTTTCTGTTACAGGATTCCGGTGCAGGTGGACCAACAGACGACGACGAAGCGTCCAGATCCTGTGTCAAAAGGTCAGTGCCTACAAAACAAGCGTATCCATGTACTTTGCAACGCTTCGTTTATCATCGCGTCGATAAATATTCTGCGTGGTGTCGTTTTTTCCAAAAATTACGCAAATCTTAAACTGCATTACATATTAACTTTAATGGAGGCAGTTGTCGCTCGTAAAACTTCGGCGTCGCAGTACAGCGTGTCGTGAAAATTTCGAAACGCTCGCAATATTTCCTAGATCGGTTTTGCTCGTAACAAATTTATTAAACATTTCGCCCGCCGATGTATATAAGGAAATTGCAAAATCGAATAACTCATTAGCAATAAAACGGTCGGAATCGTAAGAATTCCGTAAGAGACGGCGGGTAGAAAAACGGAGTCGGTCAGTAAGTTAGGATAAGCGATTGACAGGCGACATTATTATGCCATTAGCGAGAGGAGCCAGAAGTAAGTAGTCGTATAGCGCTGAAAAATAAATATTCCTGCTGGCTTTGCTCGCATTATCCGCGAGCCTCGTTATCGTTACGAACTGTGTCTAAAGATCCCGAGGATGGGATAATTTACGTCCTCGTCCCGCACTGATTATATTCTGACTGTTTTCACTCGTGAATCAGCTTCGCCGATTTTCACCTGTAACTAATATATCCCTGGTATATCAATAAACGCGAGAGTAATCTTTCCGAGAACATAGAAGCATCTCTTCCTCCTGTGTTCGAATCTAGAAAGTTTTCAGCAGAAGACCGCCGCTGCTTCCGCAATGACACGAAGCTTTTCAGCGACGATGATTTTTATCGTTGATAAGGAATCTCTTCGGCGTTCTTTTTTCTCTCCGTATATATAATTAGCCGCAACAATCACGCGCCGCCGAGCAATAGAGCATTGACGCTACAAGACAATCGACTTCCTCGTTCGCGTTTGATTTAGCCCTGCCATGTAATAATAGAATTACAGCAACGCCCCGTCATTGTCAGGAAAGTTAATCTTCCGACGCATTTCCGTGAGAGAGACAGAGAGAGCCTCTGCCGTCTTTGTCTAAATCAGACCGTATCATCTTCGGAGAAAAAAAGAAAGAATCTCGAAATGATCAATTTTACATAACCACCCCAACAGCTGTAGAGTTGCTCGCAGGTGTGAAAGTGTATCCTTCCAATGCAAGTTTCGCTGTGAAATCCTCGTGTCACACCACCGCGGGGGAGTTGCAAGCGCAAACTTTCTACGCGGGATTTAGCAACGCGTCACGATAGACCGATTACAGTACACCAGAGAGGGACGCGTCTGCAGAGTAGGGATAAGGATTCGGTGCGCGGATTTGACGGAAGTATCGGAAACGGGATCGCAATTTCGGAGAGACATTCCCCCTCCCAACTTTCGCGCTAATGGCCAGCTGAGCGCAAAAAGCATCCGCGAGTAGCCGATTGTTTCTCGGAATCGGCCCCGGCCAGTGAAATCTCTCTCTCGCGCGCCAAGCGGGGTGGTGTAAGAAAATTCGTTACGGCCGCGCGTTTGTTTATGACTGATGGAGTTTTGCCGGATGAGAGAGAGAGAGAGAGAGAGAGAGAGAGAGAGAGAGAGAGAGAGAGAGAGAGAGAGAGAGAGAGAGATGAGAGGAAAAAATTTATTGCCCGAAGAGAGGCGACAAGTTTACGGCCTGTGCGCAGAATGGCAACGCAACGTGTTGTTGACCCGCCGAGTCGTCGAGGGAAAAAGTCCAGTTGCGCCGAGTATCTGGAAAGATCTTTAAAGTTATAGCGTCGTGCGACTGGGAATTTCGCGAATCGGTCAGTGCAGTTGAGTAACTTATAACCGGAACACGGACAGTCGAATGATACCACTTCGATCACACGAAGGTGGGTAAAATACGCATGTGTGTGCGCAGAAAAGCAACTTCCGTATCAGCAGGATGAGGATTGGTGCGAAAACGCGCGTATGCACTTATACGCACTCACGAGGCTCAAGATGCGTAACGACTTCCTCATAACACTTTCACACACTTGCGGACGCCAAAGAGCAGTCTCTCTCTCTCTCTTTCTCTCTCCACTGCTCAATTATACAATTTGTTCTAAAAAGCATCAGCGCGGCGATTACGCAACAATAACTTACGCCGCTAGGATTATGCTCAGACCCGATTACCTTAACGAGTCATCGCACGGCGAATAAGAGGAGAAAGCGAGAGGGAAAAAGATTCATCAAAGGAGATCGCTTCCTCAAAGAGGAATTCGTCGGTATTCGCTCCAGAATTCCATCTCTTTAGGAGCTCAGCGAAAGCATTAGGAGGTGTATACCTGCGTAAGGAGCTTTTCGCGGAAATCCACCGCGTGTATATAAGCGAGTGGGGCAATTAAAGGCGGATAACCGCGAGAGAGGAGGAGCCGCTGCGATAGAGCAATTATCGTTAATTGCGATCTCCAATCAAGGCTTGGGAATTGTCCGGTGCGGTGTCGCACCGATTAACGTCCTACTGGCAATTGATTTCCCCTTTGACTGTGCGCTGTTTTAGCGTCGGTAACGAAAGCAAAGAATTTACGCGGTTTTCAGGGAAATCTAGCGAGCCGTTTTCCTCTAATTGAATCTCGGCTTTTTAGAGACGCTGAGGTACATAATCGACATGATAAAATTGAACTTTTACTCTCTCTCTCCCGAGATAGCGCGCTTTTTTGCCTCAGTCTCCCCGCGCGCACGGCAATCAATCAATTAATTTTAACTGCGCCGGTCTTTCTTTCCGTAATTCCACTCGGCGCTATTGCATCGTTTATTAAACTTTCATTTGTTTTACCGAGAGCCGCGCCTTCGGGCAATTAAATTTGCTTCAATTTCCAAAAGAATATCGAGAGAGAGAGAGAGAGAGAGAGAGAGAGAGAGAGAGAGAGAGAGTGAGAAGTAACCGCTCGTCGTAAAATAAAAGAAAAAAAAAATACGCGCTAGCAGCGAGAAGGCAAATGAGTTTGCGGTAGACGAGAAAGTACAGGCTCTTCTGCAACGGAGTCGACGACGTCACACTATCTCGTGGAATCGCAGCTGCGGTGAAAATTACCTGCCCCTGTCGCGCGCGAGAGTTAGAGAGAGACTTAGGGACAAAGGAACGCGTCGCAGGCTTCGATGGGCAATTGGGTGTGTTAAATAGACTCGAACTAACATCGGATATCTGCTTTTTGAGTCTTTTTCGAGGCGCTCTAAGAGGCTTAGATACAGGGCCGAGAGCTGTGCCTACGCTGCAAAAACGAGAGAGACTTTCTTTCTCGATCGAGGAGAAAAACAGACTTTTTTTAAAGCTGACGCTGTGTGTTTTCTCTAATACATACCTTTTGTCTAGCACGATATCATCAAGACCGCTATTTCCATTTGCACTAAATTTTCTATTTCAGTTTGTTCATTTCGCGAGCAAACAACTGCTGCTACGAGGAGTAATTTAGAATCTCTGACAAGCTTGGAAGCAAATATTTGCGTATGATTCAAGAAGATGGATGCTCCCAGCTAACTGTTCGCAGCTAACGCTGCTAACGCATCTATACTCGTTACCTGCAACACGATGTAATATACAGCAACCGTAAAACAGCGTATTTACGCTCGCGATTTACCAGCACCTGCAGCCCGATCAATATTGAATTTACGTTCGAACCTCGAGCCGAGTGTGTGTCGCGTAAAGTTCCTGGCTCGAAATGCAGACCCGAAGCGAACGATGTGTGCCGATAGAGAAAGGGGCTATTTTGCATCTAGAGAAATAACGCCATATCTATGTGAATGCAATATTTATCAGGATAATTGTATCCGTTAGTTTTCTTACTCACAGAAACCATCGTCCGGCTTGATTTCACTCAAATTACGAATGTTTCTCTCTCGAAAAAAAATCATCCGCGGAAATTACACGTGCTTACGTAAAAAGCGCAAGGTTCGGAACATCAGCTGACCGGCTTTTACTTCTTTTCCAAAGCCTGCGCGCGCTGCAGCTCATAAAGACACATCGCACGCGAGCGCGATAAATCAGCGTCTATCGCTTCTCGGAAAGCATCGAGAGGAGAGCTAGAGACACTTTCCTCGCCTTCAGTCGCTGGAGAGCGTGAATTGCCTTCTATCCTATCCCCCCTCTGTACAGAGCTCACAATTACAGGTGCAGTCGCGGCGAATTTTGATTGTCTCATGCAGCGACCGAGAACTAGTAAAAGTGTCTCTTTTTGCTCCGGTGAGTGGCCTTTTCCCTCTCCCTCGGGATAGCTCTCGGCCCGTATTAATCGGCTCTCCCCCGCGATTCGTCTCGATATTAACGTTCGACTCGCGAGCGAAGCCTGCTTATCTGCTCGGCTCGTTTCGCGAGTAAACATCTGCTCTCTCGTGCTGCGTCTCTTGTGTATAGTCGGTCGATCTGTCTCCAGTCTATTGTGTTATTTTGATGGTGGCGATGTGATCTTTTGGTGCCAAGATGAGTGACGCCGATTTGCCGGAGATGGACGACGAGGACTATGGAGCCAGGCTACCGCTGCCGCTTACGCTTGATCGATCGGTACGCATTTCTAGACCAGTACATGTATTTATGATAACTTAATGGAACGATTTAGCCATTCATATAACGATCGCGTATCGGGTTACACCAGATTCGCCGGTAATAATCTCTATACGGACTGACGGAATACAGAACTGCAGCGTTGCGCAAGTCCTGCGTGATTCCGAACCTCTGTTTCGCATACACTTTAACTCCTAAAAATAAAGAGAAGCCACTCCGGCGTTCTAAAAACGAATTCTACGCGGCATACCCACTCATTACCCCGTTCGCCTCCCCCGTTTTTTCTCTCCCCGTTTCAAAAGCCCGCGTGCGGCTCTTGAATTATTCATACGGAAACCACAGCAAGTAACGTCCAGTCTGGTATGGTAATCCCCTGCTGCCGTCGTGTATAGCAGTAGTTGCCACACCGTCTGCCAAGCGAGCTGGCTCGCTTTTCACAGACTCTCGCAGAGAGATAATCGCGAGATACAGCGCCCAAAAGCGCTTTTCCTTCCACGCGTTCCTATCGCGAAAACCGGGTCACGGTTACACACGAGCCATTGTGTAGCGAGAAAATGGATCTTCGCTCGCGGTGTAGAGAGCTGCCCTCGCGAGGACACGTGTCTGTGTGCTATAAGAGTGCCGGGATGAAAAAGCGGCCGATTACGCGAAAATTGCAAAGCTGTACCGAGCCGAGCTGCCGTGAATTATGTCCGAGGCTGAGCGAGAGAGAACTTTGTGGACATGCTCTAGATTAGCTTTTTCGCTGTATACTCTTTGGCTCGGCGCTGACCTTTGCTTTGTGGGGAAGATTCTTTTGAAATCGGCTTCTCGTCGCTACGAGCTTTCGAGAAAATCCGTCTTACTTCGACGATAGTCGCCGTAAAATCTCGGTTAAATAGAATTTCGTAATAATCGGCTGTGGGTGTATAAAGCGATCGATTCTCCGAATAATTTAGGTTCGCGGAAATTGCGCAGCCGTTTCCTGCCTCGAAAAAAGAAACTGCAGCAATGCGATCGTTATACTGTCGTCAAACGCGAAAAACGAGCGATATACCATAAATTTGTTAATTGTAAACGAGCAGCGGCTAGTTTTTGATCGCTCATTACCAAACTTCCGCCGAGCAATAAAATCCGACTTTACAGCGTTTTTACGCGGCTAATCCAAATCACTACTCGCTTATTCTTTGCACAATCAAGCCGAATCAGTCGCGGAGCGACAACAACGTGTATAATTGTAGCGCATAAACTTGGGCATAGCTGCAACGTAAAATAATCGCCGGCGTGTACGCAATTTTCCATTTAGTACACACCGCGCAACTACTACACGACGTCGGCGGGGCTAACGAGGGATTAGAAAGTTCACTGACCATTACTCGGATTATTTAGGTTTTGCTCGCGCTCCTGTCGCAACGCGCGAAAAACGTTTTCACTTCGATTCAGTCACTCGGCGCATCGAGCATATTTCCTCGAGCGATCCATTCAAGCTCTGCACTCGCTGTATCTCGCGCAAAAACAGGCGTTTTGCAAGGAAGTCGCGCGCCGGCGTGTACTACAGGGATTACGTTATCGCGCTTGAATAGACATGATTTCACAGTTAGCCTAACAGTATTTCGAGTCTCTTTCATGCTGCAACCGCGCTTCATCGATCACGCCATCAAGCCGTTTGACTTTCTTGGGCCCTCTCTATACATTACATACCTATAGGTATTCACACACACACACACACACACACACACACACACACACACCCACACACACACTCAGAGGCTCGGCCTGTGCCGGAAGTAGCGTTACTCTGACCGTAGCCGGCTATTTTTTCCCTCAGGTCGTTTCGTGCCTCGTGGAAATTAAAGAGAGCCGCTATAGGGACTGAGAGAGTAAAAGTTTCGGAGGCACATAATGTCGTTCTATCGTCAGAAATCGCGAGCTCGTTTCTTATCGGTCCGTTTCATCGAAAATCGCCCGGCTATATAAAGGGCTGCAGCAGCGCCGCGGTGTTATGGCGCCGTTGCATCATCATCATCGCGAAAGTAATCGCGAGGTTTCTTTGGCAACGAATGTGTATAACCGTTTCTTTACGGCCGGTACTGCACGGCTGCCGCTCTAGCTGCGATACATTTTTTTTTCCTCTTCTCTAAGTCCGAGGGGGAGTCGAAGGTTTTTATTGGCGATAATCGATGTCGGACCGCTGCGCGGAAAATGAGCTGACGGCTTTTTGCAACATCTCGCGCTTGCAAGAGAAAAAGATCTGTAACAGTTGTCTTGCGAAATTTTTATCTCCGCGGGCTGCGGCACTTCCTGCTTTTGCGAAATTGCCTTTGTTGCTAGCTTTGGAATAAGGGTCTTTCTTGCGGAAATTCTCTTCGATTTCGACTTTTTAGTAGACGCGAGAGCTATACTTGTTGTGAGTTTTCAATATATAGATATTTCTCCTGAAGTTCGCCAGAGAAGCGCCTCGATTGTAATATCGGAGGATATATAACGAGATAAGTTAAAAACGTTCGAAACTTCATAATCGATTTGGCCAATCAAATTTTCAAACTTCCCACGACTCGCACTTCCTCGTTACAGCGCATTTAAATTCACGATCATCGGGACTTGGCTGCTTCCTCTTCCTATATGTATAACAGCTTATACGCTTACACGTTCGCTCGAAGCTCGCGCAAAAGAGAATCTCTTCGTACAACACAGCCCTCGGCGGATATTGCGTGAGTTTTGGCGCGTGTAATACACGCGCCTCTCCTCAGTATTCTAATCTGGAGCTCATTCGGCTCTGCCCTCGTGTTATACACGTGAGGCTGGTTCTAGTTCCTCGTACACGCGGCTCTTGTTTTCCTCCTCGATTTTTAACCTGTTCGGAGTGGCTCTGTATGAATATCGCGTACTTGATTTCGACGATTGATCTAATTCAGTGCCCGCTGCGTTGAGTCACTCTCGCGATCGATCGATATATTTCTCCTGAGCCGAGAATAGATCGTGTCTGTGTGTTATCTGATTGATGTATATGATTGCGCGAAGGGCTGCTACATGTATCGTGCGTTGCGTAATTCTCGCTGATTGAATTATGCTTAGTACAGATATGTTTATGAAACACGATGTCCGATCTCGTTTTTATTTTTAAAAGCGACGAGCATTACACGTCCTTTCGAAACAAACGAGGCGCTGGATTGTTGAAGAAAGTTTCGGAAGATGCGTTATCTCTCACCTTGAACGCAACTGCAGTTACTCAGTGTTATACATGCATCATCAGGGCCTTCGCGACTAGTATAGGTATACCGAGTCATTAAACTCACTCGCGGGGTAAGCTCCATTGTTCTCGGAACTGTTGCGCCGTTGCGCTCGTCAAATGCGCGGCGGCGGACAGTATACACACGCACGCGAGCACATCATTGTTTGTTCTTCGCCGGAGAGCCGCGGAAATAACTCGAGGTGTCGCTTGCACTTTCTTGTATGTATAGATGCACGTGGGAAAGAGAAAAAACGAACGAGTCGCGCTGCTCTGATAATGGCAGCATTGTTTTCTGCTACTGCGACTGATTTTTTAGGACGACGCGTAGTTTAGCGATTATTTCGCGTTATGGGAGAAGATATACCGCGCGAGGAAGAGAGAGAGAGAGAGAGAGAGAGAGAAAGTGAAAGTGCTCCGGCGCAGTTTAACAAGATTTTAATTTTTCAAATAAAGG
Source organism: Nasonia vitripennis (assembly GCF_009193385.2). Taxonomy (NCBI): domain Eukaryota; kingdom Metazoa; phylum Arthropoda; class Insecta; order Hymenoptera; family Pteromalidae; genus Nasonia; species Nasonia vitripennis. The sequence continues at coordinate 6,323,827 of NC_045758.1, read as the reverse complement.
GAATAACCGCATTTCCTGAACTTTATACGGCTCATAAAGCGCTTGTTTGAACAATGCGACATTAAAGAAAATCGAAATCCGCGATTCATTAGCCTCAGCTTACGAAATCGTCCTCATCATCGCGAGCACCGGGCGTAGATCCACAAGACAAAGAAGATAACCCGGATAACCTGGCGCACGAGGATGCATCAGCAAGAGCGACGACTTTCGCGTGCAGCGTAGCGAAGTAGCCGCGCGCAGAGAGCGGCTATTTGTTCGACTGGCGTAAAATTGGCCGTCGCTCTGCGTAAGTACACGTACGCGCAATTTACGGTACACGCGCCGGTCCGCCTACGCCTTAAAAGGCGCCTCTCGCGCCGCCGCCTACACAGCCGTTCTCTTTGTAGGTATATGGGCTGCACCGGAATTGATACCGGTGCAAACACTCTCTGCACCGCGATGTATGTCACAGGAGAGCCGCTGAGGATGCGTCAATTGTTTGAAGTCGATATTAACAAAGAGAAGAGAGTTTTGCAACGCGAAGGTGGTGCGTGTGTTCTTTGAAGCTTCTGCCGAACGCTCTTATCGTAAAATTGTTCCGCATCATTGCTATTACAGAAACGCCTGAAAGAGATCGAAAGCCTCTTGGAAATACACGTATTCCATAGCGTAGGCGGTTGTGCTGCAGATCGCGCGCGAGATAATAGTCGCGAGTGGGTGTTGTATACAGTGTTCGCCTGAGGCTGATAATCGGTGACACTTTCTTTTTTTCTCCCGCTTCACGATCTCCGCTACCGCTGCACCTTTACGTGGAAGACTTATCTCTCGGTTTCTTGAATTTTGACACGTCTCTCGTTATACTCCCGCATCTCGATGGAACAACAGGTGACATCGGTAACACATTTCTGCGCGATTATTGCGCTGCACCTGAAAGAGCGATATACCGTTCGTTCGACATCAGTGAGTCATACGTGCTCGCAGTATATAGTAACCTTCTAACCAGGTGTTGCTTACCGTAGCGCGAATTTCGTTTAAACTTTTATTCGCGCGCCGCTTGCAGTCTCGTTTAGAATGTCAACAGTCCTTGACTGCCGTACGCCGCCGGTATTCCTTGAAACTCGAACGTATACACGCGGGCGAGCCGTATACAAATAAGTCACGAATAACGTGTATTAATAAGTATATACATCCTCAGAGTTCACTGTCCGCCGTGTCATCCCTGTATGCAACACAACTCATTAATCGTCGTTCTCGGAACAAATGCCTCGTCTAATTCAATGTCAAATTCACCTTTTTGCCCCATTAGCCGCAAAAACCATTTGCGCTCGAGCTATGCATCAGCTTCTAATCTTACGCTCCGATAATAATCGCGTTCTCTCAGCGACGGCAGTAGCTATAGCAGGAGTCATAGAAAGGGAAAAGAATGACGATAACAGAGAGCGGTGGTTCTCGTTGCACATGCACGTGTCCAATATAACGTAATTAACGAGGCGATTTATCGCCGAGCTACGAAGTAGTCGCGCTGCTGATTGCGCTTACAACGCACGTAGCCGCGCTCGAAATGGGCCCCTTACATGTGTGTGTGTGTGCGCGTGTGTGTGTGTGTTTGTCTGGAGTGTGCTTATATACGATCACGACGACGAGACCAGTCTCCTCGTCGGAGCTTCGAGATACTCATTGCGCTCGTTTGCATCTGTATCTCGGTTTCTCGAGCTTGCAGTATTGATATTCGTCGATTTGCTTTTTTCGAGAGGGAGATTATTTCTCACGCACGCGCAGTATTCGAAAAAAGAGAAGGTTTATTTTTCTCTTCGACGATACGGTCGTTTCGGATCGAATCGGGGATTTCGCGGGGAGTGATAATGAGCTTTATGATCCGAGACACGGGTTAATTATTGGTTATTCACCAGCGAGCGAGCGGTATACTATTATTGGAAAGTTAAATGGTTCGCTATTTGCATAAAACTTAACTGCGCCGCGCGCGAGATCGCTTTTAACACTGATTGCGCTTGTGGCGCAATCCGTCTCTCTCGAGATCGTTCGTAACGGAATTAACGCGCAAAAACTTTCTCGATAAAAATAGCCCGCGATCGATCCTCAAAATGCACAATAAATTTTATTATACCTACGACGATTCGCCGTAAAGAATATCACTGTCCCTTTCGGCAGTAAAGTTTTATCGCGGATCAAACAATTGCAATGAAGGAAAAACTTTATCGCATTGATAAATTATTCGCGCTCATTACCCATGTACGGCCGAATTTATAACCATCGATCAGCACCGCGGGCACAATGTATAAAATTGCTCGATCGATCTTTCCTTGGCTTTCAATTTCTTCTTTTATGCGCAGTGTCGTATCTCTCACTTTCGTTCTCCGGCAGCTTTTTTCGACGTTTAACTTTTCTCGACTAGATAAAGCACGACTCGACGCACTTGTGCTCGCACAGGCCTTTTTAAAGACTACTCCTTCGCTCGACGAGGGAAATTATTTTGCCGCGTTGGCGAATATGGAAATTTGAGGGAAAATAGCGTTTGTTTTTAACTTCCGTCGCTGCTTCGAAAAGTAATCGGCAAAGGAAGAGCGAAAGCACTGGTGTGAAAAGACAATGGGAGAGCCCTGAAAAAAACGAAGAGAAAAGCGCGGCGGCTGTCGGGAGGAAAAAATATAGTCTCTCTGTCTAGCTCTTTTTAACCCGACGAAAATCGCCAAGGCTCGTCGTTTAGGGCTTCGGTTGACAAAAGCTCTCTCACTCGGCTATATCGCAAACAAAGGCGCGGACGTCGGTTGCGGCTCTCTCTCTCTCTCTCGAATTAGATTTTACCTGTGTCGGTGAGCAGCTCGCTCACATGGTCGTCTACTATACACTGCTTTCTTTGTCCAGCAGCGATTAAACGAGCTCTTTTTTTATCGGATAGAGTGTGGATACACATACCCACGAGAGATCGTGCGATTTGATCGGATATGAAAGAAGTCTCTTATAGATGGAATCACTGAAGTATATCAAAAACTTTCGCTTTCTATGTATAACGCGCGATAAAGGATTCATGGACGATTGGCTTTTTTTAATACCCCTCTCTCGGCTGTAATTATCATTTAACGCTCTTTCCTGGGACTGCAGCCGAGCTGTGTTGCAATAAACGCTGCAACAACAACCATTGCTCTCTCGCGAAGTGTCATAAACTCTCCGGAATATTCAAACGGAATGCGCGATTCGCTCTACGGTCAGCTCCCGCTTGCATAACAATAAGCGATCCCTTTCGAACTTTCTAATCGACTGTAATACAACAATCGATTGTTTCGACTTGAACGAATGACTTTTCTAATCTGAAAATATACATCCAAAACGTGTCGGCGCATTATTCCTCAAAACAAAGTACTCATGCCGTAAGCTCTCGCGAAACGCTAATTTTCTCCGGCATCAGCAGCAGCAGCAGCACACACGCATAGACCGGAGTATGATTTAATAAACGCGAAACAATGCGCGAGCACGCGCTCGATTAAGAAAACATTGCATTCAAAGCACACGCGCGTAACAAAAAGCGGAAAAAGAAACAGTCGAATATCGCACAATTCAAATGCGCGCCTGCCATCTGCAGCACATGCGCTGGATTCGTTGTACACAACGAAAGCGAATCTGGGTGTGGGCTACCGCACAGCTTCTTGGCTCTTTTTGTTCTTCGCGCCCTTTGTCACAATTCACTACTTTCCCTCGATTCTCATCCTCGTGTGTGTGTGTGTGTGTTATACACCGCAGCATCTCCGCATAGACTTTCAATTAGCCCACTCGGATGCCTTTCGTTGCACATACACTCGCGAGTGTTTACAATACACCGCGAGCAAGACGAGCGATTTGTATCATCCCTCGTCGACATTAGTCAAGCGCGTATCGTTCCTTTTTCCGACATCGCTCATCTCTATTACTCTCTTTCTCACGCCGCATCCCAACTGTATCTACGGCGTGCGCGCGCGTGAGTCCTTTGACCGGCCTTGGAGTCGTCCGCGGCGCACGAACACATACACGCGCACACACACACGGCGCTTTGTATGCCCGCTCTTCTGACCACTATGCAGTGCGGTGTATGTAAGGGGCGCGCACGAGTTATACAGGAATATCCTTTTTTTTAGCGGGCCGCTCGCGACTGTGGGAGACAAGCGCGAGCTTTATCTGAAATCTCTGCAGGCTGCTCCTACTTCCTCCTATACCGCAAGAGAGAGAGAGAGAGAGAGAGAGAGAGAGAGAGAGAGTAAAAGCGATGTTTACCTGCGCGGAGAGGGTGCAGAAAAGAGTCTCAAGGCCGGCCTTTGTGTTCCAGCTGCTACAGCAGCAGCAGCAGCAGCAGCCCTGTCTAGCATTTGTACATAGTCTATAGAGCGCGAGAGGGGAAAACTCACGCAACGCCATCTTCTTTATTTTCCATACGCGTACACCTCTCTCTCGGGGCGATGAATTATCAGCTTGACCCGCGGAGAAACCGCCGCCGCCGCCGCCGCCGCTTTGATTTATAAATAGCGAATCTTTATGTATTTTTCTTCCCTCGCTTATATTCGCTCCGTTGTGTGTGTACTCGGTCCGCAGCGCGCTCGCGTGTAATTGCGCGAGATTTATGCGCTTTCTTGGGCCAAATTGCGAAGAAGGGCCGCGCGCGAGAAGTAATGTCTTGATAGCGTTCGTGCGGGGGGGATTATTTTAATGTCTTTGTGAAATACACGCTATGGGACGCGAATAAGCGCTGTTTTGCAAATTTAACGCGCGCGGGGGTATCATCTTTGATTAATTCGCTTTTAAACTCGCCGAGAGGAGAGAATATTATGCACGCAGCGATACGTATTATTATTTTTGAGCCGTGTACAACAGCGACAAAAATTCATCGGCGTTATTTACAAGCGTCTTGAATACACACACACACGATGCGGTGTAAATTAATGGTCGAGGAATCTCACTTTCCATATAATAACATCGTCGTGCGCGCGAAACTTATATGCTTCGTCTAATAATCCGCGCGCAAAGCGGAAGAGGGACTTAATGCGGGAATTAATTGTCAGCGTCCGTATACATTAATTTATATTCCGTCGAGTGCAATATAACGCGACAATGCGTCGTAAACGCTGCTGAAATTGCGGTTCTGTAATAGAATTTCATAAAAACCTAACGAGAGAATAGCTTTGGATTATACAGACGGTCTGGCGTTAAAGCTTATGCGCGCGGCAATTGCCAATCAATAAAACATATAATACGTTATTCTAAGAAAGCATCGTGTACATATAGTATTCGCTCTTTCATGCTGCCAGCCGAGACGCTGAACACTCGAGTTCTGCTTCTTCTCCTTCTTTCAATTCGCCAATGAATCAGCTCGTCGGAGAGAAGAGCTGCGAATCTCTAGCCCAGTTCGGCATAAATAGAAGCCCCTTTCAAGTTCCTCTCTCTCTCTCTCTCTCTCTCGCTCTCTCGGCGTTCGTTCTCGGCGAGACTTAATTCCGGATGCACATTGCGCGGCATCCCTAAATTAGGCCTTTGGAAGGTGGGCGACGTGCTTTGTGAGGCGGATTCCTAGACGCACAATTCATTTCTTGAGTGAGATGCAAATGTTGTTTTTGTATTTAAAAAGGTTCTTCTGATACTGGGAAAAAATGAATACACCGCGGGGTTGCACAAGGAGTGTATTTCATAACTAACCTACACGCCTATATGTCAAATTCGCTAATTATTAGAAATCCAGCGACATTACTATAATAACGTTCAGCTTCTTCTGACTGAATTTCGCATTAATGCAACGCAAAGCCTTATTAGTATTCCAGCCTCTTTATTCGTGTAATCGAGATATAATTCACTTTTGCGTACTTTGTTTTCTAAAAATAATTTGATAATGACAGGCTGGGAAATCCGCGAAACGCATATATTCCAGCCTGTGTGTACTGTGTACTTATACGTATATACAAAGATGTTTCGTTGTTCTTGGGCGCTTCGAAGCGCGTAGCGTAACGAGTATATCGTTCCGAGAGCTGTGCAATTATGATTTTCGTTGCGCTGCACACATGGCTCTCCTGATCCAGTTGCTAAATATCTTGCGAACTACGTGTAGCGACGCTCTGTGTTATACAATGTTTTATATACATGTTACAAACTATATAATCTAGCACGTATATATTTTAATAATCTCGATCTAATTTCAATGTTCTTCTCTTTGTTTCAGGTGAGTTAGAGAACGCATAAAACTTATCGCTCGACGCCATCTCCGGGCGCGCTGTGGTTACGTAAGTTTTTGCATACATCGCCCAATTAGCGCGCGGGCGCATAAATACTGAGAATTTTCGTAAAGCAAAATATATCCCAGCGACGACGATGACGCGAACGCGAAATTCTTTCCAGCCTGATTCCCCGCTACCTGCGCGCAATCGAAACCCGTATAAAAAGCCGCGGCCCCTCGATCCAGAAGTACATCAGGCGCTGAGTATGTGTGTGTGTGTGTGAAAAAAAATTAGAGGCAGAATGCAGAATGAGGGTATCCCGCAGCATCCGGTGATTCCACCTCTCGGCCCTTCTTCTTTCTTTCCCTGCTCGTCTTTTTCTCCTTCTTCTTCGACAAAGTCTTCTCTCGTCTCGGCTCCGCGCGCGCGCGCGAGAGAGAGCTAACGAACTCTTTCTCTCTGCTCTGTGTGCGCGCAGCTTCCAGCAGACTCACGAGAAGAAAACGAAATAAGCAAAAATGACTTCCTTCGAGAAAAGAAGCTCGCCGGGGCGGAAGAATGGACTGGAAGCTCGTAAAAGTAAAAGTCCATCGACAATATAACTCCGTGGACAAGTATATAACGAACAATCGATCGGTCGAGCAGGCAGCACAAGCGATTTGTCGCTCGAGAGGAGAGAAAAAGCACTGATGCTTGAGCTACCAGGTAGCTCGCTGGTTAATACACAGAGTATATACCAGCAGCGGGAGCAGCCGGCGCTCGCGCTGGTGGGGAGGCATCGTGAGCTCGACTCGCGGCGAGCTCTCGAGAGCCTCAGTCGGCCAGCGCTCGTTGCCCGAGCAGCAACATCGCCGGTGAGCGCTCTCTGCCACAACGTTCATTTGTCTCTGCGTCGCGAGTGTTTGTGCGCGTGTACGGCTCGGTTGTGTGTGCTGTTCCGTTGTCGGGATGGGACGAGCCCCGGACTACGATGTAGAGTAGCGGTGCGTACTCCTCTGGGACCGACATACTCGTAAACCTGCGTAGAAGGGGCCTCAGTGCTCGGAGCCAAGCACGTGGAGAGAAGAGCAGCAGCGTTTGCCGGCGAGGTCAATCGCCGCTGATGCCGTCTCTCGAGATGCCTTCCACGTCGTCCCCGTTGTCGTCGTTCTGATCGAGCCATCGGGAAGAAGCTGCTGCTGCTGCTGCTGCAGGACAAGAAGAAGAGGAGCAGAAGATTGCGGCCGGGAGAAAATGAGGATGATGATGATGATGATGGCAGCAGTCGACGTTGTTGTTTTCTCGAGGACGTGAGCAGGCCGACTGCGTGTCGGCCCGTCCGGATTATTAAATGGTCTTCGAGAAGATCGAGATGCGGAATCCGGGCTTCCTCTTCGAGGACGCCAGGCATGGTTACATACAGTACATCAGGTTGGTTTTCTCGATGCTCCTTTTTTCGCGGTCTGTCGGGAGGAAAATTTATGATTTATCGACCTGGTCCGCTCGATGTATAATTGACTATTTATAATATCGGTATATACGTCGGAGGAATTTCCGAGCGATGTACCTGCGCAACTATACTCGATCTCGTCGATACGATCGTACGGCTGATATCGTCGGGCTGTAGTTGAATCATCGCATTGGTAAACAAATGTACACGCTGGCTTTTTCAAGTTTGCTTGTGTATTGGTCCGCAAATTCCACAAAAATATACGTGTCCATCTTTTCCGAGGACGTATACCTATACGTAATAAGAAAAATTATTACTTTACGTATAACGACTCTCCGGCCGGTTCATTCAGCTATACACCGGTGGTATAATTAAAGCCAGTCATTTGCGTTTCGCCATTCATCTTCTGAAATCGGCGTAACGCACGACGACGACGACAGCTGAACGGCGAAGGTCGGTGAGATATAAGACAATGTTTTCGGCGCGCAGTCTGTATCCTCGCTCTGAATTTCGCCCATCGCTCTTGTAAATAAAGGATTTACGCGATATCGCCGATACGTAGTATTCGAGAGAGCTCTCGCTCGCCGGGACATCTAGGACGTATGCTAAATTCAACCTTATAATCTTTTTAGCGATGGAATTGGGTCGCCGTAATGTAAAAAAGAGAGAGAGAGAGAGAAACGAACGAACGCGACTGGCGATCGATATGCGCGCGAAAGAGAACGGAAAAGTGCAGTGTAGTTGTGTACACTTTGCGAATCGGGAATAATTTACGCTGCGCTGCAGGTGCGTATTGTTGCAAAAGTTTCCGAGTATTATTCAAACGGCTCCTGCCTGCCAGACCGTGGATTATTATTATATTTAAAAGCGAAACTCTCCAGACACGCGCGATGAAAATATACTATACTCTGTCAAAATTGAAAAAAAAATCCTCCCTCTCGTTGCTCGTCATCGCCACTATCTCGCGCGTAGCTCTATATACATACCGCGGATTACATCAGCGCAGCAGCTCACGCATGACTCTCACTTAAAAACTCTCTCGCTCTCTGCGCATTATACACATTCGATAAGTTATGCGCGAGAGTCTCGCGATACATATATGCATGACGCGCGCGGTAATCCTCTCTTGCGCGCATTATATCCTCCGCCGCCGCCGCCGGAAAGAAAATTCGCTTCGAGGAAGAGGAGGAGGAGTAGGCGGTGGTGGAGTCCTGCGAGCGTGTATGTATACCTATGCGCGAGAGAGCTTATTACGGCGCTGCGGTGTAATGACACGTGCGCCACGAATTTTGCGGAAAGGGATCTCTTGCGCGCGCGAGGCCCTGTATATGTAGATGCTTTCTCTGAACGAATTTGCAGCAGCGCGTTGTTCGAGTACTGCACGCTTGTACATTGTCCGTAATGAGCTGCGCGAGAGTGGCTGCAGTTTGTTAGCTTTGTTATTTGCATGATTGGACGTTGCTGCAAATTGAAAGGGAATCGATTATCGCTCTCGGCAGCGGGAAATTTTGTAGAGGCTTCTTGGAGGGGAAAGAGAGAAGTATAGTAGTCACACGCATTAATCGTAACTTTATCACACGAGGCGGCCCTCGAGAGACACAGCGCGGAAACTATCGTCCAAATAGACGTGTACCGCACTGCACGCGCGCAGCGCCCTAAATAAGCCCCGAAAAGAAGAGGTGGGGGGAGGGAGGGAGAGCGAAATCTCTCCGGGTACCTGCCCGAATATACAAACACGACGGAGTATGTGTCTCTACCTTTAAATAAAAAGTGGGCATCGACCGAGGACGACGACGACGGTCGGGGGATTACCCGACCCTGTCAGTGGTTCTCAAACGCTTTATGCCTCCCGAGCTGCACTTATACACACGGCCTCCGCCTCCGCCTGCGAGAGAGCATCGATTTTATTACTTTCCTAGTGCGCTGCCTACTTCCTGCTTCCTCGTTGCGTATAGTTGCGCCTATGTACTTTGCTCTAAGAGCCTCTCTCTCTTTCTCTCTTTTCATCCTCGAGTGCTGCGCACTTGAACGAAATTGTAGAGACTCTGAATTATTTTAGCCCTCCGTTACTCGATGCTGTACACGCGTGTCCAGGGGCAAAAAAGCAAAACCGATCGCTCGCAAATTGGAGGGACAGTCGTGCGTCAAAATTTCGGAGCAATTTTCGGCTCGCGTGTTCGAGCTGAAGACGGAGAGGGAGAGAGCACGTGGCAACGTCGCAGAGAAGAGAGAGAGAGAGAGAGAGAGAAACGCACAGGCTCCGGTTTCCGTCTCTCCGCGTGTCCTTCGCCGGGCCCAACGGTCCGCTCTCTCTCTCTCTCTCTCTCTCTCTCTCTCTCTCTCTCTCTCTCTCTCTCTATCTCTTCGTGGCGCGTACCAGTATACTCGATTTCAACGCCTGTCCACCTTCCACTCGCTTTTTTCTCGACTCTCGAGAGATATACTCGGAGAGCACGTGTGCGCCGATGGTCAGCGGCTACTGCAGGTTGTGTGTTATTTTTTCCCGACGTAAGATTCTTCATTCGCGTGAATTGTTTACACGCGCCTTTGTCGGGAGGATCGTAAACCCGTGCGTTTGCTTTTGTTTGGTCTACCGAGGGCCTCAAACTGTTTCCTCGAGATGCTCCCTCTTGCGTTGCATATTGCCAAAGTTCAATCGCGTGTATACGTGCCTCATCGATTGCCAATCGCCAATAATCCCTGCAGCAGTTTCTATACATAGCGCATGCACTCAATGCGACCGAGAACCGAGTTACAGTTTCGAAAGGAAGTAACGTATACGCGCGCATTGCAATATCGCGACTGCGCGCGGCTCTGTTGTTATATACCGCGAGGCGGTTCTCTTATCAGTCAAGCGAGCTGCTTAGCCAGTTGCTCAAAGCCGCGCGCAATCGTGCGCTGAGGCACCAAGGCCATCGTTATAACCAGAGCAACGAACTTTGGGCAAAAAGTATCTCGCGATACAACATTGTATCGTCCTGAAATTTCTCGTGTGTTTGCATTGCGAGAATATTACGCGTCCTGCAGTTTTATTTCTCTTCTATAACACGACTTGCTCGTATACCTACTTGGCGATTACCGGTGGGATCAGCCGACGCGATTATCATCGCCTCATTACAGGCTTATAACGTATTCATAGATTACACAATAAACCAGAATGTATAATACTCGCAGGCGCGGAATATGTGTCGGACGCACCGCGAAGAAGAAAAAAACGAGCCTCATTAAATCATCACCAGCAGCGTTCATTGCGTCGAATAAAAAACAACATCATCAGCCATTCAAACGTCGAGCCAAATACGCGCAAACTTCGAAGCGTAATAACCCAGCTCACTCGATAATCTCCGCAGACGAATCTCTCGTTCTCTTTTCGCTCGACCTGCCGGCTAAATCTCGGTATACACGAAACCTGCCTACTGGCATTTCCCCCCTCGTCGTCGCCGCTGCGCTGCTGCATACACACACTTGAATTTCTCTCTCTCTCTCTCTCTCTCTCTCTCTCTCTCTCTCTCTCTCTCTCGGGCCCTCTTTCGCTCTCTCGGTTCGCTGGCTGTCAGCTGATGCGACAGCTGCTCCTGCGAAGAGTCGTGAACTGGTTGAATGCTATACGGGGTGCCCCGAGCAATTACGCGCGCGTTTTCTCTATGCTCCGTAGTGTATAGTCGAAGAAGAGAGAGAGAGAGACTCTTGCCGCCGCCGCTGTGTGGTCAAAGAATACGTGTCCCTCAGGTCGATTTCAGCCCTGCGGACATTTGCGGGAATTCGTATACGGGGAATATCGACCGCAGGCGAAATAAAAAACAGCTGTATGTGTGTGAAATCGAAGAAGGGAAAAACAAGCTTATCAAGCCAGGGAGATACAGGTAATAGCGTCATTAGGAATCCCGGTGCCGCCACTCCACTAAACCACATACGCATTAACGAAAATCGTGACGTGGGTCATGGTACGAATCATCATTGTCGGAGATTCCAGCCTCGTGCGCGCGCGCGCGCCTCGACGCTTTATGAATATTTATTGTTCGTCGCACTTGTACGTATACGTATACAAAGCCGAAGAAGAAGAAGAAGAAGTGGACGAGAGAGGAGCAGCAGCAGTGAGCCGATGCTGATGCTGCTGCTCTTCTCAGTCGGCTTGTCGAGACTCTCTCGGGTCAACAAACTCTCTCTGTCTCTCTTTCTCTCTCTCTCTCTCTCTCTCTCTCTTCACAGAGCGATGTCTGCAGCAGTATACAGAAAGAGAGAGAGAGAGAGAGAGAGAGAGAGAGAGAGAGAGAGAGGGAGGGACGACGCAAAGCTCGGACCGCGATGAGCCGAAGGATAATTAAAACTTGCCGCGGCTTAATTGGCGGGTATTTAACAGATATGTACCGGCGCGCAGCGGAAGACAGGCTGAAAAGGGAAGGAGGAGGAGAAGATGGAAACTATGTTGGAAATTTGACGTTCGGAGTAATTTGAGCGCACTTTGGAAAAACCGGTTTTTATGCCGATACTTCGATTTTTGCAGGATATTGTATCCGCTGCAACATCGCTTACATGTTTACTTTGTACATGTGTTTACGAAACCGTCCGCGTGAATCCCTCGTTGGGAAAGAAAATTCAAATATGTGTGAAAGGATGGGACAACCTCAAAAATTCGATAGAGTTCAATGTCGCGCGATACGAAGCTATAACTTGCGCAACGACGTTCATCGCGCGCACGTAATATAAACCGAGCGTATAACGCGTTAAGTAAGTCCATATACCCGCGCTGCTGCAGATCTCGACCTCGACTGCATATACACTGTGTTTTTTTTTCTGCTCTTCTGGATTTATGAAACGCGAGAGACCTTCTCGCAGCGAAACGACGGCGTTTATAAGCTAATCACGCCAACGAGAGGCAGATAAGCGAGATAGATCCACGATGGAAATCCATCGTTTTACGCAATTTCACGTGTTGCTGCATACCGCTTCGTGTCTGCCCGCTGTTTATTATATCGAGAGCACACAGCGTTGTGCTAATAGGCTCGCCGAGGCTACGGGGGAATATGCTGAAATGCCTTGATGGCTGAATGCTGCGACTGGTTAATTATGAAATTAGGGATATTATCTTGGGGCGATCTCCCGAAGATCCAATTTTCCTCTCGATGCTCGAGTTATAGTATATTTTAAGCGTGCTTTGTTATTTCCCGCGTAGCGTGCAAAGCGAATAACGATTCAATTCCAGCCGCAGGAATAATATTATTATCACAACTATTACGGCTCAATGTTGCAAGACAGATTAAATTCCTCCAATTATCCGCACTCGGTGCTGTCTGCGAAAATAGGCAATATCCTCGCGATTATAATTCAGCGAAGCTTCGCTCCGATAATTTATAACACCATGCAGCTCGCAATAAAATAATTGCTCGCGCGCAAAAACAATTACGAAATCCCTCGCGGAGACGCCGATGAAAAATCGATCCGACGTACCGCGCGCGAACTTTCACTTCGATTCCGAGGTGAAAGTGTTACAAGTCTCTCGATCTCTTAATTTCCTTCTCGCTGTGTGTGTGTGTGTGTGTGTGTGTGTGTGTGTGTGTATACACAATAGCATACAGAACGAGCGATGCCTGTTTTTTTTTTGTTCTCTCTGGGGAGTCAAGAGAGTCAGCCGGAAAAATTCGTTCGACATCGATTAGAACACACGCGGACTTAGTCCGTTGCCGGGGCGACCGGCCGGCGTAACACGCGCCGCGGCTTTCCTAACACGACCGCAGAGAGTTCGGCTTGTACTTCAGAGCTTGGGCTGTGGAGTGCCGATCGAATCGAAGATCGCTCGCTGTTCGCTGGGATAATTATCGATGTTCGGGCTGATGGGATGTACTGATTGTACAAGACAAATTCTAAAAGGGATTACTTTCAGTTAGAAATTCGAATCTCGCTGTTAGAAATAACAATTTAACAGTCAATACATGCACACCCTCACCCTTGTCCCAGCTCGCCTCATCCCCCGGCATTATTGCACCGAGCGGCCGCAGAAAGATCGAGGGAGGAAAAACGGAGCTTGTACACAGCCTAGGCTTCTCGCGTGATCGCCTCTCCTTCCTCGCTGCACTTCCTGTTCCTCGTAATACACGCGTACGTGCATGCATGTATAATACGGGCGCGCTGCAGTACGCCGGCTGCAGCCACTTTGGCGCCGAGTCGCCGCCAGTTGATCGATATGTCACTACCCCGAGGATTCGTTGCACTCGTCTCGCTATATAGGCTCTGCATGCGAGCTGCGCTGCATATTACAGCCTTGATATTGACGGTTTACGCTTCGTCGCGTGCAGACGATTCTCTCTCTCTCTCTCTCTCTCTCTCTCTCTCTCTCTCTCTCTCTCTCTCTCTCTCTCTCTCTTTCTTTTTTTCACGGAATTTTTATAGCTTCTTTATTTTTACTCCGCGCTAGCTTCACTTTTTTTTTCATGGAGTCCGAAGCGAAAGCGATTGTTCTCCGAGTTCAACGACCACAATAAAAGATGAATTACAACGACGTCTAAATTACTAATACGCGCGTATGGACTCCGTAAAGTTTCTTTTCATTACTATCGCGTCTCTGACGAACCGAAAAATATGATCCATCTTCTCGATTAATAAGCTTATAGCTTCGCTACTGCACTTAAATTTCCAACGTGACTCATTCCCGAGAAGGAGCATCAGCAGCGAGGAGAGTCGTAAATTCCGAAAGAGAGAGAGAGAGAGAGAGAGAGAGAGAGAGAGAGAGAGAGAGAGAGAGAGAGGAAAACTTTCAGCTGCCAAGTTCATTTGACTTCTGTGCTCGCTTTGGAGAGAAGCGCGAGGGAAAGAAAAAAGAAAACACGGATGAGTTGTCTTTACGCGCGAATCAACGAAGGGAGTCAAACGGCGAAGAAAAAAAGAGAGGGTAGGAGAAGAGAAAGAAGTAGAGAGAGAGAGAAGCGATAAAGAAGGAGCGACGTGGACACGCAACTCGTAAACGTCTCGCGAGCCTCTTTGGTTCCGGCACTTTTATTCTCCACGAGAGTCGCGACTCGTCAGCTCGTTTATTTTTCCGATTCGTCCGTGATTTCTTTCCTTTAATTACTCCCGAGTCTTCCAACGACTCTTCATCATAGACGCGAACGCTGAATTTACTTTGCGAAGAATAATTCTACGCGTCGAAGAAAGTAATTTTTAGAAAATCGAATCGGCAATCAGTAAGCAGGTATAGCAGCAGCAGCAGCAGCAGTTCGTTTCCTCGGCTGCTTCATTTTCTTATACGCGCATAGCTCTCACAGCGTCGTGTCGAATTGTTTTCTCTCTCCTCGCCTCTCTTGGCAGCTTTTTTCCTCGCAGTTTGCCTTCCCCCTTTGGGGCTTTCTATCCTCTACCCTATAGATTCCTCCACTTGCGATTCTTCCCCCCGTCGAGAGAGACAGCTACGGAGTGCTGACAACTGCAGCCTCGTATACCCATGAGGGAGAGAGAGAGAGAGAGAGGCAGGCAGGAGAAGCCCTCGCTGTACACTGAGTCACTGGGATCGTGAATTCCCAGTGCAATTCCGCGAAGGTGATCTAGTTCTTTTCTCTCAGACGACATCAGCGCGCGAAGTTGTGCATTATACGCTTTCGAATCCGCTACACGTCTCTCTGTGCAGACGCAGCGAGACGTTTTATCGATTATTCGTTGCTTCTAGCTCTGCAGCAGCCTCTGCTATGTATAGTTGCATAGCGATCGAGCTGAGGGAGACTGTCCGTCTGGCCTCGGGGCTCTTACGTAATGCACACCCCAACAACGGGGTGCTGCACACAAGACCGAGTAGGGAGCATAGCGTGCAGAGCGACGATGGTTTTATGCAAAACTCTCTCACTCTCGGTGTAGCTGGAAGCTACTGCCGGCTGCTGCTGCTGCTGCTGCTGCTGCTGCTGCTGCTGCTGCTGTAGTTTACGACGAGTATAAAGCCAAGGAGAAGCTGCCTCATGCGAATAATAACGAAATCGCGGCGGAAAAGACTGCAACCAAGAAGATATGCAATTACATCCGCGGAGATTCTCTTCTTCTATATTAGACATACTCGCATACGCGCGTTTATCTTCACGGTATTATAATAAAGCGTCGAGAGAGACAGGAAAGCCGACTCCGCATAACGACGCAGATCTCGCGACAGTATGCTCGGCCTTGATGTGCGCCTCTCGGCCAAGGGACGAGTGTATGTGTACGTATACAAGTGCGAAGACAAAGGCTATGCGCGGCGCGTGCGGATAATATCGATCTGAGGGCTAAAGAAGCTGCAGCACACGCGAGCGTAGTCTCTCGCTGCGTAGCGTTGCACCACTGTACACGGCTTTCTGATCGCATTGTTACAGAGAGAGAGAGAGAGAGAGAGAGAGAGAGAGAGAGAGAGAGAGAGAGAGAGAGAGAGAGAGAGAGAGAGAGAGAGAGAGAGGCGGAGACGATCTGTGCCGTAAATTTTTCGGCGCTGACTTGCTTTGTTTCCGCCTAGGCTTTGCGAGATGGATGGACCGAGGACTCCGCTGTAGGGGGTGGGATTTTCTTTGATCTGCGATTGTTTCTTTGCGCGTCGTTGTTCGGGCGTTTAGTTGCTATATTAGAGTTTAATAATATGATGTAAATATGCGAGTGCTCGACTAATTGTTTTTTTCTCTTTTCTGTTGCAGGTGAGTTTTCGCATGGAAAATTCAAGCGAGCGCGCGGTACTTTGTGTATCGAGGTGACCCAGTTCGAAATGGGATGCTGAGCATGAATAATTAGGTAACCTCGACGAAACCTTTTAATAAATTCCTCGGCTGCAAGTTATACGCGGACCAGATCGATGCGAAGTAAGTGTAGCTTATTCGAGTAAGCGTTGAGTATTCAAAAGAGCCCTCGAGTATGTACAGGGTGTCCAGAATCACACGTTCTGTAGCCTGCTGTAGAAGGATAAAACTTGGGATTTGCGATGTTGATAGGTACAATTAGATCAAGAAATTTTAGCGGTGCCAGTGTTAATATTTATTCAAATAACATTTAAATTTCACATATAACATTTTTAACGTGGTAAAACTTGATGATTATGAAAGTGAGGGATGATTGCATTTATTTATTACCAGCATAAATAGCACGCATCATACTGTAACAATCGACGTATACTTTCATTAACTGAAAATTAATCGAGAAGCTTACGAAATTTGTTTCTCCACTCATTTAATTTTCTCGGTAAAATATTGCAGTTTTCTACGAACGGAAAAATTTTCCCACAATCGATGAACTCCTTTCGAATTTGTATTATGTCACCTCTCAGAATTTTGATTTTACTTTTAAAATTTTTCTTCTCCTGCTTCAAACATTGAACACCGACTATTATTTCTTGAAGTTTTGCACGAATCTGAATGTTTTCATTAGCGAGGCATTTTTTCCGCTTTATTTCCTCCGGCAAAGTTTCGTCGCTCTTTATCTTTTCAATTTCTACTGTGAGCGAAGCTGACTTGACCACGAAATCCTGGTACTGCTTCGCAGTCATATACTCATCCTTTCTCTGTCTTTCACTTAGTTGCGAAGATTCCATATGACGTCGAATTATGTTTATTAAATCATCTAGGGGACAATGATTGCTTAGCGGTATTTTGGCCTTAGCGAAAGCCTAAAAAATATTTTTCGATTTCATTGAAAGTACAAAGTATAGTCTTACGTATCAAATAAATAGTTTAATACTTATGTTTTTTAGCTGTTTCATCTGCTCTTTTGTTGACTTATTCAGCCATTACTCTTTCTTGTAAAGCCATTGGACTCAGTTCGACTTCAGACGTAGATCTGAAATTGCGAGAGGGTAGGCGACACTTGGAAATGAGACTTGTTCCAAGGACGCTATGCTGAGCACATGAACGCTACGTGCAATTTACATACCTATAGTACACGTATTAGTAGAGTGGGGATGAGGACGCGCAGTCGCATTTGCAACCAAAGTTCTGCGCGTGCGCAGTGGTTGGCCGATCGGCTGATTTTGACAGGGAAGCCGGTGAAGCGACGCCTTTTCGCCGTCTTGGCCTACAAGTGGTTGAAAAATATGGCGGACATTGAAACAGTTAGCTGTGGTATCGCTCGAAACGCGGACAATCCGCGCATAAAAGCTGGTGCAGCCGAAACGTTATTTGTCGTGCGCACACTCGAGAACTCGTATTTTCGCGTTTATAAAGGGTCAAACGTGATCTGCAGTCTCTCTCGACCTCTTTCTCGAAAATAACGCTAGACGCGCCGCGCGATCACGTTCTCGGCAAAAACACACGCTACCGATCAATCCACTCTCTACGCTAATTTCAGAGCTTCTCTTTCAGTCCGCGAGATCCCTTTTATGCTACCGCGAAAGATACCTCGGTAATTATCGGCTCGTCTGCGTTCTTTTGCAACTCTGACCTTAACAACGCGCTCGTTACACGCAATTAAGCTCGCAGTGAATAAAATCCGGTTTATCGGCCGAGTATATGCGGAGGATGATAGCTTTGTCTTTGTCCCGATTCTTCTTTATATTTCTCTCCGTCTGATGTGCGGCGGCTATACAGGGGGGTCGAGTATATACTGTATGGGAAGCTTGTAAACAGCACCGATAATTCGACGTTGAGATTTTATATGTGTACGCGGTCCCGCTGTGAGAGAGCAGAGCGAGCCGCCGTATTAAACGCTGCTGCGCGCCGTGTATGAATCAGAGGCTGATTTCGAATTCGCGATTGTAATTGCGATACGCTTTAATAAAGTAGCTTGCTTTTTAAGGACCGCGATCGCTCGCTGCAGTCCGTACATCATATTGCTTTTCACTTCCCCGGACACGGATAATTAATTTCGTAAAGTTGATTTTAATAAGCCTCTCTTGTGCCTGTAGCTTGGAAAGAGATATTTATTGTTCGGGTTTGCATAAATGTATCTCGATTCATCCCCTTTAAATTCGTTGTGATAGGCCGAAAGAGACTGGCTTCAGGGTTGCGAATATGAACTTCTCCCTTAGATTTTTTCTATACAGCCCGAAAGAGAGGAATAATATTTCACCTTTATTTCCTCTCTCTCTCTCTCTCTCTCTCTCTCTCTCTCTCTCTCTCTCTCTCTCTCTCTCTCTATGTCCGGACCTCCTGCATCTTTCTCCAAACAAAGAAATTGTCTCGACGCAGACGGCGCGACCCCTGAAATCCTTCGACTCGGAAGTAGCGAGCAAATCGCTTTGGGGGAATTCGGCGCAGACGTCGGATCTCTCTGTGTTATATTTGGCGTGGAAATGACGTTAGGCTGCTGCGGCGACGAAAAGCGAAAAACCTCTCTCCCTGATGTGATTCGATTTCTTCTCTCGTAGGAAATTGCTCGTTCCTTTTAATTATATTTTTCATTTTAATTATTCACGCAGAGCTGTTGGTGCTACAAATTATAACGAGAGAGAGAGAGAGAGAGAGAGAGAGAGAGAGAACGGCGGACATTAGGAGAGAAAATTTCGCGCATGAAATTAAATTTAATGTAGCAGTGGTAGTAGTAGAGAGACGGAGAAATTCACTGCGGGTGACCCATATAGTTTTTGAAATTATGGAGTAGTTTAATTACAACTGGGTCTCTCATTAAAATAACCTCAGCTCACGACTGGTTTCTCTCTTTCTCTCCGTCTAATTCAACTGAAATCCGCATTGAAAAACCTACACTGCACATATATAACTGATCAATTATTTCGATAGCATACACTCGAAATCGATAAAAAGTCATACACTGCAACCAAGTCACTCGGAAAATTACACAATCAAAGCGATAGGATCGCGTGCATGGAAGCTAATTGCGGACACGCTCCTAGTCCCTTCCTATTGATAAATCGGTTCTCTACGCGTATACAGCATCTGACCTAGGCACAGATAAATCGTATAATCCGCATATCCGACGCGTGTCTATGCTCCGACCTTTGAGCGGAGAAAGTCAGCTCTCGAATAAGGAGATAAAGTCGACGCCGCGGTCAGTATATTTCAGAGTCGCTCAGCGAAATTCGCGAACCGAGCGATGAAGTTGCTCGATAAAGCTTCGACTGCAGCATACCGAGAAAAGAGAGAGATTTCTCGAAGTCGAGAGAGAGAGAGAGAGAGAGAGAGAGAGAGAGAGAGAGCAGTGGGCGTACCGGTTAAGTGAAACACAATCGAGCAGGGGCTGCTGCTGCAGCGACGAGGGTACGTGTAAGTACCAACGAGTTTTCTTGCTTTGCGGCTCACGACGATATTTATATACTCGGCTCTAAGTGGACGTTTTACAGCCAGCCTTATACGATTTAAATCGCGTAATTTCACTCTCTCTCTCTGACTGCGCGGCAAGTATGGTGATAAATTACGGAAGAATATAGTCGTCATTGTGTGCATTTGTTCGGAAGAAATGTATGCGTTGTGCGTAAGTATTATCCAGTAGCGAATTTCTCTCTCTCTCTCTCTCTCTCTCTCTCTCTATCTCTCCTCACGGTAGCGCCCACGCACTCGCACAATGACAGACAATCTTGATCCGAATCACCTTTTTGCTCGTATTACGCTTAATTAGATAATTCCCAAACGGTAGCGGAGCTCGGAGCGATTTATAAAGTCGGCAGCAGCGCGTAATACGGCTTTTTCAGCGCCGGGAAATGACGGTTACTTCCTCGCGAGTGTACGTATGTACTATGTACTCGCTGTGCAAAAGTGGCATTTTCACATAATTGTATCGCGTTTCGCGCGCTCTCGTGAGATCCGCTCCTGACTCTTGTATAAACGCAGTAGTCTACTGTACGAAAGGGACGAGAAGTGCTCGATGCCCTTATAGAACTATATTCTTGTTTCTGAAATAACGTGAACATTTTCTGACTACTTCCTAATTAGGTGCAAATTTGTTGCTAATCGTTAACATGTTAAAAGAGCCGAACAATAACTCTCGGCTGAGAGAGACAGAATCGAGGCTGAGAGCCAATTAAAAAGGCGTTCTGGTCACCTACTAAAAGCACAGCGGTGCACGTACCCACACCTCGATACATCGAACAATGCCTGAATGGAAACTGCTTTACAGGAAAAGTGCGCGTGTGCGCGGAATTAAAAAATCATTCTCTTAGCGAATACAATATGCGCGTGTACAATAATCCACACATGCGACAAGTAGGCGCGTACACTATACGAGTCGCTAACCGTTACGCGAACTACTAATTATACACACAAGCCTCTTCTTACCATACACACGTGTTGAACAGGCCGCTTCTTGTCCCCCACTCTCTTCTTTCAAGTAGATCGTGTCGCGCAAACGCGAAAAAAATCGGCCGAAGAAAGATCCTCTCGTTATCATTGCAGCCAACTCGAACACAATGATACAACCTCGCGCGACCCATTCACTTTTAATCCTAATAGAAGCGAGTAGCCTTGCCGGCGAGCACGCGTGTGTCGATACACGCGCGCGACTCGTTATTTTTTCTTTCTCTATCCGCAGTCTCACTCGCGAGTCTCCTTCGGCTGCCGGCGCTGCGCTGCATTGTAGTCTTGTGAATGCGGCGTCGACACGTGGGAATCGGCCTGAAAGCATGCTACTCTCGATTGTAACGGACAATCTAATCCCCCCCCCCCCTCTCTATATGCCAGCTCTCCGATCCTCGCGGTGTAATTCGACAATTGGTTGTTCTCACGTGGCGACGGAGATTATTTCTTTTTTTTTTTCAAACTCGTCTGGGAATTTCGCCTCTCGTTGTCTTTCGACATTTTCCCCCCTCGAGAGAGAGAGAGAGAGAGAGAGAGATGCACTCGCGAGGCTGATGGTGTTGCGCAATGAGGGATTTGCAGGAGAGATCTGCTTGCCCGTGAGGCATCGGCAAATAATACATTTTCACTTTTATCAAAATCAAAATCAAAATAACTACAATTGCCTATAGTTTATCACACACTCGTTCGTCATCAATAACTCAGCGCTAGTTTCGATTCCGATAACGCGCACTTTCGATCCTTTTGCTTATTATCATATCTCTAAAACTTTCACTGCTCGCCGTACATATCGACATCCTTGAAAAATCCCCGCGATAAATGAATAATTCGCCGATCAAAGTTATAGAGGTAAAAATAGAGCATCGCGGAGCGTCCGATATTTCAATTTCCTCTATACCGGCGAACAGCGAAACTTTGTTCTAAATCCAGCAGCAGCGACGCGGCTCAGGAGTTAATCGAGTCTGCTGCGCGCGCAGGGAGGAAAAAATGATCGAGCTCCATTAGCACGTGACTTAATCGGGTTCCCGTTGCGCGGCCCAGAAAACTCGCGCCGCTGCCGAGGTTGCAGAAGCCGATTCACTTTTCACAATATCCCATTATATCTCTGCCTGCGACGACGCTCTAATACTCGATTAATCCCTACTTGACTTTTATGTGCTCTAAGCGGGAAATTCGATTTTGCGCGACGATTAATTGCTGCGTTGACTGGAGTAAGGTGGAATCGGTTGTTGTTTTAAAAAGAAAATCTAGTAGGATTGTACATTTTCTTCTGTAGGACGAGTAAACGGGAAGCAGCTGCGGAGGGAAAAGGCGCGCGTTTTTGTGTTCGCGTCGATTTTTCAGGCTGTATAAATCAGAAAGCGTGACTTTCGCCACAGAGAGTTGAGACCCTAGAGAATATACTATCAATCGATTCAGGAATAAATAACACCTCGATACTAAACGCTGCTGCGCGCGGCGCGCCTCTTTTTAATCTGCTCAGCTCCCCGGTGCTTTTCTGCCCCTCTCTCTCTCTCTCTCTCTCTCTCTCTCTCTCTCTCTCTCTCTCCCTCATTGTGCTGCAGTGCGCACTTTTTTTCATTCGTCGCCGTAAATTCATTTTATTGCTCCGCAACAGACAGGATATTCTTTCATTTTGCAAAATACACATCATGAGAAAATCAACGCACTGCTTTACCCTCTAAAACATGGCTATAAGAATCGGCTCAGCAATCCCCGATGCAGTGCGCGCGTTGCGTAAGCCGAGTCTCACAATATAACTCAGGAGATAAAGCCGCGGAGAGAGAGTAAGAAAGAAGGAAAAAAAGTATCAGCAAGCGCGCCGAGAGCTGCAGCGCAATTGCGGAGCAGCGTCTCCGGAACGCGGATGCGCCACGTGTATTTTTAGTTCATGCATTTCTTGCGCGTACACACACGCGCACGCGTAGACTGCGCTGCACTTTCTGCGAACGATTTTTATCGCGTGCGTGCACAATTCTCGATCGATCTCGCGATTAATTAATGGTGCAAGTTATCTTCTCGGAGAATATTCGAGCTTCGAAGTATTGTGCGGTCGTCTGCGCATAAACAAAACACATACGACGACGCTGCGAGGAGGAGGAAGCCGATATACGCGCGGCATTACAATGCGCCACGGCGGCATCGTTCCTAGAAGCGATAACATATAACGCTGCGCTGCAAGCCCGCATGCAAATGCTCCGCGGGACGCGCCGATATTTCCGAGGGGGAGAGAGAGAGAGAGAGAGAGAGAGAGAGAGAGAAGGACGTGACGAGGTGCCGCTGTGCTCATAACTGATCGATGCTCTCTTCTTCTGTGTATGCGCTGTTGTTGTTGCTCGCAAGAGCATGGCCTCCCGAAAATGCCGGGGAGAGCTTTTCCGGGTTTGATATAGACGGATGGAAGTAGACTTTTACGGACGAAGGGAATTTTGTCGATTGTTATGTGCCTGATTAAGTGTATGACTGTTGGATTTCGCGCTGAAATAAATTTTCCTTTTCAGCAAATTTGTAAGGCCTCCCTTTTGAAAACACAAACTCGGTGCGAATTTAATTTCTGTATATTCTACACACTGAGAGAGGGCAAGCTACAGACATCCGCTTTAAGGACACGTCGAACACGATTTTATACTTATTCTAACTAGCTGCAAGTAGCTGCAAGTGGTGGGAGATGCGGCACAAACAATTATCGTAACTTTCGCTTATTATTCCTTTTCCTCGATATTTACTCCTCTAAAAGGTTATCAAATCCAGACGAGCAATATATCGAACATCGCGCGCGAGTTGCATATTATTCCGATGGAAAGTGAGCGCGTCGAGCGCAACCGAGAAAAACCTAGAAAGTGTTAATAAAGTATACGGACGGCGGCTGCCACGATCGCGATAATCTTTCCCTTATCGCCGGTTATAAATACATGCGAAGCTGAAAAATCAGCCGCGCGTTATCATCAAACGGAAGCCAAAAAATCAACTCTTTCACTCGCGGTCAACAAGCAGTCAGCTGTCTACCCCTCCTCCTCTGAATCTTCCGACTCGCTGCCAAAGTTCGAACGATTTCCCCGAATCCATGTCTCTCTCTCTCTCTCTCTCTCTCTCTCCCGCTCGCTAATAATATCCGCGTCGTTGCCCGATATACACATAGAACGCGCGTGCGAGCGCGTCTTCGTCGCCGTCGTCCCTCGCAAGACTGTTCTCTCTCTCTCTCTCTTTCGCGTGGGCGAGCGACGAACGACTCTCTGGCGGCTCTCACCTTAAAGCCAAGCCGCAATTTTAGTATCTCGCCAGACGCGGGACCCGCAGCTTCTTCTTCGGCTTCTTTCAACCCCGGGACGCGTTTCAGTTTAGAGTATTCGCTGCGATATCTCGCGGGGTGTGTGTGTGTGCGTGTGTCGTAAATCTCGATTAAGGGATATAGGCTTGCGGAGGCTCGGTCAAAGGCGCCAGAACGGAGAGAGGGAGTGAGGAGGAGGCCCCTGGGCCCTCGCCAGGGGCACCGAGACCGATTGGGTATGTTGAGCTGCCTATGCGGCTGCTGACGATGCGTTCTTTAGTTTGTTCTGTCTGTATAGCGCTTCTGCTGCAACTGTAACTCGATCTCTGTCACAGCTGTTTACCTGTCGGTTCGTTTCTTCTTTTCTTTCTTTTTTCTCGCCGACTGTCGCTCTTGGTGCGATCGTCGACGTCGTTGGGCTTGTAAACGGCTGCATTAATGCGCAGTTTTGCGAGGATCGGGTTACGTGTTTGATGACAGAACAAAGGAGCGAGGAATGGAACGTAATATATTTCATCGACGCTTTGCGTCAAAGGCAGAGAGAAAAATAAAATAAAACATAACCGACGGTGCAAATGTCAGCTAAAGGAGAAACTGGCTGAAGTGGCCAACGTTTTTCGCCGCTTCGTAAAAATAGACTCTCCGTCGATTCACTAATTTTACACCGAGTTTCCCGCGCTTTGGCATTCGGTCTCTCGCGACTTCCTACACAACGTCGTCGTACATATTCCCCTCGGCGATGCTGAAAATTTTCTAACACACACGCTTCCACATAGACGACCGATAGCAGCGCGTATCGTCGAGCAGCTGCGCGCAATTGACTACCGTTCGATGCCCTCTCCGTCGCAGTCAATTCTAATAGTCAAGCAGTCGTATCGCCATCACCACCGCCACGCAAACAATCATTCGTATCAATTATAGAAGTTCTCGCTCTCTCTTGTCAAGCCCAGTCCGTCCCCGATTTTTCTCGACGGAATGCGCCGTTCAATTATCGGTCGCGATCGCATGCTTGAATTTAAAAACTATTCGCGCCAGGAATTCCGCGGTGAGTGTACATACAAAGCGCGAGCTCCGCGACTTATTAACGGCAGCTGCAGCGCAGCCCATTTACGTTTCGCGCAGCAAAACACAAGGCCGCAGAGAGCGGCGAGCTTCTGTAATTGCATTAGAGGTGGACGAGAGAGAGAGAGAGAGAGAGAGAGAGAGAGAGAGAGAGAGCAGCGGACGCACTCCCTTATCGGAGGAAATTCAATTATGGCTCGCGGAGCCGAGACCCAGGAAGTTCGCAGCGCGAGAGAGTTCGCGTTTCGAGATAGAGACGCTGCGGTGGCTCCTCTCTCTCTTTCGTGGGTGGTAATGAGGTGGCGCGTGCTTTTTCTGCTCCGGGAGCCTTTTCCGTTTATTAATACCGCCGGAGATCTCGATTGCGCAACGGGAAATCTCCTGTAGCTCGTTGTATGCGCTGCGGTAAAAATTCGATCGGAGAGAAAGCAGCGGAGGGTATTATACGCGCTGCAGCCGAAAAATCGCCATTGTGCGCGGGCTATGGAGAAAAGAAGATATACACGACCATAATGCGCGCGTCATCGCGTAATGAGGCTATTACGAGCAGCGTCGCGAAAAGCCAAGCACGTGACGCTGCGCTTTTGGCTTCCGGCCTCTGTATATACTGTTGTGTGCGATATCCGAAAATGACGTTTCGATTTGTCGATGCGCATTGTTTGTTTACATCGTGTACGACTCTTGCTTTCATTCTGCATTTCCCGCTGCAAAATAGAGCCGTCATTATCTGCTCGACCTAAACCTTATATAAACTTTCTCTCCCCGCTTCCGTCGTAATTTCGATTTCGTTCGTCCTCTCTCACAGAGCATTATATCTACATACACATATACATACCGGTTTCCACAGTGTGCCGCCACGTGCGTCGCGCGTATCACCGTATCGGAATGTGACGCTGTTTGTGGCGCCGCCGATCGAGGAAAAGAGACTATAGGCCGCTACCGGTGCGTAGCCTCGCATACTAAGGCACACACGGAGCACATCGGGAGCTCTCGTCTAATGGGAATTCCGCCGCCGCCGCTGCTGCTGCCGGCTGACGAGCCTGGAATTCGAAAATATTGATTCGCTCCTATGCGCGCATCCCTTTGTTTTGCTGCTCAGAGAGAAAGAGAGAATCACGAGGATGCAACGGCCGCGATTCCGTATTTTACGAGCCGAGAGAGCGAGGAGGGAAGAGAAACGCGCGCCGATTCGTATGCGATTTTATCTCTCCCTCTGCGCAGCTTTCGTATTTTCAGCGAGTGTCGGGGTTATGGTCCATTGACGCTTCGCGCGGGTGTGTGTATATTCTCGTACGCGCGTTTTGTTTTTTCTGGCGGCCTTGGCTGATTTGCTTTTTGACGCAGGTGCGATACGAGCGCGGGGTGTATCATTGGGCACATATATTTTTGACGCTGGTTACGTAATCGCGGTGTGGCTTGCAAAATTGGGTGTAATAGTGGCGTTAGAGCGGTCTTATTCGATGTTGAGAATTGGAGCGAACTTTATGTTTCTTTTCGTATGCATAAATTTAAAAAAAATAAATAAATAGGTTCGTATTTGAAAAACGAGCGGAATGACGAGAGCTGACGTTTTTGAAAGGGTTCGAGTTTGGCACACGCTTTAAAACGCGAGAGCGCGTGATTCGCCCGCTATAAAATTTCTGTACTCTGGAAATAGCGCTGACGAAATTAGAGCCTGAACTTCTTCCCCGAGAGAGAGAGAGAGAGAGAGAGAGAGAGAGAGAGAGAGAGAGAGAGAGAGAGAATCTACGCTTCAAGCTAATCTCCTTCGACACTCTCGCTAAAGCATTCGAACTGCTTTATCGAACGTTAAATTGCCATCCTGGACCCATTCATTCTCTAAGTGTATAAATATCTTTTAATTATCGCGAGTATATATAATTTATTGAATACGCTCACTGGATTCAACGGTTCATTTTTAAAAATAAAACACAAAAGCATCAATGAACGTTAATTCCGTCGCTGGCGTGTCCGACGATCACGTCAGCCTCTCATCTTTGTTGAACGTAATGCGGTAGCTCTCTCTCTCTCTCTCTCTCTCTCTCTCTCTCTCTCTCTCTCTCTCTCTCTCTCTCTCTCTCTCTCTTCGCTAATCGAGCCGCAGCTACGGTAGCCCCCTTAACCGTTGGTTCATCGATATAAATCATGCAAGCTTCGTTCGATCGACGTCGCTTTTTTACTTTCTCGAACGACGACGGGCTCCGAAGCGATCGCGAGCAATTTCTCGCCAATTGATTAATTGACCCTCGGCGCGAACTCGATTTTGCACGATATCATCTTCATAGCCTGGAATGTGGCTTTAATATATTTCATAAACGCGGCTCTATTCTGTACAGTTGATGCAAGAACGCGTAGCGTATAGTAATTCGATAACGCAGAAAAATGCCACATTGTTATACGCTCGGGGAAGATAGAGCGATGTTAATCGTTATTTAGCGTATAATAACCGTGTGTTCTTCTTTTGTCTCTGTTGCAGTCTGAGCGAATGTTACTTCGCGGGGAAAGGCGCGGCGCTGGTGCTGCCGCCGAACGAACGAGCCCGACCATCCAGGCGCGTCTCGGCGGCAGGATGCGACATACAGCAGCATCTTCAGTCGATGTTCTACCTGCTCAGGCCCGAGGAGACCCTGAAAATGGTGAGTCCATGCATATCATTATATTACATTATAAACACGGCTCGCGAACGTTAATCAAGCGGTGCTTCTTTTTTTCACCTTCGAAATTCGCTCGATAATTAGTTTTCGGGCTAAAAAACGAGCGGACAATGATTCGAAGAGTGGGCTATGCACTAATCAAGAGTCCCGAAGCAAAGGCGCATAAATCGCCCGGTCTCGAATTACGTATGCATGGAAGATTCTGTTTTCGATCATTGATTGACTCTCGGGTTTATCATGCTGCTATAATACAACGCTTACACTCCAACGCGCGGTAAACAAAGTCCGCTTCTCGAAGCTCTTAGCTCAGGGATTTCCGTGAGGACACGCACATCAAACGGCAGCCTTGGCCGACGACCGACTAATTATCGATTAAAACTGCCCTCGCGCTATCTTTAATTATTTTCATCCGCTCGATCCACGCATTTAACAATCCGAGAAAGCTATACAAAAGCCATGCGATACACATTATTCGCCCAAGTCCAGCGCGCTGACTTTCCCCATTCTCGCGAACGACCTTCGCCGCTATATGGAACTATATATACCACCGGTCAGCAGCAGCAGCGGCGGCGCATTTGTTGGCTCTCGAGTCAGTCTAAAACACACTCAGTTGCGCGCGAGAGAGAGAGAGAGAGAGAGAGAGGAGAGATTTATCGGCCGAGCAACTGCGCTTTCTGGCTCTAATTGCGCGAAAGGCGCGAGCTCGTGTCGATTGTTGCAATTGTGTAACTGGCCAGGATCGGCGAACACGCTGGCACGTAGCGACCTTGAGCTACGTGTCGCTGCTGTTATTCCGCCTCGACGTTTTCCTGGTTTGTACGGGGCTCGTGAAAGAATTTTTTCACGTTTATATCATTACACAATTTCAATTATTTTTCTTCTTCGAGAATAAAAGGTTATATTCGCTAATAAGGCAACCGAACGCGCGATTTCGATCCTAATCGCGCAACGCGGAACCCCCGGAGTCGCTCTCTAAAACAAAGCAATCGAAATATTCTATTAAGCAAGCCCGCGAGCGCGCGCATTAAATTTTATTGAAATTCAACACCTGCCTATCTCGGGCCCGTATCTCCTATCGAGTTGAATCTCTCTTATGTACACCTCTAATAACCCGCTCACTCGAGAGCCAGCACGTGTACATTTACTTCGTCAAAATTTTCAGCCACGAAATAACCTCGCACTAGTACACTTTTTTCTCGCGAACAATTACACATACACACACACACACACACACAGCACAGTTTCTAAGTGTACAAACTCGACCTTGAGCCCAGGCATCGCTGTTTCCCCGCGCGTCCGTTCGTTCGTTCTTCGTTCCAATTAGAAAGAGTTCGCGAGCGCGGATATAACGGTCTGCAGTCGAGAGGCGAACTTTAAGTAATTGATCCTCGGCCGTTGATAATAATACTCTTATGGATCTGTATAAGTCGAGCTGTAGCGATGGCATTTTTTAAGGGAGAACAGATGAGATCTGCGCAATTAAATTGTTTTCGAAAATCCAACTTCTCCGTATATACTACCGGGTATTTAATTCGCATCGCGCGCGCGCGCACGATCTCTTGGGGATATTATGCGCATTGCGTTACAATGATCATTTTCTCCCATTGAATTCGCAGTTGCAAAATCACGAAGGAGCGAGTTGTTTATACAGTATTGTGTTACAAGCGCCGCCGCCGACGACGACGGGCAGTTTTTTTTTAAGACACCGAGCGAGTCGTTGCAGCAGCCTCGTATAATAAGAGCAGATTATAACGTTAAGATTCGAGGGAGATAGAGAAAATTCCTCGGGCTATGGACTGCTGCTGCTGACTCGGATCGATTATCTCGGCTTTCATTGTCCCATTGTAACGCGGCAAATAAACGTTTCTAAAAAAAACGAAGACTCCATAATCGTTCTCGATTTAACAGTCGTTTTTCCCGCGCGACAAGTGCGCCGCAATGTCATTTGTCTCCCTCTGCGTGCAGCGCAGCTCTCAAGATGCAGCCGCATAAAGGAGATCCCGCTCTCTCGTTCGCGATGGTAATTGCCGTGGAAAATTCTTTCGGATTCTTACGTAAATTATTTCGTAATTGCGCTCGCTCGCGCGGCGTTTCATTGAGGGAATAAAGGAAAGCAGGAGTGTAGTAGTGCTGCAACTCTCGGAAATAAAAAAAATCCTCTCTGATTGTGCGGAATTGACGGCGAGGGTAATGGTCGAATTGCGTGCCGCGACTCGAGGCTTTTCATATTTTCGCGTGTGCGCCTATGCGAGCTAATGCATCGCCCGCGGACAGTTTACTCCTCGTTGATCGCCGCCGAGTGTATGTATACATATATACGATTGTTTTCTCTTGCTGCCCTGTATAGTCGTTAAACGCGGCGCTCGATCCTTTTTTTCGCGCGCGCAGTATGAAGCAGCGCTTATCGAGGCTATCATTGAAAGCCGGGGCGATATTATCCAATGGAGAGGAAATAGAAGTATATACGGGAACGAAACGAGAAATAATGACGGACTCTCCCCCTCGAATCTGGCGGCGGCGGCGCGCACACGCGTGATTATCAGCGGCGCGTGTCGGCGACGGCTTTCTGGCCTTGATGCTTCGGGTAATGCACGACGTCGACGATTAGAACGTACGCGCGTGCACTGGACTATATACTCGCGCGCAGAGGTCAGCCGATGGGGTTCGACCTTCTCCTTCGAGAGATTTCTGTTCTCACTCTTTCTCTCTATATCCTCCGCGTTTTCGCCTCGTTATACAGTCGCGGGTGTATGATTCGAGCGATTTACAACCGGCCACTTTCGTATACACACGAATTTTTCGAGAGCGATCGCGCTCGAATTCGACGTTAATCCGATAACGAGCGAGTCGTACACACGAAAACGCAATCAATCTCAAAGGAGAACTCGGCGTATACAGTATTAACCAGGGCTGAAGAGGGTATAGGAGCCCAGGGGGCCTACTCCCATCCCTGCCTGCGCACGCCTCCGTCTAATTTTTTTTTTCCTTCTACTCCGACCTCGTGCGGCATTATTTACGATGCTTTCATTAAGTCGTTAAGGCCGCGCTCACGAAAAACACAAGGGCTCAGAATTCCAAATTGAATTATGACTCCTCGAGAGAGGTGAAGGTCTGGAAATTCTCTCTCTCACGGATGTGTTGTGCAATTGTATTCGAAATATGATCAGCAAGCTCCGATTTTTCTTACACTGTACGAAGAGAACCTTGTCTCTTTATTCCGTATGTTATAAACGACGAAGAAAGTCGGAAAGAGTCGACGCGTGATCGGCAGCCTCGATGCGCCCTCCTCTCTCCGAATATCGCCGTTCGCGAGCTACGTGACGCGATTACGAAGAGTCGACGACGACGACGACGACGACGAATGCATGAATATTTTCCTCTTTCAAAAAGACGCGACGGGAAAAAATAAACAGCCGCGGCTATTCGCCCTTAATTGTGAATTATGACGTATATGGAGCTCCGTCAAATTGTCGTCGTTTAGTCCGCTCTCGCTCTTTCTGACATTCCGGTTATGCGCTACTTACGTGTAAACCTTTTGAATGTTAGCTTCAAAATAAATTACACCAAAAACTTTCTCTGCATATACGCCACGTTTATAACTTTTGAATTTTCCCCCGTCTGCGAGTTATATACAGAAGCCGCCGCTTTACTCTCCTGACCCCATCAGATTTATTATTCGCGTCACGTAAGCCCGCGCGCGTAATTTCATGCGAAGAGTGCGGCATAATTTTGCGCAGATAACGTTAGAAAGGCTCCGCGGCCGTATCAAGATTGAAATCTGGCTTTAAAATTAATTTTCGAAAACCGAAAAGTTGTACATATCATGTCCGGTCTCGTAAATCACGAAAGGGGAATAAACGTACTGAAGACATCGTCGTTGCGGCGCCTCGCGCGCGACACTCGGCCTTAAGGCGACAACGACGTGGTGACGACCCACTTGCGCGGCGGCAACGGCACGGCTCGCTGGCGACGAAGATGACGCCGCTCGTCACGACTGTTGCCGCGGGCTGCCGATGCAGCCAATGACGGCTCATGATTTTCGCTTGCTGCTGCTGACGAGGGAGTCTCGTTGTCGGCTGTATCTCCGCCTACTTTGACTACCGATGCGTATGGCTTATCTTTCGTGAAGGTGACAAATTTTTTTTGGACAGTAATTAACTCGTTTTGGGCTACTGTCGTGCCACTTGCGAAAACAGCGTGACTCTATTATTGTCCTCTTATGGCGTTTCCTGCGATTTGGAATACGCTTACGCAAGAGCGCTCGCGTATAAACAAACCGCCGGCTGAGTTAGCTCTTGAATTAGCCAATTTGAATTTAAAAGCCCGAACGCTCAGTCGTATTACGTCTCTAATAGCCGCGCACCGAGCGCGTAATAACTCGCTGTTTCCTCGGGAATCAATAGCCGTATATTGAGCAACGCCGACGAGGAGGAAAAAAAACCTTCGGCTATCGCGCCGCTCTGATTTACACGCGATCGACGAAAGTTCACTTTTCCTTTTTCTTCGGCATAGGAGAAAAAAAAGAATCAGAAAACCCGATCTTATCGCAGCGGCGACTGTTTTGTCGAAGTCGGGTTTCTCCTTCGCGTTATCTCTCTCGCTCGCGCCTTTATCTCGCTGAAAACCAGTCGCCCGAGTCGCTCTCTCGCAGGACCACCTGGTATACACGCACTTTCGGAATCTCGGCGTATTAGCGTGTGTCATTGTCGCCGCGCGTAGATCGAGCTAATTATTCGAAGCCGTAATACTCGGCCTTTTCCTAATGCTTACGCTAGCGTAACATCTCGTAACCATTATACGCAACACGCAATACTTGCACGCAGGAGCGAAAACTCCTTGGAAGAATGTAATAATGCGCGTGCAAACAAACACGAAAATAAGTCCCATAAAAATTCCATCGAGCGAGCAGTACCATAATACAGCGCGAGCATAGACAACAATCAGTACGAAACAGAAGCGGCGCGCGGATCGACGACAAAAAAGCGCGGCAAGAATTCCGTTAGAGCACTGCTATAACACACTGCTCATAGTCGAAACCTTTCACGAATGGCGAGCGGCTACTCCTTAATAGCCCGCGAGCGGAATAACAATAAGCGTCGGTGTAATAAGGCGACCCAGTTTCGCGCATCTCGCGCCCTTGCTCCATGGGGAGGAGCCGCTGACTGACGTGCGGAAAATGCAGCGAGAGGAGAGCGTTCTCTCAATCGGGTCGAGGCTATATAGCTGTGCAAAGCTGCAAGTGTCTGATACATTGTTCACGCGAAGCTGCAGTGGAAATTATCATCGGCGTGTTACGCGTCGTTTCTTTAAAAATTAAAGGAATCGTTATGGTCCGATCGGAGTGTATAACGAGAACGACGCGGTGGTATAGCCTAATAGCAAAACTCGATCTTTCTCTCTCCGCTACGCACACCGCGATGAGGTATAGTACAAAGGGCCGGAAGTGCGCGAGCGAGCGATTAATGGCGAGCGCTGGACTACAGCCCGGGGTCGCTGACACTTTCCGCATAAAAGGTCCATCTCTCTGCATGTACAGCGCGGCGCAGCTGCCCCCCGTAAAAAGTAACGGACCGCGCGCAAAAAGTCAGCCGGCGGCGGCAGAATTTTTTCCTTTTCTCTTGAGAGAGGGATGCAGGTGTGGCTTGAAATTCCGACGATACTACTACTACTACTACTACTACTGTTTTACGCGTGTTATACCATAGTTAGATCGTGAAATTTTATACAGGCAGAGGCTGGCTCATAATGTATAAGATGCCGATTTTACGAGAGGAGCCCTAACGAGTGCTTTCGAAACTTTCGAGCCGGCGATATGGTCCATCCACTCAGGAGCCGTAGATTAGCTTAAAAGACGCGCGGAAAGTTCAAAAGCCGCGCGCTTCGACATTGAACCTATAACGTATCAGATTTATTATTGTATGAGAATAAGAAATGTTGTACAGAAGAATGACGCCCACGCGGTAGCGCGAAACGTTTTTTCTCCCACTGTTATGTGTACCGGCCGCGAAACAATAAGCCGGCATTGTCAGCGACGCGTCAGCCGTGTACACTTTGTCAATACGTATACCTCCATACACACACGTACACAAACAGGTTCTCGCGTGTTCACCGAGCCACATAGAGTAAGAGAGCAAAAGGTCCTCATCCGCAGTGCAGCATCGGTCGTCGTCGCGGGGGGCGAGGAAAATTATCAAGTGCGCGTCGACGCGAGCATTAATTACATAGAATTGTACGAATAACCCGGAAGCGCATACGTCGAAGAATTTGCAATTACGATCCCGTATCTGTATCGGGGCTCACACCTCTATCGCGACCCACTTGCAGCGAGGAGCGAGAGATGAAAAAAAGGGACGAGATGGCTAGATAGGAGGCGCCGACGCTCTAATTTCGCGATCTAGGCTATCTCAACACGCTACTGCTTTGGCACACGGGAGCGAGATATAAAGCGACGGTTCTCAAAGAGCGCTTTTCGCGAGCGAGTTGCCGAGGAAAAAAATGTTATTGTGACGACGACGAGTCCAAATAACTCTTACTGCTCCGGTTTTAATTCATCCTTTGTCCGCCGCTGACTGAGCTGCATTGACATTGCAACGAGGTAAGGAGAGCGAAGAAGCTCTGAAATTTAAACGAGAGAGAAAAAGTCGGACGGTACGCGCTGGAACTGAGAAAAAAGCTTGTGCTCTTTCTCGCCTCTCTTCTTCTTCTTCTTTTTGTCGGAGACTCCGAGTCGGTAGTAGAGCTGACGTTTTCACGAATTTCATGCCCGTCTCTCTCTTTCGGGACTCCTGTGGCACACACACACACACACACACAACCACTAACTCGTCCGTATTTGGATTAGAATGGGCTCTTTGAAAATCACGGGCCGTGTTAAGCGAAGAGATTGATGACCCGCGTGTGGACACGCGGCTTTCAAAGCACGTCATTAATTTCGGCGACGAGAGCTAGTCGCGTCTCGTTTCAATAGTACGCTTTGTCGTCTAGAGATTTTTTTGTAACCTCTGTATTATACACGTTCGACACGAGTGGACTGATCAAAAGTGTATTATAACGGTCGCGCGCGATTAAGGGAGTCAAACAAATGATAAATCAACGTTCGGATTTTTGCGCGGGCTGCCAGTGCAAAACCGTAACGTGGATTTTTTTTCAGACTCGCGAATTTACCGCTATACCCCGTATCACCGCGCGAACTTTATCGTAAATGAATAAACGACGGCTGCTGCACTACCCCCCGTGACTTTGAAATTTTCGCGCCGCGTCACGCGCGCAAAAGTTCCTTCCTATCTCTATATGCCCTGGAGTTGTTGCAGCGTGACTCGAGCTGCTCCGTCTTTGTAGTTTAGCGTTTTCCAGTGTATTCAATGAGCATAATGGCCGAGAGTGTCAGGCTTGGTTAACACTACGACTGAACGCGTCCGGTGTTTTCCATTTAGCTGTTCACTTCGAGGCTCCTCTGTGCGCATTGTTCGATGCATCCATGCGCAGACGAATGAATCATGCGTAAAAAGAGCCAAACGTCGTAAAATTTTTTCTGCAGCTTCAGTCGAATCGCTTACTTCCTGGAAAATGAGTTATTAACGCACGAAAA
This sequence comes from Nasonia vitripennis, assembly GCF_009193385.2. NCBI lineage: Eukaryota > Metazoa > Arthropoda > Insecta > Hymenoptera > Pteromalidae > Nasonia > Nasonia vitripennis. The sequence goes on along the minus strand of NC_045758.1, from coordinate 6,288,484 downwards.
AAAACCAGTGATTTAAGCGCAATTTAGCCATATGGACAATGCGATTCGATTGCGTTCTTCGATTCTTCATATGCGCAAACAGCATTTCCTCTATGTGTCGACGTTACGCAACTCTCACGTGTATACCCGGGCAATTAACATTAACATTAACGAGCGTCCTTTTGATGCAGTTCTGCATACATTGCCGTTGAATAGCGAGCTTATTGTTGACTCTGGTCTGCGCACACACTGGTACAGTAGAAGAGACGACGCGCGCGCGGCATTCTTGGCAAAATTCATTATGCATTTTCGCGAGGCACTGCACAATAACGCACGCACGTGTCATCCCCGGGGGATCTCGTGGACTCGACGAGGTATAATCTGCGCACGTGCATCGGGGTGGAACACGAGAGCTTTGCGAGACTATTATTTTCGATTAAAATCGATTCATCTTGTCGCAGTGGTATCCGCATTGGATTGTTAAAATTGCACTGGAAATTTTCCACGGGTTATTATTTGTTTTGGCGAGTCACACGCGAGAGAGAAAAAAATTCGTCTGAGCAAACTCCGTACTGTGTGTATGCAAATGCCAAACTGGTTCCTCGTCAGAAGGTCCAAAAGAATTCTTCCTTTTCAACGCTGGGCGAATCTACGCCTCTCCTATACGGACTGAGAGAGAGAGAGAGAGAGAGAGAGAGAGAGAGAGAGAGAGAGAGAGAGAGAGAGAGCTGCAGAAGATCCACTGCGGCTTTGGAATAATAAATCAGCCGAGCTGAGAGAGTAGCTACGCTAAAATGTTTCGCGAGAGAGCGAGAGACGTGAGCGGCATGCTGCACTCTCTGTCTTTCCGTAAAAACGAGTTTCGCTACCGCGTTGTATACGCGTGCGTTAAAACGTGGATTCTAACGGTTGTGGTTTGAAATTCTATTTTTGAGCATCAACAAAGTCGCCGTGATAATCATTTCAATGATAATTCGACTATACACTTTGTGCAACGTCGCTCGCAATACAGCACTGCTGCTGACGAAAAGCCAGTCTTGACCCACGTGCATTGCGCAACGAGTCGACAATGAAAAATAAATGCGTTATCAACGTGTGCTGGCATAAACTGTGTCAATGCGTATCGGGATGTAAACATTGAATTTCATTCATAACAGAGAGTTTGCTTTGTATTGCTTTACGCTGTTTTAAAAATATTCACCTCAACTAAGCAAACGATAATGCACATAAAATCACAAATTTCGCAATGAAATTTTTTTTCGCTCGTTCACAGCGAATACCAACATAAACCTCGCCACGTGAGAAAAAAAGCAAAAACGGCGGACCGGTCGTTCCTCTCCTCGCTTTTTATCCCGGATGCCGAAGCATTTTCATAAATCAAAGCTCGCGATGTTAAGCGAAGCTCTCCGCGTATTTCGCTCGTTGTTTTTTCCTCGTTAAACGCGCGTGTACGTGCGTATAAAACTCGGGATATATATTTATCGAGAACCGCGCCGTACAAACGTTCCGCTCGATATATCGCCCTGGTATAGAGCAGAAGCTTCTTTTATCGAGCGCTATTACTTTGCAGAGGATAAAATGCTAAATATCGGAATGAAAGTGTTGCGATGGGCGCCACAGAGAGATACTCCTGGGAAATCGAATGATTCGAAACCTCTGGTTTCTCTCGCAAGGATTGATAGCTATTCACTAGTTTTACTACTTCGGCGATGTAAACTGTCCGTTGTTTACGAAGTTCGAATCTTTACGGGCTTGCGAGAAGCAGAAGAATGAAAGTGTAATGTATGCATCGACGTTATTATGCGAGGTCTCTATGGAAATGTGAGATTTTTTTCGCAAGCGATTAATCAAGTTTTTAAACGTATGCTAAAACGAACGACTTGTATAATCCAGTTATGCATGATTCAAAGCTCGAAGAAATTATAACCCAATAACTCAATCGAAATCAAAACAAAGGCATTTCGCTCATATACACACGACAATCCAAAACAAACTCTCTGTTATTGTGAATGAAATTCTCTGTTTACGTCCCCTCGACGACATCTTGACACAGTTATTCGCTCCAATTATGCACCAGCGCGGGCCTCGATAACACACTTCTTTTTTCATTGTCGTCTCGTTGAGCAACGCACGTGGGCCAAGAGTGACTTTTCGTCAACAGCTGCGCGCGTCTGTGTGTAGCAAGCGACGCTACTGCAATTATAGACCCAGCAGCGATAGCCGTTGTCACGCGGCGTGTTCCATATTCGCCATCGGCTGTTGCGACTATGAGCCGATTGATCAGCGTAATAAGACTGCTTAATGACCCGATTTTGCATGTCTATAATAATCGCCTGAATTGATGAGATACTCGGACAATGCAACGCTTTGATTATTGATAATTATGCAACGTGTCTGAGGCTAAACCGCATTAGAACGTTACGCGGCGGTGTGCAGTGTCAAGTTTTTCATAATTCAGCGATAAACGTAAATACGCTGATGATCGTGCATTTCATGGGAATATCAATATTGAATAACACACTATCGACGCAACGACTCAAGCCTCGTAACGATTATACACGCAGCGACGCGACGGAAAAATTGAAAGACCTGCAGAAAAAAAGTTATCGCAGGCTTACGCTCACAAAGACGACAATTCCGTGCGCGGCATTGTTTGTCTGCGGGAGGCGGTGTGTTATACTCGTGCAAAAAATCGCTGAGACCGCTGCGTCGTCGCGCATTTGACACACTAGTTCGCGCGCGCGCGAGATTGCATTATATGCGACGAGGCGACCCACAAAGCCGTGCCTCTTTCGGAGATTCCCTCGCGCGACGGAAATGAATTACGTGCGGCGCGCCGCGTTTTATACACACACCGCAGTGTCAGAATAACGCGCGACTACGTTATGAGAGATATCCCCCCCCCCCCGCGTGTATTGTGCATGTAAGGAGGTTAGTGTGGTCGCACGTGTGCGAACTTTCTTGTGCGAGCTCGGCGTTGCTCTTTAATTTCTCTATTCGAATCGGTGCAGGATTTCGAGGAGGATTATAAGATGAAGCAAAAAGGGAAGAAGATCGATCGCGGCTATAATCGAGGCTTATTACTCTAATTGAAGACCGCGAGAATCGCCCCCAGAGAGTCGCCTCGTTCTCTGAAGCTTCCACGCGGCGCTGAGGAGGAAAAAACGAAGTACGTCGAGATACGCGAGCGACGAAGGGTATCTACGGACAAAAAGAAAGCCGGCTTTCTTGGTCACAAATTTCCAAGTGTCATCGTCTCTCTCTCTCTCTCTCTCTCTCTCTCTCTCTCTCTCTCTCTCTCTCTCTCCTCGGCTTTTCATCCCGAAGAAACCTGCGGCGAATCAGCGAAAAACTGCCGTAGCCGAGATTCCTCCTGGCGCGAAGTCTTATAGCGGTAGGATTAAAAGCGCTAGTGCCGTGTGTACAGTATGAAAGAAGAGCGATTTTCTCGCGCCGCGACCGTGAAAGGGATACGCTGCAAATAAATCACTTTCTCGGACGCGACGCGCGTTCCGTCTCTGATGGCTAATTGCGCTCGACGAAGAAAACAAAGGGGACGTGCAGTGTATCATATACGTATATAGGAGGCACTTTTGAATTATCTCACCGTGTATCGTACGAAGAAAAAATGTTGATGACAAAGGACACGTGCTCTGCTCTCGCGAGCGATAATTTAATCGCGTCGAGCATCGCGCAACACTCGTGTGTGCCACTTTGTAGAGAGAAGCGCTCGAGAGAGTAATTAAAGGCATGTGTGACACTGGCCGACAACACAGTCGCTTTTGACAAGCCCGCACTGCTGCTGCGCGATTCAAGTTCAGGAGATGTGCCGACGAGTGCAGCGTATTCCATTAGGCCGATTGAGTACGTCGAGGTTTCGAGGAGTGTGTGCGGGATGAAAGCCAGCTCTTTGATTCTTTATTTTTTCAGCGAAAGTTTGCACACTTATAGAAGCCGAGATCAAAGACAACGTTTTTTTAAAAGCGACAGTGCTAAACGCGGCAATTATAAAATAAAAGACCTCACCTCATCATCGCATAAATTCTCTCTCGAGAGCTGTTCTCTCTTATCTGATCCTCACTTCGCTGCGGCTAATATGCCCAAGCCGCCGTGCGCTAGCTTGCGTAAGAACAATTACACTCCTTTAATAGCTCGAAATCCTCGATCGCGTCGATTGTTTTTCCAGAAAATGCAATAAATTTCGTATCGCGACCGCGTAATCCCGCTATGCGCAATCGTTTCGCAAGATCTGTGCGCTTTCGAAAAAAGGGTCAATGGATCGTCTCTCGACGGAGCGAATTTTTTTATTCCCCCGAGAAACGCTGCCGCGGCTGTGTGCACTTGCGGTATACGGTACACACGGTCTAAGTGGAGCTGGAATAAGAGAGGAGCCGATGCATCGATTTGACTATCGCTGTATCGGCATCTTCGCCGCAGCGCGACAAACTGTGCATGCATTTGCTCTCTGTATGCTGGAACGTGCGCGCGCGAGTTCGGTGCACGTGAGATTTTGTGCGATTTTATGGAGGTGACTGTTGGGAGCTTAAAATTAATATTACTTGTTTTAATGATTCTAATCGGTTGCTTTTTTTCTGTTTCAGGTAAATATCTTTGACTCTCCGCCGCCTACCGACGCTGCTTACTCGTGAGTTCTTTCCATTACGAAACACCCGTACTAGGGGTAACATTCGAATACGAAATACTCCTTCCGCATTCACCTTCTCGCATCAGGCGCATCATCGAGAATATCAACGAGTACACCGCGAGTAATCGGACCGCGAGAAAGTCAAAACCCTTTTTGGATTCCAAGTCGCGCACAGCCGATTTGTTTCCGTCGGCCGCGCGCGGCAAAGCTATCGGCTTTTGCACATTGCGAAATATCTCGAGTGCGATCGCGTACACACACACTCGAACATCAAAGAATGCGCTCCTTGATTCGCTGAAGCGAGCGACGCGTCATAACATCTTCTCATACCCGGAACCCACGACGATTTCGTAAGCTTTTAAATTGATAAGTTCTTTTTTGCTGAAAATAAGTTTCTCTCGTCGGAGATGACGAATCGTCGTCTTGCTTGCGCGACGACTGGCTGAATATAACGCAGTAATATTGCACACAGTAATGCTGCGCGATTATTTAAGCGTTGAATTTTTCGAGCGATTATTCCTCCGACGTAGCGCTACTATAACGAGCTAAGAGTGAGTGACACGCGGCATTGGAGCCATTACCCGATTAAAATGTTATTGAGTCAAGGGTGCAGCGCGCGAGAATTGATAAACGCGCATTGTTCTACATTACGCTTCGATTGAGTTTCATCCAGTGCACACGTGTGGTGTGTTGCAGCTTGCAGACTTTCAAGGCCCTCCTCGTGTTTAATGCACTCGACAATGCGCCGATCGATGCTGCGTATAACGCTCGGACAGGTCGGGGTATTAACGTATAAACGGGTCTTTGGAGAAAAAGCTCGTATGCACGAAGGATAATTAACGAGGCGTAATTGAATACACATCCCGTTGACGCTGAAACGACGCGTAAAAATCCGGCGAAACCGGAGTGTAAACGCGGATTGTGAATACCAGTTGGTGATTTATACAGTCGGGCACGCAAGGATAGGGTGGAGCTGAAAAATTTTCGAAAACGGATGTTCTCGGAGCGATACAACGGTCGGAGTAAAAACTGATCGCTTCCTTACGCGTATGTGCTTCGAAAGTTTACCTTTCCTTTCTCGTTGTTGGATTGTTTTTGCGCTGTCGTCGTACCGACTCTCGGCTATCGCGACTCACTGGGGTATTTGTCTTGAACACGTAAAGCTGCGACTTTTTCTTTTTTAAATTGAGCGAAAGATCGAGCGTTGAACTCCTGAGGATAAAAAAGAGCCGATCGATTATGTTGCACTTATCGAGATGAGAAATTAGAATGTTGCTTTTTTTCGCTCTTATCATCGCGAAAGAAACTACTATCGACGCGAGCAAACAAAAAGCTGACAAGCTGGCAGTTACTTTTTTATTGCTGGCACACGTGTTCTTCAGCTATAATCCTTTCAAACAATTATGACGGAAAAAAGTCGTAAAAAACATTAGTGCGAGCGCGGGCGCACACATTCTTTTTCTTATCTTCCGGAAAAAGTGCTTTTCAAAGTTTGCGTAACACAATGGACCGTTGCGCCGCGCGTTCTTTATCTGTGTGTGCGTGCGTTGCAGTCGAACAAAGTCGTGCTTGTTTAAGGCCGAGTAATTTTTTTTTATTTTTAATACTTTCACACGGTAAAAGAGACCTCTGGAATAGAATCCCTTCAGGATACACCTTGATTATTATCAGAGCATCGCCCACTTGTGGTTCTTCCTTGAGTCGTATAAAGCGCTTTGTCCTCATTTTTATAATGCCATCGAAGTTTCGGATACGCGGCTCATTTGCATAATCGCCGCAGTCGTGTCTCGACTTCCGGACTCCCTCTTACGTTCTTCTTGAATTTCACACATCGAGCTTGATCCTTTCGGCTTCTGATGGCATTGAATCCTTATTCATGCCGCTGCGGGAAGTATGTGATATGCAATGCAAATTTTCGCCGGTTTACGAGAAGATATGATCGAGCACGTTAAATTAAACATGGATAATTACGGATAAATATATGCAATTTAGATTATACAATAATAACTTTCCTCGTTATCGTAATAACGATCAATTGCTGATAAGTTTAATCGCGTTCGTGCGTGCATGAATTAAATTTTTTTTAACTTTTGATCAAAAATAAAATAAAACCGTATACATACTATAGATCCGAAAAAGGAACGACCGAGTCGCTAAAAATTTTTCAGCTCCGCTCTAACTGCAAAGAAATCCCCGGAGCTAATCTTATCTCGGTTTGATTAAATAAATTGATGTTTGGCTAGCTCGCCGCCGAGTGAAAAGATGCAGCCTTTACCCGTCATTATTTGCTCTCCGTCTCACGAAAGAGAGAGAGAGAGAGAGAGAGAGAGAGAGAACTTTTCCTTCGCATATAGCCAGTAGTACAGCTACCGAGCGCTTTCGCGAGTCGGAATAAGAGAGATAACGGTTTGACATTCCGCTACCGCTGCCCCTTAATGATACTAATGATTTGCCGTGGCCGACATGTGTTTCAATTAGCGAAAACGTCGGGAAATGACGAGACTTTCGAATACAACTCCTCTCTCGGTGTATTCAAATTTATGCGCAGCTTTGGCCACAATAAAAACTGCGAGATAAAAATACGCGGCAGATTTTCGAGGTAGTTTTTTGCTAGCGAACATGTGTAGGAGACAAAAGTTACGAGCACTTTCTATTTCGCGCAATTAAAATTACTGACCGGACGACTTTGACTTTCCGCTGACGAATTATCATTTTCGCGCAAAACCGCGAGTCGTCCCGAGCTCGCCTTGAACTTGGCAGCGGAGTATGTGTAGATGTAGTCAAGGATCGAGTCTAGTGACATTCCGCGTAGACTTTCGCGAATCGACGGCTTTCCGTTTTCGGACTTGAAATCCAGTCTGTCAACACACACACACACACACGAGTTTCTACAATTCAAGGCTAATTATGACAGCTTCTAACGATTTCTCCTTAAAACAAACTCCGGCGAAAGAATCGAGCTCCCCGCAGCATCTTATCATCGAGAGCCGCCTAGCAACAGACGCGCGCTGCATCTCCTATAGACTCTCTCAGCTCTCATCGACGTGCGAATTCCGGCTCCCTCGCGCGAACCTCCCCCTCGATTGTGCTCGCGGCGGGTGTCAGAGAGAAAGAGAAGGAGAGCATAGAATCAGAGCATGTATATAGCGAGAGGGGGAGCTATCTGCTGCGACGATCTTGACCTTGACTGGCACGGCCCGGTGAAGGTGACTGGCCCCCAAGGCCGCCTATGTGTGTGCAGTGTCGTCGAAAAGCATATATCTCGCCTTGTGCGCGGAGAGAATCTTCCGCGAAAGAGAGAATTTTCTCATCAAAATTGCAGTCTCTTCGGAGATTATTCTCGCGGAGTTTCGCGCGTGTATACCATAATCGAGACTCGTCCCGCGCAGTGTGTGTGTGTGTGTGTGTGTGTGTCTGTAGCCGTGGACGAAAGAATGCGAGCGCGCGAGAGATGTTATCGCGCGGAGGAGGAGGTAGGTCCTGCATAAGGTATGCGCTTTGTATGAGCGCAACTTTCGGCGGGTGGGTTCTTCTTCCTTTTTCGCAGAGGGGGCCGAGCTGTTTGTTTGGGCTCTTCCTCTTTTTTCGCCCGGCTCTGGAATGTGGATCGCCTTTATCTCGCAGTGTTTTTTTCCCTCCTCGCGCGAGTGCCAACATTGTTTCTTCCTTCACGCAGCACATACGAGTATTATTTTTTAATTCAAGCACTCAAAAATATCACTCGCGTCAAAATATACACTCACTTGAGAGATGCATCGCAGCTCCGCGCGCGGACTTCCTTATTATATTTCGTGCGTTGCGGACGCGACGAGCGCGAGAGGAGCAACGGAATATGGCGCAACGGTAAAAGACCGTTCGCTACTCTCGCGCGCGGGCCTATCGCGCGAAATGACGCGCCTGATTTACGAGCTTTGCGCTGCAGCAGCAGCTATGCAGTGGACGAGCATAGAGATTCCGTAGCGGTGTTAGATTGACTTATTACGGCTCTCCGCCGGCTCACAATGGACGAAGCTCCTCGAGAGGTTATACGCGGGAGATATTTACGAGTGTGTGCGATTTTGCGTATAAAACGGCTAATCGACCTCGAGTGTACGTGTGTGTCGCAAGAGAAGATCTCGGCGGGTCGATAATAGCGGGTCTGCTGTCTGTTATGAATTGCGAGAGTTTGCAGTAATTCGTAGTGCGGCTGCGTGCGAAACTGACCGGTGTGCATATAACGCGCGTTCGGTCAATTTCCTTTTTCTCATATACTTGCAGATGAAGTGCGCACTTTCGATGATTAATGACCGCGCTGCTTTAGGATTTCATCAGGTCTGTGCTATTGTAAGAAAATTTGCAGCGCGTGTTATTTTTAAACGCGAGCACGTGGGTAAATATATGTGTACGCATTATTCAGTCTCGCCGGAATTTCTGTCAACGACTCGAGCTAGAGAGAGAGAGCGACTTTCGTTCTACGGATAAAGAAGCGTGTAAGACACGGGCTATTACCGTAGTGCACCAATTCACTTTCGACCCCCCGGTTGGTTTTCCCTTTCCTTCGTAGAATTATTCTTTTGTACGATTCGCTATAGCTCTCTGAAATTCAGATGTGAATTATTACAGACACCTATGTGGGTCAGTCTGCCGGTCTCTTCTCTGCACACCACCTATTATTTGCAATAGCTATCCGATCGAGAGAGTTAACTCTCGGGAGAGAGGTGTACACTGCTCCCACGACCTTTGGCACTCAGCTGCGCTGCCTGTAAAATCACCTTGCTCGCTCGCGCACGTGTAGATATCCCGCTGTAGGAATCCTGTTTGCATGAGTGTCAATGAAGAAATCCGCTACGGAGACGTATGCATTTTCCCGTCTGTCGATCTCGCGTGAGCTATTGTTTTCTGTGGTTTCTTCGATTTTCGGAAACTGCATCAATCGCGACGAATGACGATTTTAATTATGAATCAGCATCATACCTGCCAAGCTATAATCTCTCACAATATGCGCCAAATGAATCGTACACTGATAGCTGCCGTACGTGCAGAATTTACGATCAAAATAAAGAAACGAGTTCGCAGTTCCGTTAACGCGCAGCTTGAAAAGTTTATTACCCGCGACTTTTCCAAACAAGCGAGCGAGCGAGCGAGAGAACACACGCTACAATCACACGTGTACAGGCCGTCATTATCCGCAGATTTATTCCCGGAGATGCTTATTAAATTACCCCGTTCGCGAGATAACAACCTTCTTCGCTGCACAATACGCAAATCACGGGGCATTAATTCAGTGGAGATTGCTCATTCAGACTCTCTCTGTCCCTACTCGCGCGCGAGAAAAGTCGGAAAACCGAGGCATAACACACGAAGGTGTTACACGCGACACACACCGGAGGCTGAACTCTGACCCCGATGTATCTCGCGCCTAATGCGATCTTAACGACCGCCTGTGTGTACACTCGCGAATTGAGGTCGAGGAAATCGAGGACTACTGTCTTTTTCTCTCCCTTTTTTTCGTTTACCTATACTCGAACCGAAAGTGCGCACACGTGGAAATTATAGTTATGAATAGCGTAGGTATAGCTGCATCAGTGGTGGACTGATTGGATCTGATTTAATTGTGGGTTAATACGGTTTATACGATCGAGAGAAATTGGACTCGTATGCGCGCGCGCAGTGCACGATCGGTTTTTATACGAGCGTTTCATTGACGACTGTACTGCAGAGCCGAGGCTAATTCGATTTTCATGGATGAATGTTTATCTTTACGAGTACTTTTTTACTCCTATGCGCTGTACGCATACCTCGTGCTGCAATGATTATGTGCTCGATCTTTCTGCGAATCGCAAACGGCTTTGGGGATTATATCGGCGCGATTTTTGTTTGCGATGGATTTTATTATTCTTCAGAGGTATATCTACCGCTTGGATGGACGTGTAACGAAATAATAAGCGGCTGTCGATGAGCGTCGGTGAAACGTCAGAAAACGAACGAGTACCAAACAAAACGTATATCATAACTGATTTCTCAGCTCGTCGGGTTTCGTAAAAATCGGGAATTCAATTACACTTTTCAGCCCAGGTCGGGCCCGTATCAACTGACAAGCGAAACGCATTACAGCAGCACTTGTTCCTCTGGCTGAACAACCTTGCAGCGATACCAGTTTGAAGAAAGAAAGCCGATATGGGTCAGAAATATATATACGTCGTTATCTATTACAAGCTAGAAATTCCTTCGAAACCAACTCCGTCACCCACGATAAAAAAAAACTCACAGCTGTCCCACTTGATTCGCGAATCGGCGTGAAATTCGTTAAAGCTCATCCTCGCAACAATGGCAACGTTTACGTCCGAGTAGTAGAGGGACGTGGGCTCGGCTAATTATCCGCCTAATAGGGTTAAGTGCGCTGTCTGCCGGAAGTGCAACGACCTGCTGCGTCGTTGCGTCTAATACGTATGTGGTCGACGCACTTTTCCGAAAAAAAAAAACACGCGGATATAAGTTCGGACGATCGTATAATAGGAGCGGCCGGTCGTAAACTCTCCTCTCTCTCGGTTTTCTCGTTAACTGACTTTCTCGACGTCTGTGCGAATCGAGGAGCTATCTCCGCGTGCGTTTACTGTTTTTCGATTCACGGGAGGATCTCGATTCTCGCCGTGTGTGTATCGAGAGAAACCGAGTCATCGATCGGTTGGAGATCTCCGAAGAGCGATGGTAATGAACGATTTTAAATTAAAGAGAAGGGTCTTGCGGTATTCTACTTATCGCGATTTGCGTATTTCAGCAAATCAGTCGGCGCGCGTAATATCCGCTTTTCCGCGAGAGACGCATGGTGTACGCCTCGATGGCTATCGTGATGAAATATATCTCGAGCTTCTCTTTATGCGCCTGCGCGCGCGATCGATTAATTCGCGGCGCGAAAAAATTCCACACACGCTCGCTAGCTCGAGAGGCGTGAAATCGTGCGATTGTCGAGGAAAAATAATTTCGCTAGCTTATGAAAGTTCTAATCGGTATATTGAAGAGAATACTACTCGCCAGCAAGTTTCCATACACTTCACGTCTGTAAAGTTCACTCGCAAGCTTGGCAGAGACGATACGACAGCATCCGACTCTCTCTCTCTCTCTCTCTCTCTCTCTCTCTCTCTCTCTCTCTCTCTCTTGAGACTAGACACACCCAATGAACGGTTTATTATCAGGCGGGAGCAGCCAATAATTTATCGTGACATTCATTGTTACACTTATGCACGTTCGTTGCTCACGCACCACTACATGCATGTTATTCTTATAATTCACGGCACTACTACTACCGCCGCGATTGTATCTCGCGAAACACAACAGGCAGTTCGCATTAACTCCTATACGGGGTGGAATGAATCGAAAGACTCATAAATTAACGACAATGATTGCTTATTACAAACACGCTTATCGCGAACTCTTTTTCCCGATCGCGTAATGGGACGCGACTTTTTTCCCGGCTTTAATTAATGACGGCTCTATCTTCGCGCCGCATCGCGTTTTGCAATTTTAAATCAGCGGAGATTCGATTTTGCTCGTAGAGTGTTGGGTGTAAAAAGGTGCGGAGAGGGGAAAAAATGAGTCAACGGCCCCCTGTTCAAAACCTCCGCAGTAGAGGCAGTCTGCATGCGCATAAGAGCTTTTTATCCGACCGGTCCACTACTGGTCTTCGAGAAGGAGCAACCAGTCTTCTCCCTCCTCTTGTACGCCGCCTCTTCCGGCTCGGTTTCTTTCGTCGCGCTGCACTTTCTCGATCGTCTCGCACTTTGTCCCTGATGCAGCTCTCTTCGTCTGCTGAGTCTCGTGTGTGATATTATTTTGAGTGTTTAATTCACTGCAATTTTTTTCAAAAAAAAGAAAAAAAACCGATACGTACGTAACGAGCTTTATGCAAGCTGCCTCGAGCGGTGACTTAATTATCAATCTCAAGAGACTACCGGTTCGCGCGGACTTTCCCCCCTGCGAAAAAAAGAACAACTAACTGAGTAGCTGCAGTTTCGCTTTTCGCCTTAATGCCGACCGTTAAATTACCGTAATCCACTCGAATTACGTCTGCGCCGGTAGCACCGAAACGGCGATAATTTTCCCACACACGAATCGCGGCGTTAATCGAAGCGGTATAAAAAGTGCCGGAAAGTATCGGCTTGATTTATAAGCGACAAACGACGCCGCACGACCGGGATAAAAATCGCGAGTAATATGCGCGCGCGCGCGAAGCAGCGGAAAACGTGTTGCAGCAGCTTGTGCGGTGCAATAAGAGATCTCGTCGCGAATATTTTCCGCTTGCGCAAGATCGAGCACTTCCTCGCGAGATGTATCATTTTACTCTACATAAAACCGGTCAACGCACTCGATAGCGGCTAATTACTGTGTACTCTCGTTCCTTCGCTTCCTCCTGTGTGTAATACTCGACGTATACAGACGCGACAATTATTTGGAGACGTCGAAAAAAACACTCGCGAAGATAAATCCAACGCGTGAATTAAGACGGCCTCTGGAAGCCGTAAACCCGCGCACATACATCACACCGCTGCACTGCGGCGGCATCCGTAATAAGCGCCGCACGAGGAAGCACACAGCGCATACGATAATACGATTCGCAGCTCGCGCGTGCATAAATCCAGGAGATCAGTGGCCCGCGAAAAAAGCGAACGTATAGTAGCCCTCAGGAAGTGCGGTAGCGCCTAGCGGTCAGCCTTTGAGAGAGAGAGAGAGAGGCAACGTCGTCACTCTTGTGCCGATTTGAATCTTGATTTACCGAGCGATCGCGCAGCCTTTGACTGATTTATGACGATTGCGCGCCATTTTAAGTCTCGGCAGAAGTGGAGGAAGAAGTACAGCGAGGAAGCTTGACGGACCCTTAAGGAAAATTTAGTCCCGCCGTATAGCGGCTGAATCCTAACGACGTCGTTAGTCTCTGTGATAACGCGCGCACTCTTCCGATATTGTTTTTGGTTTTTTATAATTAAAGGATCCGTCCGCTCTCTGTATTTCAGGCTGTGAAGCTGGAGTCGGTCCACCCGGGCCGCACGCGCTACCTCGTCGTGGTCTCGTGCACCGGACGACAGGACGCCGAGGAGAGCTGTCTACTGGGCATCGACTGCAACGACCGAGCGACCGTCGGACTCGTCCTGCGAGTCCTCGCCGACACGGCCATCACTCTCGACGGCGATGGGTGAGTAAACCTCTTCCTCTTCTTCTTCTTCTTCTTTCGCCTTGCATCCGTGTATAAGTGGAGGAAGCGCCGAGATTGCTGCAGCCGGGAAGTCGACGTTCCGCGACGAGATTACATAAATTTGAATAAATCTAGGCGCCGGCAATTAATTGCTCGATCGACTCGTTGCCCGGTGTACGGATTTACATGGCAGGTGGTGGTACACGTTTTTCGCTGGGGATGAGGGAATAAGAGAAATGAGCGTTTTTCGGTGTGCGTAAGGAAATCGAAGTTGACACGCGCGGTTCAACTCGCGGATGTGTGTGACGTACGCGTGACGTTGACGAGCGCCGAGCAATTACTCGAGAGTCAACGATAGCGTCGAAATGTTCTACCGCTGACGCCCATCATCGGAACTGATTTCAGGGGGACGATAAAGCTCGCGTTTTACGACGAAAGTTCCGAACTTCGCGTGTGCGGTTTCTTTTTCTTTTTAGCTCGAAAACGTTGAACCGCGCGATTTTAAAAAGAACGCAAGTTTTACGGCTCTCCTACCAAGAACCGAAAATCCTGGAATTTTATCTGAAATGAGTCAGAAGACTGCGCGCTCGAACTTGACCTTCGATCTCGGTAAAAAGAAAAACACACAGATATAAACAAAAAAAAAAAGGAGAATCATCCTCATTTATGTATCCCGCACGGCAAACCTGTACGCGTGAGCTTCGCTCGAACGGAAATCCATGAAATGCCTTTCGACGCGCAGAAATCAAAGAAAACGAAAGGATGAGAATCGAACCTCACACGTGGCTGTACACGTCGGAATATCGACGAACGATCAGCGGCACGTTCAATCTTTTCGGGCGCACATGCGCGCACGTCACTTTCTCTGCGGCGGATTTTTAGTGCGATGGATGTTTCCCAGTTTCCCGACGAAGCTCGTTAATTATTCGCGGAGATGATCGCCGGCGCGGCCTTTTGATCTGCGAGCGAGAAAGTTTGTTTGGAGTTGTACCTGTGTACGGGTAGGTTGATTATCGATTAGAGATGCTTTCGATGCTAGGATTCTTTTGTTTGAGCTCGGGCTTTAATTGCTCGTTCTTGGTTGGATATTAAGTTAATGGAGACTTTAAATTGTTTCTCAAAGTGAAAATTAATTTCTGCGCAATTATCTCCCGATAGATACTCAGACACACGCGTTTGGAACGTTAATTCTAACGATGATCGATCACGATATTTTTCATGCAAATCTCAAATTTTCCATTCCTTGCGCCGCGATCATTCCCAAGATAAACAAGATGCACAACACCACCGGCAGCATTAACCACTTGAGCCCAACAAAATCTCAATTCACTTCCGCGCGAGCTTGCGTAAGCGGCTTGATTAGAAGATTGAAAACCATCTCCGTCTCTCATTCTTTCTCCTCCTGACAACACACAACATACTCAAGACGCGCGTCGAACGTGATTCACGTTTTTGCGGATGCGAGTCATCAGGAGACTTCTTCTTCTTCTTCTTCGACTTCATAGCCACTCCTCCCCTTTCAAGTCAGAACGAGTACGCGTTGCATAAGTCGCGAGTTCGAGTTCAAGCGACGCACCGTTACGATTGTCGCAACAGCTCTCCTCGGGTGCATTGTACCTTGGCAGTCGTCGCGGAGACTGAGTGGAAGATTGCAGGTTTCGATCGTGTGCCACGGGTGTATAGCGCCGGGACTCGAGTCTGGGGTAATTGCACTCGCGACAGCTACCGCTACAATCGATGTTTAATGTTCGGCCGCGACGTGTAATCGCCCGAGCGTGCCGTCGACGGTCGACTGTTTTGGACATATTCGGTCGTTGCTTTTTTCGCTAAAATTCTCTCGTATCGTGTTTTAAGAATCACTTCGGATGCTATCTTCCGCAGAAAAAACGTTAAAGTACGTACACGCGCCGACTTATCGGAGGCAATTTCATTGTACCAGCAGCTCGCTTCCCGAAAAAGCCCGCGTTTAAGTAATTATACTTACATCTTGATGTATTCCAAATGAGACGTTTTGTCCAGCCCCACACTCTTTTTTCCAATAAACGTATAATGAAATAATAATGTTCGCTCCGTGCTTTACAGTTATACGCAGCGCAGAGTGCATAACAGTAAGTCCGAGCGCGTAATTGAGGCCTTTGAGATGATTCTCTTTCCCTTTACTCGTTTTTCCTTTCTCTCCCTCTCTTTCTTTTCAACGAAAGCACGCGCCTAAAGAAGCCGCGATTGCGTATATAGGCACCGCTACTCGACCCGCAAAGAAAGGCCCGCGAAAAGTCTCTCGTTGAAGAAAAACAAAAATGCTCGGGTTCACCGCGCGACAATGGGACTACACCGAGAAAGCGAAACTAAAGGCGCGAGGTGAACTGTACGTGTCTTTCTCGTTTTGTATATACACAGTTCGAGGGTAAAGTTACATCGGATTTTTGAAAAACGTTTTAAAAAATTTTATCACGCAGTCTGTTAAGTTGACCGAACAATTAAACCAGAGCGTTTTAAATTTCCCCCGAGCTCCTCATCTCTCGCTGCCAGCGGAATCTCGCAGAAGCGGCCCTGCAACACTCTAAATCTCTCGAGAGCACGCTCGGACACAAAAGAGTCTCGTATCGCGCGCTCCTCGGCGCGAAAAACGGAATCAGGCAAATGGAGCGGCTCTGCAGCGCAATAAGTATCGCATACCGAGAATATGTTGCATATAATACAAGATAGTCGCTCCATGCGAGCTTGTAATGAGATATTTCCGACTCGCGGCTTTTTGATTTAGAAGCATTACTTCTCGCGGATATGAGAGGGTAAAAATCGAACAACGGCTCGCCTCTACTCGTATCAATGTGCATTAAGGATTAGACGACCTAATTTAGAGAGGCTGCGCCGAAAAGAAAGCCAAGACACACACAATGGACTTTCACTCCATGGGCAGCTCCTTCCATTCATAATGGAAAAAAGTCATCTAGAAAGTATAGGTTCTCTACACATAGACACATACACACACACGCGCGGACCAGCTCACGTCGAGGAGTTTGAAGAATACGCGTGACACCTCGAAGCATCGCCTCGTAATTTGACGGTTGACGTGCGCTTGGTCACCAGAGGAAAGCAGTGGCGAAATCCAAGGCGCGGAGGATAAACAAAGAAGGAAGGCACTCGGCGCTGCAATTTGCGTTCCTCCGGTGTCACTGACCCCCGCGCGCAGGTGTGCGCGTTTCGTTGACCGGTTTATGTCTCGTCCCTCTTCCGAGCGCGGTTTGTTTGCCGTCGTTCTTTTTCAAGCGCGAATATAATCGAGGCGAATTAGTCATCCCGCATAATGTGATCAACTGTTCAATCCCGCCAGCGCAATTTGTAAACAAAGATAAGGAAAGCACTGGCATTGCCTTCCTCGCCAGTCGCATTAAATTTCATTAAAAGCAAAGCAGATCACATACGTCTACAGTTATACACACTCCTTTCAGCTTAGAGTATGCAGACTGATTTCCTCGCGTGCCGGCGATCCTATCGATTGCTCTCCGCCGCCGTCGTGGCTTTGAATTAGTATAATTACAGCGTCGTATACGCGTTATACCGTTTGCACGCCGCAAATCACTTGTGTGTCCGATGCCGATTTACAAATAAAGCCTCCGCCGGTATACAAACTCACGGGAGGCACTTTCTAGATGGCTCTCTCGCGATCGAGCGAGACTCGACCCTTATTTCCAAATTGAGACGTTCGCCGCATACAGCTCGAGTCGTCCTATCGATATGAGAAATCGAAATTTTCGTGTCTGCAGTATACTTTTATACTTACGTAACTACACTACTGCAGGCTGTGCTGGTACTTCGCGAGGGCAATGAGTTTTTACGTCCTGTCGCGCTGTGTGTAGCAATCGATGTAGTAGATACGTTCGTTTATTTTCAAACTAATTATTTTCGCCTTATCTATCAATTGAATGTAGGCACCATAAAGCTCCCGAGAGCTGTTGCCTTTTGGAAAAAATAAGATGTTGGTATAGAAAGCGCGAGCAACTTTCTTTGAGCCGTTTAAACAAACAATGCGATTTACCCGTATGAATAATTCAGGTGTGGCCCCCATGTGTCTTGCTTGAAGTCGCGGCTTTAAATGGATGTGCGACTTTCGAAGCGATAACACGCGCAGCTGAAATTTCATTCAAATTATTTTTTGCCCACTAGTTATATGGCAAATCGGTCGATATTCTTCAAGACACTTATAGGTATATAGAAACCGATCGAGACGAGATCGACGAACCTTACACATGAGTAATAACACCTATAGATATAGCGGCTCATACTAACTTCCGCTTTTCTTGTCTGTTACAGGGGCTTCAGCGTCAGCGTCTGCGGCTGTCAGCACATCTTTAAGCCGGTTTCCGTCCAGGCTATGTGGTAAGTCCTTGTCATGCGCATCTATATACATCTTTTTTTCCCGATCTAGACCTCGCCATACGCGTATCGACTTTCGACTCTATGTAACCTACTCGCGCGTGCATTACACGCTACAAGTTGTGCAGAAGATTTGAAGGGTATCGATTTACCCTCACTCGCTGCAATCCTTCCTCGTTCGATCGACACACCGCATCGACAGATTCGCTTGCGAGATTATCGAATCGCGGCGTAAAATCGGCTGTTTCCCACATAAATCCGACGAAGTCCTTCTCTTTCATCCTTTCATCGTCAGTGTAATGACTATATATATATATATATATATATATATATAAACGTATCAGCAGCAGCGAAGCTTGGCAGAGAAAAAGTGAGCGATCGGCCTCGTTATACCGTCGCGTGAATAATGCTAATTACTCTCTCTCTCTCTCGGGGGAGAGTCACACTTTCGTTACCCGCCGAAGACAGCCACATGTTTAATTGAATGCATCGATTGTACGACGCTCGGCCATTATCGTCTGCGTCCGCGCAACGATTACGAGATGATTTAACGCGGAAAGCACGCGTTCGAAGGAGAAAGTCGTCGAGACGCACATACACACTGTACCTTTTATAATATAGGTATACACAGATCCAAAAACCGTTTTATCGATATCATCACTGCGCTGAAAAACAGCGAAGCGAGACACGACGTCGAACACAAAAGGGTCATTGCGCGCATACGCGCAATTATAACGGACGCCGCAGAGCCGCGCGCACTGCAGCAGATCGGCCCACGCCTCGTGACATTAATCGCGCGCATATACAACGCGTAGGTGCGTCGGGCGCGCGACTGATTGATGCCGCTCGATCGCTCTCCTCGACGCGCTAATAAAAACGTAATCGTAGTCTTTCTTCGAAGCCGCGCGGCGCTATCGATTAGTCTTAATGTCCCTCGCGCTTGTTTGCATGATGGGGGACGTACAGGCTGATGGGATTGTTATTTTAATGTTATTGCGTGGTGTGCATCGTGTTCGATTGGAAATCCGCACACGGTTCTCTCTATGTAACCTACGAACTGAAAAAATCCTCGGCATACAGACAGTCCCTACACTTAACCCGTTTTCCCGGCGCTTTTGTGCAGCCCGCGCGGATAATCCGAGTAGTCGGCGGGTGAAAGCATCGGATCGAGCATCGGCTCGCTCTTTACTTTTACAGACGTCGTAAAGCAAACGCGGATGAGAGACGTTTTTAAAGGGTTAAAAATTCGGACGCTACGCTCGAGCTCTTTATACACAAACATCGACTGCATTGTTCTCTCTCGTGAGGATAAAGGCGCTCTTCGATTTTATCGCTGCAAAAATGGCAATACACACAGGCGACGAAAGTCTCTCGAACCATTTCCGCGCACTTCTTTCGCGGAATATATAGGATTTTTGTGTTTGTGCGGAGAGAGAAAGTGGGTCGTCCGGATGATTGAAGCTGAATTTACTTTTTCCATCGGCGAGGAGTACACGCGCCGCGGTAATAACCCCGCGCGCGAGTTATTGAAACAGCCTAGAATTACGAATAGAGAACGCGATGCGCGAGGATCGGTCTGTTCGGATCGAGCGCGGCGGCGGCGGCAAAACGAACGCCGCGATAATCTGCGAGTGTGCAACGGGACAGCGCAGAGAGAGAGAGAGAAAGAGAGAGAGAGAGAGAGAGAGAGAGAGAGAGAGAGAGAGAGAGAGAGAGAGAGAGAGAGAGAGAGAGCGCGTGGGACGTATAAGCGTATGGGGAGCTTAATTGCATTGTCTCTCGTGTATAGCCGAGGATCAGGAACACTTTCTTCCTGCCTCTTTTTTTTATCAATTCTTCAACTGCCCACGCGCGGCGACGAACCCTTTTGTCTCCTACGACGCTCAATTACGCTCTATGTAGACGATGTGCATTTCTAATCTCGCTTGCTTTATGAAATCTCCGAGGTATACGTACGCTGGGTTTAATAACGGTACGGACACACGTACACCGAGGCTGGTATCCTCTTCGCTTCGAGGGTGGATGCAGAAAATGGGTTTGACCTCCTTGGAGGATTTCCTTTGCCGATCGATCGTCGTCTCTCTCGTGGGATTCGAACGCGTACGAGTAGTATATAACCTGTTGTTATGTTTCTCTCTCTCTCTTCTTGCAGCTTGTTTCCGGACCGGCCGATTGTGTTTTCGCTTTTCCTTCGCTGTGTTTGCGCTCTCCGGGTCACTGGGTAATGTCCGTCGCTTTGAGTCGCGCGTAGGTGTTAATTGCCCGCTAATAACGATTATTCGATATGCGTACGGCTTGTCGTTTTCTATTCGTTTATTCTGGTGAATACGCTGACGTTAATTTATGCGACGGGTGTGTGTTTATTTAGAAATTCTGATGAATATCGAAAAGGCGAGTCGCACCTACTTTCGAATCCAATTGCGTTGATTTCGCGAGTTTAAATCCTCCGACTGCGTTCGATAATCCGTCATATCGCATGCAATGCGCACAGGGCCTCAGATGCTTAATTCAATTTTGTAAAACTTAGCCGTAAGAATATTTATTGCGATTAACCTTCTCCCATAGTTGTAAATTGACCGCGAAGACCACGGCTTATACTATATATTATACGCTACGCCGATTTATTAGCCTTAAAGCGAAAAGCCTCTTGTGGTCTGCTGAATGGGCGCGGTTTCGCCTGGACGCGAATATGCGAAATGTTCTGGTTCTAATTTGCAGAGATATGTAACGATAAGTATGGAAAAGAAGGTACACAAAAACTGAAATTACACCCAGGAAATTCTCAGCTTTTACGACTTTGATTTTCCAGGAAACGAGTACACATAAATTCAATTATATATTACACGATGTAAAACGCATTTTATTACAATGTTAGATATATCAGAATTTTATCGTATGAACCGGTATTACTTAGACGCAAATGCGCCCGAAGAACGTTTCGAAGCCAGGCAGGCCAGGCTCGAGACTGACTGGCGATTTTTGCGTCGCTTTCTAAATATTTGAAAGCAAAAATCTCGCAGGATGAGTTCGACAGCGCAATCGTCAGGAAGTACGGATTTCCAAGCAAACACACAGCCTTTGAGAGGAACACCATGACGCGATGAGAGCAGTGACCGACGATCCACAGAATGTCAGCGCCGATTCCGGTGCAATTACCTATATCCCGCACTCGCACACGACGCGAACACGTAAAAGTGTATCGGGAAACTCGATCTAATAATCGTAGTCGTAGTCGTCGTCGGCCGCTGCACGAAATTGTTCTGCTCGATCGCTTATCGAACGCGGTTCAATAATCGAGGAGGACTGCCACTTTCACGTGCTCGCTCGAGAGAGCTGTTACGTACGTGCAACTGCTCTTTTTTTATCTCTCTCTCTCGCTTCGCATTTATTCGGTTTACGCAATATCACAGAGCGCGCCGGAGTCTGACCTGAAATTTATGGGACATACCCACAGCACTGAGAGCTCGCGCGAAAAATCGCGTTATGAATGCCAGACGAGTTGAATCGCGTGTAATTCTTGAGCTTCGCGATGTGTTACATGATCGATAAAAAAGCATCAGTGGCAACAACCTGCAGCAGCAGCAGCAGCGGGCTTTCCGACGCGCGCACAAACATGCCCGACGATCGTGGTAGTCCTATTTTCGTCGACGGAGCGCGTGCGAGCGAGCAAAGTGGGGCGACCGACGCCCGCGCCATTTATGGCTTCGTCGTGTATACCAGCGCCGCGAACAGCCGCGCGGACCTTCGGTTTTTGCCAAATTTTCGAGCCGAGTTCGACGTGCCGCGATGCTTATTCGGCTCCTTTATTTTTGGCCCCCAGCGTGCGATTATTGTTTTCGCTGATTCTTTTACGATTTGTTGCTGAAGCTTGTTGGGCAGAATCGCTACTGCGCGATGGGTATCGCTGATGAGCTATTTGCTTTTATTAGACGCGGTGATTCAAATTTTTGTTCACCATCGCGAGAGCGCGAGATATTTGGTCACGTTGGCGCTGTCAAATAATTGTAATCACACCTCGATCATATACTCGATTCGCATGCAACGTCGCGACATTAGCACATACGGCACATTCATCCATTCCCAGGTCCCATCAAGCGAAGAGAAAAAGATCGCGGTTCTCCAGAAATCCATGGCTCTGTTAGCCGGTACAAATTAGACACGATCTGCAGCACCAGCTCCTCGACTGACACACGCTCGCTATACCTCTTTCTTTCTCTCTCCCTCGCGAAATCCCGCACAGATCGACTCTCTCGAGAGCAGCAGCTCGCAATCGACCTCGATTCTCTCGCGCGGCGCGACAACAATTTCGATCCGCTGCTGCTGATGTGCCTATACTCGCGGAAGCGCGATCTCTTGACTTTTCTTTTTTGCGCGTTAGCTAATTAGTTTTCGCCGAGTCGCGAGCAGCTCATTAAGAGCCCTACTGCACTATACGGCCGTCGCGCGTTACCAATTAACGAGCTCGCGACATCGTGTGTCGAATGCGCCGAGAGGGGCTGTTTGTCTCCGTGATGCTGCAACTCTTTGACAACGACGACGCGGATTTGCATGGGTCGTGCGAGCTGGCGAACCGTTACTGCTGCTTTTGGGAAATGCTTTTCTTTGGTCTCGCTAGTTTCCAAAAATGATGTGATATTGTCGGTGACGTTTATTGCGTAAGCAGGTGGTAACTGTTCTCGTATGATGCGCGGAATGTTAGGTTTGAGGGAAGTAACGGTGCAGCGCATCCTACCGTACTTATCTATCTGGTGCTTCATATGGCTTTATAATAACGTATTCTGTCAAGTTGAAAATTTCATTCCGCGTATAATCAGGCGGTCGTTTTTTCTACTACGGCCGATATATCGCGGACAGCCAAAGTACTCGGAAAATCATTAAATTGTCAATGCGAAAACTTGTAATCTCGTACGCTACTGGGCTGTAATTGCATCACCGACTTCTTCCTGTATCATTTTCGAATGTAGCACTGCATTTTTTCTCAAACCGCGAAGGTTTTATTTTGAATCTTGTCGACTCGTCAAAAAAAAAAAAAAAATGCAGATACGTATGGTACTCGATTCATAATTTTCCCATTAATTATAATTAATTGCGATGAAAATTGGATTCCGCGACGATGTGCGTTATAAGAAAAAGTCATCCGCGCGGAAATGCAAATTACCTTTTTCCTCCCACACTTCCTCCTGTAGTGCGTCATTCAATTATCCCTTAAAAGTTAAAAAGCCCGTCGATGCATACAAGCAAAAACTAATTTGATCCTTCTTCGAGAGGAAAAAGGCAAAAAATTCACCCTCGAGAGACATAAAAATACCATCTCATTAAAGCGCACGACATTCTCGGCGCCATATACGTCGAGGCTTCTTTAAACACGCGCTTCTCTCGGCAGCGCACACGGCAAGACATAAAGACACGGGAACGCTAAAGTCGGAAGTAAAAAAGCTGCTTCGCGAGCACACACACTCTTTTGCTCGGTTTGATTTATGGTTTTTGAGAAGGATTACGTCAAGATTTACACCGGCAAATTATGAAAAATGCAGCAGGTTCGAGTGTAAAGATTCACGACGCGGAGACTTGCATTTATCAAGGTAGTAGGCGCAAAATGAAAAAAATAACAGCGCAGTAGTGCTACTAGTCTCTTAATCTACTAAAAGGAGAGTCAGTTTCGATTGAAACCTACGCGTGTCCTTTCCTCTTGGTTTATTGTCAGCGATGCTGCAAACGCGTAAAAGGATTGTCGTGTCCAGCGAATGCGAGATACTATAGAAAGATAATACAATCCTCCACGTATAGAAAGATTGTACAATTGGATTGGATTTTTTGTCATGCCTCCAGTCGAGGCTTCGTCTATTTTTATCGAAGATTAATGGAAGCTTAGTGCAATTTATAAAGCAGATTTTAAATCTAAGAATTTAAATGAAAAATGCTTAAGAGCATCGGTGAATTCGCAAAATACGACCCTTCCCGCGTTCCGCTTTTGCGCGCAAAAACAAGAAGAATCGCGAGAAGGGTTTTAAAAGGGTATTATCGTTACAGTATCTTTCGGTAGGAAATATAAATCGTCAGATGCGGCGCGAAGATAAATTAATGAACGGTTCGCCGGCAAAAAATGTCCACTATGGCGCCTTTTAGCAGGCAGTGTGTGTTTCGGTGAGTTTCGTAAGTGGCCGACGTTGAATTCGAATTGATTTTTATCAAGGCATTCCTTCGCTGATTTTTATGTCGTTGTAAAACACAAGCCGGAATAAATCTACTAAAAGGTTGTACCAAGATTGCACAATTTAAACTCTTTGTCACCTATGAGATGCGAGATAAACTACCGCCGCCTTGTAAAATTCGATTTCACAAAGTGATATTACGTATTCATATTTATTGACTGTAAACTAATGATTAACTTTACCCTAAATTTATTCCATTCAAACGTCATCCCAATCTGCCTGAACCATCTTTAAAAATCTGAATCGCAATGCAACGCTATCAATACCTTAAATTTGGACAACCGCAATTCAAGTTCTATTGAAGCATAATTTATAAACTGCAATGAAATAAGACAAAATCTAATCATCCTCTCTCTATCGATCTCTAGCCAGAAGCAAATCGTCCTGATCCACGATCCTCATAAATCTGTCATCAAGATCGATCATAACGAACGCCATCGCGGTGATTGCAAAAACATTATTTCCTCTCGTCATTGGATCCATGCGTTACGCGCACGTATCAAACCCACAAATATGGCGAGGCAGGGCTGGTACGTATGCATCCGTGGATCGGTACCTTCGGTGATTTACGAGATCGTTAAGATCCGCGCCGCCGCCGGCCGAGTAACCCTGAATAGTGTCGTATACGCTGTGTAAGTAGCCTGAGTCGTGAATCTCTTATTGCCGATCAGCCGGAGTTTTTTGCACCGGAATCGATCGCCGATCGCGGGCGAGATCGAGGAGGTAAGGGCAACGTATATGTATATACGAGGGCGCGCTCGTATAAATCGCCTTGGCTCTAATCAAGGCCACGAGAGGCTGACGGTCTGCTGCAGACCGGTGTTAAACGTCGAGCGACTATACACAGCCTTATGGAGAGAACATAAACGCGCTGTGCTAGTCCTTTTTAGATACATCCTTATGCGTATTTTTATCGTTTATTATTTTACGTTTAGTTTGAGAAAAGAAAAATTGCTTTAGTATGGCAATGATCGTAAAAAGTTCCGTAATAGTTGTCGTCGTCGAAAAATCCTGTTTTACACGAGGATCTGCCGTGGTAGTCTCTATTTAGATCGACAAAACCAGACCTCGACAAGACTCTAACACGTTTCTTCACCAGACCAGTTGGAAATGGTGCTAATGAAGAAAACAGCTTCTGGGATATCGGAGAACGCTTATATTGTTGAGTTCAGAGTCGAGTAAAAGCTTGCCGACGCAGAGATGCTCTACTTAGGCGCGTGAGCAGCTTCGGGGCTTGAATAATAGCTCGGATTTAAACAATCGAGCATACAGAGAAAATATACAAAGAAACAGTTAGCTCCGCGGCTATAAGTTAAACTGACACTTGAGTAAGCTGGCTTGTGTGTGTGTGAGTTCTCATTCTTCATAAAAAGTTGCTATTGACTTTACAACAAATATTTCACTTTTGAAAATAATTCTTTAATTTCGCAGTTATAATAACAAAAGCGAAAATTGTCAATATTGACATCCTCTCTCCTACCATTGTTTGCGTACGTTCCTCCATCACCAGCCGTATCTTTCTTGCCGGCACATTTCGCTAAGGCTCTCGAACTTGCGTTACAGTTTCTGGCCGTGCTCTCATCTCTTTTCGCTGCGATCCGGTTCTCGCTTCTGTCTTTGGTAAACGATGTCACGCGGTGGTGGCGGCGGAGGCGACGGCGGGTCGTTTCCAGGTCAGCGTCTTGTGCATGTGTGTAATCTCGCTCGTGAGAGCGTGTGCGTGCTTTTGAAGCGCCGGAGGCGAACTGGACCCGGAACTATCGCTTCGAGCTTGTGTTCGCCGACGGCGCTTAGATTGCTCGTCTGCGGATTTTATATCCAATAAAAGCGATGTGATTTTGCTTTCGACCTTGATGAACACGCACTATTTTCAACGGGATATGACTTTCGACGATGCTCGACCTTCGAAGTGCATTAAAGGGGGAACCGAAAAAGCTACTCTAAATCAAAGTAACTTCTCGATACGTCGCTCGGCGCATGAAAACATCAATCACGCCTTCGTCCCTCGGTTCCTACAGGCTATCATTTTCTCGCGTTACGAAGCACAAAATGAAAAGCTGTACTCTACCCTCAAATTGCTTGTATCGTAAATTTAAACTGCAAATACCGCAGCCTCGCCAATAATCGAATATCCTGATTCGCGCGCTTCGACGGTACAGTTCCGCGGAGATTAAGATCGAAGGAAACGTCATCAATTATCCGAGCTGCGAGTCTGAGATTAATCCGGCAGGTCGATAAGGTATGAAAAAGAGAGTCGAACTGGTCGCAAGTGACGTTAACTTAACACTCTGCGCGTGTATAAAGACTTCTCGCTCTCGATATGGTCACGAGGACGGAAGTCGGTAAAGGTATACGCCGGAGATGCATAAGCGATGCCCTATATAGAAAGTTTCGCTCGATTGCATCTCTTAACGAACGAATGCACGCGCACATTATCATCGTTCAAAATTGAATTTCCCTTTTTTACTCGCCAGAGTCGCCGCCGGTGTGTATAATGTAGGTGACGCACAAGAGCTTTTTTGCCCCGAACAACCGGAGTTTATTAGTCAGATGTTTCGCACGCGCTATCTCACGTTCCACGCGATATTTCACTTTCCGCACTCGAGTTCAGGCCTTTAAACTGCGCCGACGTGTCCCGTAATAAAGGAACGTACGCGAGTTTTATGGACACGTGTGCGCGTACGCCGCCTTCTTCTTTAAGTTTTGAGAGCGCGATCGTAAAGCGCTTTTTTCTCGAAGGGCGATCGTCATTACAAGGTTGTAATTTACAATTATCGAGTAATGAGCTTTGTTCGGGACATGCGGTGCACTCTATTAAACGCGAGCACTTTATCGTAGAATTTTCAATGAAGAGTCGAGTGAAAAACGCTATCTGCATATTTTTTTCGACTGTGAATTAAACAACGACTCACGCCAAAATAAAATATATTTCATATTAAAGAGCATGCATAATTTCGAATTGAGAGTTAATTGCAGCTACGCGTGAACCGGACTCCGTGGTACATAGCGTCAAAACACCGCGGGAGGCGTTTCCACTGCGGATAACGGGCAGAGCAATAGTGTCACTAGACGGCTGAAGTTCGTTATCGCGGCGTTGGTTTTTTCACGGCGAGAAAAGAGAAAAATAAACTACACACTGCCGGTCAATAAATACACGCCGAATTAATACGAACAGCTCGATTAATCTCGCTCGAAATCCCCGACGTATCAATTCGTTCTACTTAGCACGTGAGCGAGTGCGTTTCTTCCTTTTTTTTCAACATCGAACCATTAATTTGCGACTTTGAATATTAATGTCATATACCGGTAAGGTAGTTTTTAAAAAAATTATAACGGCTCCGAGCTATTAATTAGTTCAAAAAATTAGTATTCCAATGTCCGATCAACGGCACAGCTCACTTCGCGAAGCTTAACTGCGCTGAAAATCGCTTAATTAAGATACCGTATAGCACAGCAAAAGAGGCAAGGCTCGAACGAAAACAAAAACAACTCTCGCGACACCAAGAGGCCCCATCCTCGCTCTCCACAGCGTTAATATATAACGAATTGTTTTGTGGCCCGAGTGCCGTAATCTCGCTTGATGATCTTGCATCTCTGGCGACGCGCAGTGGCTTCGGTCTCGTCACCTACTTTCCAGCTCTCCCCGGTAGCCGGTAACTCTGCCGCCGGTGCCAATCTTGCCGGGCCGATCTTGCGTAACGGCTGGGACTCGACAAAGACCCCCCCGAAGGCGCAAGCGAACCAGACTTACACACGCGAGAGAGAGAGCGCCTGCCTCCTCTACGTGCCTGTCTTTCCGGGCGACGAACCGTTATCTCTTGGTTCTCTTGTGTGTGCGCCCGCAAACGATGCGATGCCAAGCACACGGGGTTAAGGGGCCACAGGACTCGTCGAACCAATCCTCGTTGTGCCGATTCTTTTTCCTTTGTCTGGCGCGATGGCTTTCAGAGTCGTTTGCTCTTTTTTTTATACGGTGAATCATGGCTTCGTAATTTTACGAGACGAGAGTTTCGTGCTGAAGTTTTTTCTCGATATGGTAGAGAAATGTTAAATCAAGTCACTTTTATCGGCTGTTTCTAATTGATGCAATTCTAATACTATAATATGTCACGATGAAAAATGACGCTTTCATTTGCATAAAATACCGCTTTCTCATCTTGTCAGAATTGAAATTCATATTTTTGGTGTTGGCAAAAAAAAAATGCGTCTCACTTTTTGGCGTCACGCTGACTCACTTATCCGGCTTTGAGGCACTCAGACAGTTTGATGTGGAGAGTTCCCGACTGTAAAGCTGTGCATGCATTGAAAGTCTTTGGCGCGTAAAAACTGAGACGTGTACCGGTAAACTCGTCCGGCAAAGAATGAAGTTTTCGATGAGACGATGTGAACCCCGCCTGCATGTGTAAACATTTTAATAAGGCGTTTCATATAGTCGTTCTACGATTAGCGAACAAATTGAGCTCAATGCGCGTATAATGTGCGAATCTGTAATAATGACTCTTAGTTCATTTCACCTTCACACTTATTAACCATAGATTTATTTTTTGTTGCAGGTAAGCACGAGTTCTTTTGTCCCATTGTCTCTCCGACAATGCGTGAGTATAGCAAGCACGTTGCCTACGCATGTGTTTTAAATGTTGATATTTTATGCCGTCACCTTCAAGTTATAAAAGTATATCAAGTAGGCATTTGAATTAGACTAATTTTTGAACATCGTTAATTATTTGAAAGAGATCGAATATGCTCAAAAATTGGACGACAATTATATTGAATTTATCATGGGTTTATGCATTTTACATTTCAGAAAGTAAAATAATCGTAATAATAAATTGAAAGTTCTAGTATATAGTGTCTCAAAGCCCCTTTCTAAGACTCGCCTTGAAGAGCATCTCCGATTCATCAATCACAATTGTGCATTCTAGCAGAGGCTCAGATATTCAACACCATCACCGACTGAGTTATAAAATCAAACGAATCACTCTCGTACCTCAAAAGAGTCGAAAAAGGAGAGATAGAGAAAGAATGATAAATGCCAGCACAAGAGTTGTTGGGCCTTCTAATGTCATTCGCCATCGAGCTGCACCGTAGTACGTGCAGCCTATATAATTCTTAAGCGCGTGCGAATGACGTCACAAATCGTTTTCATTCCTTTCACCGCGATACTCGAAGTAGCAGCAGCAGCAGGTTGTGGCCCCTTCGTATAACCTGCCCGAGCATTGCATCTCGTCGTCCTTCTCTTTCACTTGGGAGTATGCACGTACTTAGCCTCTGCATATAACGGACAAGCGAAGGAGCATAAACGGCTGCATCGTCACGTTCGCAGCTATAGGCAAAGTCGTGACTCGAAAATGATCGCGCCACATATCGCTCGTCGAGATCAAGTTTTGCTGTATACTCCGCTAGAGTGACAGTCTGATGTCGCGCTATTCTCTGCTTTATGTTGCGTTACTGCAAAAATTGCAAGAAAGAAAACAGCGAGATCTGAAACGTTTCAATCTGTTCGAATTATAGATTGAAGCTAATTATGTTTTCTTTAATATGAAATTAAAAAAATATGTTGTAATAATAAGTGAGTACTCAAAAGTATACAATTTGCAATATGTTATCTAACTACGATGGCAGATACATTTAAGTGATATTTTTTGGTTCACATAGTTGAAGCGTCTTATTTTATAAGGAATTTTACATATTAGAATTTATAAACTTTTCGTATACAAGCAGATATTTAGTAAGTTTCTAAGTTATACTAATTAAAAGAAATACAGTTAAATCGGAGACATAATTTTGTAATACTCGTTGCATTGCAAACGACCGGTTTAACTGATATTTACGTACTTTTAGTTTTTAATTTATCAATCCAAACAGTACATGAAACAAATTTTAATCATTCACATTTTTTATAACAGATGAAATATCTCATCTCTGGAGTTATTTGGATTTCCATCACGACAAAATGCGTTGATTCAAAAGATCTACGTCTTGCACTCCCACAAAGTAGTTCTATCACTCCGCTTGGACTTGATACTCATCAGCTGCCAAGTGTAACAAAACTGCAAAATATAGATCCGTCCTTTCAACATACGCATCAAAAACGACAACTTAGTAACCAAGGAAATTATGGATTTCAGAATCCATTTTTCTCGTCTCAAGTATCGCAAGGGAAACCTAATATTGTGTCCGCAGCTAACACACCAATTGAGAAACGTGTTCATCTAGACAGTTTACATGAAGCTTCGTACCATCATCACCATGGACATCATCACGGCCATCACCACGGGCATAAACACGGCCATCATCACCACCATAAGCATGGTCATGATCATCATTCGAAACATCATCACGACCATGGGCATAAGCATGATCATGGTCACAAACATCATCACGGACATGATCATAAGCACGGGCATCATCATCATGAAGATCACAAACACGATCATGACCACAAGCACGAGCATGGCCATCATCATAAACATGGGCATCATCATCATCAAGAACATAAGCACAGTCATCACCATCATCGACATCACAAACATGGACATGACCATAAACATGATCACAAACATGGTCATAAACATGAGCATAAGCACGATCATCATGAAGACCATCATCATAAGCATGGCCACCATCATCATTCCGAACATAAGCATCACGAAGAGCACAAACATGAAGGAGAGCATCATCATCATCACAAACACTCTCATCATAATGAACACCATCACCATCACGATCATCATCATAAAAATGAGCATCATCATCATCATTCACACAAGGAAACTGAAACTCATCATCACCACCACGGACATGAACATAAAAACGATCACAAACATGGACATAAACATGATAATCATCATCACCACGGCCATGATCATCATCATAAGCATGGTCACCACCACCATCACGGACATCATCAAGATCACCATCACAAACATGGTCATGAACACAAGCATGGTCACCACCACGACCATAAACATGGTCACCATCAGGAGCATAAGCATGGCCATCATCACGATCATAAGCATGGTCACCATCACGATCACAAGCACGGTCATCACCATGGACATCATCATGGTCACCACCACGGTCATCATCATAAACACGATCATGATCATAAGCATGGACACAAAGAAGAACATCATCATGGACATCATCATGGTCATCATCATCACCATCATCAGGAACACAAACACGATCATCATGAAGATCATAAGCACAAGCATGAACATCATCGAGAGCATAAGCACCATCACGGCCACAAACATCATCATGATCACCATGAACATCATAAGCATCATGAACATCACAAGCATCACGATGATCATGGGCATAAGCACGATCATCATCACGATGAACATCACAAGCACGATGAGCATCACCATGCAGATCACGGTCATCATCATCATCATAAGCATCATGAAGATCATCATCATGCAGAATTTGAAGATCATTCGCACAAGCATTTCAAGAGTCATATCCATGATTTTGGCGCTTCACATACTCATGAAAAATACGCACTTCCCGAAGGGGGATTGGCAGTGTCGGAGTCTGCTAATGTTAATACTGAAGTTTCACCAACCACGACACCAGCAAAGCCATTACTCATTCAAATAGTTTAAACAAATACATTTTTTACTGTGCAATGTACGTGGAATGTATACTCATTTAACACAATTTTTTAATAAAAGTTCCAAGTTTTTAGTCACGTATGATTTTTTTTCTTCTTTTCCATCAATTTATAAAACTTTATTTACTAGTTATTTATTAGTTACAGTTGCTCTAAAAATTATATTTTCAAATGTTTCTTTAGAAAATCTTTCCATAAATTAAAATCCTTGTTATAACGTGTATGATTGTGTATTTTCATTACAACTTACATAAAACAGCTGAGCAATCTTATACGTGTATTATATTCAAATGTCCATCACAAAGGACACAAATAGTGTATCTATAGAATAAAATAAATTTTTATAACCTTACAGAAGTCCTATTTCTAGTAATTATAATCACGTCGTGATTGTTTATATTTATTGGGGCCCATGCCTACTCATTATAGTCAGTTATAACAATTCTTCAAATTTTACCAAGTTAAAAAACAGATAGTTTACTGTATTTTTTCTAATCTATACGATGTTCTAAAACAGTACTTAGGGTAGTATATTTTTAGATTTAGAAGAAATTTCCGAAAGCGTTAACGAAAACTTTTAATATACAAGCTAACATTTAGTAAGTTTCTAAGTCCGTTTATGAAAATGCAACATACATTTCTCATTATCAAGTTGAGATATTATTTGTTATTATTGAAAATTATTTTTTTTTTTAACAGATGAAGTGCCTTCTAGCTGCGTATTTATGGATGTACATTTCAGTTCAAGTTGTTGAATCAGCTAATGTACTCCGAAATATATCTAACTTTACTGTACCAACATCAGAGCATAATCTACAGAAGCGCCAACTAGACAGTGGAAACAACTTCCCTTTTAATTTGGGGTCGCCACAAGAAAAGCAGTACAATAATAAATCCAACAATGCTCCATTCACTGCTTTCGCTGAAGCCAGTTCTCCTATAAAAATCCGTGCGCCTTTAGATAGTGTGCATCAGGCGACGAGTTATCGAACTTACGACCACCATGGACACCATGGTCATCATGGTCATCATGGTCATCACGAGCATCATGATCATAAACATGATCACCATCATGGTCATAAACACAAGCATGGTCACCATCATGGCCATCATCATCATGCAAAGCACGACCACCATCACAAACACCATCAACATCACAAACATAAGCATGACCATGGGCATCACCATCATCACCATCAAGATCATAAACATGAACACGATCATCATCAGGAGCACAAGCACGGACATCATCATAAGCATGGGCATCATCACCATCATAAACATGGTCACCATCATCATCAAGACCACGATCATAAACACGGCCACCACCATCATCATGGGCATGAGCACAAACACGAAAATAAGCATGAGCATGAACACAAGCATCATGCAGGCCATCACCATGGCCACCACCACCATCATACATCAAAACATGAACATCATGAAGAACATAAACATCATGGAAAACATCATCATCATCATAAACACGATCATCATAATGAGCATCATCACCATCACAATCATCACCATAAAAATGAGCATCACCATCACCACGAGCATAAGGAAAAAGAAGAGCATCATCATCATCATGGCCATGATCACAAGAATGATCACCATCATGGTCATCACCAAGATCATCATCATAAACACGGACATGACCATAAGCATGGGCATCACCACGAACACAAGCATGGACATGATCACGATCATAAGCATGGCCATCATCATGACCATAAACATGGACATCATCACGATCACAAGCACGGCCATCATCAAGATCATCATCATCATCACGGCCACGATCATAAGCATGAACATCATCAAGAACACCATCACAAACACGAAAACCATCATAAGCATGGCCATCACCATCATCAAGAACATGGCCATCATCACCATCACAAGCATGAGCACAAGCAAGATCATAAACATGAACATCATCAAGAGCATCATCATAAGCATCATCATGATCAGAAGCACCACCATCATCAAGAGCATCATCATAAACAAGAGCATAAAGAAGACCATAAACACAAACATGATCACAAGCATCATCATGATCATCACGATCATCATAAACATCATCACGGGCATCATCATCACGATCACCACGGCCACCATCATGATCATAAGCACCACAACGAACACGATCACCATGAAGATCATGGACATCATCACGGACATCACCATCTCAAATTTCATGAGAGTACTCATTTAGGTTTTGGAGATCACGGTCATAAGGAATTCCACAATTACTTCGACGCAACGCAGAAACATGAAGAATACGCCTTTCCTAAAGATGGATTGCCAGTATCTGAGAGTATTATTAAGATTCAGGAGGAACCCTTAATAACTACGCTTTCACCACAGCCGTATGAAGAATAATTAGTACTGACATTATCATTTTTGCATTGCATGTGTACAATAAATGTAAAAATCATGATTTTGTAATGAAGGTTACTTATTTGTTCTTACGCCTTTTACTCGCAATCCTAAGGCCTCATTTGTTAACTTTTTTCTTGTTTTCAGAGGCTCAAACGACATACTTTAATTGTTATTAATAAAGATAATATTTTCTAATAATACTAATGACTACTGATTCATTCTTTTATTTATCCTACTAGCTTTTTATAAGGACAATGATATTATAATTTTAAAGCTAAACATTTGAATTTTATTACATAGAAAAACAGTTTTCAAGGGTTTAAAATGTATGAGTAAACATTTTTTTGATATCACTTTCAGGTAAATTAAAGTTTGATTAGGTCTATTTACATTTTCAATGGTTTAATTATTTAAGATTCTATAAAAAAAGGTTTGGAATTATGGAATTTTATATTCTATGAATAAAATAATTGAAATATAAATATTTGGTATACAAGCTCAAATTTAGTAAGTTTCTACGGTAAATTGTAAATAATCTGTAATAATAGAATACATTTATTCGTATTAATAAATAGTTTTGAATTTAATTACATGAAGCATTTTTATTTCAAAACAGATAAAGTGCCTTGTTTCTGGATTATTGTGGCTTATCATTTCGACACACCTTGTCGAATCTGCTATTGTCCGGCAACTTCTCGGAACTCAACGACCATTGAGTATTGCCAGTACCACGCAAGATATACCTTTAAATCCACAACACTTGCAACAGAAGCGCCAACTTGACAGGAGTAAAAACTTTGGCTTTAATTATAATATTGCCAATCCATTTTCGTCACCTTCGCTGCCTAGAAATCCGGAAAACAGATATACACCGCGGCAGAATGAGACTACTGTGACTGCCTATTCTACTATTGGATCAGCTGGTTTGCCACTTCACAGACGGGTGCAGTCAGATAATTTACAAGATGCAACTACGTACATACATACCCTAGGAGGGCATGGTGGTTATCACCACGCACATCATGCCGATCATCATCATGGGCATCACCACGGACATGACCATCATTCGCATCATGATCATCATGAAAAGCATAAACATGATCATGGACATAAGCACCACCACGGTCATGATCACAAGCATAAGCATGGACATCACGAAGATCATAAGCACGATCATAAACACGACCATAAACATGGCCACCATCATAAACATGGGCATCATCATCACCAAGATCACAAGCATCATCATGAGCAAAAGCATCATCATGACCATGAACATAAACACAAACACGAGCATAAGCATGACAATAAGCATCATCATGAACACAAACATCATTCAGACCATCACCATAAGCACGGACATCATCATGGCCATCACCACAAACATGGGCATGATCACAAGCATAAGGGTGACCACCATCATCACCACAAACACGAACATCACAATGAACATCACCATCATCACGACCATCACCATCATAATGAACATCATCACCATCATAGTCACAAGGAGACTGAAACCCATCATCATCACCACGGACACGAGCATAAAAATGATCACAAACACGGTCATAAACATGACGAGCATCACCATCATGGACATGATCATAAACATGGACATCATCATGAACACAAACATGGCCATCACCAAGATCATAAGCATGGACACCATCATGAACACAAGCACGGCCATCATCACGATCACAAGCACGGTCATCATCAAGAGCATAAACATGGTCACCATCATGAACACAAGCACGGTCATCATCACGATCATAAGCACGGTCATCATCAAGAGCATAAACATGGACATCATCATGGTCATCACCACAAGCATGGTCATGATCATAAACACGAGCACAAACATGGTCACCATCACGGACATCACGAAGGGCATCACCATCACCATCATCAGGAACATAAGCACGATCATCATGAAGATCATAAGCACAAGCATGAACATCACCGAGAGCATAAGCATCACCATGGTCACGATCATCATCATGATCATCATGAGCATCACAAACATCACGAACATCATAAGCATCATGAAGATCATAAGCATAAGCATGATCATAAGCATGACGAACACCACAAACATCATGAAAAACATCATCAACATCATGGACATCATCACCATCACAAGCATCATGAAGATCACCATCACAAACAAGATGAACATCATCATCATAAGCATGAGTTCAAAAGCCATCTTCATCATTTTGGTGCTACCAAAATTCATGAAGAGTATGCATTCCCCGAAGATGGAGTGCCAGCATCAGAATCTGTCAAAGTTACTCAAGAGACTCCAGCTGTGACGATTCCACCAAAGTCGTTGACAATACAAGTAGATTAGTTATACGTTTGTTACTTATGCAATGTAAGACTTGTTAAATATGTAAACCCGGAAAATGTTTGAAATAAATATACTAACTTTTAAGTATTTTTTTCTATTCCTTTCAAAGTATTTTTATTTGTTACATACATACCTCCCCCCCCCCCTCACCTTTCTTTTTAGCAGTCCACTCCCCATAAAATATTTATCTTATATTCTTAATTTTAGCAAACTTTGCATTAATGTAGACAATAAGCTCTTATAAACGGAACAATACTACTATACTAGAGATTAGCACTGATTCAAACTACGAATTGCGCTTCTATATTCAATTTAAGAGTCAATAACTTTTCTTAGTACATTGTCAGTACATAAAGATAAAGTAGACACTAACTGTAATTTACACTTCCGTATTTCCAGGTTGTTAAACACCACCCAAATCCTTGCAGAAAAAAGCAAAATCATATACTAGCTAAATGATTAGTATATGTGCACACACAGAACTATTTATATTTTCATGGTTATGAATAAATAACCAACTTTTATGTAGTCGCGCAATATGCAGATATGTGCATGTCACTGATATTTTACTTTAGTTCATTAGCACGATTTAAATAAGAACAATATATTGTCTCTGCATGTTGCATTCTTCACTGGCTACAATCTTAAACAGGAAACCCGAGGAGTACAAAATATGAAATGCTGTTATTTTTAATACAAAATAATTAGATGATTAGAATCTTTCGTAAGAAGTCGTAAATTGCAGAAGATAATTTGTAGACTTTGTAGAATGTGCAGAAATGTATACAGCAAGTATAAAATTACGTTGTTCTCAACTAAAATAAGATATAAAATTACATTATAATGAATTAAAGTAACTCTTAGATTCCTCGAACGCCCTTAAACCCATTATATCTATTCTGTCACAAGGCGTCATATGTGTATAGGCGAAACCTTCGAGTCTTAGCTGGCAGTTTTCGATTAACCATACTGCTGCAAATTACACGATAAAGAAGCAAACGACAACGGCTGACTGTATCCCCTGGAGATGTCATTATGCGCTCGTCCTTTATCCTCGTGTAATTACATATACGCACACGAAGGGAGGACAGAGAAAAGTATCGACTCGCTCTGTGCTGCACTGCTTTTACGGTCAGACCGCGAAGGCTTCTCGATTAGGAGTTACGCGCACAGTGTGCTAGCGACAGTAGCACATCCGGCACCTCGATGTCCTTGGGTGCCTTTGGCGAATGTTTAATGGAGACGCGCTGCACTGCGGGCAAGAAGAAGGTGAACTGTTGAGACGGTAATTATCGTAACACGACAGCACATGACAGAGAAATTATTTTTCTTTTTTAGCAAAGGGCTGTTATTAACTGAATGTGTTACGGTTTTTTATGATACCGCAACTGTCGGGTAGCCTAGCATTTACCTGCTGTCTTATTTTTTGCGATATGTAAATTTGACTGCGAAAAATAGTTCTGATATCAAGACTGTAATTACCGTCGTCATCATCATGACACGTGAAATCTTCATTAATTATACATTTTCTCCTCCGGGAGTTTAGAAATTGCGTAAATCGGCGGGATTCCACGCTTCTGTCTCTGATTCAAAACAATAGCGTTTACCTCGACATATACTCGCAGTAGAAGAACCTGTCGCTGCACTCGAGCACTAGTAGCAGTGGCCGAAGCAGCACCTGCTCACCGCTTTTGCTCCTTCGCCGAGCATGAATTATTTAGAAGTCCGTAGAGGGACAGAGAGAGAACAAGGAGGCTCGCGGCAATTTGCCCGGCGCATCCCGGAGACCTTTAGCTCGTTTGGCGCGGCCTTGAGGCGGCGGTTGCCGCCGTCCAGACGTGGATGAACAAAAAGGAAGAGAAGTAGCAGCAACAGTCGTGCTCTGCACCACCACCACAACGATTGGCTGCATCGACTTGACCGTATAAATGGGAGACTTTTGCTCTACAACACTTTAATTGAAGAAGGATGCGCCAGTTCGAGGAGAGATAAAGGCGTTCTTGCTTCTCGTGAATGAATTCCGAAGAGAGAACGATGAGAGTATTGTTTTGATTTAGAGCCGCTCGTCGGTTTGTTTTTTCGGTTACTATGATAATACGACAGCCATAAACATAATAGAAGAATACTCGCAAGAAATATGCGGACAGATGGCATGAGGTCTCGAGAATGTATTATATACGCAAGCATGCTGCACTGCGGCGAAGAGAGGAAAAAAGACAGCATGAGCGTTAACCCACCTTTAACCCACGCGCATTATGCTCACGGTGTGCGCGCTCTGAGCTGCGGGCTTAAAATTTATTGAAGATGTAAAAGTGTCAGTAGTTAAACGGATATATTTTAACCGATATACGCTCGGTAAGTCTCATCAAGATCGTAAATTTTGAGGATTTTAATACCTCTTCGCAGACTGAGTTGAGAGAACACTAGAGTTTGTAATAGGTAATCCCATATTTGATATAAATTCAGGAGTTTCATAGCTGCTATAATGAACTTTGATGAAAAACTCTGAAAACCCCTTCCTGAAAGCACGTAGAATCTTGAGTTATTTTAATTTATATAATCTCGCCGTGATACCCCGACCGCGTCGACGGCGGGATTAATTTATGGCTAGAAAATCTTCGATAAAATAATACAATTACTTGCAGGTATCTCTTCTATGCATAGCTCATTCACTCTCAATCGAACTGTCAGCGGCTGCCGTTAGATAATTACAAAAGCGGCGACATTAATTAGTTTCGTTTCACTCCCTCGTAGTCACAAACATGCGAGTAGAAAAAGGAAAAATACGAGCGCGCGTTTGTCCCGTCAATTATTCTCTCCCGCATTATTCGGGCAGCATTACTTTCGCGGCTCCCGTCGTCGTCGGAATAAGATGCAGTAGACCGAGTGCATTATCGAGTAGACTACAAATACGCTGTCTAAAAACTCTCCGCGATCGATTTCTCGCGCGTGATGCAGTCGCGAAAGTGTTCGGGATTTTTCTCCTGAATTTAGTTAAGCGGGATGATTGCGACTGAGGCCGCGCACAATGGAATATGCATGCTCGGACGTGAATTATTCCGCGAGGAGTGCCAGGGTCAGTTTACACGGAAACTGGGCTACTGTATACCATTTGCGAAAGTTTATATGGAGAAGGGAGAGAAAGAGAGAAAGCCCCGACTAGGATGTACAGACACACGCAGATGTATCTTGGCTTTGACTCTTTGGCAGTGAAACTCGTCTTTGTTTTGTCTCGTGTGTGTGTGTGTGTGTGTGTGTGTGTGTGTGTATGCGTGGTGCAGCTTTTTTCTCTTTCGGCTGCGACGGTCTAGGATTTCGTTTATTTTCATTTGATTTATTCAGTGAAATTCAACGCGATGTGACTCGTTCTTTTTTTTCTATCTTATCGTGTTATCGGCAGAGACACGGCTATATCGACTTTGAATAACCATTTCGCGCTGACAATAAATTTACTTTCCTAAAAAAACAATTCCTTTCTCTATTCATGAGCGCTTTATCGTAATTAATTCCAAATCAACAGTCGATTTCACTCTCTCGCCGCGTGTCGAATATCGCAATTATTCGAGACCATTAAAGTAGTTCGAGCGCAGCTGTCGTAATTGATTTTCGATTAATCATAAAATGTTCGCCTCGCACGTGTTAAAAGATCAAAAGTGAAATATAGAACGGCGCGGGTCAGCTGCGGACAAAGTGAAAAGGTACATCCAGAGGTATAGATACAAACTTTTCGAAGCGTGCATAATGGAAGCCGACAGCACAACCGCCGGGTTATCAGTTACCGATCAATACCTTCACGATCGCTTCTGATCGATCGATCGATCGCGCGCGCGCGGCTTGAGCTCGGAGGTGAATTTCGATTTCCAAGTCCTCCTCGCTTTTAACAAGTCTCGCGAGTGAAAGCATTATAAAGTTCTCGCGAGGCGCTTCGATCGTCAACGTCATCGCGCGCATACATATATTCAGCGGCGCGAAAGAAAGAGAATTTCCGCAGGTGAGGCTCGCTCGTCCGCGAGTTTCTTTTTCATTAATCGAAGAAGACAAAGTAATCCGGACCCGGAACACACAGCCGCACGAGTTGTTCCGCAAAGAATACAGCCGTGCATCTTTTTACTCGCTTCACTTAACCTTTCGCTCTTCGTTTCCGAGTATCATTCCGAGCGAATTAACGAGAGCCAAGTTTTCTTTGTCTGGAAAATTTTATTATCGAAAGCGCGGAGTTTCGAGAAAACATACACAAGCGACTGATGGCCGACTGATCTCTATATACCCACGAGAGCTTCTATACAGCTCCAAGAGTCGTCAAGTCGCGAGATACTCCCACCAGCAGCCGCGGCGAACGATCGACTCGCGGATCCTCGCAGACAACGAGCCGCCAATACTAAATATGGCCACCCTTCGTCATCCGTCAGTGTTGCTGCCGCTGCTGCCCCCTACTACTACTGCCTTGGCTCCGTTCCGACTCGCTCGCTCGCGCGCACGTATATGTTGTACCCACGCGCGCTGCTATTCCGATCGCGTGGATCGTTCGTTCTCGCTCGAGAGCCAGTCGGCCAAATCAAGCCCGCGCGCTCGCTTTGACTTTTCAGCCTAAACGTGCTTTTTCCTTCGGAACGTTCGAGAGTGCGTGCGATAATTTCGAGGGTGATCAAGTTTATCTGTTGACGAGTCTGGTAACTTTGAAAGAAAGTGTGCGAGATCCTGGAGGAAAAGACGGATCATCGCGTTACGTAAAAACGGCGCAAGATGTGTACAAACTTTTTTGCGGAATCGCGTCAGAAGTGGTGCCACGGTGAATCACGCTCCTCTTTTTGCCGGTGAATTTTCGGTAAAAGACGTGGGGATACAGAGCGAAGCTTCGAGAGAAAGGATACTGCGCCGCGATGCTGTCACTCGGAACGTTTTACGCTCTGGCGCTGATCCTTTTGCCGGTACTCGTCTGGCTGGCTAAGGTTGTCAGGAGGAAGCCTTACGTCGACGTTTTCTCCGGCATAGCTCGAGTTGCGAGGTACCGTTAGATTTTTCATATTTTGTAGCTATAATTAGAGAGAATATTATTAACAAAGTGGTTGTATAACGTCGCGCGAATCCAGCCAAATGAGAAACAGAATAATTATACTCCCGCGCACTCGTCGCGTTCTAAATTTACAACGCGATACGATCCAACGATCGAAGATGAAAGACGAATTCATCTGCGGCAGCCAAGGCGCATCACAAAGGGGGATATTCAAAATACGCGTGGCATTTTTCTCGTATAATTGAAATTGATGTTTCTCCTCTGCTTTCGCTCGAACGCCATCAAGGACGGACTCTCGGGGTCAGGCTCGGACCTCGACGAGAATAGCCAACCGGGGGGTGGAAGAGCGGGAAAAACTCACGTGGAAAGTGTCGAACGCCGTTGTTTTTTCAACGTCGTGCGTAAGAGTGAATGTGAAACATATACGTGTGTAATCGGTCACGCCAGCTGCGCCGACTTGGCAAATATCTGCGCGTAAAAGAAATTACGGGGTGTATTAATAGTTGAACAAAAACATCCTGAATTTTCCAATTTTAAATCGAGCAGAACGCGGAAGAGGAAGTGATTTCGATTCGTATATCGCCCGCTTATACGCTATGCTCAATAATAATATGAAAAGTTTACTAAATAAACTTTATATTCGGAATTTATCGGCCAAACAAACGTATAAATTCATCGTTACTCTCGAAAACACACGCAATAGACTTTTCTAACAAAGCCGGTCTCTCCGTCCAAAAATCTGCTCAGGACATTCCCTTGTTTACTGCGTACCAGCCTCAACTATATAGTATAAACACGCAGGTCGCGATCCACGTGTTCTTTGTTTCCAAGAGATTCCTCCAATTTCTAAACCGCGACGTTTTTGGCAAGTCTCGCTAACAATGCGGCCAGTAGCATAGCTCTCTTATCGAGGATGATGCGCTTCGTTATTACGTATAGCGCAAGCGAGTGTGTACGCAAGCAAGCTAACGAACACCGCAGAAGAGCTGCTTGGGATAATCGAATTCTCGGCGCGTCTTCGTCGTGCGACGCACAGCGGCGTCTTATGTGTATATACGAGGGAATTCGCGAGGCGTTTGGAAATCAGAGGTAATTGTCGTACACGACTACGTCGCTGGCGTGGCTTGAATTAAATTATCGACTGCTCCGTGTGTTTGCTCGCAGGTCGCCGAGTCTCCTTCGGTAATGGGAGA
Source organism: Nasonia vitripennis (assembly GCF_009193385.2). Classification (NCBI taxonomy): domain Eukaryota; kingdom Metazoa; phylum Arthropoda; class Insecta; order Hymenoptera; family Pteromalidae; genus Nasonia; species Nasonia vitripennis. The sequence goes on along the minus strand of NC_045758.1, from coordinate 6,245,539 downwards.
AAGTATAGACGCTATTTTACGGGATCTATCCGCGCCTTTTGATTATCCCCTGTAGCACGTAATTTCATTCGTCAATTCGATAACGACTGCTCGTCTCGTTCGCGTAAATATTAATTATCTCGATAAAAAAAGGCCGCAACGACGAGTAGAAAGTATCTAATACGTGTAAGCAATTAGCATACAACGAGCCTCGTTGCATAAGACCTCCTGCAGCTGGCACGGCGCATCTCGAAAAAAATAAATATAAGTCGAGCAGAAATTCTCTCTCTCTCTCTCTCTCTCTGTTTCGTGATGCATCATCTGTATGCAGCGTCGCAGCTATCGCCGGCAACAGTTCCGATGCATCTCGAAAGAAAGGAAGCCGCGATCATCCGCTGCTTTCCAGCGATTCGCTGCGGGAGAGAAAGTATATGAGCTGCGCGCCGAAGGTCAGCCCCGGCTCGACTTTTCGACTCGCGGCACTTTTGCAGTATCCACCGAGAAAAAGATGCGCCGCGTGAGAGGTGTGCGAGCACGCGGAAATCAAAGGTAGTAGATGTAAGACAAAACAGTTTTGGACTGCCCAGCGCTTGAACTCTACCAAGAAGATGCTTGCTTTCTCGCAGCAAAGATAGGTGGCGCATGGACACTTTCGTGTTTCCCTCAATCTCAATCTGCGTTCTGAGTGTAGATATAGCGGTGGGCCACCTATGCCAAAATTATGCCTTGTTGGGCCCATACTTGGGACACTCGTACTATAACTGCAACTGCTTGTGCAGTTCTGCATTAGATTAGCCCTTCCATTTTGAAGAACAGTCGAAGAAATAAATCATACACGCATGCATCATTCTCACCACATCTACGCGCCAAAACACAAAGGAAACCGTCCGAGCAGAGAAAAAACCGGTCGATGATCGTCTGTGCCCGGTGAATAAAAACAACAACGACGAAAAAATCAGAAGCAACGCGCATAGAGCGTTATAGTGGAGCAGGATCACGCCGCTGCAGCACACTTTTCACATTCCTCATTATTCTCGAGACCAAGGACGCCCACTACTATAGAGTGAATCCAGTCGGGAATCGAAGAGAGCCGCGAGCGCCCGACGACGATTTATCAACGCGAAACATTTATCCCGCCGCGCGATTACCCTTGCGCGAACCTGCACGATCTCCTCTCTCTCCCGGCGCTTTTTTCCCCACAGGCCACCGCCGCCTCCTTTTTCATCTCCTCCTTTGTCTTATTCTCTTTTTTTCCTCTTCTTCTTCTTCCTTCGCCGAATACGCCGGGGAGCGATCGCCCCTTTTTTTCTTCGCCGGCGAAGTCATGACTTCTCTCAACCAGAGGATGAGGATTCAAAAATAATTTCCGAACGATTCCGAGCTTTTTTTTTACTTCGTTCCGCTCGTACGTATACTTCATTTCTAGCTGTAGCGGACAGAGGGAGATCTCAAGGCTATCGCATTTTCATATACGCGCACGATTTATATCGCGGCGTGTACGGGGGAAAAATGCCGGTTTTACGAGATTTTATAGCCGAGACTCTTCGGCCTCCATATATTTACCACGTGTGCGTTGCAGCCTCTCTCGCGCGCGCGAGCGATGAATTTATGGAGGCGGTTAATCGGAGGCGATCCTAATTATTCGCCTGTGTACAAGCTGGACGTATGCTATATACGATCGTTGCACTCAGCGCTGCAGTTTCGTGCGTATATATACGTATAACAATGCTACTTCATTGAAAACGTATTCCGAGTGTGTACGACGCGTTGTAAAACGAAATTGCGAGAAGAGATTCATGCCGGTGATAAGTTTTGTGCCGATGCTCTCGATGCAGTGTGGACTGAGTCGCGGACGTAAATTATGGTTTTACGTTCTTTTGTTCAATCGCGTAAATTAAGTCGTTGAAAGGGAGAGTATTACGTCACGCACACTCCGAGTGGAAAAATCGCGCACTCGATAATTAGCCTCCCTACGCTTTTCTCCTATTATTAAACTACACTCCTCTCTTATCCCGATCGCTATGCGGCTCCCGATTCGGTGGCAATTTACGCGCGGCACGAGAAATAGAAAGTGCGATTACGCATCTCTCTCTCTCTCTCTCTTGAGGAAGCGAGAAAATTTTCATTTACGGAGAAAGACTCTCTCGGATTCGCGTATGTGAGCGAGCAACGAAACGGTAAAAATGCGCGCAGCCGAGGATTATATCCGCGACGAGCCTATTACGGCGCGCGCGAGCGCAAATAGAGCTAAAAATAAAGCGTGCGAACGCCGTGAGAGAGAGAGAGAGAGAGAGAGAGAGAGAGAGAGAGAGAGAGCGAGAGAGAGCTCGCTTCTAACCTCCGATTAGGAGTGATCGGGTGGCGGCTGTGTAATAATGGGATAAGGAAGATCAGGCTCTCTTTCCGTAATGACGGAAGGGCGAGGCTGGGACCGGTATGGGATCGTTTTTACCTTTTTTGTTTATTGCATAGTCGTAATGGATATTGTTCGTCGATCAAATAAAGCGAGCTTGTTATTCAAAATAATTACGTCGCATGTCTTATACGCAGGTAATTCATACGACGTACTTTCCCAGGTTCTCCCGATCCGCTGCAGCATCTTGTTACATATAAACGAGAGCAAAAACTCATCTTTTCAAGGCGACTCCTCGTCGTCGTTGAATCACTTGCGGTCTACCGATGTACACGTCGTGCAGCTCTCGCGACCACACGCGTGTAGGTCAGAGCGAGAGAGGCTGTAACGCGAATTTCGTCAACATTCAGGTGTTTCCCCGCAGGCTACTCTATTTTCAGCTGTCAACACATCGGTATCGAGTTCCCGATGAAATTCAGCCCGTTCTTCTCGCCGAGCGGAAAATCTCCCACAGCATATAGATTCAATCTCGCGCGACAATTTCCGCGTCATAAATATAATAAATTGCGTCTTGTTTCCTCTCGCCTAGAGCCATTACGTGTGAAGCACTTATCGAATGTATATACACTCTCTCCCGATGCCGCAGTCGGCGTCTTATAGGAAGCCATAAATGATACAGGCGTAAGTGTGTGAGAGAGAGAGCCGCAGCGCCGGAAATGGCGCGGTGAGTCTGCAGAAGCTTGTATATAGATATATGCATGCCGAGAGGAGTTAGGGTACACACAGTATTAATTAGTTTAGTTCGCGAGGATGCGATCCCGTATACAGCCTATGCGTTATACGAGAGATTAGAAATTTCGTATCGCGAATCGTCGACCGTATAATTAAATCTAATCAACGAGAACAATGAATCGATTGCCGCACACGTCGAGCGCTTTTAATGGATCCTTAAATACCGGTGAGCAAGTTACAGAGGGATCGTTAAGAGTCACTTTCCTTTGAAACGAACTGTGCGCGAGCGATAAATTTCCCGGTACTACTCGATACAAATTATTTTTGCCCCACAATTTATCTCTCTCTTTGGGATATTAGGAAATTAGCCGGCTCTCGGTATAGCTGTGCATTGCGCAACGAGACGGAGAGCCGACTAGGAGAAGTAATTGCGGAGGTTCGGACGAAAATCAACGAATTTTTCCGGCTAATTAGACGTGTACTCGCGATTACAAGAGGTTACGCGTCTCGTGGGAAGAGCAGACACGCTTAATTCAATGAGCTAACTGCCTGATGCCGCGCGAGCTCGAGGAGTAATCGCGATTGACGAGGGCGATGACTAGACGTTATTTCACGCGAAACCGAGGATAATCCCCCTTTGTGAGAGAGATGGGATTGGATGGATTTCGTAAGACGTATACACGTCGTGGAGAATTATTAGGGATGTGATCGACACTCTTGATCGGATCACTTTTTTTTCCTCCTGTGTGTACACACTGCAGTTATTTCGCCGAACGAAATATTTATTTTATTTCTCTTTTATTTGTACACGTGACGCAAGGTGATTTCGATTTTATTGCACTGCAATACACTCGCTGATTAAAACGCGTCGTGCGTTGATTTCTGAAACGGTGAATTTTTCGAGGCCTATTCCGCGTTTGCTTCGTAAAGTGCAGCTTACGTAACGTATGTAACTCTCTCGCAGAAATTCATCGGACTAAAATATATATAGGTATCGAGGCAATATAATCGACGTATGCGAGCCACTGCCCCTTTACTTCCTCGTCTGTGCACTGTCGCGTTGACTCGAAAAAAAAAACAAACTCAAGATACGTAATGAGTCGCGCATTTTTCCTCCATTCAAGAAAGCTCAGAGCCCATTGACTCCGTGCAGGAGCGCAAAAGTGAAAATCACCGGTAGTCGTCGGGGCATTTTTTCCCCTCCTCACCCCGTATGTGTGTGTGCGTGTGTGTGTGTGTGTGTGTGCTCACAATACCGCCCCGGCGATTTGCGAGATTTTTACGGCTCTGAAAATTAACATCCGCCCGTGCGCATTATTATGTACGTATGTGCGCGGGGGATTTCATAAATCACGACGACGCTCGAGCATGAATTTCAGAAGAGTCTCGAAAAGTGCTCGATAAAAATAAGCGATGTTGGTATAAGGTACACTGGTACATACACTCATATTCCTGGCGATGTCTTGTTATTGGATTTTTGCTTCGGCAAAAGCAGGGGCGCGGAGATTCGCGAGATAAGATAGCGCGAGATGGTTTATTGGGGAGTATGGGACTTGGGTTGCGCACTCGCGAGTCGGCCGGCCTGTCGTATGCTAATTTATGCCCCGTGTAATGCTGCTAATAATTAGCATTGCATAAATCCGCTGGGAATTATCAATTATTCGTGTATACAGCGAGAGACGTGTATTGTATAGGTACACGTACTTTGAGCAAATAATAGGTTCTTCGATCTTCGTATAAGGCATCTTTTGTCGAAAGGAGATGCGATGGACATTTGTACGTATGTAATCACGTAGTTATAGTATTAGAATTTGGAGGTGATCGGATTATATTTTGCCCCTGTCGCACGCACCAACAATACGCGGTGAACCTGCGCACAGTAATATCTTAAAAGAGAATATATGCAACTGGTTCAGCGCGTATCGAATTAAACCATCACGGCTCATAGGCCAAACAACCCGCAACAATTCGTACCTAGTATCTATAGTAGCCCCTCAATAATTAAAGATAATAGCTAAAAAATTCACAACTAACGCATGAACGTGTCACGCTTGTTACAGGTCAGCCCTGCAGACGCTGCACAAGGTGTCGAGCAAGGCGCGCGAGCAGAACTACTTCCTGGGCGGACTCTCCCACGACTGGGTCAGTTACTATGAGCAGCGGATCGAGAGCGATCGCTCGTGCCTCAACGAGTGGCACGCGATGGACAATCTCGAGTCGCGCAGGCCGCCCTCGCCCGACAGCGTGCGAAACAAGTGAGTATATTGTATATATTATGCACTTTATATACTGCACCGACGAGGATCTTGGAGACGAGCCAGTATATTATAGCGAGCGCCGGTTTGTTGACGCCCGCAGCGCTCGCGTCCTTGCAATTATTTCCAGGTTTTCGTGCCAGACGAAAAATCATTCGCAAATGAGTTCATTGCTGCGCCGCGGATAAATTTAACCCTCTCCTTTTTCGGCATCAGCGCCGCGTTTGTGTGCAGTTTACTAAAATCCCGACGATGCTTTTCGCAGGCCCAGGGAGAGGGAGGAGACGGAGAAGGTGATACGCTCGACGCTCAAGGAGATCATGATGTCCGTCGACCTGGACGAGGTGACGTCCAAGTACATCAGGGGTAGGCTCGAGGAGTACCTCGACATGGACCTCGTGGAGTTCAAGCCGTTCATCGACCAGGAGATGCTCACCATCCTCGGCCAGATGGACGCGCCGACGGAGATCTTCGATCACGTCTACCTCGGCAGCGAGTGGAACGCCAGCAACCTGGAGGAGCTTCAGAAGAACGGCGTGAGGCACATACTGAACGTGACCCGCGAGATCGACAACTTCTTCCCGGGCATGTTCAACTACCTGAACGTGCGGGTCTACGACGACGAGAAGACCGACCTGCTCAAGCACTGGGACAACACGTTCAAGTACATAACCAAAGCTAAGAAGGAGGGCTCGAAGGTGCTGGTACACTGCAAGATGGGCGTCTCCAGGTCGGCCTCGGTCGTCATCGCCTACGCCATGAAGGCCTACAACTGGGACTTCTCGCAGGCGCTCAAGCACGTCAAGGACAAGCGCAACTGCATCAAGCCCAACAACAGCTTCCTCTCGCAGCTCGAGACCTACCAGGGCATACTCGACGCCATGAAAAACAAGGACAAGCTGCTCAGGTCCAAGTCCGACACGAACCTCGAGTCGCCCACGCTGCTGATCAAGGAGCACGGCAAGAAGGAGGAGAAGCCCGACGTCAACGACGACAACGACTCCGAGAGCCTCGTTGACGAGCAGTCGGGCCAGGAGCTCAAGAAATCCGGCCAGAGACCCAAGAGCTGGTCGCCCAACCTCGAGCTCGCCGAGGACCTCCTACCCACGGGTGAGCCTTCGTTTCCGTCCCTCTGCTAGCTTATCGTATAAGGTATCGTGCTAAATCCTCTTTCGCTTGCAGCCCCGCTGTCGCAGTCCCTCGAGAGCATTGACAAGTCGGCGAACCCGGAGGTGACTCGCGAGGATCTCCTGCGCGGCTCGAACCCCAAGACCGGCACCGAGAACGTCAACAACAACAGCAGCAGCTGCCACGCGGAGGAGCAGCAGCAGCAGGAGCGCAACGTGTTGATGCACTGCGGGCAGTCTTACAGCGTGTCGCAGAACCAGATCGTCCACCTGCCCGGTCCGGAGTCGACCAACTCGCAGACGCAGTCCACTAGCTGCGTCTCGACGTCGTGCAAACACGCTCGCCAGAACCAGGGTCAGAAGCGCAAGGGTCTCGTGCTCAACCTGACAAACCAGTTCGAGGCTGCCAGCAGCAAGCCCTCCTCGCCCAGTTCCGACGGCGAAGGCGGCAAGTCCGCGCAGCCGCAGTGCGTTCTGGAGAACGGGTGCTGCGCTCACGAGGACTCCGCCGATACCGAGCAGCAAGCCAATGCAGGTAAGCATCTGCGTTCAAATACAGGTTCGATGTCAATCTGACGTTATAGTAGTTAACGCGAACATCTCTGATTTGCAGGAGACAACAGTGAATGTCTAGTCTGGACCGCGTCCACGGATGTCAAGTGCATCCACGCGAATGGTAGCAACAGCAGTGGCAGCAACAGCCGCGGCAGCCGCGGCAGCCTCGACCTGAGCGCCGAGAGCGAGTCCACCACCTCGTCGACGACGACTACTCTGGCAGCAACCAGTCAGTCAGGTCGCAAACCAAAGAGGGACGGCGACCCGTTCAGCGCGCAACTCGACAGAGTCTTCGATCGGGAGGAGAGACAGCCGAGGGAGTCGCCGAGCAGGCAGAGCTCCTGGAGCAGCTACGACAGCGCCGTCGTTATGGACAACAACTCGGTGCACAGCTCGTGGGCGACGCTGCCCTCGCGAAACAGCTCCTGGGGCTCCTACGATATGCGGCCCTCGGGGGAATCGCTTGGATCCAGCGGCCTCTTTCCTTACGATAGAGAGGAAATACCCTGGCATCCCGGAACCGTTAAGCGCACCAAGCAGAAGCTCGAAGAGAGCTCGACGACTGGTACGTAGAGGATATTTTCTGTATTAGAGATACGCGTATTTATTTTTATGACAATGTACTTGACGATAACTTTGTTTGTAGGCACGTCGAAGAGAGTCTGCACGCAGCTTTCGGATCCGTCATCCGACGAGAAAGCGGCAGAGCGACTTGCAGCAGCATCTGAAGTCGAGGTCGACAATCCTTCGGAAGTGCTGCTGCACTACACGTCCTCTCCAACGCCGCGCCGAAGGGATTCCTCTCCCGTCAGTTCCGAGCACCGATCAACCGTCGACACGCAGACGAGCTTGGCTGCAGCGGAGCCCATCGACATATCTCTCGTCTCCCCGCGTCAGTCCCCAACGTCGAGCCGACTCTCGAGGAGCGCGCCTGTGCCCTCCTCCCTGGCTGCGGACGCCGAGCTCGCTCCTCTCGCGCTGCGCAGTTGCAAGTCCGAGAGCGAAACGTCCAGTCCCTGTGTCGTCAACACACCCCAGTGCCCCTCGGTGAAGCATCACAAGATGGTCCTGGAGAACCTGTGCAACAAGCCCATGTTCAAGAAACGCGGTCTACCCAGCGCACCGGGAACAGTTGCCACGAGCATAGCCGTGGACGATTGTTCGCCAGAATCCGAGTGTCCGCCACGCAGCACCTCGGGAATCGTGAAGAATCTGAAGAAGGAGTTCGAAGCCAAGTCGTCGAGCAAGCTCGAGAAGAGCCCGGATAGCAGCAGCTTCGAGGCCGGCCAGGAGAACTATCCTGGAGGCAGCTTGAGTGCGAGCAACCCACGCCAAAAGAGGGACGGCAAGATCAGAAGTCTGCCCTCCTCGCCCGTTATTCCGCACAACGACTCCAAGATTCAAGCGTCATCTAGTATGTCCGAGCCTACGACGCGAGAATCCAGAACTTCGTCGTTCGCCAAGCGTAGCAGCGAGCCTCCGCTCTCGACAACTTGTACCGAGCAGAATACCGACGACAGCAGTCTCGAGGACCTGTCCGTTAAGGTGCTGGTCGGAAAGTACGAAGTCGCCAAACCCGAGTCCAAGCGAACCTCGGAGGTCCAGCTGCGCGTCTCCTCCTCTTCGCAGCACCATCACAACCACCACCATCATCACCATCACCACCACCATCATCATCACAGGGATAGAGATCACGTGGTGGAGCATCCGCCCGCCAAGTCCAAGATCGCGCCGGACCTGGCGCGCCGCTCTGCGCCAATTATTATCAATCATCACGCAGCTTCTTTGTTCGATTCGCAGGCGACAACCGAGGCACCGGGCCGGCCGCCTTCCGTGCCCTCGCCTAGCCAAGTCGTAACAAGCGTCATCGCCAAGGCTGCCAGTAAGAAGCAGCAGCAGCACGGCCGCACGCATCCGCTGGCCAGGCTGCAGGTCAGGCCAAGGCACAGCAGTCCCGTTTACAATACCATGTGAACCGGATATCGAGAATGGGAGCGGGAGCCAATGTGCGAACAACGCCGTGTGACAATGATTCGAGTAGTGATATATTATGTATATGTATGTGTAACGAATCTAAGAGATTTAAGCGAGATGGAAGGAAAAAAATACTTGTGTGATCTCCTCAACAATGGACATAAGACTAAGTTATTTTGATGATCGTAACCTATAGATTATTGTAAGAGGGCACTGACGTTTTTTTCTCGGTCAATTCCGTTGTTTTAAAGTGGGCGCTTTTCTTGTTTATGTGGAACACTGTGCATACTCAACGATAATTTAAAACTTTTTAAACAAGCTATTGCTAGCAATCATTTCTGTTGTAGCTGTAACGTGCAATCGCTTGCTATTTACTTTGCTGGATAGATTTAATAAATCTTGTGATAGGAAAGTTTCATTTTGCTCTGAAAATGTTAATGGCAGAAAGTAGCAGGAACAAAAAAGTGTCTATTTCAATTCAATGAAAAACGTCTATGCCTCTTAATAATCGATCTTTTTTAGTAGAATATGGTCGTCGAATGTCGACTGGATTATGTAGGTTTTGTTGTAGAAAATGATTGATATTGCCAATAATTAAGTTAGCGACAAAAATATAAATCGCGTTCACAAATTTTTACCGTCATTTTTTTGAAAGGCTGGATAAAATAATTGAACATACCAAGACTAAAAAATGAATTATAATAATAATAGCGTTACTTCCTCATTGAGTCTTATTTCACTGCGTTATCCAATAAAATAAATTAAGTATCGTGACAAGAGTTTTTATACATGTGAAATTTTTAATGAAGTTTTCAAATTTATCTACGCCTTTCCCAAATAGAATACAAATGATTTCTAAATTACTACTTTTAAGCCAAAATATGTTACACTGCCATTTTGCTAAGTTTTATCATGGCAGTCTAATTGATAATCAAATTTACCATCGATAAAGGCTAAATGTGTCAAGAATATTCGAATGATTTATTCATTAATTACGAATCATTTTTCGGTCTGCCAAGGAGGCCAAAAAAAAAACGCGAAATCTTCTGCTAATAGGGATGAATGAAGGTGTGTATGACGAGTGTGTCAAAACAGTTTATTCCTATGTAATACTGTAATTTGCAGGCGAGAATATAAATGCGAACGAGTGAGAGGAAGCAAACAGAAAAATGTGGCGAACGAATTTTAATCGATCAAAGCAAAAGGAAAAGAGAGAGACAGAGCGAGTGCTCGGTCAGGCTGTGAATGTAAATGTCTGAGCCTCGCGTCAGTTCTGATCTGTCTTTTTTCGTTAAAAAACAATATGATAAAAGTCACATTTAAATATTTAGTTTAAAAAAGTGCGTCCGCAATGTCTACTACGCATCATCGATACGTTTAACTACACTATTAGCAATGTATAGAGTAATGTGATCAGAGTGAAAGGCGCACCTTAGGATGGTGCAAAAAACGCGCGTATGGACATCTATGTAGGTGATCACAAGGCAAAGATGTATCGAGCGAGACTTCAAGAGCCTTGAAAAACGTTCGAGTTTTTATAGCCGTATTCGTTTTACGTGTATCTTTTTACGTAGACATATGCGTGTATTTTGCAAATAAAATTTTAACTGTAAATTTTTTAAGTTATTGACTATTACGTTATTTTAATATCTCAAACTGTCAATCGTTCCTATTTTTGATCGACTTCAATTCGAATTGTTTTAGTAAGAAATGAAATTTTTTACTTCAGTAAAAATGGTTTTGAACGGTAAAAAATTTTAATATTGTTTGACGATGGCTTTAATAATGACTTTTTAATAAAAATAGACTCGATCGATTTTCAACAAATATTACCCAGTCTCTCTATCTGTAATTAATCCGTTAAAATATCATACTAATTTTTGTAACGTCATCATTATTATAACTGTATTATAATGATTATCGTGTGGCTGATAGAATTTGTAATGGATGAATGTTCAATTTGTTAGGATTGCTTTTAGAGCTGGCGATGCATTTTTCGCTTAGCATCGACTTACGGCATGTCACAACGACGGTCGAATTCCTATCGTGATTCTCGAAAGCCAAGAGTACAAGTCTTTATCGTAAAAAAATCGGAGGGTGCTTAGCTCATTGAGGAAATAATGAGAATGAAAAACTTTCTACTTTGTACCGCCGAAGATATTTTTTCAAGACATATCATCACCATTATCATCGCATCGTCGTTGTCATCGTCATCGAAAAAGAAAGCGCATTCTTTGGTTGTAATTCGTGAGCGTGAAAAAAAAGAGGTAACTCGCGTCAACGCAACAATTTTAGTTAGTATGAGCCATCGCGGTATGCTGAGAGACCACAACGGAAAAAACCATTGCAAGAAAAAAAATTAAGAATTTAAGACAATTGAAAAGCTTGATATTCTATAGAAAACGTTCACAAGGTCTCACGCGCAGACCGTTGACCAATTTTTTACAACGGCTTGACGAGGGTAACTCTCGTTAAGGGTGCAAAGTACTCGACAAGTACATTTTTCTCGAGCATAATGACAATGACTATATTTTATTACTGCGTGACGTTTCCAAAAGTAAATAGAAAGAAAGAGAGTAATTAATAACGAAAAGATGAGTGAAAAATATAAAATTAGGATCTTGATCGTTTAGATGTAGAAATTGTGAATAAATCGATATTTTATTTTCAACTGTAGCTTCGAGAATAGCCGATCGTCGCTGTTTAAAGATTAATGTGTACCCACTTACTCGTTTATAAGACTGGACGCGATCTGGAAAGGGCGCCACTTTCTTCACAGATTTTGCTCCTCCATCCAAGATAAATATTCGGCTTTTTTTATCAATAACAGTAACAACCTAGCTATCAACGTATACAACTTGAAAGAATATCGAAAAACCAGGTCTCTTTGTATTTTAATTGAACAACGGAGTCTTTTAAAACGTCTTGATTGAAGATGCGTATGAATGCCCTCTTTCCTTCACTGAGTCGATTATCAACTGATTAGTTGCTAGTACATCGTGTAAGTTCGTATATTATTGCAAATCGATGTGCTCATTTTTAGTGATTATCTACCTTCTTCTCCATGTCCCTTTTGCTTAAATGTGTGAGCGTCTTACACGCGATGAGAAGCTGCTGTCATGAGCAAGAAATACAACGTCATAACAAAACGAAAGAAATCGTTGTTTCTGTATAAATTTTGTACCATAGTTTGTATTAAATAAAATTGTTTATTGCTTGACAGGGTTTTGATCTTTTCATTCCTTTAAACATTGATTCTTTCCCACAGTACTTATCATGATTGGATCAAATTTATTTTTTATAAGTTAATATCACATATGCGTAAGAATTAAATTGCTTTAGTTCAGGGTTGCATTCTGTAAAAAATAAATACCTGTTAAAAAGTATGAATTTTGCAATATAAATGAAGTGGACATTTAAAAATTAGAGAAAATACCAAAATTCATGGAATCCAGAGAGAGAACGGCATTGTTTTTATCGTTAAAAATGCTCATTAATGTAATTGTAGGAAAAATATTTTTGAAAATGTCTAATCTTGATCTATCAATGTTATCTCTCAGTGTCGGTAATATTAAGAAGGCGATCGAAGAAGATTGCAAATGTATATTAATCTTAAAACTTTGTAACTTTTCTTCTATTTCAAACTGCTGCATCCTATGATCAATAACGATGGACCAAGACATCATCGAGGAACCCGAGATGCCCATAGCGCAGAAACTTGTGGATTGATAAGGTAGATTCTCGTCTTTTGCTATTGTAAAAATGTCATTGATAGCTCCGCCCCACAAAGAATACGTGCCCGGAGCATACCTGCTTTTTATACCATCTAAAACCATGTTCAAAAAGTTACTGTGATGATTTTCATAGGTTGGCTCGTCTTGCCACTGATAAAGAAATATGAAAAAGCATGTGTGATCAGCTTCTTTCGCAAACAACTTATCAGCAATATCAGTTAATAAAGAGCCACCACTTCTGAAATACTGTTCAATAGAATGGGAACTGGTCTCAGCGATGGCATAATTAACAGCCGGCAATTCGGGCAAAAATACAGCAGCTGTTATATTTCTTTCCCCTCCGATTGCGTCTTCATTTTTATTAACAGCTAAAGCTTCGATGGCTACGTAAAAGCAATCGACTGGTCGTGTCCATCGGTGAGTTTTGCAAACTAAAATTTATAGTTTAGCTGAAGCGAGTCTACATATTTGAATAAACGCAATTGAGTGAAAAATATTACTTTCATAAGGTACATTATCGCAATCCGCTGAAGCTGGATATTTGCCATCTGTAAAAAAGATGCCTATACGTGGTTTGATTCTAAGACAGAGTTTGTAGTCATCAATGGCTTCATTTCTATGTGCAGGACTAAGATTGGAGAATTTTGTAGCAACAAAATCTTCTAAGGCTTGCAGCAACATGACCTGTGGCCCACGTCTCGATCTTTCGATTTGAGCAGCATTACGCCACGATCTTTAATATTAATTTTATAAATGCATTTTAAAGAATTGGACGATTCCCTGATGTATTTCTTAATAAAGCTTACTTGCACACACTTGCAGCCTGATTCAAATCATAGATACTTAAAAAACTGAAAATATGATCAAGCACATCGTGTAAAATTATTTCGGCATACAGTTCTACTAAACCGTCATTGCTGGAAAACTGCATTGATTTCTAAAAGTTTCTAAAAGAATCATTAATTTATCAAACGTGAAGTATGATTGATCAAAAATTAGAAAAACATTACCTTTCTAATGTTGCAAGTTGATACTTATACCTTCATCGACTTTCTAATCTATATTATTAAAGACAAACTAAAATTCTATCAGAAAGAGTTTTTTAGTAAAACAACCGCCAGAAGCGCAGGTATTTAGGAATGTTGATTTCGTTGCTAACAGGTATATTGATTGCGTTGGTAGGGAAAACCAATGTCTACAAAAATGAAACGACTACAGTAAATATAATAATCTTTTATTATATGTAATTTTACATTAAAATGTGGTATTTCTTTTTACATGTATATACAAAATGGCATTTGGCCATTTTTTTATGTTTAAAATTTCAATAGAAGGCATCGCATGTTAAAAATTAAAAGCTCAAAATATTAAAACATTTATAAATTCATTAAGAGTAATATAAACTTTCTTCTTATTTACAAGTTAACAATATTAATTATTCACAATAATTAATAATTCATACTAAAACTTGAAGCAAGCCATTTATGTTTGAAATAATATAGTATTGTGTTTTGAGAATTTTCGCTAAACCTGGCTAATATCTCTATGGTAGACACAATTATGTATAAATTAGAATATGATACATTAATTAATAGCAAGTAAAAATTAAATATATAAATTACTAACAATTGTAAACTACTAGAAAATTATTAATATCAACCTAAGAATCTGCCTTTGACACATTTTTATACAAAAATATAACATGTAGTTTTAACAAGAATACACTTCTTAAAATCTGTGGCAAGATTCTTCAATAATATAGTAAGATTAATAAAAACTTTAGTATGTTTCTGTATCCTCGCAGGCTGAAGTATCATGACCAAACACTAGGGAAAAATGTGTAATTAGTGAAAATTAAATATATATTATACTCCAATTAAATTTGTATGAATTACGTACTTTCACAATTTTCACAGTATGGTCTCGGGACGGATTTCTTTTTCTCCGTTTGAATTGGTCTTGGAGGTTCGGGATCTTGAGCCTGGAGAGGACAATCTTCTGTCTCGTGTAGATCAAATTGATCACAGATATCACAGAACATTCTTGGTGGTTGCATTTTCTTCTCAATTAGATTACTGTGAAACCATATGTTTTTAAGAAAAAATATACGTCAAGCGATATACATCTTATTATCATTAAATTTATGAAAATTACTCACAGATTATAATCGTCAGCTTCTTGAGGAGGAATACCCATTTCTAAGACTTGTACTTTACATGACAACGCCTCGTTTTTACGTTGCATATCAACTATAACAGAGTTTAGGAAGTCAATTTGACCTTTGGCCTCATCATATTCTGCTTTTAACTTAGTATATTCCGAGTCTGAACTACTTATAATAGGTTTAGCATTCTCTTCAGTCTTTACGTTGGCAACTTTATTAGACATGTCGTTCTGAAAAAAAAACACGGCGTGAATAAACTATTTAGATAATCAAGAACAAAAAATTTGCTTTAATAAAATGCTTATTACGTTTGTGTTATTTTTGAGGTTCTCGTTTGCAATATTCAACTTGTGTAAGGTCTCGTTATAGTTAGCAAGCAGTTGCTTATTTTCTTTTTCCCTAAAAATATAAAAAATCAGTAAAATCATTATTTTTTTAAATAATATAAAGTTGCAATACTTATACACGTACATGCGTCTATGAACCTCTTCAAATTGTACAGATTTTTCATTAGCAACGTTGATTTGTTCCATGAGATTCTGCATTCTTTGTTCCATTTCTTTTTTAACATCTTGAAGCTCAATAATCGTTTTATCTTTCAATTTAATATTTTCAGTTTGTTCAACCACCAAACCATCTTCAATTTTTTGCTTCTCCTCATAACTGAGTAAGATTTTCCTAGCTTTCTCTTCAGCGTCTTTTAATTCGCAAATAGTTTTATCTTTGGAATTCGAATCTTCTTCGAATTTTTTAATTAACTCCTCCGCAACTTTATGTTTATCATTGAGTTCTTGAAGTAACTTATCTTTATTATTTTCAGCCTTTTTAAGCTCAGAAATATCAGTATCCTTAGATTGAATATCTTGCTGATGTTTCTTAATTAGTTCATCTATTTGTCTTTGTTTTTCTTTGACATCATCACTGAGTCTATCTTCGTTTGATTTTTTTACTTCTACTAATGTTAACTCTAACTCAGCTAGCTGTTTCGATTTATTTTCATAATCAGCCTTTAGTATATTAATATTAGATTCTAAATTCTTTATACTTTCATTAAGAGATGATATGTGATTATCATTGGCAAGAATTTCATTATCTTTTGCGACTACACTTTCTTGCAACACCTTTATCTGCTGTGCTATTGTGTTATTATTTTCTTTTTCAGAACTCAAGTTTTCATTAAGTGTTTGCAATTCTTTTTCTTTGGTTGTTAATAAGGCTTCCATTTCCATGCACTTTTGATTTGTTTTTGTTATAATTTCAGAACTTGCAGCTAATTCTTTCTTCAGCTCATCAAGATCTTTTTTTGATTCTTTTAGAGCAGTATCCAACGTATTTTTTTCATCTTCCAATTGTTGCTTTAAGTTAGCCACTTCCAAAGTCATTTGTGACTCTAAGCTGGTATTTGAAGATTTGAGCAATGTTAACTCTGTAAGCGTATCGTTATATCTACTACTAGTTTCAACCAAATTCTTTTGAATTTCTTCTTTTTCTATTTTTATTTTTTCCAAGTTGCTTACGATTTCTTTTAATTCTAGGTCCTTATCATTTATTATAGATTCTAGTTCAGATACATGTTGATTTTTGGCATTTAAAGCCCCTTTAAGCTCATTCGTAGAAACAACAATTGCATTTTGATCAGTAATTAACTGAGCATTTAATTTTTCTAAAGTTTGAATATTCTCCTTAAGAGTAATTTCATTAGCTCCAGTATCGTTGACTTGCTTTTCCAACTGTGATTTTTCATTGTTGTACTTTTCTACAGCTTCCTTGAGTTGCGTTTCGAGTAGAAAGTTTTTCTCTTGAGCGTCTTGAAGAGATTGCGTTAATTCAGATACTTCTAAAGTTTTTTTGTGCATATTATCTTCAAGAACTTTATTTTTATTGATCAATTCTTGTTCAGTTGACTGACAGATTTTAATTTTTTCTAGATTAGCCTGTGTTTCTTGTTTTTCTAAGGCTATCTTAGATTTAAACTCTTCTTGTTCTGAACGCATTTGATCAACTAATACGTTAGTTTTATTAAGATCTTCTTGCATTGAGTTAATTTTAGTCTCTGCAGACGTAACTAATTTTTGCAATTCAAACTCTTTATCTCGAGCTTGATCCAACTCCTTTTCTTTCTGTCTTAACTCTTCGTTATACTTTACAAGTTTATCGGACGAGTCAACTGAAGTACTGACTGCATTAGCAATTTCTTGTTCCTATAAATAATTAAGAAATTATTGGATATCTCATATGTGCATACGTAGCATAAATTTTTAAACTAACCAGTTTCTCTTTTTGACTTGATAACTGATTGATTTTTTCTTCAGCTCTACTAAACTTTTCATTTAATTCTGTTAAATTCTTTTCATAAGTGCGTAATTCACTTTCTAAATTAGTTTTAGTTTTATCAGATAGAGACAAGGCGTCTTGCAGTTCTGAAAATAAGAAGACAATTTTAATACAAAATTTCTAAAAGAAATTGTAAATTTATACATTGAATACCAAATATTTACCCGATGTTTTTTTAGTAAGATTTTTGATTTCTTCATCTTTGCTTGCTATAGTTGATTTTAAGTCTGATAATTCCTTTTCAAGAGTACTTAATCTCGAAGCTTTTTCTGTAGCGTCAGCCGTAATATCTTGAATCGATTTATTTTTACCTTCCATTTGTTCTTGAAATTGTTTTTTCAAATCTTCCATTTCATCGATTTTCGAATTCTGCATTTTCGATAATTCTATATCTTTCATTTTGACACACTCATTCAACTCGTTTAGTTGTTCTTTTAGACTATTAATATCAAGGGTTAACGTAGACACTTCATTTTCCTAAGAAGAGAAAATGCATTTTATTAATATATACATATATGACGTTATATTATTGAGTGATTTTTAATAAATACCAATTTTGATTTTTGCTCCGTAATATTTTTAATTTCTTCTTCATGCTTAACCTTCAACTCATTCAATTGTAGATTGAGAGACTGGCTTTTTTCATCCGAAATCATTAATTTTTTATTTAATTCTGAAAAAAAACATATTTAGTTATAATGACTCTTTTTTTTAATAAGTCACGAAATTTATTCACCTTCCAAATCGGCTGACAATTTTTTCATTTCATTCTCTTTGGTAACTCCACCAATTTGCAACTCATTTAATTGGGCTATTAATTTGCTAGCATTTTGTACTTTTTCTTCCAATCGAGTAGAAATTTGCTCGATTTGCGCATCTTTAGAATTTAACTGAGCTTTAAAGGACTCTGAGAGTTCTTGAATTTGCTTAGCATTTTCAGCTTTCATCTGTTCCAAGACACCCTCTTGAGTAGCAAATATTTTTTGTGATTCTTGCTTTAATTCTGATGTTTTTAATTTGATGATCTCTTCTTTATCCTTTAATAGTTTGTCATATTCTTCGACAAGTTTCGCTCTGTCTACTGTATTTTGTTCTGTAATATTTTTTATTGTTTCTTTAAGTCGTTCAATTTCTCTTTGCAAGTTCTCAGTTTGAGCCTTGAAGTTATTCTGCATTTCATCAATGAGCGCGCACTTTTCTTCTAGTTGCTTAGTAGTTTTGTCTAATTGTTTACGTAAATTTGATTTAGACTCTTCCTGTGAAACGTTTTCTTGCTCTTTCTCCTTCAGCTTTTCGTTTGCTAAACTTATCTCTGCAATATATTGCTCCATCGTTTTAGTTTTTTCTTCAAGAAGCTTCTCAAATTCTTGTTGTGCTTTCTCCAAATCTTCATTACGTTTTTGTAATTCTGAAAGCGTTTGGAAGATAGATAATTAAACATGATATAAATAAACGTAATATGATTGTATTTTAGATTTGCAATATTTACCTGAAAATTCATTTTTCTCGCCGGCAGCTGCACTTTGTAATTCGATACGAAGTTTAGTTAATTCTTCTTCGGCCTCAAATAACTTTGTACTATCTCTTTCAAGTTGTATAACTCGTTCTCTTTCCTCAGAAAGTTGCTTTTCTAGATCCTTGATTTTGTTTTCATATATTGAATTTGCCACCTATTTATTGAAAAAATGATTTGATAAAGAATATAATAGAATAATTATTGTATGGTCTAACGAGAGAACAAATAGTTCAAGACACGAATTATAGAAAGCAGACTATTAACAATAAATTATAACATTTAATTAACAAACTTAAGAACAATGGAATAAATAATACAACAGTAATAATGTAGCATAAAAAATACAAAATTACAAAAAAGCAGTATAAAATAGGTATTTATACATATATACATGTGTATATTAAACATAAATTGAAATTAACGATTATCAAGTTTT
Source organism: Nasonia vitripennis (assembly GCF_009193385.2). NCBI lineage: Eukaryota > Metazoa > Arthropoda > Insecta > Hymenoptera > Pteromalidae > Nasonia > Nasonia vitripennis. Next base: position 6,226,380 of record NC_045758.1, on the reverse strand, counting down.
GAAAATAGTACTGAAAATAACAAATGAAATTCTGTAAATAACAATACGAATATTACACTAATTAATTTGCGGCATTTGAAGAAAAATAATAGTTTAAGATGTCCACACATTCGTATTTCTCTACTTGTACGCAGTAAGTGTTCAAGCTTGAAAGCTGCTAAGTAAATAACTACTTGAAAAAAGCTATATATGCATTGATAAGCAGAAATAGAAAGTATAGTTTTGCTAGAGCTTGTGAAAAGACAAATAAGATTTCTAATGCGACGATGAAGAAGCAAGCTGTGCAGAAAAGTATCCTCAGTGTATCGTCAGACCCAAAAGGCTTCCAGCATATACTCACACTTTGCTCGGAGCTTTCTTTCTGAAAATAAAATGAAAAATGTTTGCCTAATTAGTTCACTAAGGGTTATCTTGTTCTGGAAATATACTTTTTTTTTAATTTGTTTTATGAATTTAAAAATATTAATTAACGATATAAGTTACTAAAAATTGTATATTAGTATTGAATAACACTTGATCTCATTAGTAACTTGATGGAGAAAATTAATGCTAACATGAATTTCTACATCAAGTATAGTATGCTTCCAATTATTTAATTACTATTAATTATTATCAACGATCATTATGATCATTAAATGGGTCATTAAAAAATGCTTATAAAGCGAATGGCAAATCATGAAACTACTTTGCTTTGGGAGCAGCCACCATCACCATTGTGTGTGCGCAGTATATATAATTGGTATTCTATAAACTGCTTAGGTGTATAAGTGTAAAAAGGTACTTGCACCAGTTCTCCTTATTCCTTAGGGTTTCATATATTTGCAAAACCTCTATTTTACCTGTATGTCGTCCTTGCTTATGGACTCTTCTTCGAAGCGGAACAGCAAATCTTCGCATTTTCTGCGTTCTTCATCCAATTGCGTGGCCAAGAGATTTTTTTCCTCCAAAAGCTGCGCTAGGGTACTTTGAGTTTCCTGTGAAACCTTCTCTGTTTCTTCTCGGAACTGTGAAAGACGTTCATTCATTAAAATTTATTTTCTTTTAAATCAAAAAGACGATGTAGTGATAAAAATACAAATTACTTTTTCATATTCTTTTTTCAGAGTTGCGATTGCTTTCTCGGCTTCGTCAGCTTGGCTGGCAGCTTTCGTGACCCGTTCACGTTCTAAATCCCTTTCCTTGCGAAGAGTTTCTATCTCCTTTTTTCTGTCGTTCAAAATGTCCTAAAATCCGAATATTGTTCGTTATTTTCTATTTTGCTTTTAAAGCATCATTCAATTATGCATTTTGACAGACTCGAAGCATAAACCTAATTTTTTTCAATCCGATAGATATTACACATATGTGCATAAAACAACTACAGCAACAAGCTTAATGAGTTTTTTTAATTATAATAACTACAGTCTAAACTAACTTGTCCAATTATTACTAGTAAGTCTAAAAATAAGGTATGATTCAGTAGACATAATAATAAGGATGGGAAAAAAACATATACAGTATTTTATTTATTAAAATATATCCGTACATAAGTATATTCTTGGCACATTTGTTACTTGTTTCAAGCTTATTATAATAAGTTAGTTATATACAAATTCACAAACTACGTTTTACTGATACAGACGAATAGCCACAATTACCACTAAGCTTGTGCTGCCATCTACATTAATTGATGCTTATAAAATACCTTGATTAAACCTTTAACTAAACTACCTTGATAGGCAGACAAATATGCTGAATCAGATAAAGCTACAAAATAATTACGTCATGCTATTTTGAAATACTGACATTTAATAGTTCAACAGTTACCATGAAGGTTTTCGAATAAAAAAGTTTGATGCGAAATTTATAAATCCGCGTTTAACTTTGCTTTTAGAAAGTATGAATCTTGATATTTTTTCTTTGCGCTTATTGAGAGTGCAGTATATGTATGTATGTTTCAAAACTTAAAATAATACTTACCTATCCATTTTAGAAGCTGTTGCTACTATGTAAAGTGTGGGGAATTTTGTCTTTTTATTGTATAGGCACAACATAAACATCAAATAAGTGTGAAGTACAAAAAGTATCGAACATAGTTTTTTTTTAGATTCAGCCTATTTTTTTACGCCTATGTATTTTGCATATACTTTAGGAACAACATGTGTACATACAACAACGTATAAATTAAAGGATAGGATTCAATTCCATCGCTTTACACATGCAACGCTGGAAGGTTTGACCAAAAACTACACCAGTGTCTTAATTGCAATAAAACCAAAACGAAAAAACCATGATCTCACCTGCGTTGTCTTTCGAGCAGGTGTCGAAGTGCGCAACAAACCAGCCTTCTGTAACTGTAAGACGATACAAAGACTAAAACTCAACGACAACAAAAAATGGTAACTCCGAGCCATGTGATCGTGTTCTAGTATGTCACGCATGCAAATATACATATTGTCATATATAAATATCAACAAAATATAAACATCTTCATCTGAGATCTTCGGCCTAGGACAGGTTCCGCTGCTGCTTTGTACATGAGTGTGTCGCTTGTAACTTTATTAACATCATACATAGATGATTGTATTACTTTCGATTTGAACATTGAAATAGAGTATTGAGGACGACAATGCATCATTTACCGTGTTAGAATCAAACTATTTTTTAGTATACAACCATAAGTTTAACTTTGTTAAATTCAGCGAACACTTCTGTTCACGCGGTAAACAAGCATTACCTTCTCGAATATGTTCCGTTAACAAAATTAATAAATAAAAAGACATGGACTAGCAAATAAATCCTAAAACGCGTACAATGTTAGTCGAACAAAAAGACAACTAAAACAGCAAATACATGTAGTATCAATAATAGTAACGAAGAACAACAATAGGAAGGCGTCATTCCGGCATGGCGAATCTTACCCTGGCGGTGCTGCTGGTGGAGCCGGTTGCGATCCGGCTGCTGGCGATGCTGGTGGCTTGACTCGCTACCGAGGCCAGCGATTCACGCGAACCGGCCTTGCGCAGAGACATGCTCAAAGATGCCCCGCTGGGCCTGTGCGTCGTCGAACGTCTGTTGTTGTTCGACGGCGAACGACTGACCTTGGCCGCAGGAGCAAACAGGCCGTACTTCGGACGGCATTCGAAGTACCTATGGGATGGGTTTGGTTAAAGAATAGAGATTAGTTTTTGTTAGGTGGAGTTTCCTTCGGGGCTGAAGATCATTTGAAGTTCCCATACAAAAACTGTTAGTGTTGGTGTACATCGACATTAACATAGTTGACAATTAGAGGTGAATTGAAGAGACAGTTAAGTGAAGTTACAAGTATGGAGGTTTTTCATACAATAGTTTCTGTTTGGAACTGGAATTTTTGTATGGGTTACCACGACTTGATGCCTTGTCTAGAACGAACACATTGACTAAAAGACAGAAAATGTATGGATCAACCCTATGCTTGCATGGGATTTTTTTATTATCAAAGCTTCATCCAAGCGGCTTGTGAGTTACAAAGATACTTATGATAAGTGTCGCTTTTACATATGAGTAATCAATGTCTTCATTCCTTATTCGATCAAGACAATCAAGTGATGGTAAAGAAACGATCGTCGCTTTCTCTACACACTAAAGCGTAATCTTTGGTATGAATCAGGCTTGCATTATCAGAACAATCATGAAAATTCTTCCACCATTCCAGTCAATCCCAGATGCCTCTTCAGATACCTGGGCAGATTCTCGTGATAATACAAGTGAACCATACCAAATTCCAGTGGATAAGGATTTGAAAATCCTAAGCTAGGTTCATCCCTACGAGAACCAAGTCCAACGCGCAAAAACCATGTAGGTAATAAAGCTGGTGAGCACCTCTTATCGGCCACGGAGCCATCATTCTTGCCGACAGGCTCGTCTAACTCGACGCCACACCACTCGCCGGGGGCGAATTCCGTGACCCCCATGTATCTCAGGACACCGGTCTTGCTGCCCTGGCTCGACGAGACGATCACCCGTTCGCCCATCTGCAACTCCTTCTGAGACACCGATGCTAGGCTCGTCGTCGAGTTGTCTGCGTTTACGCGCGAGTGTACGTGTAAACAAGGTTGCAATGTATTTATGAAATAGAGGCAATCACTGCCGGTGCGTGTATAATATAGATCGACAAACGAACATTAAGAGGTCTGATACACATGCACATATGGGAGTATTACACAGCTTCATTGTTCTTTTTATTATGCAATAACAGTGATAATAGTTATAATAATAATCGTGCAATGCAGCTGCTGTTGCTGCAACCAGTTGACTGTGACAACAATCTATAAAAGCTAATTCAAGTCCAGATGTAGCGCGCGTGTGTGTGTGGGTATAAGCACTACATGTTCGCGTTCGTGTATCCGTGAATAATAAGATTCGTTCTCGATGACACTTATGTGATGCTTGTTGGGCCTACGTCGATTAGTAAGAAGCTCCATTAAAGTCTCCTCATCCTTGACGCTACTGTTCGCTCAAGCTATTTTAAACATTTGTCGCGTGTATGTCTAAAGCCTAACTTTTGCTAATTCATTGCAGTTGCGAATGTTTTTTTCTTTGCTCAAAGTCTGGAAGGACTTTGGTCACTTAATTCAAGTGTCTTATTCAAATACAAAAAGAGACCAGCAAGAGTATGCAAAATATAAGTAAGTGGTTTTAAATATTTAAAAAATGCTTGCTTGTCTCGACTAACGAGAAACAATACCTTCCGATGACCTAGTTTGTACAATGATATAATTAAAACTTGAATCGAAGGTATGGTTTCTCTATGAAAGTGTGCAGCAAACAAATAGAAAAGTGAAGTGCGAACAGAATTCGATATACCAAGTGCATAACATGGCAATGCGTGTATATGTGTAGAACGTAAAAAAGTAGAAAGAGACAGCTAGACACAGAGATAGACAGACGGACATACGACGAGGGACAAAAAAAATGTGTATAATAATAGCGAACGTAGAAAGAGAGAATTATATAATATCTTATCCAAGACGGAGAGGCAGGTGCAGGGGTTCTAGCGTTGCGAGCCGTACTTAGGTCGGGGCTTACTTAGTGAGGGCGACATTGACTTGTTGAGGCTGCCCTTGACGCTCTCGCTCGGCGAAATCGGCGATACCCCATGGATCGGCTGTCTCGTTAGCCTCGTCAGCCGGGAGAAGATGCCGCGTTTCGGCTCGCACTGGAAGTAGCGACAGCCGGCCACCGATCCGTCGTTCTTTCCTAAAAAAAAGAGTGCCGTACGCGTTGTGTACACCTTTTTTCCCAACACAGCCTTGCGAGAGAGGAAAAATCTGAGTGACGTGTACAGGTATAGCTTACACAACTCGGACCTTATCTATACCACGTCGGATGGATGTACTCGATACGGCCGTAAAGGTATCGGATTCAAAGTAGATTTTTCCTCTCATTGTTCGAGCGAGTGAGTGAAACTTACCAATGGGCTCGTCGAGGACGATGCCCGCCCAGTCTCCCGGTGCGAATTGTGTCTCGCCGATATAGGCGATTTGGCCGGGTTTCGTACCGCCGACCCACACATGGTCTCCGATGATAAAGCTGTCGGTGTCCTCGGTTAGAACGACGCTATTATCTGTTTCGGAAGGAAGCAAGCGTCAGCAATGTTATGGGGCTTTGAAACTCGAATCGTCTTGAAGATACGTTTCGGCGTCGTTGAATTTATTGTTTTTGAACGTGTGCAAACAACTCTTCTTAAAACAGTCGAGCGATTCCTATCTCTGCATGAGTAAGCTATTTTCTTTACATTTAACATACAGGACAGGGTGTGCAACACAAAAAATACAAGTGCAACTACAATAAAAACTTCATACTCAAAATCTACATAGAGCAAGAACCACATGCAACTACTCCGAACAAGCTATACAAGACAAACACGATGCAAATACACAAGTCTTGTTTTGTCTGAAATCCGAACCGATGATCTCGAACGTGCCAACCTACCTGATCCTCTGCGAACTCCAGCCTCGCTCAATCGGCGACCGTGCGTTTCCCAAAGTGGCTCCATCGAGTCTGCCAAATCATGCAACACAACAACAAATATCGTACTGGAAGCCACACGAAGATAAGCGATTACGGCTATACTTACAAAAGCGACCCGCCACCAAAAACCCGTTTAAAAAATGCATGGTGAAATTTTAATTGAGTTGATGTACTGAACTTTGTAGTGCTAAAACGCTTCAACACTCAATTCAAGCAGAAATTACTCGAGGCAGTAATGTCTATATTTGTACGCGAACGTTCTATAGGCTAGTTTATCGATGAATGAAACTCAGATCGACTATAGCTACGTTTAACGAGTTTGTCGCGTAAAAGTAGTTTGATGTATTATTTATAGCGTTTGAAGTTTATTACAGCACAGTAAATAACGATCGTTATATATCGATGAATGAAAAAATTGACATAATCGATCAATTTTATAAACGCAAATGTATTTTTCCCGTCGCAATATTTACAGTGTCAATCAATGTTTCCATTAACGATAAGCGTAAAGCTGCAAGACAGATAAGCGAAGCGCAAAAATAGCAGTACATGCAAATAAGAGCAGGATAACTCGAGAATCCATTTTTAACGTAATATATTCTCGAAAACTCAAAGAAATGCAAGCTCTAAAATACAAAGTGACTATTCACAGTCCATGTCGTACTACCACCTAAGATTTCCATCGTTTCCCGCGAGTGCATTATTGCGAGTCTTCGGCATTACGCAACTGCTATAAGTGTTCCGATCGAAAAGGCAAAACTGCCTCGTAACAATATTGCCACGGCGCCGACTTGACCCCGCGTCAACGGTAAAAATAAAGAATAAGGCTCTTCCTCACATTTGCGCCGATTCCATCAGCTGTCGTGTTACGCACGGAAAAAAAACGCCAGAAGCAGGAAGTCGCATCGGTATAGAGCATGTGTTCGTACATCGTGGATCATGTGGGAGATAGGAGACGAGGAGAGGAATACAAAAGATTATCCCTGAGATCGAGAGAAGAACGCGAGATATAGATATAGACACACACACACACACACACACACACACACACGTCCGGGTCTATCGTCATTCCCGATGCAATTAAGTATTTATGAAGGACGTGGGTGTGCGATAGTAGTAGGTCGCTCGCTAGCGGCTCTCTCGTGGGCGGAGAAGCTCGAGCTATGCTGGAAACGCGATGGATTTGCGATACCGAGAGATTCTCATGGATACTACGACGGCTTTTCCTTTCGTTCGGCTTTGAAGAAAATCGTTTAAAACTCGAAGAACACTACAGGCTTGCGACTCGGAAGCTTCGGCCCGTATTGTAAACAGTTTTTTCTGTTTTTATTTTAATTATTCATTCGCGCGAACGAGCCTTTACGAATTTTCGACGACGCGTGCAATATTTACCATTCTCTTCATCATCGTTACAATCCGATTCCGTGCAGCGGCGATGAAAAAAAAAGGTTCGATCATTGTTTCAGCTCGCGCGCGAGTGAGCGGTGAGTAACTTCATGAATTTTCGCGTTTGAATTAATTACGCCCGAACCTTAAACAACAGTCGTCGGCTCAACCTTCTATTATGCTTCTTTCGTTTCCGCGATTTCCATTTTCATCTCGCGCGATGATCGCAGCATCAATAATAACAATAGGAAACGTACGACGTACAGCTTGCCTGTGCAGACGGGCGATAACGTCATAACAGCGTTTTGTCTTACACGAAATAATGAAACAACAGCCGCCGCGATGAGAGCTTCATGCTAATCGAGCGCAATCAAGGCCGGATTATTCGAATTTGCGCGCTATAGGTGCGCCGCCGCGAGATCATTGATGAAAAAGAGCGCAGCGGTATATAGTAGCAGCCGAACCGGTCTCGAGAAAATTAGCCTTGACTAAAGTTGGGCTTTCATTAATATTTTATATATGCCGAGAGGAGCCACCGAATAACCGCGCGTAAATGCGCGCTCAAGGTGTCCCGCGCGCCCGATGTCAAGTTTACCTCGTTAGATGAAAAAAAAGAAGTGTATAAGCGAGCCATATCGGTGTATAGTAGGCGATGATGTTATGAAACACGCGTCATTCTCGAAATCACAATATTTGCCGATGAATGTTTGCGACGCGAAGAGAGACGAAATAATTGCGTGTATAATTATATATGTGCGAGTTCTTCCGCGGACTTTCAGATGCTGGGGTTTTATGCGGACGCTAAAACGGTTGAGCCGCTGTTATTGCTGTGATTCGATACAACTGCTGAATATTTACACGTTTTTTTGAGGTGATAATTTTCAGGACGATCGACCATGGCGTCATTCAATTATATCTGAAAATCATCGCTAAGTTATAAATAAACCCGAACTTTTTATCTCGGGCATAGCAACTTTAGGCATCAGTCGTGCGAATAACTTTGAAACAGCAATAAGCCCAAAACTCAAGCGAGTGAAAGAGCGCGTAACAGCTGATTGCCTCGAAGCGCAAAACAAACAGTGATTAACCCTGTTTCCCTGCATCGCACCATGTAACAACCTTACAAATTAGGAAAGTTGCAGTAGATTCAAATAACTTTTGGGCGGCCATAAATCTCGCGAGCTCGGCCGTGACACGATGGGAAACAATATGAAAAAAAAATGCGTTTTGTATAACGTATCCTCTCGTCACGAATGCGTCACACAGCAGCAGCAGCAGCCGATGACGAGAGAGAGTGAATGCAGAACACGCGCGTATGTGTGTGTGTGTGTGTATACCAATAAGGTGAGATTCGTGCCCTCGATTACGACTGCACTTATATGTGCGGCGAGATCGTCGAGATATGCCTCTCGCGCAGGATTTCGATTCACGAAAAACCTTGCGCCGCGGCTTTGGAAAAGACGAGAACGAACGCGCGCGCGCGGGCGCGCGGATGGAATAATAAGACATGTGTATGGGATGAGTGACATCGGAGTCGGTCGAAAGTTGAATGGGAAAGTTGATGTAATGTAGTGCTGTCGGGTGCGATTAACGTGTCGCTTATATAGAGCCGGGGAGTTTAATGAGCTGTGTTGTCAGGATAATTCACCGTGACAAATCTGATTAACCCGAGAACACGATAAACTGCCGACGTGCGGTGTAATGGTTATTCAGACGTTTTATCAATGTTTTTTTTTTGTATTTAAAAAGCTCTTTATTTTGTCTAGATGTTCTTTCATCAGCGAGTTCAATATTATGGCGATTTTCGCGTAAAGAAGAAAATGTTAAGAAACTAGGCTAATCTCTATATTAAATGGTTTCGAACGCCGCGCGATGGAACAATATAAAACGACCAAAGATTAGCATTAGTTAGCATGAGCCTTTCGCAACTACATCTTAATTAAATCAACGTTTCAAAACCATTCGCGCATATTGCAAAAAAGCCGTCACAGTGTAGACCGAATCGAAAGAAAAAAGCAAAACCGTAATACCTTACTGTTTACTTTCGTGTCGAAGCGAAAAGTAGGCAGACTCCGGCTTGATATCGATCGTTAGAGGAGCTACGTCCCGTGATGCGGCAAGATCGAGACTCGCGGATCGGCGATCTTGGCCATCCGAAGCTACAGGAGAGTAGGTGGGCGTCTTGCGAGCGCGACGGGGGGAAAGCGAACGTAAACATCGGAGACACGGCGGCGGGAAAGAAGAAACGCTCGGCTGGCTTCTCGCAGCTGCTCTGCAGTGGGGGAAGAGACACATTCTGCAGCGACAGCGTCTTTAAGGTTTGGCGCCGGCGGCTGCTGGCCTTCTGACTGCGCCACACACGAGCTGTGGAAGTTTCGAGGAGTTGTGCTTTTCGCGATGACAAAGGTGTTGGCGTGTGTTTGTTTTGGATTGGGGGAGCTTTGGGCCAAGTTTTCGAGATATGCGACTTTTCGTGACGTAGAGATTACGGCTGCGTGATTATTTTGATTTGTTTGTAGGTACGACGGTGTATAAAACGACAGGAAACTGTACGAGGAGAGGATAGAGTAGGGCACGATATGTATGCGTGCAAGTAGTAGCGGATGAAACTAATCAGACGCGAAGCATCCAGGCGTGAATCTTCGCGAAATCGAGGAAACCGGAAAATCATCCTCTAGAGAGAGAGAGAGTCAAGCTTTTTATAAAATAACACGCTGTATCGAAAATAGATTCTCGATCGTTTAAGATAGTTTTATAAATAAAGCCAATCGTCGATTATGCGAAAGATGGAGCCGTGAGCAGGAGCGGAAAGCTACGCCGAAATAAAGAAAATAACTTCATTAAATGCTTGATTGTTGGAATGATTTTGTTTTAAGAAGAAGTTGGTTTGCAAGTTTTTAGTTCCCATGTACCATTTTTAGTTTCTGTTTATTTACTAAGTTAATAAACTTGTGTATGGGTGAGAAAGTCATTTTATACACTCACCTTTATGAACAACTTCTTAATCAAATATAGCATGTCATTAAATGTAAATGATTATTTGAAAAACGAACTTGTTTGATAAAAATGTGAGAAAATCATGTAAACCTGCTGTGATAAAAATAAAATATAGCAGTTCCTAATAAAATCATTGGATAATTTAATTAACTCAATCATGCTTGTAATTCGTTAAAAAATGATAAATTGAAATAAAATGTTATGCGTGTATTTATTTATACTTTTTTGATGTTCAACAAGATTCAAGAAACTTACTTATTGATCTAGGTGGTGAAGGCGGTACAGCTGGTTTTGGAGTTACTGTACAGGTTGGTCGACCTATTTTCGATGGAGGTCTTAATCCCGATGGTTTTGATTCTTGAGACATTTTCCAGCACTATATTACACACTCACTATTAAATACAACTATGACATCAAAGATTCACTGATTATTATTTCACTTGTATGCTCTTTCCTCATGATTGCAATGCACATTTTTAAATTACAACAGCACTTTCCTGATTTAAGTGAGAAATGAATAAACTAATGCTTTATCGAATAAGCAACATCTACAATGGAAGAATTGCTCTGCACAGTGTTTCAAGAACAACTGAAGCCAGATCAAGGGTTAGAGCTTCTTATAACTCTATTTTTATAGCTGATTATATATTGAATGTTGTACGTAGGTGTAAATTACATATCTGTTACAAGACACTTCAATGACCACCCAATGCTTTGTATAATCAAATGCTATAGTTGACTAAAATACTAAGAGTATCACATGAACAGGCTTGATAACAAAAAAAATTAATGTACAATTGTACAGTTAAGATTTATGATTTGATAACTTTACAGGCTTACTGCCCACGATAACATAAACAATCCCCAATAGGACACAGACTATTATTAACAGCAATTAATACAAATCTCTGTCTATTTATAGCAGGTAGTATCGCTTGGTGAATGAGTCGATATTAATTGAACACAGGTAATACATACAACCGATAACTACAGAATAAATCATCAAAGTAGAACGTTAAACTCAGTACGTGAGAGAACTTTAAATAAAAAAATGTGCATCGCAGATAGGTTAGGTCGGTGTACAGTGTTGTAAGCCAGGAACAAAAACATACGTTCTATAAGCAATATACGACGCGTCACAACACAATTTTTAATTCAAACTTTATCACTGTTGAACGCGACTGCCCTGCCAGAGTATGCCGTTTACCGAGGCATCTCCGTTATTGTTTGTACTTTCAAAAGATAGTTGCTTTACGATTCTCGAGTTCGGATTTCATTCGTGACGTTTAGGTTCACATTGACTGCCTCTCTCTCTCACTCGCGTATTTTCCTCCTCTTATCCCTCAGCATCTCGTAGAATAGTAGAGCGCGCGAGACCGATGAGCGACCGTTGGTCGAATCGGAACATTCAATTCAGCGCGAGAAACTCACCGCTGGAGGGCAGCAGCTGCTGAGTGCCGAGTATGGAATTATATGCGCGCGCGCATTTTACGCGTAGCACAACGCCATCTTCGTAAAAAGTGAATTTGCAACTGCCAATGTTATGTTTGAAAATTTCAAATACTTACAACACATGCTGTTCGGGTGATGGGTGTGCTTCTGGCAATAGACACCCTCGGAATTTCGCGGTTTTTCGAGGGTCGACCGGGTGTCAGTGAACAATGCCGTTAATTTTAATTGATGGCTTTGTGTCATAAAACGCTGCATTTCAAAATTTAGCCGAGTTTAGTAACGGACAGCGTACGTGCGTATACGCACGTTTCGCCGCTCGCGAGAGTGCCTGCCTCTAATTTTCCTTCTTTTTTGTGATTTTTTTGACTCTTTTGTGTGTGTTAAATTACGAGAAACGTAGAAAGAGAATCAGAGATGGAGAAGTTTCAGCATATTCGAGCATTCATTGCTGCTGCCTCAGAGTATGAGAAACACCCAACTGACTCTGTGTCTTCTGTCATACAGATGAATCTTGGGGTATGTTTTTTTTATTTATATAAAGTCATTGTGCTTATGAAACTATGTGTGTAACAGTCAGTAAGTCATCAATAACTGTTTTAGGCTATAAGTGCATCACTAGACCCAAGCATATTCGATCCAAGCTCAAGTATATCGACTACATTTTATATTGGTCTGTATGAGTTGATGAACTCTTTAGGATCGAAATCAAGTCTCATTTGGAGTGCTGTCGATGTTCTACAAGCTGCTTGCAAAAACTGTTCTGCTCGCAACGCACTTATACATACATACAAATTTGCACCTATTTTATCAAGACTTTTAGAGGCAAATTTAACATCCGAAAAACGAACTAGAGCTCTAAAGTTATTGCAAGAGTTGACGTACGGAATAAAAATATCATGGCAAGAAGCTCATTTGCCGCATTTAATTACAACTCTATCTAAATGGGCAACTGAATCCAATGAAGAGGAAGTCATTTCACTTTCATTGGGTGTACTAGTTAATCTGTGTTACAAAAATTTACCTGCAGTTTACACTTTGATGCGAAGTGTAAATACAAAAACATTTCTTCAGAATGTAGTGAGAGCTCGAAGACAGAGTGTTAACATAAGGGTGCAGTGTTGCAAATTGTTAATTATTCTGGAGCATACAAATAGTGATATTTTAGATTCTTATATATTAGATGTGGCTGCAATTACATTTACAAACATCATACCTACTTTAAAAAATGAAGATGTACTTCTATTAAGGCACTTGGTTGATTTCTTTGATGATATTAGGCACAATGAACACTACAGAACTGTTCTTTTGACTTATCCAAAGTAAGTTACAATTAAATTAATGTCAAAACATAGTATAAATGATTGATTTGAAATTGTTTGAATTAAAATTTTGTTTCTGATTATTAGCTATGTAAAAGATGTCAAAATTATTTTGGAATCTGCAAAGGATATTTCTAATAGAGAATGCGCAAGTCTTCTAGTAGAATTTTTGTCTTCCTTGATGAAATTGAAAGTCCCAGACTTGCTAATATTGTATCCAGTAATCATCAAAACAGCCATGGGATGGGTTCCAATTGAATATGTAAGGTTTAATTTTTTTTATGCTAAATATTTCAAAGAAAAGTTGTAACAGAATTATTTTGCAGGTTGCTTCAAAAGCATTGTCTTTGATAAGAACCATTGTAATAGATTCACGGCAAAACAAAAACCTTGAATCAGAGGTATTGGAGGAACTAGATATGTCTATGTTAACACTCTTTTTAGTAAAAGAAGATGATGATATGGATGGAAGTTTTGGAAAAAATATGGATAAAGATAGTATTTTAATTGAACTCATGCAACTTTTTCAAGAATTAATAAAAACCCCTGCTATCAAAACCCGAGTTTTGGAAGTATTAACAGTGCCAAAAATGCAAATTTTAATGAAAAAAATTCTAGAGTGCAATAATGATTCCCAGTATATAGAAAAGCCAAGAAATCTCTTTCATGTATGTATTAATGTTCAAATAAAATGGTTAGGATCAATAAGATCATTAAGTACTGTTAACTAAAATAATATTTCTCAACAGGATCCTACAACCGATTTTTATATTCATGCATTGGCTCTCATAGCTGATTTAGCAACAAATTCACAATGGTTAACACTATATACAGAATTATTGCAGAGAAAACAAATGCAAATGATAATGGCAACTGCATTGTTCACTGGAGACAGATATGTTAAACAAAAAGTTCTTCATTTAACATCTACAGTTGGATATCCAAAGGAATGGTAATAACCAATATTTATTAATTAAATTATTAAAACACAATTATTAAGCATTTTTTGTTAAAACACGTCTTTTTTAAAGTGTTTCTGCAGTTGCTGGTTGCATGGCTGAGCTAGAACCTTTATTGTTGGTTCAAGCAAACACAAATGCTACAAAGGTTTCAGAAAGTTCAACAAGTAATCATCCGTATGAGTTCTTACCCTTATTTTCAAAAGCTCAGGAAGAGAGGCTTGATATATCTATTTCTAAAATTGAACATGCTTTTAAAAATAATCAGCTATTAGATATGACTACTTCAGCTGTTATGGAGCTGTATGAGTATAAGGTATGATATATAAAAGTTACTATATTTATATAAATTCAAAATTTTGAAATACTAATTGCGAACTCATTTTATGCGCTAATTAGGTAGCATCAATGAGACATGCTGAGCGATCTATGCAAGCCAGTTTAGAAGCAGCGTCTAACCATGCAACAAGTCTTCAGCATAGATTAGCACAGCTGATTGCTCAGTCGAGTCAACTGCATCAAGTATTATTTAATACACAGCAGTGTTTAGAAGGCGCCCAAGTTGAAAAAAATGCGTTAGCGAAAACACTTCACGAAAAAGAAGAAAAATCGCAAAAAACCCATGCTTTGCAAGTACAGGTAAATAATAATTGAATTAAAATCCGAAGATTCAGGTAAAACGAAAAAACAACTAATTATTCTTCTGAATAATACATTTTTTTCTTTAGGAAAATAAGGCGTTGAAAAAAATTGTTTTGGAAAAGGAAAATCAGATAAATCTGTGTGATACGCGCATGAAGGAATTAGAGGAAAAGTTTGCGCGTAAAAATGAAGAAATCACTAAATTACTTCAAAAAGCGCAAGAAGATATTAATCGGAAAGAACAGGTGCGATGTTAATTATATTTTTATTCCTGTAACATATATAATATTTATAATTCTCTCTTCTTCATAAAATATTTTTCTTTTTTTTCAGATCATTGAAGAGAAAAATAGAGAAATTTCTTCAATTCAAAAAGATATAGAAGCACTGAATCAAGAAATCGAACAACAGGCTAAGCAATGTCTCAGTTACCAAAAAACTATTGTAGAAAAAGAGGAATCGGTTCAAAAATTGTCAACTGAATTACATAATTTGAGCCGTATGCGTGACATGATTTTCGAACTGGCCAAGAAAAAAGATGGTTTATAATACTTCAAAACGTATTATAGTCGCTCACTATTTTTTTATACAATAAAATTACATGTTATATTTTATACATCAATCTAAAGACGTAAAATTATAAGAGACTAAGATAATGTAAATATAAATGTTTTAATTTCTAGTATTATCTTTTGTTAATTCATTTACAAAACCCTACAACTCCAATTCAGAAACGATTTTCACTCGAATAACTACATTGAGTTTAATCCTTTGTTTATCTTATTGTATTCGTCATAATGTTCACATCTTTAAGGCAGTCATTATTTATATAGGTCTTCTCATTAGAAATTTTCCTTAAAAGAATTAATTTAGAAAAACTTGAAACAATTTTCAGTCTCATAAACGTAGTAATAGCAATAATTATACTAAGCCTCTAGATAAATTACCCCATTGTTAAGTAACTTGATTCAACAGACGAATAGGTATTAATATTTCTTTTGTTGAATGTTGATAAAAATGAAATAATAGTATTTTCATTCTTTTAATTTTTCATGCATATATACATAAATTTTTTATATTTATTCATATAATTTTCTAGTGGAATGAAAATTTAATGCAGCAATGACACAACATGTTCAAACATTATTAATATTATGAACGTAAATGTCATCAATGATTTTGTAAATATTATAGGAATGGTATTTTCAATTTTGAGTAATGAGATTTACGATTAATAAAATAACTAAATGTCGTCAAACATTCAGTAAATCTTGATCCAGCAAGATTATTTTATATTTTCCCTTCCTACCATAAAATTCATTATTCTAATACTGTCTATTCCTCTTGTTACAATTTATATTTTTATACTACCGATTACATAAATGATTTACAATTTTATTATTTAACATTTTATTCATAAAGCTTTTATAAAAAATTACTTTATACTTAGGTAATTAATAATTTTCTACATAAAAGAAGATGTCTAAGCCTGGATCCAATATTTTTACAATTGACGCAAATTAAGGAGTAATAATTTACAAACATATCAATGCTTCATAAACGACATTTTTACAGTTTGGTACTTGTGTTTCGGTATAATTACACTACGCAAAAAATACAACTTTAGAAAAGTTAAATATTTTTTTCCTTTGTATAAATACATTGCGCGAATAAACATTTCATACACACGATCAAAATTCAACGTAAAGAAGTATAAAGTCTAGGAAGTCTTATATAAGTTCATTATATATTCTTCGGTACACTAGAAATAATATTCTCTTTTCATGCTACAGTATAACGGATCGTTTGTACTAACCGTTCATCGAATAGATATCACAAAACGTAAAAAAATCGTCGAAAATAGAAAGATAGCCATGATTTTACTTTACAAGGAATTAAGGCAACAGTACGGTCTCAAAAATATAGATAAAATAACAAGACATATAGCAGAAGTATAAGACGTATCCAGATTCTCGCAAAAAGAGAGCTAACGCGGTAATATTTTTGTTTACTGATATTGTCAGCACTTGCTTCAATTATTCTTAAAGCTAAATATCCTGTATAAGTCATCACTGTTTGATTGATTCGCCAATCAAACAAAAGAAATACTTTTTTTAGTTAACAATTAAATAAATGTACTATTCGCACCAATTTCACGCAAAAACAACAAATTTTATCTAATAAACTAAAACGGAATATTGCTTTAAAAGATGATTTATCATAAACAAGAATATCCGTTAACTAAAATGTGCTGAGAGTCAGACGATTCATCGGCATGTCGCTCATGACGTTGAACGCTTCTTTTCTCGATGCAATTTGTCATCAACTGTGACCATTGCTCCATGGTTGTTCTTTAGCTGATGCAAAGAGTAAATAAAAGCAATTTGCTCCAATGTTAATTACAGCAGCTAATAAAAATACTGTGTGCCAACGTGCCAATGTCTCCTATAACAAAGGGAAACAAAGAATAAATAACTTAAACCCTCGTATTAAAAAAAAGACGTTCAATGATATTATACTAACATGTCCATTAACTATTTGACCGATGACATAGGGGGCAAGAAAGCCGCACGCATTAGCAGCAGCATTAGTAATTCCGTAAAGCGTTCCTGCATATCGAGGTGCTAGCGCGATGTGGTTCATTTGATTACCAGCATAAACAGCACCATACAGTGATCCCAAGCCAGACAGCATCATCATCACAGTAAGTCGATCACATCCAGCCCAAATAGCTCCTAAAAAGCTTAAACTAGGTCCCAAAGAGGCTACTGTATTCCACATTTTGAATGAAGTGAGGGGAGAAACAATATTTCGAGCTAATAAAGCATCTGCAAAACTGGATATGATCAGACCAGTAATCCAGGCGGTCAAGTATGGTAATGCTGATAGGAATGCATCTTGTTGTACATCAAAGTGCAGAATTCTATCCATGTAGGTAGGTAGTTCAGTCAACAGGGTGTAAAAAGCCCATGATTGACCACATTGAGTAATAGCTATCGCCCACATTGGAAGAGATGTGAATACTGATAGCCAAGGTACACCAGCAGTATTGTTCTATAAAATAGTAATATTTACTGTAAAATTCATTAAAAACTATTTATTTAAAGAGAAAATAATATTTCACTTTGACTACCTCATCCTTAGGTTCCACTAGAGATTCTATGTATGCTTTTTCTTGAGGATCTATTCTCGGGTGTTTTGCAGGAGTATCATATACTAACATCAACCAAAATGCATACCATATTATTCCAAGACCACCAAATAAATAAAATGAGAGTGGCCAGCCACCCCACAACTCCAAAGAGCAGAGCCAGCCACTCAATGGCAAAGAAATAACAGTTCCAAAGTTTGAACCTAAAGCAAAAATCAATCAATTTTATAATCATAGATGTATACACATTGCATTTCAGAAAACAAATTTAATGTATTTACCTGCATAAACTAAAGCGGCAAATTTACTTCTTTCTAGAGGTGGTACCCAGTGGGCTAACATACTGTGCATTGCTGGAAAAGTGACACCCTAAGAAAACAAAAAGTCATCAAATATAACAGAGCCATAACAATATAAATTAAGGATGATTTAAAGCAAATAGTGCCATACCTCAGTGAAACCTTCTGCTATGCGAATGATTAAGAATGGATACAAGCCCCAGTAGGCTGCAAAAGGGCTTATTACAGTCAGGACAGCAGTTAAAAACACTCCTAGTCCATAAACTAACTTTCCACCAACTTTTTCTGCTACTCTTCCTCCTGGCACATTGGTCATGACATATCCAAGGAAGAATGCACCAAGAATAATACCTTGTGTTTTTTCATCCCAATCAAATTCACCTTCACTCTAATCAATAAATGTTTCATTACTGTCATGATTTAACTTAATTTTTATTATAGAAGTAAAAAATTCTACTTACTGGAGGAAAAGTTTGATTAACAGGTGTTGTTTTAGGACAGTCATCAATGACAATAGTACCATTATCTGGATTAGGAACAGCAGTTGAGTTGACCATTGATACAATAGCAACAGACAAATTTACTCTCATCGCATAGACTAAGGCAAATCCAAGAAAGCCCATGAAACCAAAAATTTGTCTTGACTTTACGCATGATCGACTATCTGCTATTGGGCCACCTGATGAATGTACTGCAACAAATGCAACTTGTTATAGGGCCTGGTTCTCAACAGTGTTTGAAAGGAGAATAAATAATGATTCAGTGCATGTAGTATGAAGTAAATTTTTTTTTATTTATTCAGGCGCAAATGCTTTCTCATATTTTTCTTTAAAATTGCTGCGTTATACATTATAATGAGTGCTGCTGAATAATATTTTTCAACAAAGGATTTACAGCAAACTAAGCAGAAACCAAGCTGATTTTTTTCAATCGTATCTCTGGCCATTTGAAGAGAGATTGTGAGTCAACTATATGAACTTGCTATACGACTGTGTCTCTGTTTCCGCAAAGATTGGATTGTCATAACACATGGCATGCTGGCTTATCTCATTACTATCACTTGTTTCAATTACTACATAAAAGTTTGAAAAATGCATTAAAAAGAAAAAATATTTTTCTGAAATTTCTCACATTCAAAAATTCTCAATATTATTCTACAATATTTACTATATATCAATGCTAAATATAAGACGATGTTAATCATACTTTAATCTCAAAATGATTTAACTTGTTTTGTATTTCAATAAGAATAAGCACTTTGTTGTCAATAAAAAGATATAAAAAAGTTAAATAAAAAGAATTGAAATACTACATTAACTTTCATAGATTATTTAATGACAAATTATATATATTCGGTTCATCAGGCTTTGCATTATTTTTATCTTGCACTATCTCCAAGAATCACTCAAGTTGATTAGCTTCAGTTTTCATTATTTTTCAGACAATATTTTGATAATGTGCCTCACGTTTCAAGAGATAACTTTAAATTTAAATTTGATAAGGCAGCCAGTATAACAAGAGCTATAAATTCTTTTGTGTTATACAACCTGAGCGAATAAATGAAACCTCTTCCAAGAAGCAATAAGACTAATAATTACACTACTTATAAAGTAATTAGCAATATCGATGCAGGGACGAAAATTGCCCAGTCAGTCAGATAAAAAATACAAAGGAAAGGAAAGACCCGTTTGATGCATCACATTATCACCCAACATTCTTAACCAATAATAACGTTTCTTCAACAAAATGCAGTGAAGTTTTGGTACAAGTAGAGACTGTAGGCGTTACTATTATGATTATAGCATTGTGTCAGCCTCTTAGTCAGCAGCAGTAAAGTCCAACAGTCTCACACAGAGATATATAATGGTACCAGCATCCTGAGGTCGTGCCTGTCACCGAGTCGACCCGACTTTTTTAGAACAGAGACGCGAAGAGAGGCAGAAAATCGAGCGATAATAAACCGTTAGACACGAACAATACAGCGGAAAGGCTATTGTCTCGCGCGAGTGCAAAAAAAAAGATACATATTTGAAGGTAAACAGAGCGAAGGAGCAGACCTTTCTGCAGGGAATCGTTGAGACAAAGCGGCTGGTCGTCCCTGGAGACGCTCGGGTCCAGCACCTCCATGGCTGCAGCGCTGACGACGACGACGACGACGGCGACGACGACGACGACGATGAGGAGACTGCGGACAATCGACTGGCGTCTTGGTGGATTGACGTCGCGCTGTCAGGCGCGGGCTCGATCGCGTGTTTATAACAGTAGCACTGTAGTAAGATTTAGAGCAGAGAATAGAGTAGGCACTGATATATAACAACGCACTCGAGGAGCTGCTGATATTTCGTCGCCGTCTCGTTGTTGCGCGCTTACTGTCGACTTTCACATCCGCTGCTCTCGCTCCGAGGCATATCTCTCACTGACGCACACACCACGGCCCCGTGTATACGCCTACCACTCGGATGCGTACTCGCGCTCTGTCGTTCCGCTTGGATTTTTTTTTTATTTGTTCTCCTTCTCCGCGAATATCACAGACTCTGTCTTTGTCTCGCACTCGACGATTATAAGCCTTTTCATCCCACCACCTAGGCACCTACTCCTACCAGTTACACCACAACTACGTATTCTCGCTCGAGTGTTGTGGCAAGACGGCGCATGCGCCGAGAAAGCGGAGTTTCCCTCCGTCTACTGATGTACTGTACTCGTGTTTTCATTCGCACCAGTTGGCTCTGGTGTATATACTTGTATATGTATATACACGCGCTGCTTGGCACAGACTGCTCGGTGCTGTTTTGCGATACTGGCACGGCTGCGTTCATTCATCGATGCGTACACGCGCGCTCGAGTTTTTTTACTTTGTTGACGAGTTTCAGAAGTGATGACAGCTCGGAGAATTGGACTTTCCGACGATATTGATGCTTGGAGTTGAACTACGTATGCGAGGATTATCGGTTTATTAAAAATATTGCGGAATTTAACGCGAAATTTTAAGTCGGTGGTCTGAGTGTTGCATAGGTAGGGATCTGTTTTATCTAGGGAAATGGACGTAGGCAATGATTGCGGAAATGATTTTACGTATAACTGTGGCTAATTATATGAAATGCCTTTTTTCAGTTGTGGCGTGATTATCTAATCGTCTGTTATTTTTATTACTATACAGCTACCTATAATAAAATAACTTATTTCGAGACAATGGAGTATTCATATTCATGATAAGAAAATCGAGGACAAAATAAAACCGATATATCGACTTTTATCGTAAAATTATGGTTGCTAAAAAAATGATATCATAAATATTCCCGTTAATTTTCAATATTTTTTTTAATGAACTGGATAAATAAAAAAGTTTTTTAAATCAAAACAAATAGCCCTTTTTGTAAAAGGGCGCGCAGGGGGCGGGGCGGAATTATAGTTAGACCACCTGTCGCCGACCGCTAATGGTATAGGCGCGGAAGTCGCGTTTTTTTTCCGCGGCTTTTCTTGCACCTCGCACATCCGAAATTGTCAGTTGACAGTTGGCTTCGAGGCTGTTCATATCGGGGACCGGAAAGTCGACGCAGTATTCATATAGTTAAAAGGTAGGGCGGGTGGATGCCATCGGAAAATGTGAGAAAGTCGAAAGATCGCGAATGTCGTTGCATGTAACGCTAACGTATAGCGCGAACGGCGAAAAAAGGGGGAGGTGAAGATCGCGAAAGCCGTTGGGATTTGACCGCTAGAGAAGCGTCTTGGTAAACGCGAATAGTCGACGAATTGGGTATCGGGAGCATTAGTATGGTAAGTGATAGTTGGAAATGGGTTCGCGTAAACGTTTATTTCCGGAGAAATAAGTTTATGACAAGTCTGGTCCGATTAATGAGGGGGGAGGAGAGGGAGGGCGGCGGCGTCGGTTGCATCGAGCAGATCGGGCTAAGCGAAAACAGGCGAAAAGGATGGAATGGTCTAACGTATTTTTTTGACAAGGTTTTTTCTCAGCAATGAGACGTGAGTCGCGAGGGGTGTGTGGGGAGGGGGGGGGGGCGGCGGTGGCGGCGGCGGCGTCGGTTGCATCGAGCAGCTCGCGCTGCGAAAATAGGCGAAAAGGTTGGAATCTACTTAACGTATTTTTTTGAAGCATAAAGACGTTGCATTGTTCGTCTTGGTTAATCGGCCATTAGAAAATACTGCTCGTTAATAAAAGCTGTAATACGAGTATATCAGCGCTATTAGCACTAGATTGAAATCAATAACCAACATATATTTCTGTTTTTGCTTTCAGAGTGAGTTTCCGCAAGCTGTTGGTAAAAAATCCTCCATATTCACGGCGGCCATGACACTCGCGCATTCGTCACATTTTTCTTTGAGCGTCTATTCACTCCAGTCTTCGGTTAAAATTCGCTCATTTATGAGTGGATTCGAAGGGATCTCTGAAGTAGAGATGGCTTTATCGAAAAAGGTGACGAATGCAGGTGATTCCAAGTCATCATGGGGAGTCGGTGCCGGACGCGATGCAGTACTTTGCGGAAGGTAAGTGACTTCTCGTATTATTATATTATATTTATTGGGAATTAGGGATGATATACTTTTATTAAATTATTGCGAATGACATTTTGTTGAGGTTATGCATAAATTGGTTTTACCCCTTGATTTTGCCTTTTCGAGATAACCGTACAGGTTGTGATCTTTAATCAATCTCTCAAGATTAAGTTTTCGGTATTCCCAATTAGTGGCCACACGAATATTTCGATAGACTGATGGTTGGAAAAACATCGGTACACTGATGAGTAAGATGATTTGCGCCACGTATAAACCAACTTGAGTAATAATTTAAAAAAACGCGTATATCTAACAACTTTCGCTTTCTTTCCAACAGCGCATGTATACGGCGGCGGCGAGGGTCGCGCAAACTTTTGATAGAACTTGGCGGATGGAGTGTGGGGCTCGTTGGCCGAGCTGTACGCGAGGCTGTGCGTATAGACTGCGGGGAGGAGAAAAGAAAGTTTTCGCGAAGGAGGAAGCTGCGTGGAGCGTCACCGATCTTCCCTGAAATCCCCCGCTGCCTCGGACGAAGTTTCGTCATATAGATCGTGGAAGGAGAGACAAAGAGGGTAACGCGCGGCGCCGCCGATTTGGGAGCTATAATACAGCCAAGCGAGAAAGCCCGTTGAGCGACGGAACAAAAGTTCGTGCGCTGTACACAAGACGCGGTGCGGTAGGATTTCGTAATTGAAAATTTTTATATCGATTTACAATCATTTGTTGTTGTTTTTCGATTCTAAGAGTTTTACATCTTGTATTAATTTTCGTTTTAGATGATGAGGTCAGTACAATCCATCCAATTCATAGAGTTGAATTAACGTTGAACTTTGAAAGAGTTTGTTCGACCGTTGCTCGTACTCAAAGCGAATGGCAGGGATCGTGAAACAAAAAGCATTAAAAAATTAAGTTCGCCAGCAGTAGTTCGACTGTCGCCAAAAGTTCCGCGCCGACAGAGTTCACGAGGAGGCCAAGTGCAAGAACAGAGAGCGGAGCGAGAGAGACGGGAGAACGACTCCCGCGCGAGACTTTGACTCTCTCTCTCTCTCTCTCTCTCTTGGAGAGTATAGCTGCGGCGCGGGTGGCTGTTGGCTGCCGCGAGCAGTACCCGCTAAGCGGCCGTCTCGGCTGGAGCCGGGCTTGCTTGCGCCTTTCCCGCGACGCATTGCGCGCGCAGCCGGCTTGCACGTGAGCGTGATCCACCGATCTCGTGCGCTCATAAATGTATGCACTGTTTCGTATACGAGTTTGTTGATAAATCCTCACTAAGAGTAAACAGTAAAATCGCGTAGTTTTATGCGAGACATACATTGATTGCGTTAAGGGTATATGTGCGAGCTCGAGAAGTTTGCAAGAAGTTTGCGCGGTGTATACAGTGCCTCCGTCTCTCTCCCGATTCATCCCTACCGGGCTTCGAAGATTGTGCGCGCGCCTCGCTAGTCTCGTCCTCCTTCCACTTACGCCAGTAGTATCTCTTTCTCCCTGCTTGGACGCTCTTATTTAATTCCTTCGGTATCTGTGCGTCCGCGAGGCACGTGGTCTCCGGAGCTGCAGCGGCAGCATCAGTTTAGAGGCCGCTTTTCGGCTTTATCCTTAGTGGGATATTGATTTCCCCGAGTTTGAGACTCAGGAGCAAGGAGCCTACACGAGGAACTTGCAGAGAGGCGCGAGTAGCATCCCGCCAAGAAATTGCACCCCTTCGCGTTATACTCCGCTTCGTGTATAGAACACTTCTTGAGATTCTCGCATTCATTGTTTTTAATATATTCTCTCTTTAAACTAAGGTACTGGCAGGTCTTCAATGCTTTGGCGCATGCCGTTGACTTATACTACTGAGTTCTATATCTTCTTTGTTGTTTTTTTTTAAACGCTTAAAAGCGACGGTTTTCACAGAATAAAGTAAAGGGATGAAAAGGGAGATGAACACGTGAGCAAAGTGAATGCAAAAAGGGACAATAATAAGGAGGCTATGTTTAATCTTAATGAATGAAACGACCAGAAACTCCGAGTTTGTAATGATGTTACAAAAGACGTATTACAATGGTAGTGCAAGTGCTACATTTTTAAGACTAACTGTCGTCAGAAGTAGAGAGAAAACAAAATTAACCACTGGAACGATCAAAGGCCTTCTCTAACACGAGCTAATAGGTGAGTTTTAGTAAACTAGTAACTGTCACGAATAAGCACCTTGATTGTCTTATCGGCCTCTCCGATTACGTAATACAGAGGTATACTTGCGTGCGTTTATAGAAGAGTAGAGCTAATTAGTCCGTCATCGTTAGGTTTACCGCTAAAAGTACACCCGTCTCCTTCTGTTGTCTGTCGTTGGAATTCCGGCTGGGCGGCAAGTGGCTATTGCCAGGCGCTTTTATACTCCTCCGCGCGCCTGGTCTTTCAACCCCAATTTTTAGTTCGTTTTTTTACACAGCAGCCACGCGGCGACCTCGAAAAGATGCGCGTATATACCGGCCCCACCACTCGAGGGAGCTGCGAAGCCTGCGCTGCGGATTACTGAGTTAATCAAAGTTTTCTTTTTATATGAGCATCGTGTTCTCAGACCACCCGGATTTTAATACTGTTTTTAAATCACGTTTTGTTTAATTATTTATTGTTTCCTTTTAGGAATTTTTATTAGATCTGTTTACATATACAAAAGAGCTGATAACATACAAAAGATCTAAATTTTTATTAGATCTGTTTACATATGCAAATGATAACGTTTTTTCGTATTACCTTACATTTACGATCATTTGTTCTTTTTTGTTTAAAAAATATTTGATGCGAAAACTGATTTCGTATTACCATTTAGTATATCAAGCCGTACAAAAGAGGTATCGCACAAAGCGGTAGGGAGTAAAGAAGTGAGAGCGGGTGGTCTGTAATCGACGGATTTTTCCAAAATCATAATACTCGAAAGGTATTGCGCAAATCTTCCTCGATAAAAGCGCGACTGAAGCGCTTCCCGTTGGTACAGACATTGCCGGGTGTTTTGAGAGCTTTCGGTACATGGCGTGCTTTCCCAGTCGATAAGGTCGAGTTTTGCGCGTGCGCCCGTAGCTTGTTACGTTCATGGAGTGACTCACTGTCGGTTCGCAAACTGGCCAACACCATTTCAGAGGGTAATGCGCGCGAGCTTTTATCGCCGATAAGAAAGTTTCAACGCAGCTTTTGACGAACAAACTTTCCGCGTTCCACGATAGAAAGTGCTTCATTACAGATTTCGGTAGTCGTCAACTGGATTGTTAGTTCTCTCCTTATTATTAATTATTTGCCGCAGGTTTCCTGCGGCTAATCAGTGTAGGTGATACTTCTCAACTGTGATTCTTTTTTAATAAGTTGATGAGATTTTGGAAATGTGTATATGAGAGTTTATTGCATAAATGTTTTTGCATAAACGAATTATATTCATATATTCAATTTTAACTACTAGTATGCGACATAAAGATTACAAGAAAATACATTCGTCTCATTCATTCACTCGTACAGGGCAAAGTAAACATGAGATATAGCTTTTACATCATTGTAAGCCGAAGCTTACGTGAAGAGCCCTTAAAAACACATATCTTTTCTTTTAGGACTGCGCGCAGAAACGCTCCCGCGAGAGCTAGTGGAAAAAATCTGTTTGAGGTCTGGCTAATCCGGTATTAGGCCGGTGAAAACGTAGCGTTAAAATACCGGAAAGCCAGGACCTTAATCCGCTTAAAGAGATTTATTTAATACTTACGGTCGCCTGGCTCGCCTCAAACGCTCTCACCTCTGACCTGCGTCAACGCTACGATTCTTATATAATGTATGCACGCAAAGTGACCGCGCATTACAGTTTCTTCTGAATCTTTTAAGTGATATTCCATAAATTTCATACACACTTTTATCAGGAACAATGACTTTCAAACTAGAATCGAATAATTCCATAACAAAACGTCTTCTGTTTCATAATAAAGGTTATTATATCTATCGTTTAATTGATATTGATAGTTGAATTTTGAAATTTAATTATAATTGCGGTATAACTGCAGCAATTATTCCGAGCAAATCGTTAGTAATTCAAACATCTTTTTGCAGGTATAGCTAAACGTTTAGAACTCTGCGGTGAGCGTAAGAAACCGCAGATTTTATAAAAGTTAAAGAAAAGTTTTATGTTTGTATTGATTTAGGAGTTTTAGAAGTCTTTCAGTTTTATAATTCTTTTATTGTCTAAAAGGGGTTTTGAGAATAGACTACTTTTTTACCATAATTACTAGTAGTAATTCAACGATTGCCTTAAATAAAAAACAAATTTTGTGAGAACTTTCCGTCTCTCTGTAGCCTCTGGCTAGCGAAGATAGGTGTCGCATAGCCACTTTCTTCTTTCCTTCGCGACCATCCGCGCCCCGGTGCAGATATAGCGGTTCGTCATCTACGCTTAAACTGCCTTCTGTTGGGGGCCTGCTTGCAAATCCGCATTCCTTTTTCGAAGAAGCTGTCGTGTGAAAAGCACCTACAGTCCGCCGGTAAAAAGGCGTGAAAAGGGCAGGCCGTTGTAGTAGGTGGACTCTCGCAGCCCTTGGGTGTACATCCAAACATGCAACGAGTAGCAGCTATACTCTCGTAAGAGAGTCTCTCTCTCTCTCTCTCTCTCTCTCTCTCTCTCGCGCGCGCGCGCGGTCGTAGGGACGAGGTTAGGCTCTCAGCGCGCAGCATCGCGAGGGTTAGCCCTTGGGGCATTGTAACGTCGTAAATACGGCCTCTCTCTCCTTTCCTCTCTCCCTCTCACTCCACCCCCGCGGGCTTCATTCAACGCCGACGAGTCCGCGCGTAACGTCATGGCCATTTTCTCTTCGTATAGCTGCCGCGCTGCAAACAGAGGAGAGCTTCGCTCCGCTAGCCAGCGGCTAGTGCAGCGGCAGCGGCGGAGCTTTCCCAAGCTTGATTGCTGGATAGAGTGCGGTTGTACGTTTAGCGTGGCTAGTTCACGGAAAATCTCGACTCGACTCACTGCAGCACTATATACCGTACACGTTCTCTGTCTTTTGAGGCGAGCTACTCGGCTAACTTGATGTTGCCCGCGCTGTGCCCTCGAGGCTCGTCGTCCCGAGAGCAGCTCTGATTTCCTGCGACCTCAACTCCTCCTCGGTACTACTCGCTGTCTTTTACTATTATTTTTTTGCTCGACGAACTTCCCGCGTACGTATCCGCGCGTCACGCGCCTGTCCCGCCGAGATAATTTCTTCCCCGCAGCCAGCCGAAGATATCTCCTCGTAAGCGCGCGCGCGGAAGGTCCCGGCGTCTCAGCAGTGCGGGATATCGCTTCTCTCTCTCCCAATATCTAGTCGCGCTCACGGCTCTAGAAAGGGTTGCAGGCCGGAAGGGCTGCGGGGTTATAATGAAATATAGCCTCCGTTCCGCTTGGTATAAGACTGCATTAAGATTATACCTAACGCGAAGGGCTGCTACTGCTGCTGCTGCGGTATTGCTCTCCGTGCACACTGTGTGCCGGCTATAGAATAAGCGGAAGCGGGGAGCGCTGAAGCCGCCCCCACACCGCCGTCGATAGTTCCCTCTGTTTTTCTCCTTCTAAAATCGAAGTCTCCAAAATTCCGAGCTGCCTGCAATCGTAGACACTGCAGAACCCGAAAGCTCGTCGACGGGATGCTTCGGACGAATCGATCCGCTGGAAATTTCTCGGAAAAACGCGGGGGCTAATTATAAATCTGCTTGCTTTGGTATTTAACGGTGTGAAGGAGCCCTGCAGGAAAGCGCGAGGGGGAGAGAGGGAGAGAGAGAGAGAGAGAGAGAGAGAGAGAGAGAGAGAGAGAGAGAGAGAGAGAGAGAGAGAGAGAGCGAGTAGTGGCTATATCGAAGGGATAGAGAGCGAGGCTAAAGGGGTATGCGCGCGGGATTCCTCCTACAGTGTTTTAATCAAGCCGGATTTGCTGCGGCAAGTCCCGCTCGCGCGCGCGCTTCCAACTTTCATTTTAGCCTTAGCCTCTGCCTCACTCCAGTCCTTTCCTGATACGCTTTTCCCTCCATCTCCTGCTTCTCTGCAGCGCCGACAACGCCGTGCCGCCACTCCCGCGCGTAAGACGAGATTTCGATATTCCGCGCGAGAGCCGCGTGCATTAAAACGCTCCGGAGCCGCTGATGTGTTGCGGCGGGGGGCTGAACGCTCGCGCGCCTATTTCGAATGCGCTTACCCGGCGTGTTTTCTCAGCCGCGCAGATAAGACTTTAGCCTGAATGTGAAATTGCGCTGTATCGTGTACTGTATATGCCGTATGTGTAATCGACGTGTGTGCATCACGTGTGTGGGTTTGCGCGCGCGGCGAGGGAG
This sequence comes from Nasonia vitripennis, assembly GCF_009193385.2. Taxonomy (NCBI): domain Eukaryota; kingdom Metazoa; phylum Arthropoda; class Insecta; order Hymenoptera; family Pteromalidae; genus Nasonia; species Nasonia vitripennis. Next base: position 6,197,363 of record NC_045758.1, on the reverse strand, counting down.
AGAAAGTTTTAATAAACAGCCTATTCGAATCTCGGGCTCTGGTGGCTGCGACAATGGCGAGTTTATTTCCGGCCCGGCTGGAGCTACAATCCAGGCACTATAGAGTAATTAAATTCTCAAACCACTGCGCGGATTCCCGAGGAGGCGGCTGGAAACTTTGGCATATTGCATGTACACTGACCGGCGGCTGTAAGGAGCTGCTGGACCAGCCTCAAACCTTCTTCTCCCTCTCTACGGCTACCGCAGCCGCATCAGGGGAGCCGTAAACGCCATATTATTTGCCATATGCCTCCTTTCTGCCAACCCCCTGTCGTCCAGCTCGCGAATGAATGATTTTTCCTCGGCGATTCTCTCCTCGGTCGGTCATCGGGTCTGAAAAATTTCTCCTCGCGCTCGTCATTTTTCCCGCCGCACACACGGAGCTGGAACTTACGAAATTAGGAGTTAAGATGATCAAACGAAAGGACTTTCGACATGTTCAGCCCTTTACCGCGGCGGGGAAAGGGTCAAAGGGCTAAGTGAAATTAATAAAATCGAATTTCGCCAGATCCCCCACAGGGGACTCGTGAGCGATGTACGCTGGGCTCTCGATATTAGACGATGAATTTCATGCCTCGGCCGCTACGTGACTTTCCGAAAATATGCGAAATTCGCGTACGCGTATGTAAGGTCGCCCGGCGATAAATTTACTCACACGTATGCCGCGTTATTCACTGTATATCTGCGCACACCATGTGTATTTATTTCCTTGAATTATCGCTCCGCACCGCAGCTCGTATTATCTCTTTATCCCGAAGACAAACAAGTTCCGCGAATAGCGCCTTAACGATCGCGCTCCTCTGTTACTGCCCCGCGCGCCATCAAAACGTCCGCGGCCAAATAGTTGGTATAACGATAGCGACACGTCGTGAAACGGGATTTTTCGATACACCTGGAGAATTCGGGCGCGCAGTTTAACGCTCGCACCGCGGGCGTCATTGTCGGCTCATAAATACAACTCTCTTCGCGAGTATGTGCCTGTACACTGGCTTAGCGAGTCGGCCGCCCCGGCTTTGGACCGTAAAGCCCTCGGTAATTATTCACCCATCGTTAAATCGCTCGCCTACACGGCAGTAACAACTTCCGTATAGTCTCCTGTATAGTCTCCTCGTCGCTAATTGTTTGGCTGTTTTTTTTCTCTCTCGTTCATACTCGCCAGTGGAATTTGCGAGGCGCGATCGAGTCTAAATCATAATACATCGATGACGACGCGCGGCCGATGTTTACTCGGGGGTATACAACTAATTACTCTTGGGGACTTTAAATGAGAAGACGCGTGACTCGCATTCTTCGGAAAGTTCTTCTCATCGTCTATAATTGCTCGAAGCTGCGTGTGACGAATGCTATGCGGAAGAAGCCTGCGGTGGAAAAGTAGAAAACGCGTAGAAGCTCGCTTTATCTCGGCAGCGTTTATCTCATCGACGCAGCGCGTCTAATCCCGAGATCGCCGCGAAGTCAAAAAGCAACTAACTTAGTTTTACCTCGGCGAGTCGGAAGTTTGCGGCCGCCTTTATGCTTATCCTCGATCTTAGCTTAGTCTCTCGGCGACTCTGACTCTCTCCCTGCGCTATATACACACACGCGTTTTAGCATACGCGGGAGAGAGAGAGAGAGAGAGAGAGAGAGAGAGAGAGAGAGAGAGAGAGAGAGGACGGTTCGAACTTTCGATTTATGGCTCCTCGGGGGTTGCCGGGGCTCTGTGGTCAGAGTGACAGTTCGGCTGATTAGGTATGGGCTCTGCGCAATATTCCGCGTCCGAAGCAGCACCTGCGCCTTCGCCATGTAAGAAAACGTCCCGCGTATACGTGAAAATCTTGTTCTCGGCGAATCAACAGTTCTCGTGAACTATGCTAATGTGATCTCAGCGAGCAAAAAAAAAGAGTCGCTCGCAGATATGACGGCGTAATAAAATTTCGCGGCGGCCATTATGAGAGAGAGAGGGAGGGAGGAGGGAGTCTAGGAAAAGTTTAGTAGCGGCCAAACTTACTCGCGCTTCGGGGGGAGAGAGAGTGAGCGCCAAAGTCTGTGCGCACTGCTACTTAGAGGTCAAGTTTAAGGAGTCGCGCACGTCCTTGGACTCGGTTGCGCGCGAGCGAACTTTATGGTCAGATTAAATGGGCGGGTTCGCTGCGCTTTCGTTGGATATACAGTCAAAGACGCTCTGCCAATGCAAATCCCAGAGAGTCGTATGTGATCGGAAATAAGAATGGGCTGACTCTAGTACACACATGCGTGGCTCAATTAGGAACCCCTATGCCGTCGTCTGCTCCTTCTTTCTTTCCGCTATCTATCGTCGCCCGCACATGCCCTGGGCGCGCATTCGCACGTGAATATTTGCCTAAGTGATTGCCTCTCGCCTCTACATCTATACTACAATCCACATACATATAGCTACTCCCGGCGTCTTTAAGATGCTCGTCGCCGCGCGCGACCATCGCTCGAATTCTCGATGTGCCGAGGGTATGGACGTCGACGACGACGTGCGCCTCGAGCGGCCGCCGGAACTTTGTACTTCAATTCGAGAAAGTCCGCGTATGTGTGCGAGAGAGAGAGAGAGAGAGAGAGGAGTGGCTGTGTACCTTTCGCGCAACTTGCTACGTATAGCTCGACTGCTCGTATAATATCGAGAGCCGTGAGTGAGCCGAGTCTCTATATATGTATACCCTTCTCGTGGCTGCGGTCTGCTCGGGCGAAATAAAGAGGGTTGCGCCGCACGCGCATACGTGTACACGGCACGTATATAGGGGCATAAAAGGGTGGACGTGTAAAACTAACATTTAATCTCGAACATTGGATTAGCGGAGAGCCGCTTGCGTAACCTGCCCGGCCAGTTGTAATAATATCGCGAGCAAAGTGTGTACTGTGCGCTTTGTTTATCAATTTCCCGGCGAACGCCGCAGTGATCGCGTTAAAATTGCGCGAAAGGAGTTGGAAAAAAAGAGCCTAATAAATCACGGGAGTCTCATCTGGCATATCGAATTAAAAGCTCGTCCTATCAGTAATAAGAGCCGCTTTATCTCTCGACTCGGATTCGCAACGGTGCACAGCAGAAGTAGAAGGAGAGAAGAGGAAGAGCAGAGCAGCGAAAAAAAGAAGGAGCTGAAGAAAAGAATCTCTGCGCGCGTTCAGATCAAGATGCAGGAAATCCTCAAGGTAGGGGGTGAGAGAGCCAGCCGTCATATAAATCATGGACGTTTCAGCGTGTAGCGGCCCCTGGTCGAATGAATGAGCCGAGGATGATACCGAGCGGGGGGTTATGCCACTGATCTTCTGCATCTCGTGCGAAGGGGGGCAGCGAACTTGCTTCGCTCGGCACAACCTACGTATGAGTAAGAACGCGAGATATAGAGGAGATATCAGGGTGGGCGAGATAAGTCGATCTGATGTTGATTTTTTATTGCGTCTTATTCAATGATTGGGTTTGCGGGAACGTTTGAATTTTGACAAGTGCGCGAATAAGCAAGCCGAGATAGAGAGTACAGGTAGTGGAAGAAGAAAATTTAAACAAAGATACAGACTCGCAGTGTCTCGAGAAGGAAAAAAGGCAGCCGAGGGAGCGGAGAGATGAAGCCAGGCCGACGAAGGCAAGATCAGTACATTACAGATAAAGCGGGCGAGCGAGACCCTCCTTGGACTTTTTTAAGTCATAAATCCTTACGGCCGAGAAGTGTTTGCCGAACTGGTTCCTTCCTTCCTAACTCAATTGCTCCGCGCCGCTACCGTGTGATGTACGGCGCTCACTTCTCTCTCTCTCTCTCTCTCTCTCTCTCTCTCTCTCTCTCTCTCTCTCTCTCTCTCTCTCTCCGAAATCACGGATTCGAGTCCTCCTGCCCCGGATTTTTCCTCGGGGCTATACACCGCGAGAGATTCTCCTCTCGTGCCTGCACTTTCCTGATCTATGGCTTTCGATCGGAAAAGGTCTCTCTATATACTTTTAAATTCAACACTGGCACATTGTCCGAAGTAGTAACCCGCGCACGAGTATACACGAAAAACAATGGCAAAATAATCCTGGCAACGGTGTTATTCAAAAGCTCACCTTCTCTCTGCAGCTCTCGTTCTCTCGGCCCCTGCCGCCGCACGTTCGCCCGAAGGGGGCAATATTCCACGGCAAAGTTCTCAAGTTAAATACATTACGCGTGGGGCGCATTGTCGCGGGGAATATTGCGCGTCCTTTTATCTCAAACCACAGCGGCGCGAGACTCTCTCTCTATCTCTCTCTCTCTCTCTCTCTCTCTCTCTCTCTCTCTCTCTCTCTCTTTCTCTCTCTTCGCCGAGCAGTTCGCGCCGCGCTCTGGCTAAAAATAAAGGAGCGAGTGAGAGAGTCAAAATAAAGTAAACAAGGAGGCGAACAGACGTAAAAAACCACCAGGGGGCAGGAGGAGGAGAGATGGTCTGTCTCTTCAGGTGCTTACGGAGACAGAGCTTCTTGCGAAGCCATAAAGAGGATTGCTACTCATTAAATCGTCGGGCTCTCTCTCTCTCTCTCTCTCTCTCTCTATCTCTCTCTGGTGTATGTCCATGGAATCAATGTCTCTTTCGAGTGTATAACGCGTTGCGTCCGCGCGAGAACACCTTTTCAGGGACCCTCGTGTCTGCGATATTCTATGTAACGAGGGATTACGAGTTTTTAGCTAGTTAGGGTCGCGAAAGCGGCCATTGATTTTCGGGAAAAAATTCTCCCTCGTTGGCCGTAAAATTTGCGATTCCTAAAACTTCGAACCCACATTCTTCCGCCAAAAGCATACCAAAGCCAGCAGGCATAAACGAAAAAAGCAATACAAAAGCTCTCTCTCCCGCACACGTATACGCAGTCTTGCAAAATTTCTTCCCAGGCGAGGTGCAGCAGCAGCGGCGGCGTTTCATCTTGCCTCTCTCTGTTTCGAGGGCTGCTGCAGGAGAGGAAAAGAGGAGCGCGGTGAAGGAGAGAGAGAATCGAGGTCAGTGCGTTTTTCCCCTGCTTGCGCGCCAAGGGCTGCGCTCGGATGCGCGCAACTCTCCGGAGGGTGCGGGGGTGGGGGGGCTCGTGCGCGGGGGTGGCGCGCACCTCCGCGATTGGGGGCTCGCCCGCACCGGAGGAACGCCCCGCGCTATATCCACCACCCGCCTACGCTCTCGTTTTTCTTTTTCTCCCTTTTTTTCCTACTTTTTTCGCTTTTTGGCCTCCTTTGCCCCCCCCCCCCCCCCCACCTCCCAGAGCGCGCACCTTTGCTCGAGCTTTTTTTTCTAGGAACGCCGCCACCGCTGCTTCAGTCTTTTTGTACCCTTTCTGTGCGCGTTCTTTTTTGCGTTCCCCGGTACGATTTTTTGTTTGTTTTTGGTTCGGTTCTCCCTTTGCCGCGCAGAGTGCAGACTGCGCGATCTTCGACAGGCTTGCAGGCTCTCGGAAAGGCTGCGCGAGCTTTTTTTCTCTCGTTTCCTTCCTGCAAGAGCGTACTTTTGTCAACGTCCCTTTCCCGATCATTCGTCGGGCCATAAACGCCAGTTCCAATCCCTGGGCTGCGAGGCCTTTGTCGTCGAGCTTCTTACGCGGAGAATCTAATTAGGCCGGTCCGGATAGTAATGCACCTTTAATCCGTGTACACACCGCGGAGAGGAGGCGCTCGCGCGTGCACTTGCGTCTCTTGGACCCAGTATCTCCCTCTCCGTCTCCGCGGGGGAATCGCAAACTTAGCAGTAGCAGCTGGAGAGTCTTGTCGTCTATGGGTATACGCGCTCTCGCGCGCGCGCGCGCGCACACACACACACAGCTCTAATGATTCCCACGGGTGTGCGAAATACCGGATTAATCGCGACGTCAGACGCGCGAGCGCGGTAGTTTAGTATTGCTAAAACCTTGAGGTATGGCTGCGCGCGCCTCCTGTAACTTAGCCGCACCGCACTGGACTTGGCATAGCGCAGCTGCTCTATAATGCTAAGGAGGAGATGCCGCTGATGCTGTGCTCGGCCAGATGCGTTTAGGGGGGTATCCTCTCAAGGTGGCGTTATTTACGACCCGATGCTGTATTCGACTGCTTTGATCGAACGGCAGTAATATCCATTTGGAAAGTTGAACGAAAGAACGAGGACGGTCGTAAAATAATTATTACAGCCGTAAAAAGGAGCGACGGTTATGCACTGCATACGTATACCTATATCCTTATCCAATTAGCAGATTACACGCGTACTTTTCCTCTAATTTAATTTTTTTTTAGCTCCACACCCTGCGCACACATCTCTCGCTCGAATGAAGTTGGCTGGAAAATTTGCCTCGAATTTTATTACTCGGGGAGAGAGAGAGAGAGAGAGGCAGAGAAATGTTAATAAATCTGTGGCCTAATGTGAAAGCCGTCGCCAGGCTCGCTCGACATAAAAGTCCGCTGTACATTTATATGTATCTTTTCGGCCGGTACAAAGTGAATATACAACAAGTGAAAAATTAAGGGTCGCTCCGAGCGATAAATTTGCGGCTGTCCACTCAAATATTTTCCGTGCTTTAGACACTCAAGAGACCGAGGTTTTTTTCTGACCCTTACACCACCGCCGTCGTAGTCGTCCCCGCGGATATGCCGGCCGTTTCCCCCCTAATCCTTGCATATTCACAAATCATTTGCGGCTCTTACGCAAGAATTCCCGACCATCGCGAAGCCTTTTTCTTTAATTTAAATACATCAGCTTTTATCCCAGACGAATTTCGCGTAAAAAATGAAGCGCGTAATCCCGAGATGATCGAAAACAGAGCGAGTGTAAGCCTGTATTGTGTAAAAATCGAGTTAAAATGACGGATTTCACAGGAGAGCGAAATTCCCGTCTTATATTTCACGTCCCTTCGAAGGGCTTCGGCCGCCGAGGCGGGAAGTTGCCTCCCGGGCCGGACCGGCTAACTCTATGCATATCGATGCATTAGAGAAATCTATATTTCATGTAACGTGACGGGATACAGGAGGTGGAGGATGACCCAGAGCGTCCGCTGTCCCTCGGGTATAAACCGGGCAGAGGCTATAGATAGAGGCGGACCTTCGATAAAGACTAGCGGAAATTTTTCCGTGCGGACGTGTCACGTATGCTTTTAATACATATTTTTCTCGGCCAATTTTTCACGCACTGCGACGCGCCGGCAGAGAGAGCCTCATCGTTCACGATGTCCGGAAACTATAATTTAATTTCCCCCTGAAAGGATTGGATTGTTCTTTTTTTTTGTTATATTTTGTTTGGAATTATACCCGTCGAGGAATGACAAACGAGTGGTTGATTTGCATGACGAGTACATCGGGAGTTCCTAATTGTCTGGAGTTGAAATAAAATTCCTTTGCTTTCGCGGAATCCCGAGAACAATGAGGCCTCGCTGCGCTGCATTAGAGATTCGAAAGAAAAAGCGCGCGATGGGTTCGTTAGGTATTGTAATGGTTGCTAATGAAGATAACGATATTAAGCTTTTTTCCAACGGGACTTAGGTCGGCCGAAAGGACTCAAAGGGACTTCACTTTTAAATTCACTCGCAAACACGACGACGATCTCTTATTCAGCTGTACGTATATGCACAAGCTTTCTCAATAAGCTACATGCCTCAGAGCGACTCGAGAGAGGGAGGAGAGCTTGGGCAGCGGAATTTCTATTAAACGACAAAGCGTTAATTGAAAGCTCGATATTACAGAAGACTGCGAAGGCGCAGGGCAGGCACACACGCGCACAGCACTGCACGTCCTGTTGTGTATCTTAGGAAAGTAAACAAGTTGCTGGTCACACAGCAAATAAGGCGTAAATAAAATATAACCTATACCCGCTGATCCCTTCAGCCCCGGACTGCTTCTGACCTTAATTCTCTCTCGGCTCCAAAAGTTTCGTTAATAACGCTGGCTTTCTATTAAGACTCGCCGTGTCGTTAGCAATTAGTTTACGTTGTTACATATACAAAAAAATAGTGGACTTTTGAACATACCGATTCGGTTTAAGAGAAAGAGGTATATATCTAGTGTTTGCTCGTACATCTCACGACGGACGTATAATGCGATACACATACAGGATGTTTGCTTCTTTCTCTCCTACCACGTGCGTGTATGTGTGTATACGCGACATATACCTCTCGCCGACTGTAAATGCATGAGGCACGCTGTGTCCGCTGAAAGTGACGGGGCGCGCTCTCTCACTCGGAAAAGGAGGCGAAGGAGTACGTAGCATATAGGTGTACGTGCATGGGCCGGAGGAGAGAAAGGCCGTACGTGTGTCTGTGTGTGTCGCGTTGCGGAGAAGTGTCGCTAACTATTTTACGTAACTTTGCCGACAGTTTGGCCCGCGCTGACCACGTACGTCCGGCCCGCTGCTCTCTCTCTCTCTCTCTCTCTCTCTCTCTCTCTCTCCCCAGGGGGAAGCAAGGGTATAGTAGTTTCGCCGTCCCAAGATATGCATACGTGACAGACGGAACAGCGGCAGTAGTGGAGCAGCGCGAGATGCGTCGTCCCCTTTCTCTCTCTCCCCGAGCTTTGAATGTATATACATAGAGGAGGGGGGGGGGGGTGCGGAGACAGCTGAAGTTTCTGTTTCATTCGTTTATATGCGCGCGGGGCTGGCTATGTTCCGCCGCCGTATTTTCACGCCAATCTAACGCGTGTATACTCTCTCTCTCTCTCTCTCTCTCTCTCTCTCTCTCTCTCTCTCTCTCGGCAAGAGAGCAAAAGAGACAGGGGGGCTCGTTCTATGTTTTCGAATTAGAATGGCTCGGGGGATTATTCCGAGAGAGCTAGACCAGCTCGCGAGAGGAATGCGAATCGAAAATTCGAGCGAGAGAGACGCCGCGAAAATTTCTTCGAATCAAAATTAAGGCATGCGCTCGGATGGTGCAAATCATCGGCTCTTATGCCGCACATGTAGTGGTAGGCGCCCTCGTTCTTTTCTTATTCTCCTCTGACGCACACGGCCGCGTGCACGCGGGGCGAGAGAGAGAGAGAGAGAGAGAGAGAGAGAGAGAGAGAGAGAGAGAGAGAGAGAGAGAGAGACTAGTTCTCGCAGTTTCTCTCGCCTGCAGCCCTTGGAGTGTCGGCCAGATTTACTGCGCTCTCCTGTAATTATCATCATAAAGTCGACTTTACGAGCAGTAAGGGCCCCTCGTAAAGGAATGCTTCATTTCGCTCCTCTCTCTCTCTCTCTCTCTCTCTCTCTCTCTCTCTCTCTCTCTCTCGACCAGTCCGTTCCGTTCCTCGTGTCCTATACACAGAGCTGCGCACAGCCATCCTCGAGGCTTCGATTTTTCCGCGATATTCTGCAGGTGTCCGCAGGTGCAGCTACACCGTATAGCCGCGCGCGAGAAAGCAATTATCGAACTTTTCAAATTTGTCGGTAATATTGAAATTTCTTTGCCTGCGCAGCCCGTCTCATTATTGAAGTCCGCATCGATAGGATGAAAAGAGAACGCAAGGCAAAGGAGTAGATTGCGCGCGAGATGAAGCTGAGAGGACGGGAGACTTTTTGTTTTTCCCGTCGTTGGCTCTCTCTCTCTCTCTCTCTCTCTCTCTCTCTCACGCTCTCCATTGTCCGCCGCCGTCGCTCTTCTCTCATTTCCGCGCAGCGACGAGCGTCGCCGGCTCTTATCGCGAGCGCGCGCGCCTTTGTTCGATTTCGCGCGCTATATATAATACTCCCTCTCGCGCGAGTCCTCGTCGTCGTGTCCTCTGATGAGAGGATATTACGTCGTCGGAGAGAGAGATTGAACGAAAAAAGACCGTCGGTCATGCATTATCAAGAGCACATACCACGCATACAGTCTGCAAGCGCACTCGAAACATCCAAAGTACACGCAGTTTTTGCGCTAGACGTCTAGAGTAGCGGCGCGCGTTATAATTTCGAAAGTCAAACACGTGCCGCGGTCCTCCTGCATTTTGTAGTGCCCTCGTGTACGTGTGTGTCGCAATAGCGTCGCCGACGTCGTCGTCCACCGGTTGAATAACTCTCGCGGCGTTATGCGCTACTGTTCAGCGACGAGCTTGTGCTGGAAAAAAAAGAAGAAAGTGGAAACGGAAGACCGCGAGTGTACAACGCTATGTGCTATGAGATGCAAAAGGAGAAACGCTACACGCACACGAAGGCGGGGGTGGTATGCGCGGGGCTATTGCGAGAGCGCAAAGTTTAAAGGGAGTACGGCGGAGAGAGAGAGAGAGAGAGAGAGAGAGAGAGAGAGAGAGAGAGAGAGAGAGAGAGAGAGAGAGAGAGAGAGTCGAGTGCGGTTGAATTGTTCAAGGAAACAATAATAAAAGTTGCATTAATTAAGAGGGCAGCGGTATATAGCGGAGAGCCGCCAGTATAAGCAGAGTGGGATTGCTCATTAGAAACGCGGAATTTCTCGCGCCGCTGCGCGCCTTTCCTACCTCCCCGGCCTTATCGAGTTCGCTTTGTTTCTTGCTCCTCCTCTCCCTTTCTATTTTTTTTTTGCATTTTTTACACCACACTGCGCGATCGCTTCTTTTTGTCTCGTCTCGCGTGTTTTGTGCGGGGAAACGAAATTCAAAAATCTTGCTCGCGCCGACGAAAAAAAGCTCGTTAGATCGCGCCGCGGAGCAGAAAAGTCGCTTATTATCCCGATCCCTATACACACACACGAGCGCGAAGGTCGAGCTCTGGGTGTCTCACCGCGAATGGCTCACTTTGCAGAGAGCACAGGTTCGCAGCTGCAATTTCGCAGCGTGACCTTACGGCGCTGCTGCGGCGCGAATCTATTGAAATTCGCGGAGCAATTACGCAACGTAGTTGCGCTCGCTCGGAGCCGGCTAATCCGGTGAATGAGCCCAGCGAACTATGAGGCGCGAGAGCGGCCGACGCGCGACAATGCTCTACTCCCGGAGAACGATTCTCGCGCGCCCAGACAAAGATCTCTCTCGCCAATTAATGGTCGACGCTCTCTCTGTGTGTATCGCTTTTGCGCCGGGGAAAGAGTCGGCGCAAGTCGAGAGAGCAGGGCGCTTTGAGCGAACGCGAGATTTCTATGGGGCCCTCGTAGCGGCGAGCATCATCAGTTGCCGAGATTGAGCAGCCTCATAGAATCGAAGAAACGTTATTTTCAAAGCTAAACTTTCCGCGACGTGTGCGTCTGGTTTGCGTATCGTTGAGAAGTATTCTTAATCATGTAACTGTCGATAAGTATGTCGATTCTCTTATTGTATTCGATAACGATTATAATTATAGTCGAACAGACGTTTCATAATCTTGTGTTATGAACTGTATACATCGGTTGTATATCAAGTATGCATATACATTTAGTTATCTGCAGATAAAAGTTGCGGGATTCCCCATTCTTGATTTACGATAAAGCGTCTTTGCTATATTAAAGCGACGGTAAGTGTCAGTCAGCAATCAAAGCCTTGACAACAGTGTTCCGCAATGGCACGAGTAAAGAAGTGTCATTTTATAATCTGTGCATTCGATATTCTCTTAATCATCGTCTGCACATCGATTTGCCTTCACGTTAGCGGTAAGTCTGATCTGACTTTTTGTCGTTTTCGTGTCTAAATTATTACTTAATCCTAATTTACAGAAGCAAAAGTTTACAAGAAAGGACTAAGCATTGACTATTCCCAAGCCCTCGTTTATCAGACAATCTCGAAGAGGGATAGCTGTCTACTCAATGCTCTGGACGCTAATGAAGTTAATAATACAACTGAAATAAAACACCCGTATAGTGCACGCAAGTGCTCGTTTGATCTATTTATGAATGATACATTATTTATATCTGGCCATCCAAATGAGATTCGGTCCACTGAGCCCGCATACAAGATAGCCTTGACCATTAACTTTATGACAGACTATTCTTTGGATAGAAAATTGTACGAGATAGAGGTGGATTTTGTCAATGAGAAAATCTACCTGCTCACGATCAATGGCACTTACGAGGTTTACAAGTTGGCGGTTTTAGACACGAAGGGCAAATATTACAGCATAATTTTGACAGATCTCGACGCACCCAGTCAGCTCGCCTTGGACCCAGCCGTTGGCTTGCTTTTCATTGCTCAGCAATCTTCGGTAAGTGTGAAGAAATCTTTGCCAAACAGTGAACTCAGACGTTAATAACTCATCTCTTTTTCAGATACTCAGAGCAGGTATGGACGGATCGTCTCCGAGCCTGATCGTGAACAAGTCGGGTCTAGCTCGAATGCTGGCCATCGACCGATCCAGCGAACGACTCTACTGGGCGAGTCACGTGAACATCGAGAGCGTAAACTATGAGGGTGAAGATCGCCGAGTGGTGTTACCGATCTCCTTGCGCATGCCACTGGGTATAGCGTTTGTGAGCAATCGACTTTACTGGCTGAAACCCGTGACCGGTTTGGACGAAAAGCCCGAAATTTGGAGTTGCGATGTAGACGGAGCAACCGGTGCTTGCCGCACCTCCAATCAGTTACCGCACAGTTAAAAATCGTTTTTCGAATAGAATCCGAATTTGTGTAGAATATTTTATTGAGTTAGTTTGCAAAGTCATACAAAACATTTTGCACGAATTTCTCCTTACACGCGATGCTATCTCACGGAAAATCATTAACCTGTGCGAACATTGTAGACGGCGATTACATCAAGGGCTACGACTTCAAGGAAATGCGTTTGACTCTTGATTCCGCAGCCAATCCCTGTAAGTCGAACAACGGAGGTTGTGAACAGCTCTGTCTGCTGAGCAACAGTTCGAGCACAGGCTACAGCTGTGCTTGCAAGCTCGGACAACGACTCAACGCTGATCGAAAAACCTGCAACTCAGCTGCTCAAGAAGAGTTTCTACTTTACGCGCAAGGGAGATTTTTACTGGGAAAGTCTCTAGATCGACTGGGGTGAGCGTTTATCTATTGCAAAAATAAAAAGTATATTAAAAATATCGCTTATCGGAGAGCCGATGCAGAGGATACGCCAAACTTCGCCGACGTTATCTATCCAACCGGCATGAGAATTAAATTTCTGGCCTTGAACAAAGTCCCCAGCGTCACCTGTGACGTGCGCGACGGTTTAGTCATGTACAGCGATGACAAGGGCATCTACAAGCAAGATTTCTTCATTCCCATCGAATCTGCAAGTCAAATCGATGAAAGTCAGGATCCCAATTACACTCAGGTGGCGCACCTGGCCGTAGACTGGGTCTCCAAGAATCTTTACCTAAGCATCATTTCGACTAGGTTGCCTAATTTCATGATCGCCGTTCATCCTTACGCTGGCATTGGATCTCCTCCGCCAGTATCGGGTGTCGAAAAGTACTCGTATTTGTATATTTTTCCAAGATACGACTGGATAATCGAAAGCATCGCCGTGCATCCGAATCGCGGCTACATTTTCCTTGGAGTCTCGGAACGATCTGGAGAACATTCCGGAGTGTATAGATTCAACAGCGACGGCACGGACAAGAAACTCCTTTATAATCGTCAGAACGTGACGTCTTTGGCGATAGATTACAAGGAAGACAGGCTCTACTGGATATGCCAAGACGGGACCACGCTCGAGAGTGCGAAAATTGACGATTACGCGACGGACAGTAGAAAGTAAGCTCGTTGTTTTAAAAACGAATTTTTTATTTAAAACAAACGTTTATACTATAGATTCGATCGATCTTTTAGGTTGGACGTGCTGAACATGAAGACCGTGAGCGTGGACAGCAAGTGGGCTTACGTGAGCAATTACACCGGTGTCTGGCGAGTGGACAAGCTTTCCGGTACCGCGGTGACGAAGCTGAAAAACGTCAATCCTGGTGAAGAGATGCTGGCTGGTACCACGATTTTCAGCGCCGAATCACAACCTCTGCTGGACGATCATCCTTGCGCCGTGAACAGGGGTGGCTGTCAGAGATTATGTTTCGCCGTTCCCGACAGCAACGAAGCCGTCGGTCTGAAGAAGAAGTGCGGCTGTCTCATAGGCGAAACGCTGCAAGCAGACGGCAGAACGTGTGTTTAGTTTAGGACAAAAAATAAATAGCTCCGATACTTACACGTGCGTTTCATTTTCCAATCGACGAAGTCATCGTTGATTCGGTCAAGTTCGACGTATACACGCGCGTCTATAGATACCTAAGCGTCGGCTTGGAAACTTGCGACAAACTTGGCTGGGCAAGAGGTCCGATGGGTTGTATATACACGGCGAACGGCGATCGTTTTGCGGCCACGGCGTGCGTGCGTGAGCAGCGCGGTAAGCGGTGCCCTGTTGCCCATACACTTGGCCATTAGGCGAAGGCATCAGCGGTATGCTGCTGCTCTTGAGTTTACAACGATGACCAGCGTCCGCGCGCGCAGTATAGCGGAGAGGAAGTTTGACTGCTCGGCTACAAATATCGTTAACGTTGCGCGCTAATTTTGCCGACAACAGTTTGCGAACAACAACGACGACACGATGACGACATCGCGCGGCAGAGGGTGAGGTGCTCGGGCAGCTGCCGTCTACGTCTTTGCCCTTGTGTGCGGCTTGTGCGGTATCGATAAGTGTATAGATGCAAACTTTTTGTTATTGTACCGCAGCACTATTTTGCAGCGTCGCGAATTAATATGTAGCCAGACGGCGCGCTTTTTATTGCGCCTTGCGCAATCCGATTTCCCTTTCGCTTTCGTCGGAGCCTTCCATTTTCCAAATGGCTTCAATCTTAATTAAAAGAGGCGAGCGATTAAGCCTACGCGCAGACCTTTCATCCTGCCGTTCGGAGTGGAAATAAGGTCCGATGATCAGCGACGGTAGCTAATTGCGATTGGCTCGGTTCGAAAACAAAGAAGAAGGAGGAGGAGGAGACCCGAAGCGATTAAAAAATGTATCGCCGATATTATACACGTGTTATTAGTCGAAGAATGCAGGTCGCGGTATAGCTGTCCATAGTAACGATGGCGACGGCGACGACGACGACGGGCAAAGCGAAGGAAAAGACTGCGCTGTACGCTGATGGCGGGGGGAGGAGCAAAATCCAAGTAATTAACAACTTTTTGAAGCCGAGGATAATCTCTGGACGGATTCCCTTCGTTTGGCCGAGAAAGAGTTTGCAACGCGCCGCGCTAAGCCGTGACCATTTGCCTGTCGAGCCTTTACGTCCTTCCTCCAGATTTTATCTCTCGTTCTCTCTTTCTCTCTCTCTCTCTCTCCTATGTACACGACGCGAGGGGGTAGATCGCTCCTCGAGTTGTCTCGCGGGGGCTTCGTGACTGCGCATCCTGTCTCTGCGCGCTTCGCTGTTTATAATTAAACTTTTTCCTCGAGCAGAAGCACACAGTAATGCCCTCTCCCTCTCTCCCTCCCTCTTTTCCTGCTCAGTCTTGTACGTTTGCCGGGTCCTTAGTGATTCTAATTGTCGACAAGCTGCTGCTGTTGCCCTTTCGTTCGCTCTCGACTCTCTCTCTCTCTCTCTCTCTCTCTCTCTCTCTCTTTCTCTCTCGCTGGCTTTGCTCCTGGAGATTAGAGGACTTTTTCTGCAGTTGAGAAAAATCGAGGAGGAGACGCGAGAGCGGCAAGTTGAGGAATCGATTTTATTTGCTCGCGTAAAGGGCGAATCTCCTCTGCTCTCCTGTTTATTTTTTCAAGCATTTCGCTCCAAGTGCACTTCGCATGCAAAGGGCTGTGCATTTCCTCCTCGATGTAATTTAAATTCTTATTATATCGATCACAGAGACGTAATTCGAAGACAGAACGTATAACGAGTGAACTTCGCCCACATGCACTATATACGCAGGCTTGTTTGCGCCGCATCGGAATCGAGTGTTATCGTATTTGTATGATCGAAGATTATCGGGATACATAGATCAGAAGTTCACTCCAGAGAAAATGCGGATATCCAATTACGCAGTGTCAATACTCCCGAGCGCGGTCACTTCGCGTTTTCTCGTGTTTGCGGAAAATATTGACCCAGAATTGTCATAACGCGATCTGTCCCCCCCCTGGGAATTTCATATTTTTCCAGATAAACCCGTGTCCACCTACCACCACCACTCTACGCTTCGTTTGCCGAGGGCTTAAGCCCTGAAAGGGTCAATGGATCGTAATGGCGAGATATATGTCCGAGTCCACTCGAGTATTATTTTTTCCCGGTGTGGAACGAATAGCTGCGTATTACTCAAACGGAGCAAATTGCACAAAAGTATTATCGACTTATTTTCCACGCGACTGGACCGCAGTCGCGATTTCCAGAGCACGAGCTTGCTAGCATCCGACGACGTTAATCCGACTGTCTATATAGGTTTTATTCGCCGCTCGTACGCGTGGCGCATTGTAATGATACGGCTTTATGCGTACGCGGCGCGAAATTTCACAGCGTCGCTCTCGCAATAACCATATAACCAAGAAGCGCGAGTTACTCGCCGAACAATGTGCGAAGCTCGAGCTCGCTCGTTCCGAGTTGTACATTATAAGGTAGCGAGTCGATTTCGACGAGGCAGAGCTGCGAAGCTCCGGATAGCTAATTAACAGCTAGTCGACAATGGCTGAAGCACGCATCGTTGTTTGCGAATCGTAATGCCGCGTCGGCTCGTTCCTTCGGCTTGTTCCGCAAGTTACTGCTGGATTCTAACTAATCTCTCGAATTCGTAATAATTTTACATACTTATACCACGAAAAATAAGTAGTCCGACACACACACACTACGCCGCGGTGTAGCACGCGTGTAAGCGATGTCATTTCACCTGCAAGGTATACACACACTCGCGCACGGCCAGCAGCGCGTCGGGCGAAACTTTTGCGTTAAGCTGCGGTCGGGGCTGCTGGCAGTACTGTTGTGGGTGGCGGCAGTATCTGCAATCCAGAATGGAATCTGTCGGCTCCAGACATTATTTAGCTCTCGCTTTCCTCCTTTTCCCAAAAATCCTACTGCTCGTCTGCGGAAGGTTAGATGCTGCTGGACGTGCAATGCGCGCAGCGTCAGTCGAAACTTTTAACGCGACGTTTCAAAATGTTGCGGGTCGACGCTGTGCTCGCGAGCGAGAGAGAGAGAGAGAGAGAGAGAGAGAGAGAGAGAGAGAGAGAGAGAGAGAGAGAGAGAAAGCTTGATCGATTAATTAAAAATAGCGCGGGAGTTTAAATTAGAAATTTTCCGCCGCGTCCTCTCTGACACGCGGCCGCGTTCGCGCGAGATTGATCGGATTTCACGACAAAGTTTTCTTTTGTCGCGTTGCGCCGCTGCTGCTGCTCTGATAACGTTTTCAATAATGTAGCTGGCACGTACGCGTGGAGAGTGAAATTTATTTTAGATGAATCACCGATGCACCTTCCAACTGGATATTCCACAGCGAACTCGCGTAGCGTTTTCTCGTCATCGATTCGCTCTCCGCTATATGTACCGCGAGTACAAAAGGGAAGAAAAAAGTGTTGGAAAAGTAAGTCCGTAATATACGCATATAGACACACTCGCGTGTGTACACTCGGATAATAAAAGAAAAGGCGCAGAGCGAGTCTCGTAGGCATCCCGATCACGTCTCGGGGCCATTCGGTATTAGCCTCCTCGCGCGCACATAGCCCCGCACTCGCTCTACATATCGTTATGGCTTCTTTGTGCGCGGGAGGAAGGTCTCGGCAAACAGGATTTAAGATTATTTCGCGCGGGAATAAGAATGGACTCGCTTTGCATCTCTCGCGCAGTGTGTTCGACAACTCTCGCCGCGCGGAGAGAATATTCGTGACCGCACGTCGGGCGGGCGCAGGGCAAATAGAGAAAACATTTCCGAAGAATGTTACACATTCCGAGACTCTCGTGCGAATTAGATAGACCGCCGACGGCGGCGGAGCCGATAAACAGATTTGTCTGTGTGGCTTTGCAAAGGGGAATGAATAAAGTGCACGCGGGACGTGCTTTTCACGCTTCGAAGAGCGATAGCTTCTGTTCTCCGAACTTTTATACGCCGTGACTCTCGATCATTTTGCGTATCCGCTCGTTTTAAATAATTACCGAAGAGGATAACTGCAGCGAGTTCCGGCGAGAAATCCGCTCCTATCGCGTGAGTGGAAATTTACTGGGGTATAAATCGAGGATGTATAACGCGTGGTCTCTCGTCGATATTTTATCAGTGTTTTTCTCGCGCCTCGAGAGCACATTCTCCCTATTGTCCGAATATGCGTATAATCTCGGGGCATCGTGAAACGTAAGCCTAAGCGTCGGCATTCCAAGGGGGTAGGTCCGAAAAGCCCCTAAAATATCGAAATTTCGCGGTGGGAGAGCCGCTTCTGCATCCTCGCAAGAAACACACCGCAGAGTCCACCCTCGCGACGACGGGAAACTTGAAATTTCTCCGCGAGAACTTAGAGAGAGAGAGAGAGAGAGAGAGAGAGAGAGAGGAGTCCCTCTTCCACGCGCGTGTGTACGTCCTGGGCCAGCAGCAGTGGCGGCAGCAACGAACTTTGATATTTCGTAATTCCATTGCTCGCAATTAGGGTTGGGCAGGCCGCGGTAATTACCATAACCATTAGCGAGTAGCAGCAGCGGCGCGACGTCGTAGGAGAAACTGTCTCTCGCGCGTGTGTGTGTGCTCGCGCGAGCGAGCATAAATACTCGCGGTCGCGCTGACCGCCGACCGCGTAACAACTCCCGGGAACTGGACACACAATCAGGGAAGTTCCTTGAGCTATGCGACCGCGACGAATTTCTTAGGGCGAAGCTCGAATTAAACTCGCCACCGGCGACACGTACAGCGTAGTAGGCTGGGTCACGCTGGTCTGCTCTCTTCCTCGCGAAGACGATATGGTCGGCTCCTCTCTCTCTGTGACAAGGATCGTTGAATGCGAGAGACGGCTGTCTTTGGGATTCTTAATTACGCCGCGGCCAATTGATGGCATGCGGCAACGAGTTGGGAAATACTTGGACTGGATCGGGAATTCGAGGGACTGCGGCGGAGATTTTCCCTTTCGGCTACTGCGATGCAGACCCCGACGTATTGTATCAGCTGCGGAGCGGAGCGCACGTTTTTAATTCGACCATAAAAAGTATAATCGTACGGTGTATCGTCGGATCGATCAGGCCATAAACGTCGAATCTGAACACCAGTCGCAGAGATCTAATCCGTGTCGTATTATAATACATAACGTCACTGCCATATAGCTACCGCATACAGAGCTATAATCTACGCGCTCCTCTCTCCCATGCACACCGTGAACGATCCGACAAGTAGCTATTTACGCGCTGGCTGCGTACACCTTACTCTCCCCTCATAAGCGCGATACCGGATCTCTCGGCTATACGTACAGCGTTATACCCCGCGGCAGCGGCGCATCTTAAACGCTCTCGGTCTAATACCACGCGGGAGGCTAATTTCCAAGAGGAAAAACGAGAAGCGAAAAAGTCGTGGAGTCTCGAGATAAGCCGGAATAGACTCTTTGAGAAAGGTGACTCTCGCGCGACGCGAGCTTTCTTTTCATTAAGGCGATATCCATGCTCGGCTTACAAACGACACGTTAATCGCTTATTTATATTCAGAAAATTCCTGAGGAATCGCTCCGATGGGGTGGAAAAGTCTCGTTCTTTTTTCCTCTCTCTCTCTCTCTTTACGAGCTAAGCTCATTATGCTAACTGGCTTTTCATTCTCCGGATCTCTATGCTATTTAATATCAGATTTATCATCGGATTATATACACACCCAGCCCGCGCGGCTTTTACTTTATCGAACGCTCGCGTCTGACTATTGATTTTTCGTACCACTGATTCCTCAGCGCGTTTATAATGTCTCTTGAGTCGCGCGACGCGAGGAGACGAGACTGATTGAAAAAGATTAGTCAGTTTCTCTCTCGCATATAGCGGGGAATTTCGCTGCAGGACGATTTCTCAGAGAGCCCGCGAGCGTGCGGAAGACGTCGCAATATCCGGACGGCAACGTCATCCGAGCGAGAGAGAGAGAGGGAGAGAGAGAGAGAGAGAGAGAGAGAGAGAGAGAGAGAGAGAAGTACTCAAAGAGATATCTGCGAAACAAGTTTCTCCGGCAATTTTCCTTCGTCTCTCGTCCCGAGAGAGTATACGCGAGACACGGCTTTCTACGTCTTTCTCTCTCTCTCTCGGCAACGATCGCGTGCGTGCGTGTGCGAGACGCGAAGCGAGCGAGTGACGCTAGTTTCGTTAGGGATTCGCGAGAGGAGAGCGAGAACAAAGGTGTGCGCGAGATCGCAGCGGAATATAACGAAGAAATTGATATTTTCGAGAAAATTATAGTATATGATACATTCATTTTTTTAGTTTTGATGAGTTTTTGTATAGATTTTTGTATAGATCGTAAAAGGGGGTATAGTTGGTTTGAAAACTTTTATACTTGGAATGTTCAAGTCTCGCCATGATTTTCAATAACTCCGTTAATACTGAAACAATACACAGCCGAGGACGAGGTGTCCGAGGAAAAACAAAAATAATCGAGCCCCCGTCATCCGCATTGCGCAATACGCCGAGTGCAGGGGGTACACACAGCGAGGGTAGAAAATAAGGCATCTCTCTCGCCTCGAAAGATGACCCAGCAGTAGTATCTCCCGAGCCATAATTTCATTAGTCGAAGAGAAGAGCGAGAGCGCCAGGACGCGAGACAAATGAGCGAGCATTTGGAGACGTAGCGCCGGCTGGCCGGACGATTTTGTTTGTGACGCTTTCGTCCGACGGAGCAATTCGCGGGGATGCATCCTCCGGAGGCGTAATACAATCTCCTCGGCCTCGATTTTCCCTCAAGTGCCGACTGATTAGTGGGGGATTATTACTAATTTTTGTCGAAACTCGCCGCCGCGCCGCCGCTGCTGATGAATTCTTATATTTTCGGCGGAGCAGATGCCTCTGACAAATCGCGCTCTGAGGTATTATTGCTCTCGTTTTCGAGTTGCGTGATACTTTCGCCAACTTATGTTTCGTTCTGATAATATGCTTTTCGGCAACTTGCGAGACATGTGCTTGCGGCGAGTCAACTGTTGTGTGATATTTTTTCAAATGTATAGGAATAGTTATATGGTTGATTAAGCGCGTAAAAATATTGTTTTGAATATTAAGAAAATTGGCTTGATCTTGATGAAAGCTTACATTTTGGCCGCACCCTTGTAGTGTCTGTTTGCAGCTGTAATTACCGGAAGACGACGGCGACGGCGCAAGAAAAACATTAATATCAAACGAGCGAAGTAGTAGTCGACAGGAGTGCAAATACGAGATACTAATGGCTCGCTTAACTTTCGCCGCGCGCGCGAGAAGATCAAGAGACCGATGTTGATACAGCGGAAAACGTCTCAGCTTGTTAATATAAAAACTCGCTCGTGAGTCGCGAGATGTATTTGATCGATTAATTGCAGAGCATATACATTTCGTTACGTCATCGTCGAAATAATAATTATCATTCAAGAGCACTTCACTCGTCGCAGTTGTCGTATAATCAGTCGGGAGAAAGAGATTCATTTTTTCGGAATATTGCGAGAGTTCCACGAGTGTTTCGCGGCCAAGCCAAGGTCTAGGGCTTTGTTCAATTACTGGCGTTGGCCTCCGTGTACTCGTCGAGTGGTCTCGCGCCCGCTTTAAAAAGAAGGAAAAATTTCGCTCTCTCTCTCTCTCTCTCCTTCTCTCTGACATTTCTCATCCAGGCCTGTGGATCGAGGGCTTTTTTTCTTGTCGGACGAAGCGGCTTATCGCAATTAGCCCAATAATATTTCTTTAACGGCCCTCAGTTGTGTTTTGCCTTTGACAGGCCGACGCGGCGCTTCTTGAAAATTAAGTGGATTTATGATTTATCACGACGATTGACGCTTTCGAGTCCTCTCGCTGCGATGTTTCTCTTTTGTTTTGTTTGAACGAGTACTGCGACATTGGAGTCAGCGTCGTTGCGAAGAAAAATCCGTAACGATCGCGTAAATAAAAGTGGAAAATTATATAATCGCTCGGAGCGAGCGCGAGAGTTTGTTTTCAAACTCTCGGGGAAAAGCCGGTTTAATTTGCAAATCGCTCATGACGGCGGGAGAGATGAATAAGTGTAAAAATAATGAAAATTCAATTCGAGCTCGGAGTCGTGAAATTCAGAATAGGAGGAGAGAGAGAGAGAGAGAGAGAGAGAGAGAGAGAGAGAGAGAGAGAGAGAGAGAGGCTGTTTTTGCGCGCGTAGACACCGCTGTCACGATCGTCAGCTTTCGAGGCAGCTGGTTATTAAAACTCCGGCGGAAAGTTTCGTGACGCAAGCCAGATGGCGTTATTATCGACTGACTAGTTTTGCTCTTTCTTCCGGCTCTCGCGCTCGCCTTTTTCTCCTATTTTTTACCATAAAGAGAACCGCTGCTGCAGCCGCTCTGCTGTCTCTCGTTTTTTCTTTTATGCACGCGCGCGCGCAGCTCTACTTCAACCCCTTTTCTCTATCCTACAGCAGCAGCCCATTACTCTGAGCTGTGCTCTCTCGTCGTTTCAACTATTTTTCACTTCTCTCGCTCGCTCGCGAGCGCGATTTTTGTCCGACAAGTTTGCGCGTCGTCGCTCGTTTTCGCTCTTTTGTCTCGTTCTTTCCTCATCCGCGAGTTCCTATTAATTAGTTCAGGCCGAGAGCTACGTTCTGTAACTTTCCCCCCGTCCCTATCTCTCTCTCTCTCTCTCTCTCTCTTCCCTGCTCAGAATTCATTTTTTCGATTATAAAGGTATTCGCTAATGTGACGAGCCGATTTCCCATTACACCGGTTAACCCTCTCTCTCTTTCTCTCTATCAACGCCGAGCAGTAGTCTAGCCGTCGGTTCAAGTTGTCCTGAGTGCCAAGTTTCTCGGAGTATTAAGCGTATTAGGATACAGCGGTAGCAGCCGCTGCTGCCTTCGCCCTGTATAGATAGTGTGAGGGCATTGGTCATTAGCTGGGATAGATTCGAAGGTTATTAGCCATTACCGCCATTATGTGCAACTTGCCCGAGTGGTCTTTCGGGCTTATTATGAACAATTTACAATTGCTGAGTTGATCGCGGTTTAAAAGTTTGTTATTAAAATAATAAAAAAATAAAAACTGCGTTCTTTCCCTTGAACGCATGATCCGAACAAAAGTTGAACATCCGCCCCTCTTTTCTCAAATAACAATGCAAAACCCAACGCGTAACTCCGAAAACTCGCTCACTCCATGAGTAAACGAGAAAAGGAGCAAACTTTCCCAGCAGCAGCGGCATCAGCGCGTCGAATTATTATTTCTCTAACGAGCCGTGTCACACGGCGCATATTGGCGCGAGAAAGAGAGAGAGGGAGAGAGAGAGAGAGAGAGAGAGAGAGAGAGAGAGAGAGAGAGAGAGAGAGAGCATCTTCCCGCCTAATTCGCTCGGATACGTAATACACAATGTATAATATATCGCAAACTCTCCTGCGAGTCGTCGCTCTCGATGAAATTCGTCATCTCTCGCGCGGATAATATACCTAACACACGCAGAGCCAGTTCCGCCAAGCGTAAGTAGCCGCGTCGCTAAATGCCCGGTCATTTAGATGACAAACGAGTCACGTCACGGGAGCTCCGTGTGTCCACCCCATCTAACGCATCCACCAAAGACTTTCTCGTCTCGCTCGCTCGGTTTAATCCATTGATTAATTCAGCCGGTCGACATACCGTACACACTCACACACCCCAAGTTTCACTCGCATACGCGCACCTTACGTATTCGATGTCGTTCGGATGAGCGCCAAATAAGCCGCGTTAATTCGGCGGAGTGTGCGTACTGCTAATAATCTCTATTCTCTGCTTTTGTCGGGACGAATTTTTCGCGAGGGATTCGACGCGTTATCGTCACGATTACACTGAAAGCAGCTGCTGCGATGATTGGCTGTTTTCATTGAATAATCCATCTAGCAAATGATTATGCAGTTGAAAAGTCGGGGCGCGACGCTTTGTTTTCTACTCGAGAGTTTGATAATTCCTTTTCTTCCGATGGTCATGACCCTCGCGCCGCGCTAACTCGTCCTGGAAATCCTAACCGTTCGCGAGGAACTTATTTACCAAAGAATGTCAAAGTAAGTTGAGAGACAAACTTTCCACCCACTCTCTCTTTTACACGCACCAAGACACCGCGAGTAACTTGTTAAGTTTCCGAGAATCTGAAAGTCTTCGGATATCACCTTTGTAACTCGCTTTTTCGACCTAGCGCGATACTTATAGCGTTCGCGAATATCCAATAAGAGCTGAGACGTCTCGCCTAACATCTCGCGATCGAGAGCTATGAATAAATCAGAGCAGCTCTGGCTCTCGAAATATGTCGACTTTTTCGTGATAAATAAAGATAAATCAATGCCGCGAGTGATTCACGAGCGGCTGCCGTGCAGTTTACGCGGTTTTCGGCTAAAAACACATCGCCCCTACGTGCTATATGTTTGCTCACGTACTTCCGTCGCTCGAAGGTGCATCTCTCTGGAAAAATAGTTTCTTCTCGCGTATATACGGCATGTATATACATGTGTATCGGTTGTTTACTCTCGGCGCGCTATCTTCCGAGCTATACGTCAATTCGATACTCGCCGCCGAAGAGAGAGAGAGAGAGAGAGAGAGAGAGAGAGAGAGAGAGAGAGAGAGAGAGAGGCGAACGCGCCCCGGCATTTCCGACCGCGAAACTCTAAGACGCTATCCTTATACTCTTAGAAAAACGAACGGATGCGGTAAGTCTCTGGACTATAAATTCTTGGATTTTTGCAAGCTACAGTCGCGCCACGTGAATATTCGTCGGGGGTATAAACAAGATCTTTCTCTCGGCTACTGCGCCCGGAGCTCTCGGATTGGTTATTCCTTCCTGCTGCTGGATCAGGAAACTGCGGCAAACTTTCGAGCTTAGCCGAGCTTTTTAATTGCACACCGTCTTCTCTAATACGCCTTCTACAAAAATGATCTTTTGACACACGATACGATAAATAAGGGCGAAGCAACAATGCGAGCGCGTGAAATTGATGGCGCAAAAAGTGTCGATTAAGCCGACCTGAGATGTATATCCCGAGCGGCGTCGCGAAATTTTCCGACAGCGTCGCGCGTCTTGCGCAAGGGATCCTTACGCGCATGAATAAGCTGTTATGTCGCGTTACCGTCGGCGTACTTTGATAAATCGCCTTGGACCGCGCAACTTCGCCAGAACGTGCGTGCAACGGTTATCGCTGGCTTAGAGCTCCGAGCAGGCATTCGCCTGATGCTTGCTTGGGCGCCTTAATCGCCTTCTTCGCCGAGCTCTATGTGTGCGTCTTTTTCTAAATACCCTTCCGGACGCGCGAATATTATGAGGATGTACGCCGCTTTGATAGAGACGCTGTTATGTAGACTCGAGTTCGTTTTTAATGCAAAATCAAAGGAGAGACGTATATCTTATTGGAGGATGCTTACAGATTGGCGTCCGATCGGCAATAAATAATTCTTGTAAACCGGGCCTTGTCTCTCCTATCGGCGTTTTGCGCACGGACGTCCAGTCTCCTCGACGAGATAGCGTATCTTGCGGGCTGTTATCGATGGCGATCGGACAATTTATGGTCGCAGCCCGTAAAAAGGAGCAGCGCGCCTGCTTTCACCCCCCATACGTCATCTCTTGCTCTCGCTCTCTCGCGCCTAGAATATCGATAAGAATCTACTCTCTGTCTTTTTTTTGCTCTCTTTCTCTGGGGGAATGCGCGCCGTCGGAGCTTAGGCGTATAATAGGAATGGCGCGCGCGCGCCTACGTAAGTGACCGGTTCTGACCTTATTTATGGCTCCCAGTAAGGCGATATTATCTCGAGTGTGTGTCATGCTAATAGAGTACATGCAGGCAAAAAACGATGCAGCGATGGGGTCGGCATCGAGTGGTACATGAATTTTTATGGAATATAATGTTTGGGCTATGTAGGGGATGCTTGGAATGGATGTGGGTGTTTCTTTATCGATGTCGCAGTCGATTGTACTTTTACCTATCGTGTAGAAGAGAAACATTTCATTAGAAGTGTTTGTTAATTTATTAAATTAGTAAAAATGGTATGGTTATAAGCGTAGAAATTCATGTACTTATTGTGATTCATGAACATTTGTCCTACAAGCAATTTCTTTAGAGTTCTCGATAAGTATAGGGTTTCACTTGGTTGGCTCGCGGGGAAACGCAGTTGGTCAAACTCAATAATACTGATCTAGAATTTAACGAATTGTGTCTCCTCCAAATATATTAATTGAAAAAAAATATTTAAAACAAAAATTTAACAACATTGGCCCGCAATAATCAGCGATGATCAATTTCATGAAAAACGACACAGCATACACGCACCAAACGGCTGTAGACAATAACAGTTAATTTTTATCATCGTGTAGAAACGCTCGATCATAGCATTTATAGCCAATCATTACAGCTTCCCTACAACAATCAATGAATCCAAGCCTACACAGCCGTTATCTCGTCCAACAATTTATACGACTGTTTACTGTCCCTTAATATTCCGGCAACACACTCCATACCCCGTATAGTCCCAGGCGAGCACATACATTCTCCTTCTTACGGGGATAAAAAGAAAGACGCCTCTCTTACCTCGGTAACGCTCGGCATACACAGTCGACGAATAGATAATAAATCCGGCGGTAAAGAGGCCGTTACGGATGACAAAGGTTCGCTAATACTGCTATACGTATGTGCGAGGCGTATCGAGAGAATAAGGCCTGCGCCCGCGCAAGGTGGCAGCTAACTCAAGAGACAGAGAGAGAGCGTGAGGGGGGGGGGGCAACACACACCGCCTAGGTATTTAGAAGAGCGAGCCCGACGGAGAAAGAGAGAGAGGGTGAAGCAAGGGGACCTGATTTACCGAAGCAATCGCTCTTTATTTCTCTCTAGGCGCTCTTCTCGTCTGACGTCTTCAATAGATATCGTCTTGTAATAGCTTTCCGTTACCTGAATATCTTTGTGCGCCGCGGCTCCGCTAGCGTGAAGCCCGGAAATTTATCTGCCACACGCGCAGAGCGTCTGTCGTCTCTCGAACATATCGAGTATACTGCCTTTTTATACGATTATTGCACAAAGCTTTATTTACATCGACGATAATATTGATTCCGACAGTATAGGAACTGGTGGTCAACTTGTTTGAACAAGGTCCCGCAGATGTTCGACGAAGAAGTAGCTATTGTTCTCGCGATGCTTATCCCGTAGTATAGCCGGTCGCCGCAGCGAAAATTGCCGCGTTTTATCTGGAATCTCAATTAATGCCGCAAGCTCCCTTATCTCAAGATCATCCCCTTATTATCGACGACGAGCTCTAGCAGTGCCTAGACGCCTTTCCGCGCGCAGACTGGAGTATCCCACCTTCTCTCCCCCCCCCTCTCTCTCTCTCTCTCTCTCTCACTCTCTCTCTCGCGCAGTCTTCCGGAATTTATCGCTATCCCCGAGCAAGTTTATCGCGTATGTGTGCGTATACTGCTGAGCTCTGCACGCTCTTCTTGATTTACTGCGCTAATTTTCTCCGTGCTTTTTGCTCGATTGTATTTATCGAATCGAATTTTATTTTTATAATTTCAGATCCTCCACCCAATGCTGCTGCTGCTTTCAATCATCCAACTATCGAGCTGCCTCTTCGACCAAACATGTGAGTGTACACATACGATTCAATCCAAGACACAATATTCATGGCGTATTAGAAAAACCGCAGTCATACACGAGGCGGTCCTAATCCTTGTCAAATGCAAAATTCAACGTCCAATCTCTCGCGGGCCGGTCGAACAAAAGCAGCGGGAAAAGTTTCGATCAGGAAGGACACTCGGACGGTCCCCCGGCGATCTATAGTCTCATTGTCCACTGTCTTATTCGCAGCCTTTCTATATTCACATTTCCATATCAGCCCACTCTCTCTCTCTCTCTCTCTCTCTCTCTCTCTCTCTCTCTCTCTCTCTCTCTCTCGCCTCTGTCGCCCCCTGGGACTGACCCACGCATTTTCCGGACGGACGACTTGTGAGCCTCGTCGCCCTCGATATTCCCTTGCTCTCTCTCGCTCGCACCAAGTGAGAGTGAGAAGCATGACGAGGGTTGCTTGCTCTCGGAATGATTGGTGTCGCGAGCATTTGAATGCGCTCGCGCGCCACTCTAATCACGACGATGCTGTTTGCTCCTGCGCTGTCGTCTGTTTTCTCGATCGCGCCTTCGCGCCTGCGTGTCTCTCTTTGAGCCGCCGCGCGACGCACCTGCGAGACCACCCCGTGTGTCTCCGAGGAATTGACCTTCGTGTCCGCGAGGGACCCGCTGACCTTTGGCCGTCGTTGACTAGTCGAAGGATGAATTCAAGAGATAATTGCTTTGCCGAGCGGCCTTTCTCGTGAAATTATTTTTACGACGTGGTTTGTATCGATCATCAGAGAATTTAGTACGGCTGTATATAGCGCTCGGGAGGAAAATGAAAATACGGGGAGTCGAGTTGGCTGTGTGCGCGGAACAGCAGCCTCGCGACTTTGCACGCAGCCGTACCTAAACATTTACCCGGGAAAACTGCTTCCACCTATATACCACCGCCGCCGCCGCACAGAACTCGGTTAACCCTTCGCTATTTCATTAAATTAGCTAGGCGAGCTGCTGTCGACTCCCACACACACACAGAGCCCTCGAAAAGTCTTGCAGCGGGTGTAGCTACGGAAAACCGCTGCTGCCGGCAGGTCTCGCTATCGGAAAACTTTCGCTTTTACCGTCATTTTATAATTCATGACGTCGCGGGCTGAGAGAGCGAGGCTACGACGCACTGCTTGCGCGACGTCTATAGGCCCAAAATAGAGAAAGAGCAGGCGTGCACGACACTCGTTTTCGCGGGAGCTAAAGGGAAAGAGCTAAATCATGCATCTCATTGAAAGAAGCCGAACGCGAGTGGGTGTGTATACAGTAGCTCCGTGTGTATACAGGGATGTGCTCGGGCTCACCGGCGTTGCGTGGATTATTTACGAGGTTTTATGTTTAACGACACGTCGACTGCCAGAGGAGCTTCCATTTGTTTTGCAAGTTTTACGCGGTTGGATGAAATTGAAGCGCTTGATTAAACCGCGTGTACGTGTACGGTCGAGTAGAAATACTCGGTTTTAGTCGGACTTATTTTTACATAACAATATCGGAGTGTAATCCAGACAGCAGCAGTGAAAGAGCTTGGGTGGGAGAAAACGAATTTATCAGAATCGGCCAGATATAGTTTAATCTAACGAAGCCTGCGATTAAGAGCTTATTTAAGAGTCCATACAATTTACCGAGCCAATGACGAAAGGGTTAATCTCGGAGCCGTCGGCAGAGAGAGAGAGAGAGAGAGAGAGAGAGAGAGAGAGAGAGAGAGAGAGAGAGAGAGAGAGAGAGAGAGAGCTTCGCTCAATACGGTCATGAACTTGTCGTATAGCTCTAACCCCCTCGGCCTTATTCCTCCAGCTCTTTATCTCCATGCGCAGATTTTAATATAAATTATAATCTTATGCCATTTCTTAATACCTTTCTCTCTTTCTCTCCTTCGCTCTCTCTACTCCCTCCGTCGTCGTCGTCGTCGTCGTCTTGGTGGAATTCAGCGGCAACCCCTCGTTCGAAACGACGCAGAGTCATTATTAGGGAATTCTCATTATACAATCAATCATTTTGGGCGAGATCGCACGGCGGCCGTTCTCTCTAATTTCTTACATCAATTAATGTCGCGGCGACGACGCTGATGCTGCGCTAAGGGAGCGAGCCTTCATTGAAGCTTTTTGCTCGTTCGACTCGTGTCCTCTCCCTTTTGGCGTCGTGCGCCGGATTCTCGGCTATTTACTTTTACTCCACGGATAATCAAGGTTCGATCGCGAGCTCTCCTCGTAATATCTCCTTTATTACGATTATTTATATATATATATATATATATATAAAAAGAAGAAAGTGTGCCTTGATTCTTATTCCCCGCGCAGTAGCTATAAGTTCGCCAACTTCGGCAGAAGTATTAACCATAGCCGTTAAGCCGGCAACGGATTTCATCCCCGTCATTTTTCCCCCCGCGCGCGCATCCGTTTGGCTTTTTCTCTCTCTTTTCCCGCACGTCCCTTTCGCGTTTGATGAATTCAAATTTCTTCCCAACTCCGCGGCGTCACTGGCAGTTAAGCCTTCGATTCGTCTGTTCCTGCTCGCGCTGTCTCTCGCGCATAAAAAATTAGCCTCGTCTCGAATATTCTTCGCGTATTTACGCTCGCGATATACATAAATAATATTTTTAAAGTCGACGGGAGCGCGGCGCCGGTAATATGCTTTATTGGAGGGAATCGTATATCCTCCAAGAAGAAGTCATCGACGCGTTACAGCTCCTCCCGGTATCTATACACAAAAGCGCGCGAGCTAATCGAGGTCGAACGGAAGTCCCGCGAAATAAGTTTCCCGCAGCACAGTAGATCGAGAACAATTTAGGAAAGATTTCTGCGCTCGCAGAGAGTTGAAGCTCCGCGGCAAGTTGCGTCTGGGACGTATCTACGGCCAAACTTCAGACTTTGAACTTTGTCGCTTGACTGACCCTCTGCGCACGTTTTATTTCATTCCAGCATCAGCAGCCATGGCTATTAACATACTTGGAGTCAGCAGCGCTGAATTTTTCCCCCAGTTCCGCAAGCGCACGACGACCTCCAACAAAGTGCGAGAGAGAGAGAGAGAGAGAGAGAGAGAGAAAGAGAGAGAGAGAGAGAGTCGAAGGTCGCGGCCACGAGTTTGCATAATTGCGCGTTACGCGGCGCGCGCGAGAATCGAACTCTCGCTCGCTCGCGAGAACTTTTGGAACGCGCGAAAGCGAGAACGCCAAGGAGCGAGCGAGCGAGAGAGAGAGAGAGAGAGAGGGAGAGAGAGAGAGAGAGAGTCGCGTCGCCAAAGGGGAAAGTGATTTGTTATACCGTAAGTTACGCGGCTGCTGCTGTCGCTGAACTCCGCGCGCCGCTGTCCCAGAAACTTGTGTCCAGGTAATTTCACGATAGATTAAGGCCGAGATAGCGTCGAGAGAGAGAGAGAGAGAGAGAGAGAGAGAGAGAGAGAGAGAGAGAGAGAGAGAGAGAGACAGAGAGAGAGCGCGAGTGTTCCAGTTACGGAAGAAGAAGAAGAAGTAGTGGACGGGGATGTTTCGGCGCGCAGGAATACTGATGACGGCCGAAATGAAGTTGAGGGATGAATTAGAGCCCGAACACACTGGCCGGCTCTCTGAACTTTCTTATCTCCGCTGGGAATTTTTATGATCGAGCTCTCTTCCTGATCTCCTATCTTCGTGTCCTCTGGTTCATATAGATTCGTTTTACATTTTTTCTCTAAAATCGCCGCGTTTACGTCGAACAACAATATCTCCCATCACACATCCCTCTCGAAATGACACGCAAAAGGGCCGAAAACAAAACTCGTAACTTCGTATCCGCCTCCCTCTCGCTCCCTCTTCCTCCTTTTTCCGATCTCTCGAAACTTTTTTTATCTCCGTCCCTCCGCGAGACGACCTCTCATATACGCACACTCGCCTACGTATAACGCGTATAGGTATATATCTATTCCTCCGCGAGCGCTGCAAAAAGAACTATATAGCGCGCGCGTATAGTACAAGTCTAGGAGAGAGAAAGAGAGCAGAGCAGCCTATATATGTCGGTGAAGGAGGAGGCGCTGCGCTTGCGCGGCCGGCCAGTAGTCACGGACCGAGTGGGACAGACCGAAGCCGGGATTTCGCCCCGTGCGCCTATGGTTAATGGGGCGAAAGCCAGACGGAGGGAGAACAGGAGAGAGAGAGAGAGAGAGCGACGTATACAGGGGTGTCGGATACGGGGTGGGGGCGAGGCTGGAGGGGAAAAACCGGCGCCTGCCTTCTGCTCTCGCGCGCTCGCTGGCACTCCTCGCTGAGGCCTCGAGGCGAGAGCACATCGCTCTCCGAGTAGGCTCTGATCCTTCACCTATGCGTTCGTATCTTTCCAAACTTAATTTCACTGCAACTCTGCAAAATAAACGGCAATTCAGCCTTAAACGCAGCTCCGAGCGATAACTAAACGAACCGTTAATTTATCTATATCGGGTGTTAATGGCCTCGATCGCATTTAAAAGCGGCCGTATCAATAAAACAGCCGCTCGCTACTGCGATACTGCATAAAATCGAAGCGTTTGCTCGCGCAGCGCGCAATAACGAAACTCGCAAACGAGCCCACTAACAAGCCAATCGCTTGTAATGACTTTTGTGCCTATCTTTACTGCGCCGTTCGCTCGCGCGCGCGAGTTAGTTTACCACGTGCGCCTATATCGCAGTCAATCATTAAATTACACCAGATAACGGGGCAGTATTTTTACTGCCGAGTGATTGATGGGAATCGATACTCGAAATTAAATAACTCGAGATAGGGGGAGGCGGAATGGAAGAAACATAAAGGCGCGGGTGAAAAAGTTATGGTACACGAGCTAGCGGCAATTCGTGCGCGTGAAATGCGTTCCGTTAGCAAATATTAAAAGGCCATATTCCGCAGGCTCTTTGATTGTGCGCTCGAGTTCGTTTGTTCGCCGAGCTGAGCGCGAGTTTTGATTGCGTCGTAATATCGTCACTGTGTTAATAGGTCGGCATTAAAGCACAGGCGATATATTGTTTTATTTCTGTAATATATATCGATAGCATTACTCTTATTTAATACGTTATTCGATGAAGAATCACGACGAAATATTTCCCGAATTCTCGAGCGCTTATTTCAGCCTTATCGCGTGTATTAGATAACAGTCAGAACTATGTAACGCGGGGCGAATTCAATTAAAACTGTATAACGCATTCGCTGATGGAAAAGGGTCGTAAAAATCCGTGACGCGATGCACGCATGCACACGAAGACGGGAGTCTCTGCCTGCTGCGCGAGCAAGAATGCGCTTGGCAACACATGGCAAATTAATCGAATGCAGCAGCGGCAGCAGCAGCGGCAGCGGCAGCGGTGGTATAGCGTCGCTTCCTGGAAATACCTCAAAGTTACTGCTCGAGAGAGCACTTTTAATCAGGCCTTCTCTCTCTCTCTCTCTCAGCGCACACACAGCGAAATTTCGGAAAAGTAATTAGGCCAGAATGTAGCCAAAGCGCTGGCGCTGCTTTGAGTCCTCTACGAATTTCAGAAAATCTCACCGAACAGGCTGCTGCAGTATAGTAGCGCATGGAGAGTGCATCCGATTACCGCGTCTTTCTCTCTCTCTCTCTCTCTCTCTCTCTCTCTCTCTCTCTGCGCGACGACTTTTTAAGCTTTGAGGAGCGTAAAATCCTGCCTCGCTTTTCGGTTCCTCGCTGAATTAGCCGCGTCGTTTGATATGCTCAAGTACCCAGAGGTTATACACACACGCGCACGCTGCATCGCAGCCTCTTGCTTTGGCTAATTTATGACTTGGTAGTAGCGAATTTTGCGCGGAAACACATCAAAGTGTCCAGGTAACGGTCAATGCAGCGAGTAAGCGTACGGGGCGGAGAGAGGGAGGGTAGCTGAGGGGTAAAGGCAGCAGCAGCAGCAACCGCTGCGTGCTCGCTGCTAACTACGTTAAAAGTTTTAATATTAGTTTAGTCGACGGCCATGGTAGATTGAGACGTAATTCCAGGTAATACCTCGGCCGCCGCCGCTTCTCCTGCACACTGCTGCTGCAGCGCCTGCTACTTCCCAGGGGCTAATACCGAACGAAACGCTCGCGCGCTCTCTACAAAGGACCCTTCACTCTGCACCAGCAGCAGCAGCGGCAGCGAGAAAGAGAGAGAGAGGCCCTTAATCTGCATTAAACTCGTGTTTTAGTGCTGCTCTCTAATATTCGCGCGCTGGGCAAAAACAGCCGATCGACGAATAACTCCGCGGCGTGCGTATACTTATACGTGCGGACTGAGAGAAAAGCTCGTCTTGTGCGTTATATGTATACAGCAGGCTCGGTGGAAAGCGTCTATAGCGTATAGACTCTTCGTTCTTTTTTCTCTCCCTCCCCTACTCCTCGCAGAGCTCCCAGCCACCACAGCCTCTTTCTCTGGAGGCGGCGAGCAGTCGATGCGTATACGTATACGGCAGTGGCAGCAGCAGAGTCGGCAAAAGTTTTATACTCACCCACACAGCGACGAGCCGCCGAGCGCTCGCCTCTAATCCAACTCTCTTGAATACAGCCAGCAGCACCGCGAGAGCGCGTGTACGTGTGTGTCTGTTCCTGGAGACGTCTATCCTCCTCCTCCTCCGCCTCGCACTAATACTGCCAGAGAGATCTCCTCCCGCGAGTGAGCTACCTCTCTCTCACTCCCCGCGGCCACCGCCCGTCCTCTCGACCCGGCTGTACTCCGTATTATATATAGCGTGTAGTACGACGTCGTCGTCGTAGTCGTCGGACGAAAGTACGTTGTCCTCGTCTCCTTTTGGATTTTGTTTCTTCTGTAAAATTTCGTCGGTCTATTAGGTACAGCGCAAAAGCATTCCCGACTCGATTCGGCGAAAACGCGAAGCATCGTCCCGATTCGCGCAACACCAGGGCGCATCGTTCCGCCTCCGCGGATTCTCCTCGCGGCAGATTCAGCGTAGTACAATACACGAGTCCGTCTGTCTCTCTCTTTCCCGCTTGGCCCTGCAGCGGCGCTGGCCGAAAATCGCTGCAACTATTCCGGTCTCTGCTTCCTTGCAAAATGGCGCATCGTGTCACGTCGGACATTTCGAGGCCGCTGCCGCCGTTCTCTCTCTCTCTCTCTCTTTCTCCGCTTCGCTGCCGCTGCTGCAGGAGAACAGTCGGTTTCCCGCAGAGCTTGCGATTGCTTTTCGACCGATGTTCGGGCTCTTTCTCTGCATCTCCGAGGGGTTTTCCGAGAGATTTTCCGCTGATCTCTCTCCCTCTCTTTCTTTCTTTTTTCGCCTGCTCGGCTTTACGATTATTGCCGGTTCGCTAAAGGGATGCAAGGGGCGAAGGTTAGGCGAACGGAGTCCTTGGTTTGTCGAGTTTCTCGAGGCGGAGAGGGCAAGGGCTGTTTTGTTGCCGGCTAAAGGGTTTAGGAGAGGGAGGAGCCTAGGATGGAGAGCTTATTGCCGATAATGTTGCAATTTCTTTTTATTCGAGAGCCGGGGATGCATGGATATGGGGCTGACTAGTGCTGCTCGGGGAATAGAGCCACGACGTGGTAAACGTCGGATTGGAAATTGTTTTTTCGATATGGGGAGATGGAGTGTCTGCTCTGGATTGTGTAATTTATTGAACTTGTATTTTTGTACCGGTCGATCGCTCTGATTATGTAGAAAAGCCAGTATTTCGATCCGTGGCAGTAGATACGTGCCGAGTACGGCAAGCCGTACAGAATGAAATTTTGGAAAAAGTTGGCACAAAAACTGCTGTCACAGCTATCGATCGCACGCGGATCATCGAAGGGCAAGATTCGATTTTTGAGCAAGATTTCAAGGTGAGGGCTTAGCACTAACCAACTTATCTGCCTGCATCTTGCCAAAGAGCAGTAGAAGTGAAACTGGGTGTTAGTCGGAACTTTGTTCTTGTTCTTATTGTTGCCGAAGAACTTTGGAATTTTCCCCTCACCCTCCCTATCTCTCTCACTCTCTCGCTCTTGTGCCATTGAACAAACTAGTCACTTCTTTCTTCTTGCGCCGGCTCGCGGCTGCTGAGTTTCATATTTATGCGCAGTTACCAAGGTTAACATTCAATTTCTTCCTTTTTTCACTCTTTCGCCCGCGAGACACTGCGCAACGGCCTGGCCTACGTTTTCATACACCGAGCAGAAGTTGTCCCGCGAACTATGCGCGGATCAAACTGTTTATCACTTGCTTGCTCTCCCTCAAGTTCAGCGCTGTATATAACGCGAATACACGGGAGTTTTAAGACGAGCAGACGATTCATTCATGAATCGCCGCCGCGGTGAATCGCATTAACAGCTCTCTCTTCTCTCCCCCTGCGCGAGAGACTGTCTTCCGCGCGCACATTCATTATTTTTCCTCGGCGCTGAACTAAGTTCCGAACTAACAACTTGCAGCCGACTCCCGAACTTCCTGACCTCGAAACAGAGCTGGCGCGAGCGCGACTTTTTAATTTCAATCGCGCGCGCGCGCGCGCGATTCCCTTTCAATTAGAAACCGCCGAGAGAGAGAGAGATAGAGAGAGAGATAGAGAGAGAGAGAGAGGAAGGGAATCTTCTCCCGCGCTGTACGAAGTTTAAACCGCGTGGAATTAACACTTTTACCCGCGAGCAGTCGTCGTCGAATTAGCGCTTCTCATAAACGCGCCGACAAGTTGTAGGAGACGCTGGAGTGAGAGAGGGACAAACGCGGATGAGGAGCGAGATAAGTAGAAAACAAGACGGAGCGAGCGAGAGAGTGAGAGAGAGGGATGCATAGTCTGCGGAGAGTGAGAGCGAGTTTGGCAGAGGTAGTTCGGTAGGGGGATTGTTACCCAAAGTTTAAACTTGGTTGTCGACTGCCGTTAACAAGGTTTGCCATGGGGCCGCAGGTTCAGTAGTGCCTAGGACCTCCCGCGGTGTGCTACATCTCGCGCGCGCAGAAGCTCGCGCGCGGCATTACCGAAGACGCGAAATATTCGGCCGGCGCGGCTCTTGCCGACGGACGCGTCGTCGCTCTAGTGTCGTCCGTCGGATCGACGCGGACTCGGTGCTTTCTTACGCGTGACGGGTGTGATTTTTTCGCTGTGCGCGAGTGAGAAGTTTTTTTACTGTGCGATGGGTATTTTTCGCTCCTTTAACGCTTTGAAGTACTAATGAGCGGCAGTTTCCGAAGTTTTTGAGGAAAATCAACAGCTTCCATCGGTCCGTCGGAGAGGGCTCGACTGGAAGTAGGTAAGTACTCTTCTCGATGGACTTTATAGGAAATTATTAGGGTCTTCGAAAGTTTTCTCACAAAAATAAAAAAAATCTTCGATTTTGGCTCGAATGAGGCCGTAATTAGATTCTTCCGTGACGTGATCAGCAGCTTGTATACTTTCGTGCGCGCGCAATTTTTCTTTCCGGTGCGCCTCATGCGCAGCCGTCGTGCAGTTAATTACCGGCGTTTGACGTTTACACGTATACGCTGCTGCCGCCGCCGAAGACGTAAATCGGATGTCATGACTCATTGCGAAGTAGGACTCGCGCGGCGAAGGAAAAACCGGGCACTTCACCCCTTTGCATCCGAAATTGCGCCGAGTCACGCCTAAAACACACACGCGCATCATCCCCCAGTACAAAACAAAAACACACAAGGTCGGAGCGTAAGATAGCCGATGGCGTGATCCAATTTGTCGAAGAATGCGAGCGTCGGCGGGTGATTATAACGGCATGCACACAGCCTTCGTTCTAGGGATTTTTGCGCAGCGCGCTCGAAAAGAGTTAAGCGAACTCTTCGCAATTAACGCCGGATAACGCTCTGCCTATGGCCTCAATGCGCGACTCCTTATTATTACGTGCGTGACCTTCGACGATCGGGCAATTACGGCTCCGGAGTTACTCCAAGTTCACGTGTACAGGGGAGAGAGACGTGACGAGGATTGGTACGTCAAAATCGGGGGAGAAGGCTGAATTTCGAAAAGTAAACGTCAACCTGCGCTCGGGTTATTTTTCTCGCGTAGTATACAGCCTGACAACTCGCGCCGAGAGAGCTGCGCGTGTGTATAGAAATATACGTCCTCGGCAGTTCTCCATGCACGTAACTCGTTACGTAATTGCGAGCGCAGACTCGACAGGCGGGCTCGGGTTCACCGTTGCAGCCACCGCCGCTGCCCCGAAGAATCGCTCGATCCAACGAAAGGCTGCCCTGCGAAATTTCTCCCTCTCGCTCTCGCCGGCGCTGCAGCCGTGCAGTCTGTCTCGCGCTGCTCCGCCTGGGAAAAGCTGGAGAGAAAATAAAAAGCCCCTGCCTCGAGAAAGGGCAGCAGTGGCGGCGGTAGCAGCAGCAGAAAACGAGCAAGACACACTAGAGAGTGTGTGCAAGAGAAAGGGAGGGAGAGCAAGAAAAGCGAGAGGCAGGACGCGAGCCTCTGCAGAGGAGCAGCCCGGACACCACCTCCGCAGCCTGGTCCCGTGCGCTCGCGAAAGAGGCCCTGGGAGGAGGCGCCTCTCCGGGGGCTAGAAGAGAGGGTCGAGCGTTGCCTAGCGAGAGAGCGAGAGCAAGAAAAATACAAGAAGAGAGTGGGAGCAGCCGCTGCGGCTGCTTTCTCGCTCGCGCGCTCAAAAAGGAAGAAGAGAGGACCAGGCGCGCCGGGAAGAAGGAGAGAGAGAGAGAGAGCACGTAGGTGGAAAAGCCTCGGGAAAATAAGAGCTCTCTCGCGCGCGCGGGCGCGTGGGAGAGGGAGTCGGAGGGAGAGAGCGACTCGCTTCTGCTGCTGCTGCTGCTGCTCGAGCTCGGTCCAATCGCAGCCCCGGACCGGCGGGTGGGGGCGGGCCGGCAACTCCCGCCCCCGCGACTCGCTCGCTCCGTGCACGAGCGGTCCTCCTCAGCCGCCCTCACTTCCCTCCTACTTCAACTACTCCTATTCCTTCGCTCCTCTCTCGTTTCCTCTCTCTTTCCGAGGGGGTGAAACGTGGCGCTGCTGCTCTCTCTCGCAGCCCCGCGGCCGTCGCTGCCCAAGACAAGTACCCGCGAGATATTCCCACGGCGCGAGCGCTGATTGTTGCCCGCCTCTGCTCTGCTCTCCTCTCTCGCGCGCGAGCGAAAAAGAGCAAAAGAGAGCGAGAGAGCGAGAGAGAGAGAGAGGCTGCCCTCCTCTGCCAGCAGTCATTGTTGCCATATTTTTTCTCCGTCGGATCTCGCGCGCTGCTCACCACTGGCCTCTCTGTGTCGCGATAGCTGAGCGTGCCGGCGAACGCGGTGCGCGCGCGTATACCACTCTGTGTGCTGCACCTACTGACTCTTTCTCGATCGCGGCTGATCTTGTGGTCACCTGAAACTCGAGAAGTATAACTGCTGTGCGTCCTGTTTGTAAGAGAGAGAAAAAATCGACGGCGAGGGTGAGATTTTTACTCGGCTGGTTGCGCGCTGGCGGCGTTGGTTCCGCACGATCTAAGGCTGAGAGAGAGAGAGAGAGAGAGAGAGAGAGAGAGAGAGAGAGAGAGAGAGAGAGAGAGAGAGAGAGACCAGCAGCAGCCATATTGCTAGTGCGCGCAAGCTTCAATCAACGATTTCCCAAGATTCTCTGCTGCTGCTGTTCTCAGCTTCTGTGAGGCTTCAAAATTCGCTACCGTGAGTATCTGCTTGCATCTTATCTTATACTGTTACTTTAATAAACCAGCGCGCTTCGGACGTTAATTTTAAATTGGCTGGCGTATCGCCACTCGAAACAGATTGCAACTCCGAATAATGAATGATCCGAGATCGCGAGCTTATCGGGGTTAATGCGGTTGCAAATTTAATCGACTCTGAAACCAATGCAAGTTCGTCGACCGCGCGTGTGATTTCTTCGAAAAAAAGCTTCTTCCGCGTCGTAATTATTAGGGAGCAAACAAGCCCCCTCCCCCCAATCCCTGTATAAATCATAGTATCGCTTGCACAGTGTTTTCCTTTCTCCCTCTCCCCCTTCCCTCGGAGAAAAATCAAATCCGTTCGCCCTTGAAAATGGCATAATCGGAGCGTAAGCCACGCTCCGCTGAATACCTGCGGGGGAGAAAGGCGTAAGATCCGCCGCGCGTACGGAAGAGAAGAGTGTAGTTGGTGCGCGTGTGCTATATATGCTCTACTATACTGCATGGCGCTGATTCGATCCTTTCTGACCCATTGCACCCGATTTGCTCTGATGAAATATCGCCGGCGAGTCCCGCCGGGAGAGAGCTTACATGCTCACACACGATCTCTCCTATACACGTATGCGTGTGCAAGTCTGCAAGCTTTATATGCGAGCACGGCCGGATTTCTTGTGCGGGTGTACGTCTTGATTTGTACGGGAGAATATAACGGAGGTGGTATGGAGAGACTATCGCTTGTTTGAGCATAAGTTATGGGGATAAGGGTGAAAATCGTGTTTGTTGGTTAAATTTTGTTCTATTTTTCAGTAACAATGCAAGAACGTCTGTTAGGTAGTCACATGCGTGTCGGTCAGACTAGTGCTCGTTACAACGTTTTTAACAATAAATAGCAATAATTCTATTTTGTTACTCACCAGCGTGCAGCGAGATCCCTTTAGCGGAGAGCATTTAGCTCGTAAACATGTAAGTGTCACGTAGGAGGGAAAAATGGATGGTACGTGGAAATAGGGCGATAAGATTATCTCGGCTAATAAAGCGAACGGTTAGAAATGACTGCAATTATCGGCTCGTGCGTGTCCCTGGCGTTAAATCACACTGACAGAACGCTATAGAAACGATAAAATTGCTCCCGAGACTTTGTCGACTATTTATCTGGGACTTGGCGTAACTCGAGCGTAAATATTAATACCGACAGTCCGCGCGTGATTACAAATAGCTCGATTTTTTTTATATCCTTTATCGTGTGAGTGCAAAAATAACTCTGTTTAACTCGATGAAATATTCAGCGTTGAAAAAAAAAACACCGTACTTGTACAGTATAGCCGAGTTATAGACATTTTTTATTATAGAACACTGTGGGTTCTCTTAATGATGGAGTTTCACCCGTTTATTACGCTCGCGCGCGTCTATAAGTGAGCGTTAAAGTCTTCTTTTTCATACCCTGAGTAAACGCATTATTGATTTCACGATCGCGCGGAATCAAATCCTGACACGTCAGCTCTACGTACTTGCAATTCGAAATTAAACTCCAGGCTATTTTCCCTTCTCTATATAATCACGTTGACGATCCAACGCAACATCACCATTTTCAGCGAACCTTCGTTAAAGCTCGTCGTATCACTCGCAGAGGAATAGACGCCAGGCCGTCGCTCAGCGTACTAGTCACTTATGTTCCCGCGCAGTCTCATGCGCTATTTAGCCCCGAGGTCACGCAAAAGCACCTCCATAAAACACGCAGCGTGTAAATCTCGCGCCGTACTATAACCTCGGCTTGGCTCGCTGCTTAGCTACTCCTCCCGCTAGATGGCGAACGTCGTCGTAATCGGGGCCGAGGCGTTGCGAAAATTAGCTGCTGCTGGGTAGCTCCGAAAACTTATCGGCGTATGTGATTCTATGCACAAGGCGGAAAATAAATTCGTGTGAGGAAAAGTAACGTCGTCGTCTTGAACGGCGCTGTAGAGTATAGAGAGGATCCGGAAAATATGTGAAACATTCCATGAAGTATCCGGGAGCCGGGAACTTTAGTTCGCGTAACGACTCGACTCCTCCTGTTTGACCTAACTTTAAAAGCGAATCTACAGTTTTCAGTTGTCAAACTAAATACCAGTCTCAATTCTATGAACTTGAAAAGCTTGTTGTTCGCGCGAGAAGTTCCAGCGCGGTGGGCGTTCACCTAAAAGCTGCACCAAAAACTCGTTCAAACAAGGGAGGAACAACTTTTTAGTTCCTTAGTTCTCTCACACTTACTTTCCGCGACGAGTTCCGTAGGCCGATAAATCAGACGAGTGAGTTAACGTATCATCGCTGCGCTAACAGACCGACTCGGCCGACGTACACAATAATCATTGTGTATATTTTAATTTCAGGCCGATTATTCGCTCCGCGAGCAGCCTCGCGTGGGAGGGAGTGAGAGAGAAAGCAGGCGGTATTCTTAATCGGTTCATGCAATTAATAGCTCTCGCGTACACCGAAGTTTCCCCGTGTGTTTCCTGTTCTTGCTCGAGCGCAAGTCAAACTTATGGAAGTTATTAAGCAGATTAGTTCAATTGTGACATCACGTTGCGAAAACTTTGCCGCGCGGCGATACACTTTTTAATTTCTTTCGAATGTCTGTATCGTCCGCGGGTATATCATCGTTCCGAATATTCTTATAAAGCCGATTCTCGAGAACAACTGCTAGAGAGGCAAAAAAAAAGAACGCTGCACCGTTTCCATTATACACCTTCATCGAGAATATCGCTCGGCTCCTCTCCGCAAAGGGTCCATCGCACACCGGGGCGTTTGTTTTTTATCATCGAGACGAGCCTATCTTTTCTTTCGCGGTGTTTAAAAAAAAGGCGAGAGAGAAAGAGGAAGAAAAAGCACGAGAGACGCGGGAACGAAGTTAATGGAAGAGAAAGCAAAAGGCGGCTGCACGAAGGAAAGCAACGACGAGAGAGCTACGTCGGAGCCGAGAAACTTTTCTTGTGCAAAGTACCACACGGACTGGCTCGAGGTTATGAAATTCTGATGGCTCATAAAATGTAAGAAAATTTACAGACTTCACTGGCTCCCTCTTCTTCTTCTTCTGCTCTCTCCTCGGTCGTTCCCTCGCCTTTCTCTCTCTCTCTCTCTCTCTCTCTCTCTCTCTCTCTCTCTCTCTCTCTCTCCTCGTTCGCTTTTCGCCGCGTTATCCTCATTTTCCTGTCTCCGCGCTTTCCTCCTCTCTCACTCCCTCGCTTCGAGCTCGCAGGCAAGAGCTGCTTTTCTCTTTCTCTCGCGCAGCCGTCGCTGCTGTAAAGTTTCGAAACTTTCGCGGGCAATCGATTACAAGTCCCTCTCTCTCTTGCGCGCACGAGCCGAAGGCAAGTGCAGTTGGCTCTCGTTCCTTCTTCTTTTCTCGGCCTTGTATACGCTCGACCGAAGGACATAGGTTTCGTTTCGAGAGTGTACGGGTGACGCGTAATTTTTACTCCTGAATTCGAATGGGAGGATGCCAGGCTTATTATTAACAATACCAGTGAGAGCAACGACTGAAACGAAATCGATACACACGCACAACAACAACACGGAAATGCACTAAAGGTGCTTCGCGCGCTCTCGCGTTACGTGTCAATTAAGTTTAATTAATTATAAACTTTGCCGAGTAATTTTCTTCTTCGCGCGTAGAGTGAGCTGAGAGAGAACGAGAGATGATGAAAAGGGTTTATTCGCTCGTGTATATATATACACGGGCGCTGCTACTGAATACAACTTTGATTACGAGAAATTAGGCGTTCTCCTAAACTGCGCACGACTATTTTCCCTATAGCTGCGTGCCCGCGCGCGCGTCTTAATTTCCCAATTTTCGTTTCATTTGCCGCCGCCGTGCGCACTTCTTCTTGCTCGCCCCGTGTAACGTCGATCGCAGAACTCGTTAGGCACTTAATGCGCCGATCGGCTCCTGGTAAACTGTAAGCAAGGCCTGTCCGTTAATCAGGCGACTTCGCCAAACGAACTGCGAGAAAATTCAGGATAAATCATCGAATAGTATAATACCGCTCGTGCGTTTCCGAGCGTCTGGAGCTCGTCTCGCGATTAATAATTATATACATATAAAGCCAAGACCGCGAGTAGATGGCGATGCAAATGGCGTCGGCGACACACGAGAGAGCATCAGCGAAGACGCCGCGCACGACTACTCGCCGGCGCTTCAAAATACGTCTAAATATTAATGAGGTGTCCCTGCCTACGGGCGACGACGGCAGAGACTCCGCAGCTGAAAATTAGGAAGAGAGAGGTATACGCGTATACAGGCCGCACTAGAGAGAGGGAGAGTGTACAGCGCGAAACTCGTCCCAACTAATCGCTCGTCCCAGTACTAATTTCGTACTGCGTGCGGCCTCATTGGCTGCCTCTCTCTTCCTTTAATTTTCTATTTTCTCACGCTGATAAGTGCTGAATTACGCCGAGGCGCAGAGCCTAAATAAATATCGTCTCGACTGATTTATTCCTCAGACCGAGCGAAAGTCGCTAACAATGAATAATTCCCGCGCGAGAAAGAGGACGTACATTACGCGCTCGCCCGACTCTTATATTATACGCGCGTGTGTGTGTGTGGTTATGTGTGTGAGATGGCATGAGGCATTATCGTTGCGTTGTCGCGCAATAAATCGCGCGATGGTCAACAGCGTATACGTATACTCCCTTGGAAATGTCCTGCTGCCGAAGCTGCTGCTGCCCGTGGCGAGGAAACTTTTCTAATGTTTTTCCTCCGCCGCCGAAATGAGCTTTATAAATTCTGACCCCTGGCTCGCTCGCGCGGGAGAGAGAAAGAGAGAGAAAGAGAGACTTTATATCGTCGTTCACTCCACCACGCGTTTTTCCTTCTATTCCACTGCTGCTGCTGCTGGAATTCGCGGACGTTTCATTGAATTATTCCACTCGCAACTCGAGGCTGTCCGACAATTAGGGTGATCTATTCGGAGGCTTTTTATTTTG
Source organism: Nasonia vitripennis (assembly GCF_009193385.2). Lineage (NCBI taxonomy): Eukaryota > Metazoa > Arthropoda > Insecta > Hymenoptera > Pteromalidae > Nasonia > Nasonia vitripennis. Next base: position 6,153,411 of record NC_045758.1, on the reverse strand, counting down.
CGTCTGAAAAATCGTTGCTCGGAGCAGTCACTCGGTTTACAGTAAGGAACCGTTGGCAGACACTGATTAGACTATATCGAATCGAGGCCTGTATAAGCGATCCAAAAATTGCCCGACGAACAGGACCCTGGCCGCCTGCCACGATTCTATCTCGACGGCATCCCGTGTAAACGTCAAACAGAAGCTTGCCAGGAGCAGCCGTGATCGCTCATCAATTTTCGCCTCTACCCTATACTCCGCCCACTTTCTTCTTTTTGCTCGATGCCGTTTTTTGGCGCAGTCGAAGCCTCACTAGCCATGATCCATATTTTTGCGATCCTATGTTATAATATCGAACGAATCTGAACAAATTGATTACAACAAAAAAGAAAAAAGAAATAAGGCAGGCCGGCGGTAATTCGATTATTTTCGCGACGCGTGCGCCTACAGCAGCGGCGAGGCAGTCTCGCATTGATCGTAAAAGAGCGACGAGAGAGAAGAGCGAACGAGCGACTGTATTTACCGCGGCGAGGTACTTAATTTTGCTTTCGGAATTAAGTCGAGGATGAGAGTGAGAGATAGAGAGAGAGAGAGAGAGGGTGGAATGAGGAGAGCGGCGTCTCCCCGAGTGCTGCTGCTGATGTCGGAGGTATATAAGAGAGAAGAAACTGGCGTCGTCGGCGTCGGCGGCGGCCTGTAGGTGTTATATCGAGGCGCGAGAGAGAGAGAAAGAAGGGGGGAAAGAGCGAGCGCCGAGGATGCTTATTCCGCCGAGAGGCGGTAGTGTTGCTTCTGGCACTTTGGAATACTCTGTGTACAGCCTACTGCATGCGTATCCGCGAGGCAACTTCCATCGAGTATTTTCTCCGGGACTGTCTCTCACAATTAGAATACTCCGAGGAGATCCGCGGATGTGCCGCCGCGAGAAAGGGAAGCACTTACATCCAGCCGCTGTTTTCAAGAGTTAATAAGGCGCGCGAGTGTATGGCTTGTGTTTTGCATAAAGCGTGAGCGCGTCGTGCTCGAAATTTCGCCTCAGTCGTATCGCACACTTTGTTTGGTCGAAAGTCGTTAGAGCAGACGCGGCTGCGGTGGGAAAAATCTAAGGAAACGGCCTCTCTACTCGCGTGACTGAAATATTGAAATGGAGAGAGAGGAAGCCAATTATCACAGTTTGAGCATCTCGACGATAAAAAGAAAAGACGAACGAGCGGCGAATTAATTACCAATGCAGTAGCCGCCGGAAGAGAAGGACGTGTAGATGTACTGGGGTAGACGGTGCATGGCACACGTGAATCGTCTTCTGTATACAATCGCGAAAGGGGCGAGCGCGGGAGAGGGTAATATCCGTGCTAGTCCGTGCCAGGACTCCGTGCGCTCAACACACACTCGACTTTTAGCCCGTGATTTACCCCCTCCAGACTCGATTATTGTTGCCGTTGTCGAGCTGATAGCGATCGGGCGTTTTTTCGGAGGATCAACGTTTAAACACACACACGGTTGTAAAGTCTTTGACTGATACGCGCGCGATGCATTGTTGAAGGTCTGCCAGAGAGAGGCAAAGTCAGAGAGGAGGCAAGTATCTGGTCGAGGTGCGTTCATTTGACGAAGTCAAAAGCCGGGGGATATTAAGCTCAGCCCGCAGACCACATCAGAGTCAAAGCAGCAGCAAAGGTCGAGCATATTCATCCCGCCTCATACTCCGCAAGAGCGCGGCCCGCTTTGCCAGCCTATAACGTCTATCCACTCCTACGATTAGTACGACACACGCGCGCGGACTTTTCCTTTTAATTCGATCCGTCTCGCTTATTTCAGTCTCGCATCAAAAGCTCTCAGTTTATTAAATCGAGAGCATCGCGCATGTACACGGCGAAGGAGCTGGCAATTGGCTTATTTCGGCAGTGTATGCCGCACAGCCCTCGCGTACATTCATTCGAGTAGTGGTACAGGCTCAAGGAAGCTCTCGTACATAGCGTTCCCGTTCAACCACTTATCGCGTCAGAATTAGTAGCATGTTACGCAAAATGAGCCCAAGGGCAGATTCGCGCTCGCGAGCGCCTTTATATATATACGTGAGAGTCGTGAGCGCGACGGGGGTTAAATCCGTATTATTCTGCGTAATTTAGCTAATTGCTCGCAACGATACACATTGCCGCGTAAATATTTAGCCAGACACGCTCAATTTTATTCGCCTATATACATCGTAGGATATAAAACACGAGCTTACACAATACTCGCATGCGAGCTGGATATATCCAATAAACGCGAGCCGAGAGAGAGCGAAGGGCAATCAATATCCGATTTCGCGTGGAAAAAAAGGCGACGAGTGATATCTAATAAAAGTCGTAGGCAGTTTCGAGCGCGTATCAATCACTCGTCCCGCTAATTCCCTCGATTTTTCAATATCGCCGCTGCTCGAGCGCACGCGATGAAAAAAGATGTCGAAAACGTGCAGCTCTGCAGCAGCGGTCCAAATTATACCTCCCGCTATATACGACGACGTGTGTATCAATTTTCCTCGTAGCACCTGCCGCGCGCGCGCGCAAATAGTCGACCCTCTCGCTCGCTAGTGCAGATTCATCGGAAACGCGTGATTACGCTCGCATGCTCCAAGGACATATCTAGACGGATGAATCGACTCGCTTCCACTCTCTCTCTCTCTCTCTCTCTCTCTCTCTCTCTCTCTCTCTCTCTCTCTCTCTCTCTCTCTCTTGACTGTATACTCACGAGCCCTCACCTGCGCGTATTCCTATCTCTCGCGAGGGAGAGGCTCTTAGCTCGTGTATACGTGTACGTGTGTGTATATAGGGCTCGAGTATTTACCGATCCCAATTGGTTTCGTGATTGCATCTAAATGCTATGCTGCGGAAAGACCGGCGCGCGTGAATCGCGGGGCGATTTGCGACCGATACATGTATGTGTGTGTATCCTTGAGATGTGTGTGCTCTTTACAGGGGGCTCTGTCTCGACGCTTCTTGCGGCTTGTTTAAGGCCTCGCTAATTTGAGTATAATTCAAGATTGGCTTATCTCACTCGAAGGATGTTTACCTCGGCGCACGGAATATCCCGCGCGATTATGTATTTCGGCGGCAGTGGAAGCGGCCCGATACGGTCAGACGCGTTATGCACTTTGCTTTATTTTTCCATATAAAGCAGCGCCGTGTGCCCGAAGGAAGTTCTAATTAGGGGGAAGGTAAAACTTTTCAAAGCTTTGCATACACTCGTATGTGTACAAGAAGTTGCGGCGACACGTCATAATGTTTACCGCGCGGCAACGCGAAATCCGCGTACGATTTTCTAGCGCAGATGACCAGCGACTACGTTGCGCTACTTGTAATTATCAGCGTAGCGATGTCACTCGATTGATATACACTATAGGGACACGGAGAAACTTTCTTGCGTTGCGACCGTGTAATTTTCGCGAGCGCACGGGATGCACGGAAAATTATACGCGCGATATCTTGTCTCGGAAAAGTTTGCGCTTTTATAATTGTCATGAATCAATCGATTATATTCGTCGCAGAGAGCTGTCTAAAAACGTCGCGTAAATTTTCATCCGCAGATATAGCAGTAGTCCACGCGCGAGCATAAATCCGAACGAAGACGAAACGACGTTATTAACAAGTCACTTGGCTTTGAATTATGCCCCTCGGTTAATTACGAAGGCACATGACATCCTCGCCGCTGCTGCGCCGCCGCTGCATGGCAATAATTAATTTTCTCAATTATTCCTACCTTCGCCCCCGCCGTACCAGTCCCGTACCGGCGCTGCGCCATCATCAGCGCACACCTCGTATGTGGAACGCGCGATGTCCCTCGCGCCCCGATACGGTACACGCAAAAAGCCCGCAGCAGAGTTTGGCTTGTAAACTAATGAGCTGCCTTTCTTTTTCTCTCGTTCCAGGCGAACATCCGACGCTGTCTCTTTATCAGGCGCCTATTCATCAGTCGGTCGAGAGGGTGAGTATTATGTGTGTATACTTATTATTTTTATCGTTTTTAATCTCGAGTCTGAAACGAAGGTTTTAAAAACTGCGAAACCGCAGTATATAAATTAGTAATTAGAAATCTGATACACAAAGCTCGCTGGAATAAGAAAGCGCGGCGCGCGTGATGTTGTTTCGGGACACAGGTATATAAGCTATGTGTGTTGCGTGGTGCAGTGTATATACCGTATAGCTCGCGTGGACGCTATACTGCGCTGCTCTGTGACAGGCACGACTCTGAGTAGCTCGCGTGACCCGTACCCCGTGTACATTCGTCTTGCGCTGCCGCCGCCGAGAGAGAGTGAGAGAGAGAGAGAGAGAGAGAGAGAGAGAGAGAGCAGGGAAAAACGTATATGGGATGACAATTATACGCCCCTCCTCCGCCTGTTGTTATATATATATATATATTGCAGTGCAGTTATTGAAGCGCGGCGCTAAACGTGCAGCGCTATATACGGGGCGTTTTGCGGAAGCGTGTATAAGCAGACTGGCTGAGCTTTTTGCGCTTCCGAAATATCGTGTGCGGTGAGACGCGGTATTTTTCAATTTATATCGAAAACGTTTATTGTTCATTTCGCAGGTTTCTCTTGCGCGCTCGTGTATATTCACAGCTGATATATTGATATCTCTTGCTTATTGAGAAGCCCGTCGGCCATTACTTGAATAATATAATAGGCCTCGTCGCGGCAGCAAAATATACGCCATGAAGAATTCAGGCGCTGCTCAGAAATTATTCACTCTCTCGCTGGGAAAATGAAAGGTTATCATCATCGTGGAGAAAGAGAAGAGAGAGAGCATAATAACAGTTCCACTATGTGTGTGTGCGTGCAATACGGAGGAAGGCTGATCGGAAGAAAGCGGCTGATTACCGGCTTGAATTTTCGGAGGCTCCTCGGCTCATAGCGACGACAGCTTATTATCATAAGTACACGCGAGCGCGTGTCCCTCCGCGCGCGAACAGAGATCAAGGGCCTGGAAGAGAGCGTCAGCGCGGCTTCGGTAAAGATCGGCTGTACGCGAGCGTGTAATTTCCGATAAGTCTCTCCTTTGTCTCTTCGCCATATAAGAGAGAGAGAGAGAGAGAGAGAGAGAGAGAGAGAGAGAGAGAGAGAGAGAGAGTAGGTAGGGGGTCGGCGATACCCGTCGTCGTCGTCGTCGTCACGCATATACATCCGCAAAATTAGCCGCAAAAGGGTGTTATTTCGCCCCTGTGGCGCTCGCGGAAAGACGGAGAGAAAGCAGCTCATGCATTATGAGCCAGCGGAGAAAGCGAGGGTGAAAGTAGCTTGATTTCCCACAGGTTCGTTCGTTGCCGCTGGTGACGACGTGCAGCGCGCGTGTGCAGTCTGCTGCTGCTGCTGCTGCAGTTCAGCGAGCATTTAGGGTGAACCGCAGCTGAAATATTCAGACCCGCGGAGAAAATTATTCCTTCTTCTCTCTCCTCCGCAGCGTTTTTCGCCGGGCGATGACACGCGGCCTGTCATTACGCTCGTTGCGGTTACCGAAAAACCGAGTGTTTAATTTAAAATGAGCCGCGGCGGATTGCGCTGCATTGCATCGGAAAAATTTATGACTAATTCATCCTATACGTGTCGGATGCTCGCGAGGGCAAAGTGCAGCAGCCGAGAGAGAGAGAGAGAGAGAGAGAGAGAGAGAGAGAGAGAGAGAGAGAGAGAGAGAGAGATAATCGAGCTAAGAGAGAAGTCGCTCGCGCCGAAATAATTGATGACCGCGAAGTGTATCGGTGGCGGGCAGACGGGACACGCGGCTTATACTTAATTCATTCGCAGCTTTTCTCTCTCGCTCACTCTCCTGTGCATTATGCGCCGGGTAAACTTTGCGATTCGTATGATTAATGGCCGCGGCCCGTAATCACCGCACCGCTGCAGTTTCAATTTTGCAAGCGATACACGCACACTGCCCAAGGACCGAAGTGGGTTAACGGGGTTGTGTGTACGCGTTGTCTGTTTAGATTATACGCATGGCAATAGATGCCATCGCGAGATAGACGAGAGAGAATCTGCTAGTGGAAATCAAATTATATCGAGCTTTAACTTTACACCAGGGGGTAATTCGAGCATCGAAACTGCGGAGAAATCAGACTATCGAATCGACAATTCTTCGGCCACTTGACGGTAATTCTTCGGAGCATGCACAATGTATACCCGCCACGCGATCGCTTTTTCCTTCCCTCGCGCTCTGTTCTTTTCTCCTCTTGATCGCTTAGTACGGCTGCACGCACCCTGCAGCGATAAGCGTGTCGGTTTTTCGCGGAAAACGTGATTTAACCTCGTTAACGCGACTTCCCCGAAGAGGAGAAATGTCACATATACACACAGCGTCGAGTAATTGTGGTCGACGCTGCTCCTGCAGACGAAGCCCCTGAAATATAGTACGGCTAAACAAAGGCTCATAGAAATCCGAGCCACGATCGAGTAATTCGCCCGATAGCTCGTAATATCCCACAGCCCCGCGGATATTCGGACGTCATCGAGCGCGATATTAGCGATAAAATAAGCCATTAAGTTAACGGCGCAAATTTCCGCGCGCGCGCGTCTATCTGTGCACGGGCAGACGGTCCTCTCTCTCTGTACGAAAATGCCGTCCCCCTCGTCCCCGCGCAGTCTCGAAGAAAAAGCCACGACGAACGTCGGCGGATAGAGAGAAGTGGAGGAAAAGCCAGAAGTGAGAGACAAGATTGCGCAGCCGAGCGAAAGGATATTCCACTAAGCTTTCAGATTTTACCCTCTTAGCCGCCGACCAAGGATTATAAAACGCAAATACGTCCCTTGATTAGCGAGGATAAAATAAACATGGAGCGTCGCTCTCTCTCTCTCTCTCTCTCTCTCTCTCTCTCTCTCTCCCGAGTTTCTCCGCAGACAGTTCATCTCGCGCTTCGATTACGTGTCTCGCTTGTAGCTTTTCCGCTAAATATTCATGCTTCGACTCTTGACGCTGGTGCCATGAATTTCTTTCCCAGAGAACGATTCGCTGCACGCATTCTCTCTCCGCGCGCGCAGTTGCAGTCGAAATAGCCACTTTAGCCGCGCGTAGATAACCGCCTCGGCGGAGAAGGGAGCGAAGTTTAGAGCAACGCGCTGCAGGGAAGCCTCAAGCATCCTACGGAAGTCTGGCTCTAATTAAGCGGCCCCTTCCCTCTCCCTCAGACGGGCTTCCTCTTTTCTCTCTCTCGCTCTCCGCCGCATACTCAGTCATCATCCTTCGCGTCTGGCACCGCGCGCGCATCCCTTTAAGAAGAGAGCATGAGCAGTCGCGTGTAGGTGAGCCGCCCGCGTGTTATCATATTCCTGATTGTTATGTCTTCGCGATTCCCCCTTTTCGCAATCTCGCGCGAGAGGGAACCCGAAGACTCCTCGGCGGCGTCTGATGCGTCCTTTCATTTGTGCAGGTGAAACGCGAGTGTTTTTTTTATTTTCCTCTCGAGGCTTCCGCGGATTCTTATTATTCATGCTCGCCTAAGATCGCAAGCACATCGGGATCATGGATGCGGGTATATCCTAATTAAGTCGCCCTTATATTTCGTAGAGCATATATTTGGAGTGCACGATATTCCTCGGTTTATTTGCGAGTTCGAGTCGCTGTGATTATTATACATCTACGAAAGCGGGAGAAAAAAAAAATAATCGAAGCGACGTTGCAGTCCCCGCAATATAAACCGATCCCTCCATCCCGCAGTCGCTCTCGGGATCTTCATTATTCATTAAAAGGCAAAAAAGAGCCCTCTCACTCCCCCGCCTCGGCCCGGCAGATATTCATTCCAGATATAACTCAATAAATTCGCCCATCCAAGGGAGGAGGCCGTCGGTGCAGTTAAAAAGTGGAGTAAGATATATCTGGCTCTGGGCTTCGCTCCCCCCCGACAACGCGGAGTCGGGAACAAAACAATTTTCGCGCGCGCGCCCGCTCGCTCGCTCGCGTCTAAATGTTTTTCTGGCATGTCAGAATGTATTGAATCCTCGGCAGGATAAGGCATTAAACGGGCTCGCGCGCGGGGGCTTTTGTTTTCGTGTACAGCGGCAGCTTGCGCGAATTTTCGGCCTCCGCATGCGCGGAATCGTATTGCCGCTCGCGATAGCGCTCGACGTCTCTATATACGCGTGCGCATCTATAGCTATAGAGAGATAGAGGCGGCCGGCGAGCAAAGAAGAGGGGGCCGTGCTTGCGGCAACATTATCTAAAATTCAAGCTGTAATTACTTTGGCTGGGCGGTGCGGTGGCGGTGGCTCCGCTTGATTTATAGTCATCGCGCGCGATGCAGCTGCGTGGGTGTAAGTAATTAAAAATGTACCATCGCGTGGTGTACGCCGCGCGCGCGCACGAGTAGGCGGAGGAGAAGCCCGAGGATTACGGGGCTTCCTGGTACCACCTTGTCCTTGAGTGAAAAAAGCGCTCTTGCGCCCTATCATGCGCGCGCTTCGCGGAGATAAGCGGAGATATCAAAACCGAAAATTCCCTCCGACTACTGCGTGTACATGTACCCTCAACTTTTAGCTGAAGCGCGGAGAGCGAGTTTACGTGTGTGTGCTCGCCGAAAATCCTCGCGCGGCAATTAAAATCGACACGTGCGATGTGTACCTTCCTAATGGTCTTGGTTAACGCGCGCTCTCTTTTCCAGCGATTAAATTTGACGAGCTAGTTCGAAACGAGATAGAGAAGGGAGTACAGCGTCGGTGCGAAGATGCTCGTCGTCGTCATGTAAGTCAAAGTGACCGAGCGGTATAGAGTGAGAGGACTCCGAATCGCCGCAGGAGACAATTTGAATCGAGTGAGGAGGCTGAGGTCAGCGACGCGGTTACTCCTGCGCTTCTGCAACTTGCCACTTTCCCCAGGTTAATTGGCCATTCATGCTTAATTTAGTCGCGACGACGACTACTCGTCGGGACCGTAAGGCGATATAGGACCTTCCCCGAGCTTCGGGATTAGGAGCCTTCCCCGGATTTTCCAATATATACCAATAGCTACTTCGAAAGCCGCTGTGTCCGCTCGTTAGCGCCGCGTTTTACCGAATATGAAACGTACACATCCTCTTTTGGCCATTGAAGTAAACAAAACAAGCGCGCGTATCTTAACAGCAGTCCTGCAGTCAGCACGTACGACTTGTCGGCATGCAGCACGGAGTATAGAGTCAGCTCAGAAGCAGCCCGATGATTACTAATGCGGGATAACTAAAGCCCCCGAAGATAGCGCAGTAGTCGTCCCGGTATGAAAACGGCTTTGCAGGACGCGCGCTCGTTATTGCATTCCCGTGTGTACACGCGCGCTGCGGCACACACACACACACGCGCGCGGCCATCGGATCGTCTTCCCCTCTAGCTCCGGAGCGATGCATAAGCTATTCCGGCCGCGTCAGCTAGCGAAGAAACTTTGCCAGCCCGGCTGCGCGTGCTTATATCCACTTTCGTACGTGTCGCCTAAACGCGATGTCTATATGCGCGCGTAGAGTAGAGTAGAGAGAGGAGCTGATCTAAGAGAGCGTTGTTATTTTTTCCCCTAGCGACGAAGACGACGAGGCAAAAATTAATCGAAGACTGCGAGCGACGTTCGTTAATTAAGCGTCTTTCTCTGTCTCTGCGTATAATGCGCTGCGCGGGTGTATATTAAAGCTCGAGCGCATTTGCATATCGCTCCCAATCGAACCCCCCGAGCCCTTCGCATCCTCCGGAAGAATCCCGGGCAAAGGCAAGTATAGTCGGCTTTAAAGCCGCGTGATCTTGATGTCTTTAGGAATTCCCATTAAATCGAACGCTCAGCCTCAGCGGAGAGGCTAAATTTTATCAACGGATAGAGCTTACCGCACACATGCCGTACACACACACAGATGATCAATGCGAGGTCTACGTAGGTGCAGCTTTGCGGCGAGTTCTCTTTCGCCGATTGGACGAAAGCCGGAGAGAGAGAGAGAGAGAGAGAGAGAGAGAGAGAGAGAGAGAGAGAGAGAGAGAGAGAGAGAGAGATAGTACGATCTTATCGCTGTATTACGTCCTAAGCTGTTTGCGTCTTGTAAACTCTCCTCTCCGTACAGCTGTGTGGCGGCAGATGGAGAGAACGCGCGCCAGTAGTGGCCGAAGGGTCTCCGAGATAAGAGATAACGTGGTCAAGAGGGGTCGAGAGAGCGTATGGTCCATCTTGCGCCAATACGACCGCACGCGCGGGATAAGGAGTAGTACGTATGTCAATTGCGCCGCAGATAGCCTCATATATACGCTTATCGGAACTTGCTTTTCGCTGACTACTAATTTTCTCTAAAACGAATCGCTGATTCTTCAAAGCGTGCGTAGATACGTGAGACACGCTATACATCAAAGTCTGTTTGCGAGGGAGCAATTTCGTGGCGGCAAATCGTTTGACACGCTTTACAACAATGCTAATGCTCGGCTATCTCTCTCTCGAAAAGGAGAGAGAAAAAAGAGCGAGCGAGCGGGAAAAAAGCGTCATCGCGCTCGTTTAAACTATCGTCCCTACGGAGAGAGAGAGATCCGCCCTCGCATTTAGATGAGGCGAGACCGATGTCGCTGAAAAATCGCCGCGATTTTTTTCTCCGGTATAGGGCGCGCGTCGGGGGATAAAATCAATAATTCACACGTAGAATTAATAAAAAAAAAAAAAAGAAAACGATAGGCAGTCGCCGACAGCTTGTGTGACAGAGTCTATTGTCCTCTGGGCGATAGACAAGTTGGCTCGTTTGTAACAAGACGCGCGGCGGTGGTGTTCGAGGATTGAATAAAACACGAGGATTAATGGACGAGTCCCGCGGAGAGAGTTGTGAAGTTGAAAATAACGCTGTGTATTTATACCTCGAATAAAACGTTATGCGGCGGCGGCGGCGGTCGTTCACTGTCCTACGCGGATACATTTTTCAAATCTCCGACGTCGCGAGGAAGATCCACAAAGCGCCGCGCGTATCTTCGAGGCTGTTTTCTTTTCCCATTACCGGATGCAAATCAGGGTGTAATTTTAATTTCACGTGTATTAAAAGTAGCGGCGTCACGCAGCTGACGGAATGAAATACGCGCTCGCCGGAGAATAAGTGGGGGAGCCGTACGACGCGCTCGATATATCTATACGTAGGTAAAAAAAATTGGGGTGTGAGCAAACAAATATATACGCCGGAGAGAGCGAGAGAAAGGAGACGAGTAATCTCGAGAGGAGTCGTTGCGATTAGTTGGAAAACGATTTCTCGAGCGACGACAGACAGCCGCGGAAAAGCGGATGAGGAGCAGCAGCAGCGGCAGCGAGCGCAAAGCCTGAAATTAGAATAGAGGCGTGTACGCGTCCCATGTGCCAGGCGACGCGATTTTCGCCCGTGAGAGAGGGGCGATTTGCATACGCTGGGAAAACGTCGATGAGGGGAGTCGATTCCGAGCGGAGAATAAGTGCGGCGCTCTGCTGGAAAATGCTGTAATTGGTTGTGCTTCTTCACTGCTGTCTGTGTGTGTTTCTGTGTATGAGAAATTGAGAGGAATATGGATTGTTATTATACACGCCGTATAATTGAGAGCAGTCGGTTTAAACAGCGGCCGGTAATTCATAATTTTCAACTTAGCCTATTGACGGCGTGTACACAACTGAATCTCAGGAATCCAGGAATGAAAGCAACTTGCTTGATAACTTCTTGTCCGAGTTGTTGTTTCGAAGCGGGCGCAGTGAGAGCAACTTCCGGCGCTCTCGCTGCGCCAGTGTACTAAGTTTGTTTTCGAACTTGGATTTCTGTTATTGACTCAGTTTCGGGCTGTGTGGAAAAACTTCTCTCCCTATAACTATACACGATGATCCGAGATATCGATGCAACGATCGGCTATTCTTTAAAGACACATGCAAATCCGGACAATCTCGGAAGATCAAAGAGTTCCTCGTGTTTTACGCTGCGGTACTCCGAGTGATTAGCAGCGTCATTGTTGTCGCGGCAGTGGGGACAGGGAGAGACGGTCAAGCCCCTTTTGGTCAAAGAAAGCCTCCTAGAAACGGGGAAAGTTTCACGAAGCCGCGCGCGTCGGAAAGTTTGTCCGCGCGCTTTGACCAGAGTATAGTAGCCGCGAAACTCGAGGAAGCCCAGTCAGCCGGTTCTCCGCTCTGTCTTTCAGGCCGTCGTCTTTCGTCGCCGTGTGATTCCGCGAGTGGTAGTAGTACCTACTACGATAATTACCGTTGCGGTCGACTTTTGTCCGGCCCGGTTACGTCGACGCCTCGTGATCCTTTGTTCGCGTCCACGTAAGGTGTCCCTCTGCACCTAGTACTAGTCGAACCGTATTATCGAGGAGCGATTACGCGAGCGTGAGCTTCAAGTCGAGCTGAAAATAGGCGACCCGCGTATTTTACTGTATCGTTTCATACGTCCCTGATTTTAAAATTCGAGCGCGACGAATCCCGCTCATTAGAGCTGCAGCGAGGCGAAAAATTGCTTTTCGCCGGAAATCGATACAGCGAAAGCAAAAAACGCTCGAAAATAGATCGCGCGTAACCGAGGCGCTATTTCACACTACTTTATTATCATTCGATGCGGCAGCAGCTTCCACGTACGCGCAGCTAACTCGAAAAGTATATATCCCCGATATATCGCTTACAGCAACGTGACGACTCACGCGTCGCGTACCGAGGGGGTGCCAGTTTTATGCTCGCGCGCCTTATACCCCCGCACGATCACGCGCGCGCGAGTGTATCTTATAAATAAAATAGCGACGCTTTAAAAATAGGGGAATATTATTAACTCGCATTAGAGGGTGAGCCGGTGCGATTCCGAGAGAGAGAGAAAAAGAGAGAGGGAGAGGGCAACGCACAGCTGATGCCGCCACGGCGACGCACCGAGCGGCTCACTCGTAAAGTAATCTCCGCGAAAACCCCTTGCGCGATGTCGTCGTGGGCTGCTACTGCTGCGTCATATATAGGAACGAGGAGGAGGAGGAGAGAAATTATGGAGCGCGAGTGTTCTTTGCCTAATTGCCTCTCTCGCGCATTTGAAGCTCTGTCGCGCGTGTGTACGGTTTGAATTATTTAAACCATCGTGCGCGGCGCTACTGATAAAAAGGTATCTAGTAACAAATTATAAACTGACCTAAGCATTGATGCCGCTGTAGCATGAACGGCCCAAGCATATGAAAATCAAGAAGAGGTAGTTATTGCACAGGGGGCAGACCTCTATATGTACATTCTACGTGCGGATTGTGACGCGAGAAACGAAAAAGCGCGTATTCGCTACCTAGCGTCGCTGTTTTGTAGTGTATCGCGCTCTGTCAACGTTCGATTTCGAGCCAATCAGAGAACGAATGAATAATAATCATAATACCACATCTTTTTTAGAGCACTTAGAAAATCCGTGAATATATGCATAAGACTAGGAGCATAAGCCCGGCACCTAGACCGAGGCTCCGTGTAATTACACGGGGAGAAAATTAAGCAGCCCCTGCGTCGTCGTTCGGTCCATCCGTCCCCGGCGCTGTGCTTAACGAGAGACAAGAAGCGCAAGCAAGGACTATACGACAAAGACGAGCGAGCGCGCGGGGAGAATGACAACGGCTGCAGGAGCCTTCCTCAGATCTCGGCAATGGATCGCGCCACAAAGCGCCCATTAAAAGATCATATCACCCGGCGCTTCTGCTGTCGTCGCGGCTACCGTGGTGGATTCTTCAAAGGGGGGGGGGGTGAGGATTTCTATGCAGCTCTACCCCCTTTGAGTATCGACGCGTCCTGTTCGTTTTTTGCAGATTTGCAAAATTTGCCGACATTTCGAGGGAATTTTAATGTGCATCGAAGCTTATTATAGCTGATGTCTCTCGATCCTGAATAACGTATGCTACAGAGGCCAAGCGTCGAGACTCGCTGAGGAGTTAGGGACCGTCTGTGTTTATGTTGGAGAAAGTACGCGAGTCTCCGTGCGTGGGGGTGAAGAGCTATGGGTAAAAGCCATCACTCATCTAATGCACAAATAAGCGAAATTTCGAGAGAATTTTCGAAAATTGTTTGAAAAACTCCCTTTATAGTAGAGAGATATCGATTTTAATCACGATAAGCTGCTTTCCGATTAACTAGGTATTCGCGGGCTACTCAATCCTTTTGACCGTGATTACGGGACAGTTAAGCTTGACGAGCCCCTATTAGGCTTAGCAGTTGCCAAGTTTGGCTATAAAGTTAAGGCTCTGCAGTGTATGGAGCAGCGTTCAAAAAACAACGAAATATCTCATAAACAACTATGAATTTCCAACTATGCTAATAAATCAAGCAACAAGCCTTTTCAATGCGTCTTCAGGAGTCACCCTTTATCTCTCACCGCTCGCGCAAAGTTTTCAAAGTGCGCCGCACGCATTCTCTATATCTCAATGGAGCCCTCGTCCTCCCTCCCTTATTCTCCCTATCTCCCTCCTGCGTCCCACATACGAGTGCCGTTTTTCTACACTCGCGCGTGTATGGGCTTGTTACGCGGATAACGAAATCAAAGACTGAGCGCTTGCAGGCTATATGGTAAATCCGTGCAGCGAAGCGCGTCTGGGCCATCCATCGGACTCTTGCAGCCTTTGTCGGCGGCGGGGCTTTCCGTTTTCCGTGTGTGCGGGCGCCGGAAATGGCGTAGGTACATGCCGTGTACGGGGCGCAGTTACGCCCGGCTACACGTAGAGATACACGCGCTGTATGTAGGTACATATAGGCGCGTGAGTGGGAGAGAGATAGTAGCTGCTTGCGCTAGCGTGACGTCGTTGTCGTACGCCGCGCTGACTTCATCTCGTTATGGGTCTAACGTTTGCCCGATGAGACGTCGGATGCAGGAAGCCTAAGAGGGCGAGACTGGGGAAGGCTCAGCTCCTCGGGATGATCCTCGGGGCAAAGACAGTAGAGAGAGGCCCGCATACACTCTGTGTGTGTGTGTGTGTGTGTGTTTGTGTGTGGAGTAGCTGCCGGCGGGCAGGACGAAAGATAGCATCGATCGAGTAGGCGGCTGCTACTGGTCCTGGTTGCTTCTCTCTATGTGTGTCTATGTACGTAGGATGAGAGGCGAAAGTACCCTGTCGAAAATTGCCTCTCTTGTCTCTAATTATTTTCATTCTCTGTAATCGGGCACGATAATGCAGCTCTGCGCCCGTACTGTACTTGCTCCGACGAGTTTTCCGAAGAACTCGATGACAGAAATAATAAAGGCGAGATGTATGAGGCGAAGCGGCGCTAAATCAGCGTATAAACGCCGAGCGCGTCTAAACACACGTAGAACAGGGCGAGAGGATTATATCAAGGGGCAACAGGAACATTAGCTTGGGCGGAAAACAGGCTCTCTCTCGTGCTAGCTAGTAGATAGACGTAAAATTCTCGCTCTCTCTCGCACTACTCCAGACGCACGAGGAGAGCAGTGTGAGAGCAGTGCGTAATTATCTGCTCTTGCGCGAGGAGAGACCAGCGCGGAGAGAGAGAGAGAGAGAGAGAGAGAGAGAGAGAGAGAGAGAGAGAGAGAGAGAGAGAGAGAGAGACGGCTGTGTGTATAAATCCGTGGCAACAGCAGCAGCTCTCTCCTCGTTCTCCTCGTCGTCGTCGTCGTCGGTAAACCCAATTTATTTCGTTCCGGGAAATACAGGGGAAGGTGCGAGGAGAGGCCCTTTTCGCGTGATGCCACTGCTGCCTCCTGCACCGGCGGCGGCGACTTGTGAACCACTTGTCGCTGTTACGGCCCCATAAATTTGCAGCTAGCTTGCGGCAAGAGGATGAAGTCTCGCGTTGTCGTGTCGCCTTTATACCGTCACGCCGCACCGGCTCTTCTTCTTCGTCTTCTTCGGACGTCTTGGAGGAGAAAATGAAGACTCTCTCGCGTTGTTTGCCGACGCCCTTATACACATAGACCGGCGCTGTTTGCCAAATCCGATAAGCCTAACCTCGTTCGTCGCTGCTACATACTGTGCGGGTGGGATTCAATTATCGAATAGTTTACTTCGGTCTTCTGTCTCTCTCTCTCTCTCTCTCTCTCTATATATATATATATATATATATATATATATATATATATATATATATATGCTGAGAAAATAAAGCGCGTTATACGATATCGGCGCTGGAAATTCGAGGGCATCGATCGGTCGCAAGGCCGCGCAGTGACGAACGCCGGATAATACGGACTTTATAAACCACTGGCTGCGCTGGGCTCTCATAAAACGCGCGGGCGTTCGTCGATGACTGACGGTTCGCGTCCTCTTTGTCGGCGTAGGCTGCTTCTCTGCGCTCCCTCCGTCAGCTCCTCCTTCAGCCTCTCCCTACGGACCGGTTTAAAGCGTATTAATTAACCCTTTATTAGAGTCGAGCGAAAACCGCTAGGATGGTGCAATGAGCTCGATTCAGCGGCGGCGGCTGCGAGCAAACTCCTCGTCTTTCGTGCAGTATTTATGAAAAGCCGAGAGCTTTTCTTCTTTCCCTCGCTCTCGTTCTTCCTATTTCGTCCGGATACCAAACATACAACTCGTTCACACTCGTGAGCGATTATTTTCGCCAAGCTCGTCCGCGAAAATTCGGGGATTTCGCACACGGCCCCCGCAGGGTAGTTTAAAGTGGCCTCACGTAATGAACAGCGGAGAGAGAGAGAGAGAGAGAGAGAGAGAGAGAGAGAGAGAGAGAGTGAGCACTTCACCGCGGGAAACTGAGGAATTTCGAGAGCGAGGCTAGAGAAAACAGGATGCATTATTAATGCTGGCGTATAGGTAATTAAAGTAAATGGCTTAATTGCCGGGAGGTCGTCTACCGCGCCCCGGAGACTGCCAAGTCTGCTTCTTTTTCTTCTTCTTCTAGCTCGTCTTCGTTGGTTCGTCAACAACAAAGTTTCTATTAAATTTCGTATTTACCCACGTCGACGGGCCGAGGATAAAATCGTCGGGCGTAAAGAGGTATAGGTTGCAGGAGAGACTTCCCCCTCGTCGGAGCATACAGAGTCTTGTACATCAGCTCGGAATGGAGATTCGATGCAAAATCACCGAGAAACGAATTATTCATCCAAAAATTTATCAGCGGCGCGTCGTAAAAATTCAATGAAAAACCTATGTAACGGGCGCGCGGGAGGATAAGAAGTGCAGAAGAGGACAAGAAAATCCCCTAGTGATAACTCCTAGACGCTAAGGAGCACAAGATGCGGGAAAAGGAAGGGCGAAGGAGAGAAGCGTGCGGCAGGGAAAAGTGAAAGAAGCTCGTTTATCTGGCGAATGGTTCACATATATCGCGCTGGTATAAGGCCTACAGTGTAGGTCCTTCTTCTTCCGGCCTTGCGTATAGTCCTCGATGCCGGCGGCGTGTGTGTGTGCATGTATACGTTCACGCTCGAGGGGTGAGTGTGCTCAATTTGCCACGTCGAGGGTCGCCGGTGTACAACTAGTAGCGCGAGAGAGACTGTGTGTGGATGTAGGGCCTCGGGTGCTACGATGTACGACGGGATCTAGATGAGATTGTCCCGCTAGCGTCTCCGATGCCTATACGATCACCCTTTAGCCCCGTGTGTCGCCGGAACGCAGCGTCCCCTTACGCTACGCGTATACGATAAACTCTTAGGAGGCAGAGAGAGAGAGAGAGAGAGAGAGAGAGAGAGAGAGAGAGAGAGAGAGAGAGAGAGAGAGAGAGAGAGAGAGAGAAAGCTTTTTAGGCCGAATGGCACGATTTTCAAAACGACGGCAATTTAATTAGCCAACTTTTCCCATATAGCCGCAGTCGTCCTGTATAGCTAGATGAGTACTCGGATGATTCGCGCAACTGTTACGTCGTTCCTCGCTCGCCGGCGCGCGCGATGATATCGCGTTTCTCGCAGCGATATCTTACGGCGCGCGAGCTGCTGCATCGATGAGCCGCGCTCGGTATAAAGTTTAACGACGCGCGCAGCGATTTAATTACACGGGGTAGCTCGCGCGAGAGCTGGCTTTTAATTATAAAGCACGCTGTTTGCTAAATTATGACAATATGTGCCAGCAGCGCGCTCTCTCTCTCTCTCTCTCTCTCTCTCTCTCTCTCTCTCTCTCTCTCTCGGAATAAAGGAGGAGGAGAGGGGCGTTATATATCCGACACTGATCTCCATATCTTGGCGATGGTATACGGCGCAACGTGCGCTTGATGGTCTTATCCTCGGGGCGAAAAGCTCGTCAGCCGGCGGTGTCGAAGGACTTGAAGGAAGGTCGCGCGGCAGAGCAGCAGCGCCGCGAACTTGAGAGTTTAGACACGCGAGCGCCGCCGTGAGCTGAGAGAGAGGGAGAAAGAGCACAGCTTGGGATATGAGACTAGACAATGCGGATATTAGACCGGGCGGGGTAGAGAAGCTGGTATAAAGTAGACGACGAGCTGTCGATATCTTAGGAGTAATGCGAGTAGACGAACTCGCTGTATGCGCGCTCGAAGGAGGCGGGGAGACCGAGCTCTCTCTCTCTCTCTCTCTCTCTCTCTCTCTCTCTCTCTCTCTCGGGTTATCGAATCCGCACGCTCGCGGAAGCGAGCTCGATGCAGCTTCGCGAGAAGATGTAAGCGGAGACGCGGCGTTTGTTATTATGCTTATACGTAGTAGTAGACTAGCGGTAATGAACCTCTTTCCCCCCCAATATAATTATAATGCCGAAAAACACTCGCGCGACGTGTGTGTGTCCCGAGGAAAAAAGAGGAAGACTCGCGTGGATGTGTACCGCATGCGAAAGAAAGCGAGAGCTGTTTAATGGAGCTCGAGCCATTCCAGAAATTTGATCGGCGAGAACAGCCCAGCCAAGCATTCTTCCCGTCTCGTCTTCCGCCGTCTATACACAGCCGCCCGCTTCTGCAGCTCGTCTCATTCCACGGGACGGATTCGAGCTTCTCTCTACCAACTTTGATTTGATTCCGCTTCCTCTATCCCACTCTCTCTCTCTCTCTCTCTCTCTCTCTCTCTCTCTCTCTCTCTCTCTCTCGTCTTCTTCTGCTGCTGTCTCTTTTCTTCGGGGAACTACTTCGCTTTTGGGAATCCGACGACGGTCTAGCGCTACAAATCTCGCATACAGGAGGCAGTATAGCGCCGCCGATTTTAAAGAATCCTCGAGTCTCTCTCTCTCTCTATCTCTGGGTTATTGCTAGTTTCCCAGCCGATCGAGCGCCGGATGCGGGTATTGGCCGGAAAGATTTTTACCCTCCTCTGGAAAAAAGACGTCGTATAGACGCTCTTCCTGCGAGGCTCTTCCAAGATTTTACGTTATTTATACATTCGAAGATTGCGATGATAGAACATTTTAAAATCGAGAAAGGAATTTATTTTTTGATTCATTTGTAATCGCGAGCGATTTATTAGCCCTATCTCGAAATTCGAGCAGCTATTGGCCGGATAGATAACTAGCTAAGCTGCTTTAGCCAGCAACTGACCCGACAGCTCGTTCAAATTCTACGAGGCTACGCAGAGCAGTATCCGGCGTAATTCGACACTCCCACCGGTGCGGCGAAATTGATACAGTCGATATATTATCTCGTTTGAAAATAATCAGAAATACAAACGGCAATCGAGAGCCAACAGTCCGCGATCTCATTCGAATTAACTTTCCAAACGAAGCGAGAGCCGCTCGACAAACAATCGCGGTCCCTCCAAAAACAGCAGCATCTCTCTCTTATCGTTCATCCCGAAGCTTTAAGCGAGTGTCACAGGCGTGAACTTTAATTAGCCCAAAGGTGAGGCTCCGAGGGCTAATAGACGCCCGCGGATGCGTCACTGCATAAAACCCAGAGGACAGCGCAGGGTCAGTCTCAAAGAAAGGTCGGGATAGGGATATTATGTGCGGCGATTTCGGAAGGATAGGCTTGTTTGCATGGCCATTCTACGCGCAACCATCATCGCGGCGGAGCCCCTCGGTCATTACTCGGACGGCAAACACACGCACGGACTTCCCGGCCGACCCCTTGGTCAGCCCCTTCGCTTTTCTTCTTCTTCTTCCCTCTGGCTAGCTGTATCGCCGGCATAAGATTTGTATTTAAATGAGCCGCCGTTAATCTACGAGTGGACGAAATTGAAAATTCGAGGCTGTACCGTAGCTCGTAGGAAATCGGTCAGCGCTTTTTCCCTCGCTGCGGGCAGTCGTCTTAAATTTATTGCCCCCGGCGCACAGTATTATACGGTGGTCGCGACCGTCGACGAGTCGTAAAACAGCTTGTTTTTTCAAAGCATTGGTCTGTCAACCGCGCGCGCTTTTTGCCATCCGAAACTCTCCTTCTCTCGCATTCAATTTTCGAGCTCGTAAAAATTTCAACGCAAGAGAGAGAGAGAAAAAAATCAACGAACGCCGCACTTTAAATTGAAATACCATCGTTTGCGCAGTAATAATAGTCGGAAATAATGAGCGCCGCGGCTGGTATTCAGCGAAGTTTGGACTTGTCAGGAAAGAAAAAGAAGAAGGGAACAAGTCGTCTCGCGGCCGGTGAACTTTCTTTGTCGGATCTCTCTCGAGCGAGCAAGTGACCATCGTGTGGCGGTGTTATGAAAGGGTGAGAGCGAGACGGAAGAAACGCGCGCCTAAGATATGTCCGCGAATAATAGAAAGAGAGATAGAGAGAGTCTGAGTGAGAGGCGGTCGAGGGGACAGCATCGCGGTCTAAGCACGTTCTCACCCTTGGCGGAGTGCAGGAGCTGTGCTGGTCATGAGGACCCTCGCAGTATAGGGCCTAACGAGCGGCTTTGTCATCTCTCTTTCCCTTTTCGCGGTCTATACATACCGAAGCGCCTCTCGATTCGTCTTATTCTATGCTCCATCTACAGTACTTGGATAAACGTTTTGTGCCCGCACAATCGTACGAGGGTTTATTTAAAGAAATAGGTATACAGGCATGCAGGTGAAAAAGTTGAAAAGTCGCGAATGACAGTTTCTTGCGCGCGGCATTCAATCCAGCGGGACAGACTCGAGACAGCGGAGAGCCCGTGGAAATTACGTACAGCACCGCGGCGCTTGGGGAGTTGCGGCAATCAGTCAGAGCCTGCGCTTTATTCCACCAAGGTGAGAGAGAGAGAGAGAGAGAGAGAGAGAGAGAGAGAGAGAGAGAGACTGGGGGCCGCTCCATCACTTCCGGTCTTGATGTATGCGCGGCGGGGCTGCCGCGAATCACCCATGAATATATGAATCGAAGCCGGTATACTTCCACGCGCGCAGAGCGAAGTTTCGCACGCAGATGTATGTATGCTGGGGATGAGAGCCGATATTATCGAAATATGCTCGCGGAGAATTGCATCTTAGGGAGCGCATAAATTACGCCGCGGCTAAGAGGGTGTATACGGTATAGTCATTGTTTCGAACCGATCTCCGGACACGAGCAGCTGGACCTCCTGAGAGAGAGAGAGAGAGAGAGAGAGAGAGAGAGAGAGAGAGAGAGAGAGAGAGAGAGAGAGAGAGAAGACGCGCGGGCGAAAGTCCGAGGCTTTGGAGGGGTTTAGCGAGTCGCGCGAACTCGCGATATTACAGGGTGGTAATGGAGTTAATTGCCGGCACAGAGAGCGAGAGAGAGAGAGAGGAAGGGAGAGCTAGGCTTACAACTTGAGACACCCCGTGCACCTGATACCAACAAATTGCCCCGCTTCTTACCTTACAACCGTCGGCCGAGAGTTTATCCTGCAAAGACGCGCGCCGCCCATTACAAGGGTTGAACCGCGAGCCAGAGCGAGATACAGCACAGCACAGGGCAGCAGATACAGGCAAATCTCACCCGTTATGAGGGTAAGCGCTCGAATAAGAATAAGCGAAGAAGAGTCAATTGCGAGGATTACGCGCGCAGCCGAGTGTCCCCCGCTGTTTTCTTATCGTTATTATTACGCGGACGCAGAACTGGATTAAACCATGCTCGTTGTCCCGATATTTTTGCCCGAAATACGTCGGCGTAGTAGCATCCTCGAGTCCTGATTTACATTGGAATTTGCAGAGGATTAACTGCTATCCCTCACTCCCTCTTTTCCGTGGCGTTCGAAAGTTAGCGGGCCAAAAGTGTGAAGCCGTGAAAGTACAACGCGACAGGGACAAAGCGAGTCTGGGTCGACGTCGAGAGGCGCCCTGCGACTAGTATCCCGTTGTCCGCGTAATTCAACGTACAGGGCCGTCTTTGCTGGCACATACAACGCGAAATAGGATAATGCCTTCTCTCTCTCTCTCTCTCTCTCGCTTGCCGAGGGACGATGCTGCGCTGCGAGTAACACAGAAAAGACATTAACCGTGTTGCAGCGGGGATAGCGTGTCACGCCGACTGAGAGAGAGGAAGAACTCCCAGCTCTTTCGCATGTGTGCGCGCACGGACGGCACCGCGAAAGAGAAACCGCGAGAACCATTGGCCGTTGGGCGAGAGAGAGAGAGAGAGAGAGAGAGAGAGAGAGAGAGAGAGAGAGAGAGAGAGAGAGAGAGATACACGGAGGCTGCAGGTCCCATTCGGGGTTAAAGCTGACTTTCGCCGCACGGCCACTCGAGGTCGGAGGAGGAAAATCATCCGCGAGTGTGTGTCGCCCTAAGGGATAATGACGCCTGTGGGGTATACCGAGGCCGAGACGACTCGCTGCGCGAATAATTCAAGTCGTGATTGAAGATCGTTATCTTATCGGTTGCTGTAGTTAGAACAGCCGAAAATCAAGCGTGTACTCGGAGAGATAAATATTGACAAACGATCCTTGACGATGAGATAAGATTTCGCGAGTGGGTCTTTTTGATCGCATATCTGCACTTTTCGTTGTTGCAAATATACCTCTCTCTTTCCCGCTCAAATCCTCCATCCGTAGCAAAGTTTACAAACGCGCTGTCCATGGTCAAAGCAGCATGCGAATGGAAATCATTAAAACGTAATCCGCCTGGAAACTCGTCGAAACTCCCTATTTCCGTTCGAGCCGATCCAAAATTTATCGCGCAACTTCAAATAACTACGTCGCAAAAAACCTCTCTCTCTCTCCCTGCCGTGCGCGGGCAGAGCAAACGCTCGACTACTCGAAGTGCATCATAGTGGGTAGGTATATACGGAGCCGAAAGCCAGCTCGAATCAGGCTGATGTCTCTTTACTTTAAAATATTTATCCAGGGTATTAGCGCGCGAGGGGGAGTCTCTAAACTTTGTTATAGAGGGACTACTGCTCGCGAGTACTCCTAAAATCTGCCGGCGCCGATTTGAAAATCCGAATTTAGGACGAGAGAGCGAGAGCGAGCGGAGAGGAAAGGGTTCAGCGGCAGGCTGCATGCATCGGTCCTAATTAAATGGATAACGAGCGCGCCGTCGGTTAAATCCGGCTCTTTCGGACGCACCAGCCAGCCAGCCGGCAGATAGACTGAAGTAATAGTTATTCGCCACTGGAGAGAGAGAGAGAGAGAGAGAGAGAGAGAGAGAGAGAGAGAGAGAGAGAGAGAGAGAGAGAGAGAGAGAGAGAGAGAGAGAGAGGAAAGCTACGGACGCCATTATCGTTGCCGCGGGAAATCATAATCGAGAAATTGAAGAGAGCCGCGTCGGGCAGAGCACACAGAAAATCAAAGTTCCAGTGCCCGCGGTATTAAATGCTAATGAGAGAATAACCGCTATAGCGTATACACTGATGCCTTCGCGCGCGCGAGAGAGAGAAAGCTATGTACTTAGGCATTAGCCAAGCTTACGTCAATAAGAAGCTTCGGAGCTGAATTTATTTATTTTACGTCGAAATGGCTTCGTGCATATTCCGCAGCTTTGGAATAAAGTTGGAAGCTTGAATTTTTCAAACGCCCGGGATTATATTATACCCAGCGCCAGTTTATAATGCCGCTGACGTCCATTGTTTATTCACGGCGATGCGCTCGCTAAACTACTATCCACAAAATCAACCTTCTATTATTTACGTTCTTCAGTAGCGCGACGAGTATAATAATACATTTTCGCTGCAAACAAACTTGTATTATTCCCGCCAGCGAGCGCTGAAAGAGTGCCATCGGGAAAGTTGCCGGGCACTATATCTGCTCTCGCAGGTGGTTATCGGTACGTTCCAGACTTCGATTCCGGCAACGAGTCCATCGGCGCTGCGAGCTTAGAGGCGGCCAATTTTTCCAAGGCTCCCAAAGCTGGCAGGCAAGAAAAACAGCCTCTCTCTCTCTCTCTCTGTCTCTCTCTCGGACTGAACTTTAAACTCTCGCTTCGCGACCCTTAATCCGCGGCTTAAAGGGCTTAGCTCGGCGCGAATAGCTCGTCAGAGAGAGAGAGAGAGAGAGAGAGAGAGAGAGAGAGAGAGAGAGAGAGAGAGAGAGAGAGAGAGAGAGAGAGAGCGGCGTTCGCGCAAGAGAGCAGGTTTATTAGCGACTGGATTTCGAAATTCTTTTCATCGCCTGGGACAAGCTACTGGCGCTTTCTCTCTCTCTCTCTCTCGCACCTCTTCGCCGTTTACATAAGCGAGTTCCCCAGATTGCCTTTTTGATATGTAGATAAGGGGGTGGCGTCGTCGCTGCTGCTTTTACGCCGTTTACGCCCCCGTGCTTTTCTCGCCCCAGAGAGAAAACCTCGCGTGGGCTCTTTACACTCGGCCCTGCTGCTTTTACACACGCACATACACACATACAGCGAGCGAGAGAAGCGCCCAACGAGTTTTATACACTTTGCTCGTTAAAGCGCTTCGATTACTCTCGCCTGATCGCGCTTTTTAATCGGGCAAAAATCTAAACGCTCCGATACATCCACTTAATTCATCCGTTTTTCGATCCTTCCGTTTCTCTCTCTCACGTACACGGCAACAGATGCGATTTCCTGCGAAGGAAATCGCGAGTTAACTTGCGATAATCGCCGGGCAGGAGAGCTGCCTGGGATGGCTGTGTGTATATATAGGTATACGCAGGGGGAGGGGGAGAGTTATGGGTGGCGGTGACGGCAGGCATGACCGGGGATATAAACAAATTACACGCGAATGGTTTCTTGGCGGTGATTAGCGGTAAACCTCGTTAGGAAAGTTTCGCCCTCGCTGCAGCTCTGGCTCTAGCTGCACAGCTCGGGACACGTCGACGAGGCCTGCGCACGCAGGGACACGGTCCGCCATGGCCTTCCGAGACCCTACTTCTTTCTGTTTTTTTTTATTATTATTTATTTTTAACTACAATATGAAAAACCATTTATTGTTGCTCAAAACCACTGAAAAACGGACGAGGAGTACAGAGAAGAGGCAAAAGGAGCACTCGAATTGGAAAATCCGCAGCCCACACCAGATTCTACTCTCGGCTCTCGCCTCTTAATCCCCCAGGGAATCCTTTTACGCGCTTTCACGAGTCTCTCTTTTGCGCGCGCGGAGTAAGGCGAGAAAAGAACGAGGAAAGTACGAGTATACGGGGAGGCGAGAGTCTCACATATCGGCTGACGCAGTAGTTCGTAACTATTGGCTCGTTTCATTTCCTACAGAAGCGTTCATTTACTTCTATTATCGCGGGTAAACAGATTTGCCGCCGCTATACCTACGCGTTCTTTCGAGGCCGTATAACGTCGTGTTTTATGTGGTGCAGTCCGTTTTCCCCCTATTTCAAAGGTTCCTTAACGCAAGCGCGATTCGCTCGAATCTTGCTCGGCAGTGTCTGTCTCTCTGCTTTCTGCTCTGCGAGCAATGTAATTACGTACGGCAAACTATCTATCTGCTGGTCTGATCTGTACTATAGTGTATACTAATGAAGCAGAGCCTTGATTATGTTGAATTTTCAATCATCGATCAACTCGGGTTATAGAGTTATAAATGATTTATCCATCCAAAGATTGTTGGAAAATAGCGTAAATTGACTCCTCGCGCGAGCGGCGACGAAGCATTCGATTGGGGTCCAGAAACGCCAGATGAGATAGAGAGAGAATATGAAACATTGCGCTGGTCGAGTTGATAGAGTGACGAGCGGAGGGTAGGAGCTGACTATATATACATATATGTGAGCACGGGGTAATCACGCGACAGACAATTACACTGAGTCCCTCGGTATAGAGTGAGT
The DNA here is from genome assembly GCF_009193385.2 of Nasonia vitripennis. Classification (NCBI taxonomy): domain Eukaryota; kingdom Metazoa; phylum Arthropoda; class Insecta; order Hymenoptera; family Pteromalidae; genus Nasonia; species Nasonia vitripennis. Next base: position 6,127,557 of record NC_045758.1, on the reverse strand, counting down.
CCAGTCAGAGAGAAGCGGCTAAAGGATTAAGAGACTCTCTAACGAGTCTCTATCTGGTGCCCGTTCGGCCAATTCCTTTGTGCCATGGTTTTTCTTTTGTAGTTCGCGGACCTCTGCAGTCGCGACACGTATAGCGCAAGGCTTTCGTTTTTTCCTTTTGACTTGCTTGCTTTATTTTTTCGGAATTACACCTCTTATACACTCATGAATACAGCGAGAGGCTCAGGCAGTTATAGCATGAGTGGCCTGAGCAGACCGAATAAAAGGCAGTGTTGGCATAAGTAACGTACTGTAATACTATATGCACTGGACTCGTCGATATCAATGTGGGAGACACGAAAGCGCCCATGCGCCATCTATCTTCGCTAGTCAGAGACTATAGAAGAGTTTATATGCGAAGGAGGGAGGGCCAAAAAAGCTTTAGCAGCGTATAACATAAGCGCGAATCTTATTAAAATTCTTAGCGGCATTCAGAATTTCGTAATTTTCACTATTGTAGGTTAGGAACCGATAAATTCGAAGATATTGAGTGCGAAACCGAGCAGCCAATCAGGGAACGAATAGAATGATTACCATGTCCTTCTTCGAGCAGGAGGATTATACCCGCGTATAATACGGTCGAAATAATAAGCAGCTCGACCCTCCAACCATCAGCAAATTCAAAAGTCCATTATATAGAGCTCACGCATCGCGGTACACACGAGGTAGCGGCAGTAGCATTTAAAGACTTACACGGGCCGGTACAGAGAAAACCCGGCGTACACACGCCGGAATTAGAAGACGGATAAAAGCCGATTTTACGCTGCGGAATTAGAATCGCCGCTGAGAGAGAGCATACGTCAAAGGGACTACTGGCTCACGCGCGCGCGGGAAGACGCGAAATTTCATCGGAAGCCGTGTACGTACGGACGAACGGATGAGGGAGCAGCAACGAGTCGGTCCGAGTTTGCGAATTCCGAACCAAGGGGATTGCCGTATATTAAAGTACTTTTCGACTATTCGCTCTCTCTCTCTCTCTCTCTCTCTCTCTCTCTCTCTCTCTCTCTCTCTCTCTCTCTCTCTCTCTCTCGCTTTACTCTTTCCCCGCGATGACTCTCCGCTCTTTCTCGTTCGTTCCGACTTTTGCTACAATGCGCCGGACAATTTGCGCGCCAACCTTAATCCTCGGCGACGCGCGTACGCGTCGCGCACTGGTTGCGAGAATTCTTCGGGCTTTTGTCTCATCTCTCGCATGAAAGAGCTGTTTATTCAAAGTTTTTCCGCGGATCACAAAGCGGCAATATCATCCAAGCTCAAAGTTCCTTCTTGCTCAAGAGGCGAGCATCATCGCAGCCTCTCGGATATGTTTTAGAGCCGCGCGCGATATTAACCGGCCGCTGCTGCAGTGAAAGTCGAAGTAATATTTGAAGTTGGCTATTACGCGAATGAACGACGAAATAAGCCCGTGGAGAGCGAGCGGTAAGTAGCCTCCACGCGACCGGGATTCGCGCGAGCCGCCAGCGCCGCTTTGATGAATGAGTCTCGCATAAGGCTCGAAGTATGGTAAAAGCTGCCGACGCTGGCCGTAATATTCCTGCGGGTCCCTCTCCTTTTACTCCCCCCTCGACTTCTAACCTCGTGGGGGGTTTAGGGCTTTTAGAATCGCTAATGACTAATGGCGCGCTGCGGCTTTCTCCAAGGCGAGCACGTGTACTTCGTATAGAGTCGCTTTAAAGAGGAAAATTTTGGAAATTTTGGATCGTACGACGCGAGAGAAAACAATTGTATTTCATTAGAAGGTCCGAGCGCGTTCGTCGCGTCTATAATTGACACTGGAAATGACGTTGTAAGGAAGGGGGGCTTACGCCTCTACGTGGCGAGGTTAAAGTTTATCGCAGCCGACGTGCGAGCGCCTCGCACCCCTAGGTGTCTCTCGCGCTTCGATATTTTTTTCCTACGGGCCGGCCAAGATGCCGAGGGGGACGCCGGAAAAGATAGAAAAGCTCGGGATATAGACGCGAATGATCCGAGCGAGAGAGAAAGAAAACAGGGAGGAAGAAGTGGACCGACTAAAGGACCCTGTCAGCCTTGTCAGGAATCCAATGAAGTGTGCTGGCATCCATTAGCCCTCTCTCTTTCGCTATCTGGCTGGATGTCCCCAAGACAAATAATAAAAAAACCATTAGGGGATTTAATCATTCTCACATGCCGCTACACTGATTTATTAATAAACGTCAGTCTCAACATTTATTATCATAATATCTTTTAAATCGCGCGGTAAGCGGTAAGCGCGTCGGGAGATGAATTATGTACAAGCGCGCGTGTTTCTGAGATTCATTCGAGCCGCGTAATAATCATTTTTTCTCAATCAATAATAAGCGGGGCGATAATCCGCGTGTCCGAAAAAAAACCCTAGACAAACCGCAAGCTCGGACATCGCGATGCGATTTCCCGATCAAAGCCAAAGATTGATGCGCTTCAACGCTGCATCCCGTTTAAATCTGCATCCTGCACCCCTCGTTGCAGCCCTACATCGCTTGTATTAATCCTTCATCCGGGCCGGCTCTACACAACCCGTGCTTTCGCTCGTCCTCTCCATCAGCAGTAGAGAGAGAGAGAGAGAGAGAGAGAGAGAGAGAGAGAGAGAGAGAGAGAGAGAGAGAGAGAGAGAGTAGTAAAAAAAGGCGGAGCGCCGCTTACGATCTGGAACGAAAATAATTGCTCCATGATTCTCCTCCGTCTTGCAGTGACTCTCCAGCCTTTATCTCGAGGCGTTCTTTTTTCTCTCCCACCCTTTTGCCGACCGACAGGGGCATAAATCCTGACCAGAGAGAGAGAGAGAGAGAGAGAGGGGGGGGGGGGAGAGAGAGAAAGAGAGCACGGGATCGCCGTCGAAAATAAGATAAAGTCGCACGGCGGATAAGGGTGTGGGTGAGAAACAGAGTGGAGCAGCGTCAGGAAAAAGAGAAAAAGGCAAATTCCCGAATAAACACATCCGCGGTGCCTTTGGATAGAAAAAGCGAGAGAGGGAGCCGGCGCGCTGTGTACCGCGCGCATTATTAACTCAACCACCGGAAAATGTCAACGGCACCGTTACTCTCTTATCTCCCGCGCGCGATCGCCTCTTTCTTTATTTTAACGCCGCAGTCAAATTCACGAGCCACCGCCGCCGCCGTGCCGGATTCCCTCGAGCAGTAGCAGCTTCGTTTGGGGGTTCTCTTTTGCTGCTGCTTCTTTTTTCGCTCGACAATTGCTCTCTTTTCGCTGGCTTGCGTCAACCGCTACGCTTATTGACTTATTCAAACGCTTTTGCGCTCGGAGAGATTTGTGGCTTTACGGCTGCGTGGAGAGCGAGTGGCACTTCCGTTTTCCTTTTTTTTTGTCCCATGAGCTTTTGCTTCGACGAAATCATTTCTAAGAAAAAAAAGAAGATTTTTTGACAAAGTTTGCGCAATCTCTGATCAGTCTGGCTGCAGCGAATGCGATTAGAGCCAGCAGTCGCCAGACGCTCGAAAAAGCCGCTTCTAAGAAGTGGAATGAGTCAACGACGACGGAGTTATCGTCACGGAGGAAGCTGCGCTGGTCTCGCAAGCGTCAGCGCGGGCCGAGCTTGCAGCTCTCTCTCTCTCTCTCTCTCGCTCTCTGTTCAAGGGATGGAGGAAAATAAAGGAAGGAGGGAGAGACGGAGGGATGCAAGGGTGGAAACGAGGCGAGAGGAGAGAAAACGAGCCCTCGCTGCAGCCGTGTAGACGAGAGAGCGAGCGAGAGAGAGAGAGAGAGAGAGAGAAAGCTAGAGGGGGCTGAAGTCTGAAAGATAAGGTGGCCCTCTCCACCTCCTAGATTATGGAATGGCACTTTAATTACACTAATGGGAGAACCAAATGTTAATTACAATTCGAAGTCTAAAAGAGAGACGCGATTCGTCGCCGGAGCGAGAGAGCGAGGATGTATAAATGCAGAATGGCGAGGGACAGAGACCGGATTTGGAGTGCGCGGACGAGGGAAGGGGCAGGGGCTCCTTTCAGGATTAGTATTATTTAATTAAAAATGCCCTTCTTGATTAGTCGTACGGGCCGACTTTTTCGCCTCTCTCTCTCTCGGTATCGCCTAATAGATCCAATTTCCATAAAAAGAGCTAAAGAGCGCTATACTCTGCGCCGGCGGCTTTCTTTTGTTTTTCAGTCCACGTAAGCTGTTTTGCGCTCATTAGGTCTTCTTGCGAGATGACCGTTGCCGCTGCTGCCACCGCCGAGGAAAAAGGGTTGAAGGGATCTCTATCTTCTTGCGGTTGGAAGTATTATAAAACGTTTTAGTATAAGCCGTCATTTGCATGACAGCTTTTTGATAAGCTGGATTAAAGTTTGTTGTCGTGCCGCTTTTTTGAGGATCGTTGAATTATTTTAAATTATCGCATCCGAATGCGTCCGTGTACGCAGTACATGTAGTAAGTAAATTATTCGCGAAAGCCTACACACGTGTGTAGTCGCTCCGCGCAATGATAAAAAATGCATCCGCTAATTGCCGGAGTAACGCGCTTCACTTTATTTTATAGGCCAGGGCCCTCGCGCGTATATACGTGTATGAAACGAGCGGAGAATTAGCCCCCGACTTGATAAATTATGTCAGGCCAGGACGTAAAGATTATGATTTGAGTATCCGTCGGCTTAACACGGACTTTCCGAGCATTATATCCACCAAGCGCCGGGATCCACTTCTGCCAAGCGCCATAGGTATCTCTATCTCTCTTGCCATGCCGGTGTGTAAACAAGCCATAAATGTTTTATTGCCTCTCGTGTGGTACACCGCATCGTGGGGAGACGTCGCTTCTGATGTTCGCTCCTCCGAAGCGTTCCCATATACATATAACCGCGCTCGCTTGCTGTTATACGCGCAGAGGAGAATCGCTGCGAGATGGAGAGAGAGAGAGAGAGAGAGAGAGAGAGAGAGAGAGAGAGAGAGAGAGAGAGAGACAGGGAAAACGGGACACGCTTCAAAAAAAAATCGAGAGAGGAACGGAATGGAAAGAGGAAAGAACAAAGGAAAGACAGATTTAGTAGGGGGAGAGTACTGGAATCGCTCGTGCGTACTTTACGCGACGGATAATTCTTCCGCGGGGCGTTTTTATTGTTTTTACGGGGATTCCCCGACGCGGATAAGAATGAGACTCTCTACGCCCACGGAATGCGATCTTAAGTGGCTCGACATGTGATCTCGAAGGCGGGATATCGGAAATGACATAAATATGCCAGGTTGCGAGAGAGGAGAAAGAGAGGCATTAAAACTATCGACTGGTAATCGCTTTATTTTCTTCCTCTCCAGTGGGTATCCGATGGAGATGTTACACAAGGATAAGATATTTAAATTCTGTTGAAAACACGTGTGTTTTCAAAAGTTTTTTTTTAAACCAATATCTTTAAACAAATAAACAGTAGTCATGCGAGCGTCATACGCCTTCGAAAACAAGAAAGCGCGGTGTATAAGCATAGAAATTATTTACAGATGAAGTACAGAGATAAGAATATTCTTGAGAAACGTAACAACTTTGTTAATATTTACGCTTAATAAATACATCGATAAAAATGGCTAATTCGCGGCAATGACATTTGTAAATTTCCACGGCGAATAAATTAAAATGAATCTATAATCACCATAAATAAGCTTAATTTATACATCGTCGAAAGCGTTATCACGCCGTGTTATCCGCTGAATTAGCGCTCCTCGATCCGTTGACTTTTTTACTCTTATCTTTGAGCGCAAAGTCGGGCTCGTTCCAGTACTCGACTTCGCCATTACCAAACATGACGAAAATCAAATTAGCAGCTACAGAAACGGTAAACAGTATCCAAAAAACGAGCCGCCACTCGCTCAGTGTTTGGTTAGGTGTTATAACGCCGATTATGTACGGCGAGAGTATGCCAGTGATGCCAGCCGATATGCCATTGCTGAGAGCCATTATTGTTCCCGAATAATTGGGACTGAGATCGAGCGTGTTAACCATCACGCTCGGATAAGAGCTTCCCATTAAACTCATGGCAACTGCAAACATGACGATCACCAAAACTTGATCGCAGCCAATGTAAGAAGCGACGATGACGAAAGTTGCCGAAGAGGACAATGCCAGCACGGATCCAATCTTCCTGACTGACGTGGTCGATAGTAACTTTATTGCGATCACGTAATCCGCTGACCAGGAGGTGATGAAGCTACCGATCCACATGCACAGATAAATCAAGGAGTTCACGTATCCGTTGTTTTCGACGGAAAATTTCAGTACGCTGGACAGGTACTTCGGCAGATCGGTAACAATCGTCAGAAGCGACCAGTTGAAGCCGAGCATGGCTATGATAGCGGCCCACAGAGGTTTGGACTTTAGAACGTGTTTCCACGGAGTTGGCGGTGGCTTCTTGTGCGTATGTTCGCTCAACTGTTGGCTCAGGTAGTCACGCTCGAATTTCGAGATGAAGGGATGCTCCCGTGGATTGTTGTAACACAGCGCCAACCATAGAATGTACCAAATCGCACTGTTACCACCGATGAGGTAGAAGACGCTCGACCAGTCGTCGGAGTGCTGAAGAATGATACCGGATACGCTATTCGCGTAGATCGTTCCCAGCAGTTGGCCAGCGTAAACAAAGGTGCTGATTCTCGACTTCTCGTCCGGGGGAATCCATTGGGAGAGAAGAACGTTAATAGCAGGATACGTCACGCCTTCGCCAAGACCCATCAATATGCGGGTGACGATAAGACCGGTGGAATTGCCCCAAGTTATAGACAGAGGTGTCAGCAGCGTGAAGATAGCTGTTAGGAATATTCCGAGGCCGTAAGTGTGCTTACCGCCATACTTCTCAGCTATGGTGGCTCCTGGAAGATGCGTGACTACATAGCCCCAGTAAAAGGATGAGAGGATCAGGCCCTGTATTCGGAATTCATCTTTTAATCTTCATCGTCATTTTTTACATTTTCAATAGAATAAATGGTCAGACCTGAGTGTGCTCACTCCAATCGTAAAGCTCTTCAGAGTGCAAAGTTGTGTTTGTTGACGAATGTATTTCGGCTGTTGTGGATGGACAGCTGTCGTCGAGAGTGACATCCGATTCAATCGGCGGCACCATTTTCGTCATAACGATGGACAGGCATGCACGCATGGCGTAAGCGTGAAACAAGCCCAGAAAGCACATGGCCGCGAAGACCCATCGTTGCCGAACGTTCACACCTTGAAATTCGAAAAACACAATTTGTTATTCCAATAATAGAGGTTAAAGACATCGAACTATAACACAATAACTTACAGCACACTTGAACGCCAGTCAGCATTTTTCGGAAATTTTATGATCTAATTGAAGGCACACGCTGACAGATAAGATTGATAAACATCGAGTAAAAAAATGGAAATTAACACTTGTTTCGCGGCGTGCTCTCCTCTCGAGGTTAAAACCGACAATGACTTTACTTTATTATACTCGAAGAGTCTTGAGTTGACGAAAACGTGATACGAGATTTTTACGGTCTGCTTTCTTTACGATCGTTACAAGATAAAGATAAGAACAGACAAATTTCAAGCCTCCGGTAAACAAAATAAGCGCCGAAGCAATAAATTAATTATTTATAGTTTTATTTCTTGTTTTCCAAGAATTCTAACAAACGGATTCACAACATCGCGCGTGTGTAACATAATGCAGTGACACTTCAGAAGAATTATAATAGATGCATAATGAGGGCTAGCTCAGTCGCGCGAGCTGAGTTTCAATTTAAGTTGGGCAAAGGCGCATGTCGGCATTTGAATGTAGAAAAACACGTATGCTAAATCGGCATCCGACGCACACCTCTCGCCGCCTTTCGCTTTCTCATCTCGCAACAGCAGCAACGTGGCGCAGCGGCATCGGCAACCGCTCTTTCACCAAGCTCTCCCCACAGGCTATAAGGCAAGAGACATGGAGGGTGATACGATCCGCGAATCGCCGGACACAACCTTCGCATAACAGTCGGCGACTGACGACGAAAAATCAGCAAGTCTGATGAACTCAAGTAGGGGCTGCCGGTGCTATGGGTTCCCCCTTTGGAGTAGGCGGCGGTAAAGTAGATAGAGCCCGGATCGGTTAGGCGTCAGGTATACCCTCTCTCTCGCTCTTTTGGCAGGACAAATGTCCTCAAACACTTTGAAGCTCGCGGCAACTGATAAAATTGTAATTACTCTTTTGAGCCGGACGGCTTATGTAAAGTGCCGCCCCCGTCGCTGTCGTCGTTGATAGCGGAGGAGGAAAACTACGAGATCGCCTTTGTGGCGCGGCGTTTAAACGTGTCTAAACGAACAGAGATTGCGGCAGAATTGTGCAAAATAGAATCTGGTCCAATAAAATGCCAATCGCGAAAAACAAGTTATTCTATGTGTGGCGCGTGAACGTAAAAATATGGCGAGCGAGCCGGAACGGCAGCGGTAATGGAATTGCTCGCGAGCGTCGGAAGTATTTTAGAGGCAAAAGGCTCGCGGCGGCGGCGGAATTTCATACGTCGGGGGCTGAATTATTGCGCCGCTGCTGCTGTGGCGGTGGCTTCGATCGGATTTGAAAATCGAAGGGCCGAGAACGAGGCTCTCGAGATTCGCGCGCCGTCGGAGAGCAAAGGCGGCAGCGGTGCCAGGGTCCAGGGAGGGAAAGGGAGGGAGGGAGCTGCGTGATTGATTTTGCATACGACACGGATTGGACAGGTTTGAGAAATTGAACTGGCTCTCAGGCTTGCCCTCGAGCGTCTCTCTCTCGGTCTCTCTTTTGCTCTCGGCCTTTGTCGCGCTGTGTGTGCTTTTAGCTTCTCTCGCTCCCGAAAGAGCAAACTCGCCCGTCTCGCTGGATGTCCGTGCGCATATATATTCATACGTATATGCGTATAATATGTCAGTATGAGGTCAGAAGGGAGAGCGTCTCGGCGGCGTTTTTTCTCTCTCTCCCGGCGTCGCGAGCTCCTTTTCGGATATCGCATGGGGGATTGGCTCGACATCGAACGATTTGCACCAGTGGAACCAGCCGAGACGTATTTATAACTTCCGTTAGCACGCATTTCACACTCGAGGCCTTTTTTCATACCCTCGACTGCCGCTGCTGTCCCGTGCAGCCGTTCCTCTTTACAGTTTATTTCTCCGTCCGCGCTTATCAACCAAAGTGCCTTCCTCGCGCGATGATCGATGATTTTAATTCGGAGCAGTGTCTCGGAATAAGAAAACTTCCGATAGGGCAGTACACACGCGATACGAGTCAGCTGTAGCTCCCGTATATCCGCATCTATTTTCATTTCCTTCAATCTCGAGGCGATCGCGAAAGCTCCCCCGATATAACCCTTTTGATTTCTATTCCGGTCACCGCGTCGAGAAGAGAGCGAGAGAGAGAGATAAGCTCGAGCTTCGGGCTTTCCGTACCCCGATCACGCGTTAAGGGCGCGCCGTTGCGCGGCTTCCTTCCCCTTTAATACCTTCAAACGAACTCGGACGAGTAGAGCTTTTCTTGGGGAGAATAAAGGGCGGCCGACATGTGAACGCGTCTTGGAAAGAAAGGGCGGCGGCGGCGTCGCGCCGGCATGAGGGATGACTGAGCGAGTCGGTTAAACGCGGGCGCGCGACGTCTTCTTTCATAAATTTCGAGAGGGGCGCCCGGATAAAGGTTTAGAATAAATCGCTCGGCCCGTTATCCACTCTGCCGTCGCGCGCCGGAGATGCCGCGAGCTGCAGCGCGTGTCAAGCCAGGCGTGTGCGGGATTTTTAAAGCTGCGCGATTTTCTTCCCATATAATATACGTTATTCGTATAAGTGGATGGTTTATAATTTTATTAAAATAAAAAGCATGCCTTTTTCTTTGCAGCCCGCGTCGAGGGACACGGATCAGGGCTGCGAGCCGCCTGATTACTCGACGTCGATTTCGAAACACGTCGTCCCGTTCCATCTACGTGAGCAAGGTAAGACACAGTTGTTTGTAATGAATCGCAGTGATATAATGAATGACGTCGCTCGAGCGTTTATCTCTACAAAGTATAAAGCTCGAGTATTGGCTGACGTCAGTTGTTTTTATGTATGTACTTCTTTATCGATTATCGCGTACAGTATATACACATTCATGTCCCGCGGCGAGGCTGACGGTGAGAGAGAGAGAGAGAGAGAGAGAGAGAGAGAGAGAGAGAGAGAGAGAGAGAGAGAGCAGAGAAGCCGGTGAGAGCGATATCATGCGTAACCCCATGCCGAACTCGCATAAATATTCTAACAACTTTGGAAACTAATATGATTGCATTCAGCGGGAATAATATCGCGTTTCGCGGTGAGACTGCGCGCAACGGCCGGCTTGTTTATACGGAATACATAATGCCCGAAATTGCTCCGACATTGTTTAGCCGGCGCTTTTTCTTCCAACTTTATATTCCGCAGTATGTTGTATATAGAGAAATGAAAGAGAAGTGCGCGCAATTTTTAACGAAATCAAGCGAGCCATATACTAGAATACATTCCGAGAGAACAAAGGACAACGTTTCAATTAGGGCCCTTATTAGTTAGCAATAATAGTCGAGAGAAAGCCTATCTAGCCCTTTCTCTGGCCTCCAGTTCCCATTAGAGGAAGAGAGAGAGAGAGAGCGTCGTCCGCTTTCCAGTGCTTAGCGCATACGCGCAAGGTCCGCGCTTGTGTTTGCGTTGCTGGTCCGCGTGGCTCTTACGATATTAAGGGCTGACTAGGCAGGCTCTACTCTAACTCCTTCCCAAACACACAGTACACTTGCCCTCTTTCTCTCCTGACCCCCGCATAGAGAGCACAGTACTCTCTCTCTCTCTCTCTCTCTCTCTCTCTCTACGGGCGGGGGACCTGACCTGTCGGTCGTTAGGTCGATTGATTTTCTCCGGAGCGACCGCATCCAGCACCGGCTGTAAATGCGCACGGTACTAGGCGCTACTGCTATATATACACAGAGAGAGCAAGAGGAGATGTGCTTACGGCGTTACAGCTAAGAAGCCGTTTTACGAGCGGCATTATCGTGATACCGCCGCCGCCGTACTTTTCCCAACTTAGCTTATTACGCGCAAGCTCGCTCTAGACTGTAAAAGCTGCTGCTTCCTTTTTTCGTATACTTGTACGCGTGAGGGGAGCCAGCGGAGCGCGTTAATTCAGCGATGCCGAGTGCAATTAAACTTTATACACCCGCGCAGCGCGACACGAGTTTTTATAGGTCCGCGCGGCGCAGCTTTATTAAGTCGCGTATCGAAAAACGCAAGCTCTCCTACCGCACGTCGAACAAAAGATGTGTTGCAGAGCCGACCGCGGCGCAAGCTCTTATCACACTCGCGGTGGGTATACACAATACGACAAAGGGCTCTTTAGCGCCGGCTTTTCATTCTCCCTCAGCCACGCGCTATATACAGATATATATATATACACGTAGCACGGGTACACGTCTAGGCGAATTTCGCGGGCCGCAAAAGCGAGCAGCGGGCGCCGGCGACATCTTGTATTGTCAGATACCAGCAGCAGCGCGACAAATTCATAATTGCGTTAATGCGGGTAGAGGAGGCATACGCACCGCAGCGTTGCGGCGGCGCCGCCGGAGGAGAGAAAGGAGGAGACCTTATCCTTCCTCGCTGCTGCATCTGCTTCTTGGGAGAGGCTCGTTAATCTTCGAGGGATTAATACGGGAGGAAGTATCGCGCGCGCGTGCGTTGGTTATTAATTAAATTCGCCGCGGTGTACAGCGCGCGCTCGCGTGTGTGTGCCGATTATTGAAAAGAAGGCGGAGAAACGGAATCTCGATAATGAATAATCTCCGAGTTAATCGAACGTCCCGTGTGCCTAGCGAGAGCGAGGAAGCGCTTAAAAAAGCACACATACGGATAATAGAGCCGTTAAACCGAGCAGCAGCAGCAGCAGCAGCTTCCACACACGCTTTTCGCCCCCTTAATTATCATAAGCGCCGCGCACGCGACTCCCTTGTACTCTCGCTGCGCAGAGAAAGCGAGAGCTCGGCCGATCGAGAGCTGGAAGTGAGATAAAATTTCGCGAGCGTAGGGTGGTGTACAGTAGCTTGGGCGAGAACGAGCCGAAATAAAACAGTGATATCGAGGCATTTCACGCACGAGCGCGAACGTTTAGCAAATTCAACGTGCGTGCCGTGGCACTTTCTCTCTTTCTCTCTCTCTTCCTGCCTGAGGTTATACTGCAGGGGCCGCCGTTGAAAAATACTCCTCTCGCTACCGCTGACACCTGTAGCTTCGGCCCCCTCTCGATTCTACATACGTACGCACGAGAGCTGTCTCTCTCTCTCTCTCTCTCTCTCTCTCTCTCGCGGTAAGCGAAAAAAATGCGGAATGCGGGGAGCCGCTTTATCGTCGATAAATATCAATGGCGAAAGCGTGAGAGAGTGGACGAGAAAAATCGGCTTTATTATTGAATGGCGCCAGCGCGCGTGTCGATGACAGTATGCGTACGCGGAGGCAGATTATTTCGAGCCGTCATCGAGCCCGGCGCGAGGCAAATTTATTCGGGCAATTTATCACGCCCCGCGCCATGTGTCGAGATATATTCGAGCGAGCTGATTTGATTTTATTTCGCGTTTGAATGCGGTGAGTTTCATTGGATTTCGAAATGCGGAATATTGATGGATGTGTGAGCACGAAAGAATAATTGATTCGCGCGATGATCTACTGCTTTATCCGTCTCTTGTAGAACTCGCGGTATTGTGAAATAAATTCCACCCAATAAAAAAGAATGCACGATCGTAAAGCCTGGGTTGACTATTCCGGACCTTGATTTCTCTACAAATTTTCCCCTTCGGAAAGGGGACCATCGCACGATAAAAAAAAACAACAGACGACAAAGAATCTCGCGCTTATTTCATAAAGCCAATACGACCAGAAATAATGTAGCTCTTAAAAACAGCGTTACTGCGCGTGTATTACCGTTATTAATTTGAGAGTATCCCGTGACATTGCGGAACTCGTTAGAATAATAATTTTGTAAGTCTAAGTTTAATTTTATTTCCGCGCTGTGTCACAATGAAGCAGTTCTGAACTGGCCCATTCCCCACCACATAAACCCTCTTAGTTTCCAACTAGCAAACATAGGTGGCGCACGAACGCTTTCCTATTCCCCTAAACGGTATTTGCGAGTGTAGTGCATAATATCTAGCGGTGCGGTCACCTATGCCAAAACAGCCTTTTGTTGGGCCTGCTACTTCGGCCGCTCACGTTATAACTGCCAAAGTTCGAGCTTAAATTGATGCAACACAACTCCAAGTTGTTCTAGATTCACAGGAAAGCAAAGCCCTCAAAGAGAAAGAGATAGAGAGTAGAAGGAGCAGTTGAAACAAGTCAGTATCGTCCGATCCCAGCATCAGCATCGGACTTTCTCATCGCAGTACACAGCGTGAAAGTAACGCGGCCGAGGCTCCACAAGTGGTGGACTTTACGGGACTTAAGATTAATCCTCATAATTACCCTGCTGGTATAGCAACGCGCGGTGGCTCTGGCTCGCTTTCCTTCTCCGGTTTCGCTTTTTGCCAGGCGCTGGATAGCCGACTAGCCCGTGAGAGATCTTTTCACCTTTCTCTCTCTCTCTCTCTCTCTCTCTCTCTCTCTCTCTCTCTCTCGCTCGCTCGATTCGCTCGACCATAAAGATATTTATCGGTCAGAGCTTGAGCGCGCGCGCGCGCCCCTGACGGTCATCCTTTACTACCGCGTCGAGGGTCCGAACGAAAAATCAATTACTCCTGATTGTGTTTTATGCGAGTAGTGCTGCTCTTACCCTGGTTTAACGCGATTAACGCGCCCGTTAGAGTCGAGTGATTTTTTGCCGCCCCTGGTTTTTCGCCAAATTTATGGGAGGTGTGCCGGACGCGGTGATTTTCGGCACCTCTTGCAGACAGAGAGTGAGAGCGTAGAAGAACGGAGCGTCTTTTTGCGTTTTCGAATCGTATTTCACAAAACGGCCTCGAGCTAAATCTCCCTCGGTGTGTATGGTTGCCACAGACTTAGTCGTCCGGCGGCGGCGGCGGCTCCGCACAATAAGAATCGATATCTTAATTAGTCGGGATAGCAGCAGCAGAGGCGGCAGCGGTTCCCCTTTCCGATCGCGTCCAAGTGTATATATACAGGGGGAGAGCGGGAGATCCGGAGGCGACCGGACCGGAAACGCAGCGGCACCGGAAGCGCCATTCACGCTCTCCGGTCCTGATACGCCGCACCGCTGAATAAACAATGCCTAGCAGCAGTACCGAAAAAAGTCCGCCCTGACCGGGGAGAGAGCGGTGCAAAAAAATTCGACGGACGAGTTTGCTTACATTGAATTCCGTCGACTTTCGGCCGGAAATTCGTTTCACGACTCGTCGTCGTCGCCGCCGTCGTGGCAGTTTCCCTCGCAGCTCTTTTCACTCTTTTTTTTTGCCGAACGCGTGCGTGATGCTTTTCTTTCTTGACGCACCCGGACAGGAAGTCCTTTCGAGGATCGAGTCGAATTTTTCGAAACGCGAGCGCCGGTTACGTCAGCGTCCGAGAATCAATTCTCTTAGCGGCAACGTTCGTTCCTGCGTGTACTTATCAATCAGCAGTTCATAGGCGGTATTGATTTTCCCGAAGGCATGAGCCGCGATTAATATCATCATCGTCGGGCTGAGGCCGAGAGATCGCCGTCGGGGCGAATTAACGAAATGCGGCGAGGGGGCGGGAGGGGAGGGTCGAGTGGACTCGCGCGATTTTACTGGCTGCCGGCGTCGACTAATCCGATAAAGTGCCGAGCACACTGTCAGTCCCTGGAAGCTGGAATATGACTCCCATCTCGGAGTGTTCTGTACTGTCTAATAAAGTCTCATTATGACGTATTTCGTGCTTTCTCTCCCTTTCTCTCTCTCTCTCTCTCTCTCTCTCTTTCTTTCGGTATTAGCGCTAATTTTTCTTCCTCCGGCGCCGCTCGGTAGCCCGCATAAGACACTGATTGACGCTGGCATTAATTGCCTCGCTGCTCGCGGGCACACGAGGGACAACAAAAATAGAGCGTCTAAAATATGACCGGCCATTCGTCGCGTTGCGCACACTAGTGCAGTGCAGTGAACTCGTGGGCAAACACGCTGTCTGCAAATAGTATAAGCCGGCAATCGACGGGGATTGTATTTTAAGGCATTATCGGCGAAATGTGTATTAGCACTAAGAGCGTAGTCTCGAGAGGCCGGCTTTGACCGAAGCTAAATATACAGAGAGAGAGAGAGAGATTCGCGAGCTTGATTCGAGGCAGTTGGCTCTCTGTCGATTACTTCAAACGCTCGTCGTCGCCCGGGTGACGCTTGGTCTTTAACGAGTAGTCGCTTTCTCTCTCAATCGAGTCCGGCGCCGGAGCTCAATTTCACCCTGGACTGACTATTTGCTGCGGGAGAGAAAGACGGAGAGGAGACAGGTCTCTCTTTGGCTTGACCTCTCCCTCTCTCGCTCCCCGTTAATCACCAAAGACAGCGCTCGCGCAAGGGTCGACGTCGTCGTTGTCGCCGTAGTCGCCGGCCTTGACGACGAGAGAGGGACAAGCTGTGTAGTTGACCGCAGCGCGCGCGTTTGCCCGGCGCCTCTTGCACGCGGGAACACCTTTGCCGACTGTGTAATATATATACACATAGCTGGAGCGGTGAGAAGGGGAGCAAAGATGAACCGCAGATTCAATTCAAATCGAGCGCGCTTGCGCGAGAGCACGGCCAGCTCGTTAGCTTGCCGAACAAACTTTGTCTCTCCTATTCCTCCCCAGCACTCCGACCGTCCAACCCTGTGTCCTCCTGTATTATATAGGCTTGCCAGGAGCTTTGTGCGGAGCAGCGTCTTTTCCCTCGCCGCGCGCGTCTGACCGCACATCAACCCTTTCTACTGGGAACGAAAAATCTGCGCGCGTGCATCAAAGCGGGAGATAAGTGTCGCTCGCGCGGAGCCTAATCCTAGAGGATAAGCTGCCCGCGTCGATACACACAGACGCACACAGCCGGCATAACTGGAAACCAAACGAAGCCAGCAGGGGCGAAATCAAATTGACGAAGCTACCGCTGCGGAGGGCTACGCACACACACACATCGATTTCACGCGGCATGCGCTATACACACACGCGCGCGCTCTCGGGGTTTAATCGCGGGATTAACTGACTTGGCAGGTAAACTATGCTACTGCTCGCGCGAGCGCAAGAGAGAGAGGATAATCCCGACCCGATATCTTCGGGGCGTTCGTATGACCGTTAAAGGAGCCTCTCCTCCGAAAACAAATCGACTGCGTCTTAGGACCGAAGGAGGTTCGGCTGCATCCTCTATATATGCCTTTAGCCGGAGATTTATACGCCCGGCGCTTTAGTCGAAAATATTTGTATCAACTCGCGGGGACAGGGATTCGATTTCGAGGCAGACACGCCGGGAAAAACAGAGCGAGGAGAGAGAGAGCTACCCTTGACTGTGCGCGCATTGAAGAGCCCAGTCGAGTGGCGCGTTGCGGCCGAGAGCAGAGCAGAGAAGAGAATGGAAGGAGGTTAGAGGGAGGAAGAGCGTTACGGTAGGCCGCAAAACCGACGGAAACGATATGCGCAGCGGCACCACTGAGCGACTCTGCAGTGCGAGAGACGTAGGTCTGACGTATCGTATCGCGTGTGTGGACATCACAATGCCAGCTCGGCGCCCTCTCAATGGATGCGCTGCCCAGTCGCGGCTGCTTCTCACGGCTCGAAACTTTCGTCGCTCTCTCTCTCTCTCTCTCTCTCTCTCTCTCTCTCTGTATTACTCCCGCCCTCTATACATAGAATTCATCTCCGCCGTGCGTGTTTTAATTTCGAAATCGCAGCGACGCGCTCGTTAAAATCAGCTCGACCGCGCGTGAAAAAAAGGAAGGCCCGCGAGCCTCGGCGTAAATAGAGGTGACGTAATTACCGAGATTAATGCGCCGCGAGAAGCCTTTTATCTCACGAACCATCGCCTCTTCTAGCTGCCGCTTCTTCTTCGCTGTACACAGGCTCGCTCCCGCAGCGAGGCCGGAAAGTAATTTGAGAGAGCTTCGGCGCAGGAGGGCCGCGGTTTTAAATATTACTTATCCCCCGCGGCTGCGCTGCTCAGGTGCTGCCTTTGACATACGTCGCCGTGGCGAACGAGTCGAGTTATTAAGGGCGCGTCCCTAGCTTCTTCTCTTCTTTTTTTTTAGATTCCTCTTGCTCTCCTTATTAGTTTTTAGATTGCACGTCGCTTATTCAGGGAAGAGAAAAAAAAATCGGGAACGCGTAAGTGGATTAGCCGCTGACTATTTTGACTGAAGGACGGAGCAGCGAGAGACAATCAGCGTTAATGAGCCCGCGAGGTTTTGTATTGATGAAACTCAATTACAAGTTCGGCCGCAGAGGCGAATCGAGAGAGACGACAGCTTCTTTCGTTCGGGAATTTCCCCCGGCTTTCCGCGCCGGGGATAAAGGAAGAAGGGCGAGAGCCGGCTGAAACCTGCAGTAGCTTCCGAGCTCTTTCTTCTTTCGAAGACGCGGTCGTGTACAAATCTGGGAAAATAAGCTTTTTAACGCGTACGCACTGTATTAATCGACGACGATGCAATCCAGCCGCGGAAGTGGAAAAGTGCGCGAGGAAAAGAATAAGCTCGCAGGAAAAGCTAAATAAAAGAAGGACTTCCTCCTTTAAAGCCAAAAAAGCATCTCTCTCTCTCTCTCTCTCTCTCTCTCTCTCTCTCTCTCTCTCTCTCTCTCTTCTTCCTGTCGGTGTCGCGATGTCGCTCCCTCGCCAAGAAACGGAGACGGCCGCGCGCGCGCCACTATTCACCTCCTTGGAAAAAGACCCCTTTTCTTAAGGCGCTACTGCTGCCGCTGCTGAAAACGCCGAGACAATGATATCGCGGAGGAAGAGAGAAAGAGAGAGAGAGAGAGAGAGAGAGAGAGAGAGAGAGAGAGAGAGAGAGAGAGAGAGAGCAAAGTACGGAGCGCTTTACAACTCCCGGCGGGTCGCCCCGGCGAAATTAATATCATAAATAATATCGTAAAAATACTGCAGCGTGCGCTAGGAACTTTCCTCCGGCGTCTACTTGCGCGCGCTTAATTTTTGCCGCCCTTTTCTCCGCTAGCGGAGGAATCGTCGCAGCCCCGCAATTTGCAGGGAACCGCCGCCGGTCCCTTCTTCGGATTTTCATTTTCCCGATAGCGAGATTGTATCCGAAGTAGCTGTATATAGATGTATCGCGGTATAGGGAACTATACTCTCGGCAGGAAATCAAACAGACGCCTGCTACTCCGTGGCTACCTGTGGAGCTCGCGGCGTCGCGCCTAATGCGACAATGGGCTGAATTAGCGTCACGCACGTCGTACATAACGCATATATACGTCGTATCGCGTCTGTGTCATCGGCTTTTGAGAAGCGCGGAGAGAGCTGGCAGCAAAACGCAGCCGCCTTGCTTTGCTCCATCAGGCTTGATTACGCGCGCGCGTATCATAATAGCGCCTTTTGAGGAGCTACTCTGTACCCGCTGCGGTGAGCTTTCTTGCCGCGCGCGTATTATTACGCTGACTCGGGCTTTTGTCTCTACGCGGGATTCGCGGAGCGACACGTCTGGTAATCAGCGTGTGTTTGGAGTAACGTCGCGTGTGTGCTGGTTATTAGGCACTTTGGTTACGAGGAAAAGTTGGCCCACCGCAAGGAGGCAGCCGCATCTCTTTCGCTTCTTCTCTTGGGCAATTACTGCTTTTTGGTTGACTGCCAGATAGAGAGCGAGAGAGAGGAGCTCGACTAAGCTAAAGGATAAAAGGGAAGGAGAGATCCAAGAGCTGGATAACCGCGCGTCGTCCTCAAAGGGTTAGTCATTGGGCCGTGCGCGCGTTTCCCGCGGCTGCGAAGCCAAGAGTTAAGTTAACTCAAGAAGCGAAGGACCGGAGAGCAGCAGAAGAAGAAGAAGCCGGAGGCTGCCTTTTAATGGAATTAAAAGTAAGCCTAGAGATAGCGCCCGCTCGCTCGCTCGCTCTCGTTTATCTCGGTAAATACGCCATTACGGGCCCGCTGAATCTACCTACTTACCTGTCATCCCATTTACCGTGCTCCGTTCCACTTGACGCAAGAGGGCTGCTGCTGCTGCTCTTCCGTACACTGAGAGAAAAGAATCCTTGTCGCAAAGGATTCGCGATTTAACCACAGCTTATTTTTCATGTATTTGTTGCAAACGAAAATTTCTTCATCGGAGACCCGTACCTGTGTTTATACTATTTCACGCGTGATATGCTTTTTTACGTACCTGGAAGAAAGCATATTGATGCACAACATTTAAAATATCGTAGGGCTTGTTCGATGAAGTCGAAGATTCTGTATGCATAAATACTTTTGTGATAGTTTCATGCACAGAGAAAGGCGGGGTTATGTGTAAGGTTATATTCGTATGATACCTAACGTGCTATCATTCGAATATATTTTGCAAAAACAAAGAATCTTTTAACATCGAATAGTCTCAGAGCGATACTAAATGATAATAAGAAGTGAAAACAAGTAATTATAAAGTGCTAGTGATTTTACGTCGATGGAAAGAAAGTTACGAAAATTCAAAAATCTGAAAACCTAACTGTTAGGACGCTTGGATTTCTCCATATTTTAATCCAATTTTCTTAGCAGTTAAGAATTCTTCTTTGTGTCAAGGATTCTTTTCTCTCTCTCTCTCTCTCTCTCTCTCTTTGCTGTATACAGCCGAGCGCGATCCCGGAAGAATCTCTCAAACGCCCGCTCCTTCGCCGAAGAGGAAAAGAGCATTTTTATACGCGGATGCTTAAGCCGCGCGACTGATGCTCCGGTGTGGAAAAACCGAGAGGTATTTAAAGCCGACGCTTTCTAGGGGGTGTGTACGAGCATCGACGATACAAAGTCGCGCGGATTAATTGAATCGCCCGGTGTATCAGTTTTGCGCGGAACTTCTAATCAGATTTCGGATAACTGCGCAAACATTTGCCAAGTATATACACGAGAAGCGTCCGCAGCCTGACGGAAAATTTAAGAAAGCTGCATGTACAGTATAAGGCAAGTCCATCGTCTCCTAATCCCGCGGAGTCGCAATTCAATCGCTCGGAAAAGGGGTGAACTCGCGGCAAACTAGGTAAGTTCAACGGAGCAAAGGAGAGACCACTCGCAGATGGACAGATAGAGATAGAAAGCTCCGCGCGCGCGGGGGGGTTAGCCGGGAGCAACACTGATACAATTAGATGCGATCTTAACGCCATAACTCAGGCCTAATCTGGAATAAAAGGGGTGAGAGAGAGAGAGAGAGAGAGAGAGAGAGAGAGAGAGAGAGAGAGAGAGAGAGAGAGACGGAGAAAGCGGTATAGGCCGCCGAGGAGACTAGTAGAGCTAGAAAAGCGAGTTTGGGGCTTCCGCCGCTCGCTCGCGCGCGCAAGACTCACTTCATTATTCATCCCGTTCCGTGGAAGCTATAGCAGCCGCAGTTATCGCATCCTTGGCTTCGGTCCGGATGTACCGGCCGAGCGAGCGCGACGATGCGGCCAGCGGTCCACGAATAGCTCACAAATTCTATGGCGCGAGTCGGCCACAGCTCGCTCCGACGAGATATCCGGACGATATACACCGCTACCTCGAGAGAGATCGCACCCGCCGCGCAGAGCCGCTGCCTCGGGCTCTGGCTTGAATTATCGGCTTCACTGGGCGACGAAATTCGATTTTAGCCCACCCCGCCTTGGATATTCCCGATGCCAGGATATCTAAGCTGCGCCTCGTTAAAAAGCTCCCGAGCACCTCGCCCCGATTTCGGCGATATTCAAACGCCGCTGCGCGTTTTTTTAATAAACCGTAACTCCATCCGCCGTGAAAATAAGAAATACGACCGAGTGCTCTCTCTCTCTCTCTCTCTCTCTCTCTCTCTCTCTCTCCCGGCTGTTTATTGACTCGGTTGCTTTATGTACTCAACGTTTACGAGGCCACTAAACTCCCGGGATATAGCTTCGCGCAGCTTGAAGCGAAGTCCTCGCGATGATCGTACCTCCCTCCGCTTTTAAAAAGGATAATACACTTCCCTTCGTTTGTGGATCAGTTTCGCTATATAATTGCGAACATTTCGACGACACCGTGTTTTTTCGTTTCCTCGTCGCGCAGTAGTATAATACATGAGTCATCCGACGCGCGGAGAGCCGCAGTTACATGGCTTGGAAATAGAAAGCGGCAATAGTTTCTGACCCATTTACCCAGATAGCTTTGCCTTCCGCCCTCCGCTGTCTCTCTTGTTTTCGCCCCCGCGATTGGAAAAACGCAGAGGTTCTCAAAGGCACGATTTTTTCGCCTAACGAGGAGACAGTGTAAAAAAATCTTTAAACAAAACAAATCTCGAAGAAACGCCGCGTTTCATCAAGTTGAGCATTCCAAAGTTGCTGGAGTGTCTCCAAGCGCGGGAATTTTAAGGGAGGGAAAGAAAGAGAGAGGGAGAGAGAGAGAGAGAGAGAGAGAGAGAGAGAGAGAGAGAGACAATGGGGGCCAGGCAACACTAAACACGGGATTCCGTCCTCTCGGAGGCTGTAATCTTCTGTTTTTAAGCGGGCGCAGAGAGAGGGAGAGAGAGAGAGAGGATACCGCGCGAGTGCGAAATTTCCTCTCTTCAAAACTCTTGGCCATTAAGCTTTTGTGTATTTCTCCGGGCGCACCTCGGGTATCTCCGATCTCTCTCTCTCTCTCTCTCTCTCTCTCGCGCGCGCGCGCGCGCGCGCGCACTTAAACCCTCCGCGCGAGCAGCAGGTTTATCTGTCCCGAGCTTTGGCTTCGTAATGGCTTTCTTTACGCGCGCGAGCTTAGAGCCCCGTTATTATAGCCCGTAATCCGGGCTTTTTTCCGAAATCCGGGCTAATTGTAAAAAGCCGCCGATTACAAGCTGTTCACGTATGTCTGGCTGTGAATATTGCCAAGTGTACAGTCCGACCGGGGTCGCACGGTGCGAAGAAAGGGATGACGATGATCACTGAGGCTCGTCACGAGGTGCTCTAATCTAATAGTTGCTTGATTGTAGGCCTTCGCCGGCGCGTATACAGTCGGACCGTGACTGTACAGAGGAGCTACCGCGTCTGCAAGCTCTTGTGTTGTACACGTGTAGTTATATCGTCGGACGAAAATAAGGGCCTAAGCGGCTGTAGTTTTTTCCTCGCAAAGTACATACGGAAACGCAAGCGGAGGAAACAACGTAATTTCGTGGAAATTCGCGGCTGATGCACAGTCGGATGCTTCGTTAATTCGGCTCTCTCTCTCTCTCTCTCTCTCTCTCTTCGCACGGCTTGAAATTAGCATCCGTTAGCTGGAGGCGCAGTAAATTGTTCGGAGAATGGCGCCGCTCGACATTCTCATGTAAAGGCACGCGCGCCGAGGAAAATGTCATCGATTTAGCAAGGTTGCGGGAATTTCAGAGCGCGCGCGCGAGGGCCCGAAAACCGCGTGCTCGCACCTCGGGGGTACTATTTGAGGTTGCGCTAAGCAAGTTAGCATAACCCTCCCCCCGCCGCCGCCTCGTACGTCGACGTATCGCGTTAAATTATGCTCAGTGCCTGCCACACGTGTGTAAGCGTTCCGTAATCAGTGCGCCCGACGCGCGCGCGACCTGATTTGTCATTTCGTATGTGTGCGTGTTGTAGATTTTCGAGAGCAGACGGATCGGGCCGAAGCTCCTCGATTGATCGCTAACTTTATTCGAGCCCGTATATAGAGCTGCAGTGGCGCACAAAGGAGGAATGTCTGAGCGAGGGCCGATCGTTCGTTAATTTCGAAAGGAGCCTCGTGTTCGGGCAATCGGATACGAGAGAGAAAGCACAAAGGAGCCACCTCGTCGTCGTCTCTCTTTTGCTGCTGATCATCGGTGTAGGTCAATTTCGCAAGACGAGACGGCCTGCGCCGCTGTTCGGAAGTATGCGCCGCTGAGCGAGTGCAGAGTACGCGAGAGTAACCCCTTCTCCCTTAGCGATGCTGGGAAATATATTTAAGTAGTCCGCTGAAAAGAGGA
This sequence comes from Nasonia vitripennis, assembly GCF_009193385.2. NCBI lineage: Eukaryota > Metazoa > Arthropoda > Insecta > Hymenoptera > Pteromalidae > Nasonia > Nasonia vitripennis. The sequence continues at coordinate 6,104,603 of NC_045758.1, read as the reverse complement.
GGAAAAATCGCGAGCGAGATTCCATCGCGAAAGTTTGCCGCGCGCGTGAATCCATTCCGTGCGCGAAGCGAAGTTTCTCGCTCCTCGAAGACGACGTCAAGACACACACACACACACACACAGGGAGAGCCGATACGCGCGTTTGCTTTTATTTAAATTGTAAGTTAGAGCCTGGCGGCCGAAGTCGTCTCTGCCAGCCGCAGAAAAAGGCTTTCAGACGAATGGGAAAAATGTTTGCGCTAAATGGTTCGATCCCATATGGAAATGAGAGCTCTCTCTCTCCTCTCTCTTAGTGGGGGGTCGCAGCGGCCGACTTCTGATCTTCAAAGTAGCGTTTGCTCTTTCTTCGCACCCTATCCTCGCTCGCTCGCTCGCTCGTCGTCGTCAAAGTTTCCCTCGCTCGCGGAGCCAAGGTAATTCAAATCTGATTTGCGTATGTATGCATCGTACCCGCCGCTAAATCGGAAGCTGAATCGAAGATGAAGGCGCGTGGAATATCTGCCGAGGCTGTGTCTTTGTCTTCGTCTTCTTTGCGCGCAGTAGATCATCTCTTCTTTGCCGCGAAAATGCGGCCGATCGTGCGAAATTATCCGGAATCGTACATTAGCCGAGTGAGTACACGGAATAACCCTGATTAAAGTATTTCGTTAGTGTCGTGCCTAGTGACTTGGTTCAAATCTATGTAATTTCGAATCCAATCGCTGCGCGTCGTCGAGAAAGAGAGAGAGAGAGAGAGAGAGAGAGAGAGAGAGAGAGAGAGAGAGAGAGAGAGAGAGAGAGAGGAGATGGCATTGTGTCTCGCACTTATACGCTGAGCTCGATGATGGCACTGTATACGATAGAGGCAGAGGAAAGGTCCGCATTTGCATACTCGTCAGCTGTGTGAGCTGCTTCCTTCAACTTTTCCGTGACACCCTCTCTCCTCTGCGTGTGTGCGTCGGTCTTTCTCTCTCTCTGCGGGTTTGCCACTCCCTCTCGCAGCAAAGCTCCATCGCACAGAGCGACGACGTTCGCGGGCGCACGAGAGAGAGAGAGAGAGAGAGAGAGAGAGAGAGAGAAAAGCAAGCCTGTATTTCTCCGGTCTCCGCGATTCATAATTGCAAATTTCCTCGCCTTATTTATGCAGCCGTTCCCGCACCTGGCAGTTCCCTCTCTCACTATCCGTATAAGGCTCTCGAGAGCTGCGCGAGAGGGCTAGTGCAGCTCTACAATAACGCTGCAGTTATACATGGGGCAACGAAAACGTCGTCGTACGGGTGAGTTATGTCTCGCTTCTCGGCGTATGTGTGCTGGGCGTCGCATAAGTCCGCGAGTGATTAAACTCGTCGAAATTGAAATTGCCTAATTGGTCGCCTCCACCGCGTGTTGCAGTGTACGACTCACGTACACCGGGCTACAACTTTGAATAAGTCGATATGGCAAACGCAGACGAAACACGCGTTTTCCAACTTGGAATTAGAAAAACGAAGGCGCTACACCGCGTGCGTATAGATTCATAAATAATCCCGACACCGTCGCTTTGACACTCGCAGAGCGACGCGACATATATCGAGAAGCGATTAGGCTCTCCCTCCTCTGCCTTCGTATATTATATATCGGGAATCTCTTGCCCGTAAAACGAGTCGGCTCACGTGTGCATGAAGCAGCAGCAGCAGCAGCAGCCATACATTTTCACTTTGCCACACGTGTGTGTCGACGACTTGACGCCCGCCCGCACGTACCGCTTCTTTTTTCTCTCTTTCTCAGCGGCTTGATATCTTGCTATACAAAGCGCGTCGAGAAGCTGCGGCGGCGGCCGCCGCCGAAATGGAGATACGATGATGCGGCTCGCGTGATGCATTATGCATGTGTGTGCGCGCGCGGCTCCTTTGGTGAAAAATGAAAATCGCTTATTGAAAGCCTCTTCTCTCTCGCTCTTCGGAGAATACATACTCGATGCGAGTCTTGTATTGACTTTTATATACGAGAGAAAGAGCCTCTTATTTTCGTCGCTTACATTACAGGCAGAGCTAGAGGCGACGTGACTCTCGGCTGTTTTCCAACTTTCCTCCCTGAAAATCAATCCCATTTGTAAATCGACGATGCAGCGGGCGCAGCCGAGCGAGTCGAATAACTGCAGCGCGTGTCCGGTTTTAGTGGTCAGCGAATTTATCCGAGCAGCCGGGGCTGTGCCGGCCCACACACATGGATATAACTTAGGAGTACAGAGTCGCTACTGCCGCTCTCTCGCGTGAAATTCACTGCTCACCTTGCGCGATATTCTCGAAATCGTGGCGGGAAAGTTTCGACGCTGCGACCATCAACCCGCGAGAGACAGACAAATTGGACGAGTTATCGAACGCGACTTATACTTGTATTATATTATGCAGAGCTTCTCGTTGAGAGCACACGAAAAATCGAAAATTCTCGAGCGCGTTGTCCCTCGATCGTAAATAATCAGGCTCGTCTGAGTAGAGTCGGGGTGTATATAGAAGCTTAACTCGTAATCAGGTTTGTTTTATGGGCCGTTATGAGAGGCTGGCTACTTTGGCTAATTGTATAATTGCTTTTCAGCGCTCTCTCTCTCTCTCTCTCTCTCTCTCTCTCTCTCTCTCTCTCTCTCTCTCTCTCTAGTAGTTAGCTGCCGCTGGTGTGTCCTTCGTCTCCGTGTCTCGTTCGCTCGCACGAAAAAAAGGGAGCGAGGAGTTTCGAGCGTCGGCTCGTAAACAGCACGAGTTACAGTCGTCGTCGCTTAATTGCCAGGCCATTAATTGCGCGCGGCTTTTAATTCGCGAAAAATCTCGGCGAAGCTCCCGGGAGTCTGAGAAAGCTCCTCCGATTTCCAAATCGTTTGATCCGCGAGCAATATATGCAGCCGCGATCGGCCTCTCCCTGATCAAGAGAGACGAAGAGAGAGGAAGATTCTCCGCCCTCCGAGGTGGGAGAAGGCTCGCCAGCATCGTCAAATATTTGCTCAATCACCGCAAAGATATTTCGCTAACTCGACGGCTGCGCGCGCGGCTATTTGCTCGCTGTACATAGATACCTATACCAGTAGTCTCTTGTCCTCTGTGTGGACCTATCCGGAGAAAGAATCCCGCAGCGCCCCGCGACTTGTCGATCGATTTAACGTTCCCCTGTACTCTCGAGCGAATTATATCACGGTCAGCCGGAGAGTGAGAGCTAGCGAGCGAGTCGGGCAAGTAAAAAGAAAGCATCAACCGCGTTTGAAATATTCATTCGGCTCTCTCCCCCTCTCGAGTGCCGGCTACGCGAATCGTGATTAATTCGCTCGATATAACGAAGGAAATCTCCGACTGCCAAGTATTTCGCGTCTCGAAAATTAGCTCTGGCGTGAAGCCGCCCCCGATGCTCGATAAGGCCGGCTGAAAAAGCCAAAGTTCCCTGAAAAGCCAGCTGACGACGTTTCGCGAAAGCTCGGGCTTAATTAGAGAAGCTTTTTTGCCTCCACCCCGCCCCCCCCCCCTGTATATAGACCAGCCGTCATCTCGCGAATTAACTCGACCGGATTGATCAAAGTCGTTCAGCAGCTCTTATATTAAAGTAATCCGCGTAATCGCTTTGCGCGCCTGGAAATCGAGAGCGGAGAATCGCCGTTTTGAGAGGGGGATCGACGAAGACAAAAAAAAATTAATAAATAAACAAGAATATTGATCGAGCCCGATGTAACTACGCGCGGCGCGGAGAGAAGGACAGACGATGAGCAATTTTCATCCGTCGCCGCGGTCTAGGTACAGTGGCTGCGAAGGCGAGAAATATGTCGCGGGAACGTCGTGTCGTCGCGCAGTTACGCGAGATTAGCAATTCATGACCAGCCGCTTGTTATTGTCGCACGAGGGGGCCGCAGCAGTCGAGACGCGCGTACATTTAGCGCCACTGGCAATACACGCCGGCAATAATGATAATTAAGAAACATCGTAACAGGGGCATATTTGGTGCTCTCTCTCTCTCTCTCCCGTTTCTTTTCGCGCCGGCCTTTGTCTCTCTCTCTCTCTCTCTCTCTCTCTCTCTCTCTCTCTCTCTCTCTCTCTCTTGCTCCCGCTTCTAATCTCGAGAGCGGGCGCGCGCTTGTTAAAAACGCCCGTGAATATAAAGAGTTGCATTATTAAAGAAGTTTGCGCGACTATAACAAAAAGTTTCGCGCAGCCGCCGCCGCCGGCACACGGGAAAGGGACACGGAGGCGGAGTGTATAGTATACGCAACAAGCTTGCTGCGGAAGCGTCGCGAACTTCTATACGGGCAGAGTCGCGGGGAAACGTGTCCACTTATACATACACGCGCGCGCGAGAACCGATTACGCTCGCGTCATCGTGATTTAGAAAAGAAGGATGTTTTTTATTACTCGTCGCGAATCGTTTGAATGATTTTTGCGGTGATGGTGCAGAGGAAAAAAAGCTAAGGGAGAGAGAGTGGATCAGACGCAGGTGAAGTATCGTCGTGACGGAAAAAGCTAACGACGCTCGATTAGCATAACGACACTAATTAAAATACAAATGACGAGTCTTAAAGGCTCGCCCGCAAGTGGCCGACTCATTATCACCCAGCCAGTATCTTGTTGTCATCTGCGACGCGCGTTTCGCTGACACCCGGGAGAGTTTAATTATAATATATCCATTCGATTGTCTCTGTATTCCTATGCCTAATATGCCATTCTTTATCTGCGTCTGACTAGAACCTTATAGTTTCGTCGTATACACCAATCCAGGTGTGTGTGTGTGTGTGTGTGTGTGTATATTTGACTGTTAGTCTTTGATGCGAAACGACGAGAATAAAGTCGAACGCGTCAGTTGTCTGTCGGTGACACACTCACACATCTATTTCATCGAATCCCCACACACAGCGGAAGCAGCAGCAGCGCAGGATATCGGTGGATATTAGCGCGCATTCCACGTAAAATTGGGGGCAGAATAAGCGGTATACGTATATACGAAAGATCCCATGTCGTAAAGCGTATACATCGTGCGGTGCTCGATTTACTCGCGTAATCCTCAGCGTTTACGTGAGCTATACGCCCGTGTGTGTAGGGTATAGTCACAATCACATAAATATGATTGGAGTGATTCTGGCTCCCCGCCGTCTCAGTTTTTCGGCTCTGATACTTACCGTTGCGATATTGGCTCATTAAGCGCGCGATGCGTTGCAAATTTCACTCGATTCTAGTCTCTATAGCCAATGTGAGGCTACGATTTTATTTAAACAAAAAAAAATAAAAAAAAAATACCCATGTTAGTCAGCGCGACGAAAAGAGAAAAGCTTCGACATCCTGTTTTTTTCTTCCCCCTCGCTCTCTCCCCTTCACAGCGATTGGCCTCGGATTACCATGCGTCGTCTCTGCCGTCTCGCGAGATAGAGAGATCGCTTTACGACGACTTTACCGGATTCAATCGAAGCAGCTCAACTCACGCGCAACCCCTTCCCGCCGAGAGCGAGAGAGTAGATACCTCCCCCGCGAAATTCTCTCTTTTTTATGCCTGCGACATCCGCGCGATTGCATCGAGGAGTCGTCGATTTTTTTTCATACGTGTATTATTCCAACTGAAAGTCTTCGGATCGAACGAGAGCAATGCTTTGTGAATTCACAGAGAGGAAGATTTGCGCTCTTTTCATATATTCGTCGAATATACACTTGGCAAGTGCGAGTAGAGGGTAGACGCATCGCCCGGTATGCGTATTATACATATAAACGCGGCAAACGAGTGTCATGATCGCGTGTACCTCGAGACACTGCGGCGTTAGACTTTAGACTGCTGCGCACGTAGCGTTAATCCCGGACTGAGCTGTATACGCGTTTTCTCTCTTGCCTCCCCCCCTCTTTTCCCTTGATGGTATAGCGACGCGTATAAGTAGGCGAGATTCGTGCGGGTGTGCGTTTCTCCGTTCGCCTCACTCTTTCGGTTGACACTTAATTTCCGTTATTCGCGCTGGCAGCTTTGTGCGTCGCGGAGAAGCAGCAGCAGATCCTGATAGGCTCTGTGCTTTCAGCTGCTTTTCTCTCTCATTTCTCTCTCTCTCTCTCTCTCTCTCTCTCTCTCTCTCTCTCTCTCTCCCCCTCTCGAGCTGTGTTGGGCTTTCTGAAGCTCTCTTTCGGAGGTTTCAGCGAGTTCGATGTGAGCTGCGTTTCAACATGATTAATTATTCGATGATTTAACGAGACACCGCATGCATACAGCGAGAGTTCGTGGGATAGGAATTAGAAAGGATCGATGAAAATTTTATTAATGGTGAACGTGCAAGAGTACATTTTTTTTTAAATCTCCAGTGGCTGGAGTCATCTGGACAGAATGTTCAGATCCTGAAAATCGAGATAATATTAATTTTGGTTACAAATAAAGAAAATAAAGGTATGCTTTCACAAATGTTTATATAAACCTGCAGCGTTATCGAGTATCGACAATTATATTCTCAAAGTCCACGTCAAAGTGAGGATAAGAAGTAAAAAATTAAAGTTGAAAGCGACACTATCGGTCTGTGTTTCAGATTGTCGATACCGTATATGATCCAACCGAGATTTATGAAGTACGCGGAAAAATCGTTATCGGGAATAATCGCAAAACTACAAGAGCGAACGAGAGATAAAGCTGTTTCTCGGTCGATTTTTTTCGATTCTTGATGGGTATACTCGGACGCAGAGCCTTGCCAGCTGGCAACCTGCCGCGTCGGGTCTTTTTCCTTTCGACTTTCGCCCTTTCTTTAAGCGCAAACCGACGAGCGAAGCGCCCTTCCCTAAGTGTGGGAACAACAGCCAAACCTCTCGCAAAATATTAATTAACGTTATTAACGCGCACTCCCGCGCCCGCCTTCTCGCGAGGCACACTGCACGACAGCGGAAGGAGTTTACTGCTTCTCGCTCGCTCGTTCTCCCGTTCGTATATACTTCTCTGGGGCTTTGTGTGCACGTCTACGTGTGTAGGTGGTAAAGAGAGAAAAAAACGCCATTATCGTAAATCATCGTTTTCCAATAACGCTGCCAGGCCTCTTTACCGTTCCCTCTACTTGCTATATCGTATGCGCGGCAGTGACTTACCTACTTGCTGCTGCTGCTGTGTCCGTCGTCTTGTCTCCTTTTTTCTCAATATTTTAATCATCTTACAAATTTTTCGAAAACAAATTTGGCAATCCTTATAACTTTTTTGATGCCAGTATCAAAAACGATTTTTATAGAGCATTTATTGTTGTCACGATAAAATATTATGGTGATCACGATCATGATAGCTAGCTAGACTTTTTCTATAAGTTGATATATAATTATGTTATATTTGAAAAGGGGATAGACAAACCTTGAGTAACTGATAATTGTTACTAGGAGGGAAAAGAGCGTGCGTATTTCTTACAATGACTATAGATGCAGGCTTATCGCTATTTATTACTCGCAATTATTGAAGGTTTATAGCGATGGCGTTTGTGATGCGCAGTTTACGTCAGCTACACGGAAAGAATTTTTCAGTAAAAATTACCTGAATAGCAAGGTAATCGTGGGCTGCCGTGTCTTTCCGAAAGTTTTTATCTGACCCAAGATCCAAGATATTATTTATCTTGCTCCTCGTAAATTTTACTGAACCGGCACTGTACATTTTTTGATGTCGAAAATTTTTACCGTGCTGCAAAGGAAATTCATGCTCGGCCATGTGCGTCATCTGCTTTCATAACCTCCAAATCTAACCCTGATGTACGCTCGTTGAATCCAACGAATTTCTTGGTTCAAAGTGTGTCATATACAAATAACCCTTTATATATCAATAATACGACGTTAAGAATGCGTCACGAACATATATACAACAAAATATCATAATATAGAGGCTATGGAGAAAAATAAAAAAGTACGGAAAATTTTACTTTGCCGATGCAGTAAAAGTGCTCTAGATGGCGGGGCGACCCTACGTTACTGTGCTAGCACGGTAATTTTGATCCTTAATTTTTATGTAATTTTTATTGTAAAATTCTTTCCGTGTACCGCTTGCAAAATCGCGATCTTTCGAAAATATAAGAGCGAAAGGAGAAAATCTTATCTCGGCGTGTAAGACGCCCTTGGGCTAACACCGTCTCTTTCGTTCTTTTCATTCTTCCGTGCGGGCGCTGCTGTTCTCTCTCTCTCTCTCTCTCTCTCTCTCTCTCTCTCTCTCTCTCTCTCTCTCTCTCTCTCTCCTTCTCTCGCTCCGTCTCAGCGGAGCTCAGCCATCGTTGCTCCCTCCTCCATAACTTGATTGTTTTAATTAAATTTCGCCGGGGAATCGCTTTACGCTGGGCACACTGACTGCCGCTAGCGCCGGCGCACAATGCAAACCGTGACGTGCACCGAATGAATCGGGGATTGGCAAGGAGCAGGCCGTCGTCGTCGGCGGCGGCGGCTCTTTCCCTCGTCTCCTTTTCTCTTCGCGCGGTTTCGCAGCGGTGCGAATGAGGAGCGAAAAATAAAGGACGGCTTCAGACGCGAAAATAGCTATTTTAGGAATTTCATTATCACCTCCGCGCTCACTTCCCTTCCGAGCTCATTACCGCTTCCGCAGAGTTTTTCAGCCTAAAAATGTCTGCATTGCAGCGTCTTCCGCAAAATTAAGCTGTTTCGAGATTAAAATTCAGATGTTTCGATTCCAACCCATCGTCTACGACGAATTTCGCGGAGAACATGACGAAATCGGAGAGTAAAGTTTCTAACGGATCGCGTCAAAGTTTAAGAGGCTAAGATAGAAGCGATTGAATCTGCTATACGGATCCCGGCGTAGTGAGAGGCGAAGGTTAGATCTGACGACCACGAGGAACGCCGCGCCGGCGCATATTTCTCCAGATATTGGAATTTGTCGCGGTTACTTACTTCAAATTATCTTCCGGCAGCGCGTACAACCCTGCGAGGGCGTCTGCATTACTGTACGCCTCCGGTTTCAGCCACTTAAGCTGCGACCCGCGTTCTTCTGATGTAAACCCTCGCGGCTCCGGGCATTCCTGAACCATCCGGCGAGTGCGAATTTTCCGAAATGTTCAAAAAGCTCGCGGAACACTCGACCAGTTGAATGCTCATTCTTACTGAATTAAAAAGTATCGTGCGACTGAAGCAGCGCAGCCCCTAAAGCGATCTTCCCTTCTTAACCCTTCGCGAACTCTCGTCCTCTCGAGTGAGCTATACCCGGCACTTTTTCGCTGCGCTGCCTTAACTGCTCTCTTTTCTTCTGGTAGCCCCCTTTTTTTACCACTGACGACCTTTTTCTACCAGCTCCCCTCTCTTTCCCGCATTCGACTATTCGAGAAAAAGCTATTCGCCAAGTGGTTAACCTCTAGTTTGCCTATAATAATACGATGATATTTTTCTGTATCTCCTTGCACTGTCTCTCACAATAAGCAAACACTGTGCATTTTTTATTTTATACTCCGTGAAAATGTAATATGGGCTGCATTACGCAAGTAATCTATTGTCTGATAACTATCTTTTTCTATGGGTGAGTAATTTAGTGATTAAAAAGAAAATAAAAAAACAAAGAGCAAGCCGGGAAGAACAGAGCCAGTGTGACTTAAACATGAATCCCTATCGGAGAGGAGACAGAAATAATTTAACAGAATACCGGCGCGTACGCGCGTGTACTTAATTTGCAAAGGTATTTTCATTATTTCGCGAACCATCTCTCTTCTCTGAGTCATGGAGTGAGAGACTTACCTCTATCGGTTTCTATTGGCAATAGGCCTGAACGTTCCTCGACCTTTTCATTCACTATTATGCGAGAGTTTAAGCGAAGTGTTGTATGGTTCAGGCGGTGTTTCTTCTTGATCGGGTGGACCTGCACTGCGTGAATCGTCAGCACTCGCGTATATACCCCACATCATCAACTGATAATGGCAAAGCACAAATCAAGGTGTCCACTTTCCACGTGATTAAGCTTGCGATGTGTACGTAACGTTTTCAACGTAGAAGGAAAACTTAGATTTAAAAATAAAAAAGTTTATCGATAAAAGTGTGGTTTTTGAGAAAATGACTGTCCAGTAATTAAAATCTTATCAATTGTTGCCGGCATTTTAATGCGTAGTTCGATTTTTTTGTCTTTCTATTTCGTCTTCCTTGATGCAAAAAAAGGAGAAATTTCCGTTGGAATATACATTTCTCAAAAAGCGCTTACGCAAACAATACGTCGCTACAAATACTAGTCGGTCGCCGCTTCTCGCTTAATGCGATTACGCGGAGGAATGAAAAATACGCAAAGGTCGAGGAAGGAAAGGGCGACGACGGAGTCGACAATGGTCGATCACGGCATCTTAATCATGGGCAAGCCTCTTAGAATCGCGGCTTTTGGGCTAGGGCTCTTTTTTGCGCCGCTCGGTGAAAAAGCCTCACTCCCCTCGATAATTGAATCAAACGATTTATCTTTCCGATTAAAAATGCTCGAGAGAGGAGAGAAGTGGTGTCGCCTTACAAAGCTGCTTTCTCTCGCATTAAATACTCCTCAACTGCTCGACGCTTCCTCGATCGGGGCTAGAAAAACTGCAAATCGAGAATGGCCGATCTCTGTTTCTCTTTGTTTTCTGAACTGCAAGAGACGAACATTCGGCATATGCAAACGAACGTGCGGCCAACACTTCTTTTTCCCTTGCATGGGACATAACCGAATCGCGTACGCTGTATGAGGGTCAGTTGCGGCGTGAATCGGAGAAACCACCGAATTGCTCCCAAACGCGATAAAGTTGGGAAAATCAAATTTAAACGCGCTCGTTTTTTCGACGTCTGTGAAGGCGCACCGCAATAGGTCGAGTCCGCAGATTAATATTATTGGCTCTCTATGCACGCGGTAAAAGCGCTCGAGGAAAATCCAGGAAGGGAAGCGAGGGGCGAGTTCGATCTCATCTCGGGTTATTAATAATATCTGCGGAGGTTAGTATTTCCGCGGAGAAGGAAATAGGAGGCGCGAGGAGCTTCTCGCTCGCTCTTCATTTCTCTATCGCGCGAGTAGCGAGAGAGCGAGAGAGCTGCTGAGAAGCACAGATGGAAGTACCCGATTTATATGCAAATTCCATATTTGTCGCGTCGTGCGGCCGCCAGCTTGGGAGATGGATCCTTCGTTCGCTCGTTCGTCAGCTTCGACGAAAGAACAGGGTATAGAGAGGTTCCGCGAAAATCTTCGGAAAGAAAGACTACACGCGCATGCGGGCACTCTCGATTTTCACTATTTTTATTATTGAGCTATTGCATTTTTCATTGAAATTTATAGTTCTTGGTATCTATATTATCTTATCAAACTCCGGCTATTCCTTTTGCTCTGAAAAAATCACACCGATCACGTCGATGACTAGGCTGCACGCATGATGAAATCGCAAGCGATAAACGCGTGTTCAGGGTAAATTTCCGCTCCTTTACTTCGATGACCAAAACTTTATACGCAGCTTACAGCTATGACTGTTATTTATATAAGATTTTGCGTCGCACGCGATCGTTATAAGCGGAGAGAATGATCGCGACGACTATGCGACGGCGGCTGACAAAAACGACGTCGAAGAGCGCGTACATATAGCCGAAGAAAAAGTCGAGGAGTCGGAAGAGGAAGAGAGAAGGGCCAAGAAAAGAGAGCAGCGCAGTCTCGTTTTTCGCGCACGACACCGTCAATTATCGAACCTTCTTTTTCCTCCCTGCAGCCATCCTCCGCTCGTGCGATATCGTTAATAAACCCAAGCTTCTGGAGCTCCCTGTCTCGTCTAATCATCCTCCTTCTTTCCCGCTGTCCCTCGTCTACTTTCGCCTCTTTTGCCGCCGTTATACTTGCGCGCCTCTCGCGAAAATATACTCTTCGCATCTTTGCCGCTCTCTCTCCCCCTCGGTCCCTCGTATACAGCGCGTAACTAACTTGGCGCGCGACACCTGCATATTTGATGCGCCGTGTAAACAGCCGCGACCACGGAATAAATTTGCCCGGCTCATGTATTATTGATAGGCGCGCGGAAGATTAAAAAATCTTGAATCGCCGAGACCGCGCTGCGGAGAGGGAAATTATGTAGACTGAAATTAGGTTTCCCTGGACGATATATCGCACCTTCTTCCACTATGAGAGAGGAATGCTTACATAGTTTGTAAAATAAGTATACGTCGCGAATTTCAGCAGCTCGTGGTTAACGTAGAAATACTGATGGGAAGTCGATTCAGTTTCAGGAGGAAGAAAGTCGAAACGGCAAGAATTTTTTGAGATGAGAAGATTGAAATGAAAGAGAGCCGAGGAGCGGTCGAGACGTCCCACAAAAATGCGGATGTTTATAGGTGCGAGGCAATAACGGAAAAAATTCTTGTACTTAAGCTATTCACCTATTTAACTGAAAAAATATACAAACACATAGACGTCGCTGGAGCGAAACGAGCGAGAATCCAAGCGAACAACAGATTCGCGCGCATTACTTACAGGATCCCGCGGCTGCTATCTCGCGCCGCAACGACAACTCGACGAGGCTTATCTTCGAAACATATTCGACGATTACGCGAGATCCGCGCGTGAGTTGAGAAGAGGCGGGATTGGCTTATTTATATTTGTCGCAATCACGGGCGAGAAGAGATCGCGACGGGAAATGAAGGGCTGCTACTGCTGCTGGAGGTAGGCGCGACGAGGGATAAGGTGATAAATTACCGCGCGTCAAAGCCTCGGCGTGCATTCATTTGTACAGAGTTAGAGCTCTGTCATTGGCACCATCCCTCATTTCGTCTCTTGCGCCTGCTCAACCCTGCGACTGATGTACTGGAGCTGCTTTTTCTTCTATTGCGTGCTTATAATATTCCGTATTCTTATCTTTCCCGTACAGTCGATCGATAACCGTCGAGAAAACTACTAATCCCGGATATCTATACAATTGGGATTTTCCGAAGCCTTATCAAGGTGATCAGTACCGCGGCGTAGTTTCTCTTCGATGCCAAGCGCTGCGATAACATTTTTTCCTGTTTTCAAAACTACTGCGCGCATATCGCAAATAAAAGCTACATACACGTCACCTTTCTAAAATATACGAACACACTCTGCAAAGCTGCCTTCGCCGAAGATTCTTAAATATTCCAGCGAAGCGTGTAAAATTCGTCAGGATCGGCTCCCCATATACAAGCTCCGACAATAGTCGCCCGCAGCAACGGCGGCAGTACTATATACAGCGAACATCGCACGAGAGTCTGATATCGAAAGTCCGCTGGCATAATAACGTCGCGTCGTCGTCCCTCGACTCGTGAAATCACACACGCGGGCGCAAAACAATCGAGAATTCGGCCTCCTCGCGCGCGTCCCTCCTCGGCGAAAAGTTTCCACGAGAGGAGAGACAGATACAAGCATCAGCCCGCGCCGACGTCCTTACATTCTAATCTCCCGACGGGCAAGCCTCGACGTCGCTCTTTTACATTTCCGCGCTCGCCGCAGTAAGGCACGCGCGTGTACGTGTACGACTCGCGCTCATAAGATATACGATAGCGCAGATACAGGGAGATTTGTGGTCTCTCTCACTCTCTCACTCGCGTATAGTGTATACAATGCTCGCTAGGATTCGTGTACGTACGTCGCGACATACAACTGCGGCAGCGGCGGCGAGCTTTCAGGTGGAGATTGCGTTTTGACATCTGATAGATTCATGGTTATTGGAATCAGAGCGGTTCTCCTGTTACATCGAGAAGGAGAGAGAGAGAGAGAGAGAGAGAGAGAGAGAGAGAGAGAGAGAGAGAGAGAGAGAGGACCGCGTGTGCGACTCTCGTAGGAAGCGAAGAGAGAGAGAGAGAGAGAGAGAGAGAGAGAGAGAGAGAGAGAGAGAGAGAGAGAGAAAGCGCTAGGCGGCCAACTTATCGCCCCAGGGCGACGTAAATCACTAGGGCCCCGTTTCGAGAGATGTGTTTTTGTGCTGCGTCGAGGCGACTTGCGATCGTGTGTGTGTGTATCGTGCAGACGCGACTTTCGCAAAATCTGGAAGGGGATGAAGTTTTGAGAGGGCCAGCGCAGGAAAATCTGGCCTATCCGTATACCTTGGAGGATTAATGATTTACGTAATAACGCCGAGAGCTCGGAGATTTATCGCTTTCGAGATTTACTGTGTGTTTGTGTCACACCGTTCGCGCTCTTACCGTGGCCCTGTCCGTCCGGGACAATTTCATTGCGTCCTTGACGCACGAGTGATCTACATACATACGCCATGCGCTTTTCCGAACAATATCGCGCGCGCGTGTGATTTAATCAACGTCGCGGTCCGCAACTTTTAACGCGCCGACTTAACTGCAAGCTGCTCTCGTCCTTATGATCCTCGAATTTGGAGCAGAGAGCGTACTTTTCTCGAGGGTATACGCCGGCGAGCGAGTGTCGCTGAAGGCCCGCGTGACATTGACGAAGTGCGGATAGCGGCTGCGGGACGGGGAGACTCGAGACTTGGCGCTAATGTCGTAACCGAGTGTCATCGCTTGCAGCCCCTTCTGCTCCTGGATCCGCGGAAAGACGAGGCTCGAGAGAAAGACACCGATGGCAAGGGGGCCCCGCACGACTCGCCCGCTTCTCTTCACAGTGGAGATGCAAACTTGTGCTGTGTGTACAGGGTCGGGCAGCCTGTATAGCTTGTTGCGGAAACAGTATTACAGAAACGAAGTGAAGAATCGAGCGAAGGTATACAGCCTCGAGTCATTACACTCTCGAGACGCGGAGAAAAAGGCGTCGCGCCGTGTGCGATCACATCCCATTTCGCGGCGATTTAAAAAACTTGATTCATCGGGCGCGCGCGCATTGGAATCGGAAAATTCCCGGGCATTCCTGAGGGAAACCTTAGTCCCGGTTGGTTTTTTCTAAACAAAAGCCCCCGCCGAGGAAGGGAAAACTTTCGCCGCAGAGATAGAGAGAGAGAGAGAGGAGAGCGAGAGAGTTCCCGAAGGGTGTCCAGTGGGTTAACAGGACTGGGGACTCCCCGAACTATATCCCCGACGCCGGACAAAACCAATCGGCGCTCGCGCGACACCTTCCCCGACTCTCTCGCTCTGATGCTATAATGGACCTTGCGCGTGCGGAGGGGGAAAATAAGAAGAAGAAGAAGCAGAAGAAGTAGGAAGGAGCTATACACTTCGGGGCCAGTCCGCCTTTATTGGCCATAAAAGCAATAATGCGATGCCTTATAGGGACGGTCTCGCGTCTGAAGTACGACAAAACGATACAAATGCGAGATTCCGACTCGCTCTTCCTCTTCCTCTTTTTCTTTTTTTCTCGCTGGCTCGCTCTAATCGATTCCGATTCCGATGAAGAACGCACGCGATCGGTTCCGGCGATTGCTCGCGCGAGCCTCGATAAAGTAGAGAAATAAAATTCAATTGCTCCTGCGGATATATATCGCCGTTACGCGCTGGTCATTTTCCCGAGCAAGCTGGCCATACAGGCACCGACTCGGAATACGAAATATCGCTTTATACCCGAGTTTTTCGGGGACTAATTTCTCGATATCTCGATATACATCTCTCTCTCTCTCTCTCTCTCTCTCTCTCTCTCTCTCTCTCTCTCTCTCTCTCTCTCTCTCTCTCTCTCTCTCTCTCTCTCTCTCTCTCTCTCTCTCTCTCTCTCTCTCTCTCTCTCTCTCTCTCTCTCTCTCTCTCTCTCTCTCTCTCTCTCTCTCTCTCTCTCTCTCTCTCTCTCTCTCTCTCTCTCTCTCTCTCTCTCTCTCTCTCTCTCTCTCTCTCTCTAGCGATTGAAGGGATGGCTCGAAATTAAGATTCCGGCTTCAATTAGCGCAACGACGCACTGTACTTTACCGTTTCGGCCGTAAAAACAATTAGAGCGAAAGTTCGGGCCTCTTCCGCTTTTAATGAAAAATAACCCCGGGGAAAGCGTCGACGTTTTTCACAGCTCCTCTTCGCAGCCGTTATACTGAGCATCTCACGGCTGAGAGTGTCGGCGGGGGATGAAAAAAGAGGAAGGAAATAAAGATTTTCCGCGGTAACGATCACAAAGTATTCGAGTTAATGAATATTGCGAGGCTCCTTAGCTCCTCCCCCCCCCATCTCTCTCCATCGCCCTGAGACTTCATCGAGCGCGTATTTGTTGAGCGCTTTAAAGAAATTAAGAGCGGCGGCGCAACGATTTCTTCCTCTCGCTCTCTTTGAGATATCCCGGCGAAAGGGTGAAATTGAGAGCGATGCTGCCTAAAACGATAATCGTTCGCTCGGCAGCATCAGCAGCAGGCGTGTGCAGCGCTCTTGCGAGGCTCGAAGCTCATTTCGGGGCTGCTTAAAAATCTCATGAAAGCGAAACAAAGGAGGAGAGAAAGAGAAAAAAGCTACGCGGCCTCGAGGGGAGATCGAGTATTAACTCGGGCGGAACGAGAGATGGTCAGGATCTCTATCGCGCGAGTGAGAGAGAAGCGAGGAGGAAGAGAGGAGGAGTGTCGCTTGATGATGTCTCAATTCCCTTGGAGTTGCCTTTAAAAAAAGCGAGAGAGAGAGAGAGAGAGAGAGAGGGTGAGGTGGTTGAAGAGGCGAAGGGAGATTCTTATCAGGCGAGCGCGCCGGCCGGCCTAATTTACTTATTCACCACTTCTTTCGTCCTCTCTCTCCCGCTTGCGCACTGGGGCCTATTTACAAGTATGAAATTGCCTGCCGGAAAGAAAAAACAATGCGGCCTCGCGAGTCGGCCTCGGAGAGCGTTAAGGGGATTTCCCGTATAGACGCGCAGCGCGTTTGCCGTAACGACTCGACGCCGCGAGCAGCTGCGCGCGTTTATAAACATTGGCTCAGCGCGAGAATCGAAAACGCTTGTTACAAGTTCTTAATGAAAATATACGCGCGTTTTTCGCGGACGATCATAAAAGAGCCGCGCGGGCTTAAATTTCTCAGCGGAGGAAATTTATGTCGGAGAAATAAACCTATAAGTGGCTTACAATCCTTTCGCCCCCTCTGTGCCGCGTCTTTCATCTGCATTCGCAAACCCTAATCTTCCGGCTCTCGAACCTTGACTTTGGGAGTTTGCTCCTGGACGAAATATGCATTTAAATGACCTCCTAAATTCTCTTGAAACATCGCTGCTCTTGGCTGCGTCCGCACGCGCAATTGCTCCAACAGGCCTACTGGATAATTATCAGGACTTTTTTTTACAAGCTCATTACACTTGCGCAATTTTTTTCGAAGAGAGAAAACATTTTCCCGCCCAACACTCGCGCTGACAAAAGTAAGCCCGAAGAGTCGAAAGTTCGGGAAAGCAAACTTGCCGCGTACTTTCTTGCGCCGACACTCCAGAGCGTCCAGTATAAGACGTGAAAGATTAAGGAGAAGACGCGTTGATCCTAGATTACACGCCGGCTGAATCCTCTTTTCTTGCGCCTGTAGCCTCTTTCTTACACCCTCCTTACACGTGTCCTCCGTATCGTCTCTCGTTATCGATGCGATCCACAAGAGCACGGACTTAGCTTACCTTTCCTCTCGGATTTTCCTTCCGTCGTGTCTGCGTTACAGTTTCCTCCGAAAACTCGAAAAAATCATTCAAAACAACCGAACGATCCTCGTATACGAGCCGTTACGCGTTTTACGCACACGCGTATGGGCGGGGGGGGGGGGGGGTGCAGGGCTGTGTATGCCCTCTCCCGGAGGAGTCATGCCAGCCCGAGCAGTGAATACATTTAAAGCGGGAATGCGATTATACGCGAGCGCGCGCGTTACGTATAAGCCGTATACCGCGAAAAGCAGGGGAGAGATTTTTACCGCTTCCTCGCGGCGGATTTATTGGTGGAAATTTATGCTATTATGACTCCTCGCGCGAGAGAGACAGAGTCCTCTCGGCGTCTTAGCTGGATCTCGTAAGAACGAAATAAATCCGCGAGATTGCCGTGATGAATTATTATTTTTTCTCTCAATTATTCGTACATCCTCAGAAAAAAGTGAGAGAAGTCAAAATTGAAGCAATCGATGCGACCAATGCCGATAGACGTCCTCTCGTCAAAGGCTTTGGACGAAAGCAAACGACGTTATTAAATTCCCGGCGCGCGTTTTCTCTTTAACGAACTGAAGCTAAACGGTCATTATGTTGATTCATGCCGGCGCTAGCGATAATGGCAGCCCATTCAGTGCTTTTACGATCGATTATCGCGCCGCAGACTCCTTCGGGGATTATCGCGGCTGCAACTGCGCGCGGTATTGTGCGCGAAGAAGAAATTCGTCTTTCGCGGCCGCAAGTATAAAGGGAATTGCCGCCACCGCCGGCTCGTAAAGACAAGCGCGTGAGAAAGGGTTCTCTGATCGCAGCTACTTTCAGCGCGTTGTATTTAGCATTTCTGGATGGCAGCCAGAGGCTCCGCGGATTTTTACGCAGACATATGGATTATACATTTCTCGCGTAGTTTTATGGATTCCGGCGCGGAATGTACGACTCGCGTATAGCGTTTTACGCGAGTAGTTTCATCGATGACTTTACCGCGAGGAACTTGGAAAGTGATACACGTTCGTCGAGCAGAAAGGAAAAGGATTAACAATCGTTCCTCTTCCCCCGGCGCGACGACATTCCTTCGGAGGGTCACGATGGAGCGGCTTTTCTCGCCTCGGATTTTTAGCACGCGCCGCACCCTCTCCGCATATTTCTCAAGGCGCTCTCTCCGCGGGTGCGCGCACACATGTTCGGGATACATCGACGCCGGCTGCCGCCGGGACGGATTTGCAAGTTAAATAACATAAACGAGAGGAGCGCGCGAACTCGGCATTCTTCCTTCTCGTGCCTTATCGTGACGACTCTTGCGTTTTTTCTCTCTCTCGCAGAGATTCGCCTTGAGTGGAAGTCTATACGGTATATCATCGGCTTCTGTTTATATCGCTTTATTCCTCATCGGAATCCGACTGATTTGCCGCGCGGCGAATGTTTTATTTAGAAGGACTTGTGAATTCTCGACGACTCTTTCTCGAGAGACGGATTTACCGCGGCTATTCTCTCTCTCGGCGAATCCATATTTGCGCGCATTATAGCTCGACAGAGCGCGGAGGCGTTTAATTATTGATAAATTTCGACACCGGAGACTCGCGGGCCTTTCAGCGCGTGTGCCTACTAATTTATACCCCTTTGAATATTCGAAAGGCGCTCTCTCTCCCTCCCCAGTAGCAGCAGCAGCTCTTTCTCTCGCTCCCGGTGCATGCCTTCGCGCGTTGTCTTCCGAGTTGGGTGGGCGGCGTCGTCGTCGCATGACCGGGACATTAAGACATTGTTCGCATGATTTACACTCCGTATTACATTCACGTGCTGGTCATATATTTAACATACATTGTGAGACTAACCCTGTAGCTCCGCGCGGCGCGTTCTGCAGCCGCCTCCTTCCTCCCTCCCCAGCTTGCTTGCTTCTTCTCTTTAACTATTATATATCCCGGCATCCAGTCGCGCGTGTGCGCGGCTTATATCGCGCTTCCATTTCGAGTCGAAATATATTGTATGAAAGATGTATTCCGCCATCGATAAGTCCGTCGGCTCGATTAAAAATTAATTCATGTAAAGACGACGGGCCGCGGTGATCGAAGCCCGTGGCGAATGCTGATTCTATTAGAGCAGCGCCAGCGTATCACCTCGGCCGTCATCGATCATCCAATTAGCCAAGAGGGGGGTCGATCAATCATTTTGGGCCGCGGGCAGCTCGCGACTCCTCCATACACGAGGTGACGCGTGTGCGCTACTCGGGATATAACCTTCGCCATCAGACTCTCTCCCTCTCGCGACCCTTATTCTGAATCCCTAATCAACCCTTTTCAGCGCCCGCGTAATTTCGGGCCATCGGCTGCTGCTGCCTTCTTGCTCTCTCGCTCTCGCTCTCGCTCTCTCTCTCTCTCTCTCTCTCTCACTCTCTCTCTCGCTCTGCCGCTACAGCGTATAGTCTCCTTCGATTTTGCCCGGCGACGGAAGATGAATTATAAGTCCCTCTCGGTTCCGCTCCCGCCGAAAGACCACAGTAATTTACAAAACCATGCGTCACAGAGAGAGAGAGAGAGAGAGAGAGAGAGAGAGAGAGAGAGAGAGAGAGAGAGAGAGAGAGAGAGAGAGAGAGAAGGGTTCGTCGTTGGCGGTGGCTCGTCGCATTTTTTTCCTAATTTGCAAATATTAGCTTTTACCGCGGAGCGAGAGCGAAGAGCTGCCGTCTTTGTGCGCCACGCAGCAAATTCCTTCGTCAAAATTGAATTCTTTTCCGGCCAAGTTTTTTATTAGTTCCCCGAGGTTTGTTAATTATCATACTGGATGCGAGCTCTCGCTTGGGGGGATAATTTTTTTAATCTTGTCCTCTCTGCCAAAGGACGCTGACCGCGACACATGAAAAATGTTTACCTTGTCGAGCGGGCCGCTTTATATTGAAACTGGACCGGAAACTGGCCGATTAATGTAGCTCTTTGTAAATATTTTTTTTTGAAAAGGTGTGTAAAGGACGAGAAATATCGGCGTAAACTCACCGGCAGGGTGTACTAATGACGTTGTGCTACTGGCGGAAGAGGATTCGCATGAAGGAACAGGATTTGGGTTTGTCTTGGCGGTGCACATCGCGTGGAATAAGGCAGCCAGAGATCGCTGAGTAGCTGGAATTGATAGGGGCAACCCTCGTTAACGTTGAGCGCGCGCGCAGCTCTACATCTGCGATTTTCATGTACGCGAGCACATCTCGCGACTGTTCGTATTATATGTATATTCTTTGAGCGAAGCTGCAGTGTACTGTAGATGATTGCGATTATCGAAACGGTCTACCGATTGGCTTTATTTGTAAACCTATGCTAGCCAGAGACTAGAGAGTCGAAAAGTTCAAGCAGTGGAAGAAAGACTACTAAGCCAGTCCATTTCCTCGTGTAATTTCTCCTCGCATAATTTTTCTTTCTCAGCCATCCTCCATTGACGCGATCTCCCGAAATCCGAGAATCATTCGAAAAATTAGCCAAAACTTCAAGCCCATAGAAGAAAACTATATAATACACGAACGAGCGAGAAGGGAGGGAAGGTGTTTGACGTATAACTTCGATATCGGGTATATAATAACGCGGGTGATATGACGCGTGAGTTGTTAATTCGCGAGTCGTGTCCGTTGCAGCATAGGAGCTATACTAGCGCTCCACCCTCCGATATGTTTCCGCGCGACTCGTTGCGAATGGGAGTAAAAGAAACCCGCTGCCGCGTGGAATCCGCACGTGGGAATCTATACGTATGGTATATAGGCCCGTCGAGCTGTGCGCCGGTTAAAAAATTGCGCTCGGCTTCGCTTCGACGACTCGCACTTTGAACGGACGATTTGCCGCGTAATGCGTGAAGATTGTCGAGATTTCGGCGGGGAAGATTATTAATTTTTCTCCGCTCTCAAAGCTACGTCGGTTGCCAACTATGCGAATCGAAATTCTTGCCGTTGTAAATCGCGGGTATACTTTGTTGTATTGTATAGTTCCTTTTCGAAAAACAATCAACTGCGCAGGAAAGGCATTCTTCAGTCGTTTACGTTCCACAACAATCGGCGCAGCGAAGTATCCTCGCGGAGAGAAGTCGGATCCAGCCCAAACTCGCGCAAGTTCACCTTGAGCTCTATCTTAATTTATGCAGATGAACTTTCTCCCAGCCACAAATTGGCTTCGCGAGCGCGCGCCACTTACGGCTATCAAAAGGCACACCGCGCACCGGCAAGTATTCGACTCTCTGCTAGCCAGAGCCGCGTAATATATAGTACCTTCTCTTTCTCCCTTGCTATCCTGTTTGCTCGCTTCTTCTTCTTCTTGGCGATTTATATCTATTTCCATAATTTCCTCTTAGCTGATAATTCCTCCCCGCGGTAGAGAGAGAGAGAGAGAGAGAGAGAGAGAGAGAGAGAGAGAGAGAGAGGGAGAGAGAGCGCCGGTTACCCCCTGGAGCGTTGTTGCTCGCACGCTCTATCGCCTCTCGTTCTTCATCTGCGCTCTGCTAACCGAAGGCAATTTAAAATATTCTCGAATTCGGCAACGACGATTTTTCGAATTGTTTTTTGCGAAATTCGAGCGGGAAACGATAAACTTTGACTTTTCACCGAAATGACTTCATTTTCTTGCTAAACACATTTTCGTTAGTATTATTCCCTTCAGGCAGGGAGATGGGAGTGGGAGCGTAATATCCGACAGTGTATAGAGCCTTGCCATTTGCAGCGACGCCCGCACCGTACAGCGCGCGACCTTATCTGCAGCTCCTGGAAATATTCAAATGAATTTCTAATCTGCGGCAGCTCAGGCACTGAGGTGTAGTTAGGTTACGCGAAATTGGCGAGAAGAACAGGCTGAAGAAACTGAAAATTGCCTCTTCCTCGGCGTTAGCAACTTTCGAGTAGATTAATTTTATCATACGGAAAATAAAAATGTTTCGATTCTTAACCATCGATCCATTAATAAGACTATATAAACAATTTTCGTCGACCAAGCGGACGCCCTCGAGCTTCGTCGTCCATCAAACTGCGTCGAAAAAACCGCTAAATGTTTTTTTATACCATCAACTGTGTGTCCTCTCCCCAGTAGCGTACGTGTACAGCCAATGAAAGATGCATGAATTCCCGCATCATGAAAAACCATCAGCCTCTTTTCCAAACTTCTTCGAGGAATATAAGTCAAGTCCGGATATACACATCATTAACGCATCGTCGTCCCCTGCGAGCGTGTGTACTTAACTTCTTAAACGCGCGCGTGAGAAAATATTTTGCGACGGCGGCGGGTCTTGCGTGTCGCGTCCTAGAAAATGATGAAGAAAGACAGTTTCGGAAGGAGACCACCCGCCGGTGGCAAGTGCTAAGCCGATAGGCCGAGTATCTATGGGAGCGAAAACCTAAGTGTCGGGCGGAAAACGTCTCTTTAATGCTCTTAGCGTCGTCACGCCACTCTCTCTCCCCCCTTACTCTCGTGTCACTTCCTGCCGAGCGGGATAAATACCTGCCAACGTCCAAATTACGTCTTCTCTCTCTGCCGCGCGCGCGAACGTCCCTGCAGTTTCTACGATTCGTTCGATTTACCCGTTCGCGCGACGACCATTGTTTTGCAAGCTCCCTCGCTGTGTATAGGTGGAGACAAAGTTGGCTTTTATACAAGCTCGAGCGCGCGCATTTTCAAACTTCAAACTCAAAATAAGGCTATTAGCTCGAGAAAGAGAGAGAGAGAGAGAGAGAGAGAGAGAGAGAGAGAGAGAGCGAGTGCTATAGTTGAGTTTTTACTTAGCGAAAGTGACGCTATCTCGTCTGAAAGCTTCTGGGGAAACAACGACACACACACACACAATGCTGCAGTCGTCGCTTAATATGCCCGAAAAACTTTTGATCCTGAAATATCAGCGCCGGCGAGGCTCGCGTGTGCAGCGGTATAAAATTCGAGCCACTGCAGCGCGAAGCAGACTTCGCTCGCGTGCAGCGCAATACAGAAGCAGCAGCAGAAGCCCTCGTCGATTCTCCGGGCCCTCGCGTACAGCGTGGCCGTGACAGCCGGCAATTAACAGCCCCGGACGCGCGCTTCGCTCTCTTTCGAACGCCGTTAAATAATTGTCCCCGGCGCCAGTTAAGACAGCGGCGGGGAACTATGCGCGATTTACCTCCTACGCCAGTCAATGCCAGCCTTTCTCTCTTTCTCCCGTTCTCTCGCTCTCTCTCTCTCTCTCTCTCTCTCTCTCTCTCTCTCCCTCTCTCTCTCTCTCTCTCTCTCTTTCAATTATTCCGGATTTATTCGGCGTGCGTGTGCTCGTCACCTTCGATTCCTTACATCAATCTTTATTTGTGCCTCGGGAGATTTCTACTTTTGCTCGACCTTCTCCCATCGTTCTCGAGATTATTATAATACAACGATATCGAAGCTTATTGATAGATTGATAGATCGGCCCCTTTTTCTCGTACGCGAACGCAATCAATCAAGCCCTCTCTCTCTCTCTCTCTCTCTCTCTCTCTCTCTCTCTCTCAGTCCGCCGGATAATAATTTTCTTAGCCGCAAAAAAACGAGAGCTCGGTATTTAGAAGCGGCACATTCGGAAGCCGCATAGTTGCTCGGAAGTTGACTACATATTTCAGTACTTCCGGGCAAGCAAGCGAACAAGCAAGCAGGCGAGCTTCTTTCTCTGCTTATTCTTTTTTTAGGCAATAAAAGCCCCGGCGTGTACAACGCGGATGTATTATTATACAGTGCGCCGCCACCCCGCGCATAACCTTAGGGGGCATTATAGGCATTACGGAAATTCAGCCCTTGGCTTGCTCTCGGGCTTACTTCTTTTTTTCCTCTCTGTGGTTCCGCGCGCACCGAGCGCGCGCGCGTCTGTTATTACGGCGTATATCATTTTCAGTGTTCTTTGCGAAACACTGAGACGCGCTGCGCTCTCGGCTCCCTTTTAAATACGGAATTTCGCCGAGAATGCGAGAAGCTCCTGCCGCTATGTGTAGCGCAGCGCTGGCTCTCGCGCGGGCGCTTGTTTTTGTTTGCTGACCGCAACAAGATTTTAAAGCCGCTTTGGGTTTTACGGTATGCGATGTGTACCCTTTCGCGTTGCGGAGCCGACGCTCAGCCGTTTGTTGTTATTATGCAGGAGTGAATTATTTATCGTTCGAGAGGGTCAACTTTCGCTCTACGTGTATACTTATCATTCGAATCCGAACGAATCGTCTGATTGATACAACACGAGGATGCTAAAAATATCCCTGAAAAATCGTAAGCCTCCCGCTTCATTATGTACCCGCCCAAAGTAATATACTCGCTGTAAATACCGAGTAGTCTCCCCTCAGCACAAACAAATACCCGGCTCTTAATTCCCTCTGCGCAAAAATGACAAACGTCAACAGACAAATTCGCCTCGTTACGCGAGGACGACCCGCGATGTTCGCCTTATTAAACCACAGTGAAGCATCGCGTAAAAAGAAAACAGCAACGCACAGCCTCGGAAAATAAAAATTCCTCCCCCTGCACAATTAGCCGCGAGTCAATCAAGAGGCTGCGGCGTCTGAGGGAGCGTGTAACAGTCGCGTGGCATCGATCCATCTCGCGATATCAGGTGGCAGAGATCGCGCATCCAGATGATTATAGCAGCCCGCGGCAGGATTGTCTTTCTCTCTCTCTCTCTCTCTCTCTCTCTCTCTCTCTCTCTCTCTCTCTCTCTCTCTCGAAAATCGCCGTCAGACAAATGAGCCGCTTTATCAGGGTATTATGGGACTAGCTTCTTTTATATTTGAGCTGCGATTGCGCCAGGTGCCGGTGCGTCTGACATCTTTTTTTTATTCCCGGGGAGCCCTGTGTTTGCTCTGCGATTCTTTTGCTCGCGCTCGGCAATAAGATTGAGGTAAAACGATTTGCGCGCGGAGCGACACCGCTCTTCGGGGAATTCTTCTTTTCGAGGATGATCGGTGGGATGAGGAGATGCTTGGGGAGAGAGACTAAACGCTGGGATTGCCTTTTTCTCTCCTCTCCTGAGTTTGCTTTTGGATCGCACAATCGCGAGGATTGGCTTTGCGATTTTTTAATGGCTCGAACGCACGAGCGAGAGCTTCTTAGCGCCGACACTCGAAAAAGCGGACTTTATTGTCTGCCGATAGTCCGTGTCTAAAGGGTTGTTTCGGATGTTTTTGGGACGGGAGGCCAAGCAAAAGCGCCGCGTATTCTTGCGCTGTATACTGCCACGGCGGCGGGGAAAGAATTTCGATCGTCGCTTTCGCTGCGGGACGGTAATCGCGGTAATGGACCGTTAAGGAATTTCACTTCGATCGTAATTGAGGTTGAAAGTGGACTCTGCAGAGCGATAAAAATAAGCGTTTTTCGTGACGGCTCTTCTCGAGGGTCGCAGGGGATACGCGCGCGTTTGTAGAAATTATGGCTTTGTTTATTCGATCATCTGTTGCTCCGTTTTATAGTTCTGGAATGTATTATTTGAAAAAATGTACAAAAAAAACGACTTGTCTCTACCACCAATAATAGCGTCGCGCATCTGTTTTCTTCAGGGCAGGCTATACAGCATAAAAAGAGTTACGCGCCAACTTGGAAGCTATTATTAGCAACTGTATTCTAATCGATATTAATAATATGCTTCGGCTTATAGAAAATCATTTTAACTTGCACACACACACAGCGAGAGAGTGGCTATTGTGGGATTTACAGGAAAGCTGCAGTATTTTCATTTATTTTTTTCCTCCCTCATCTCATTCAACAGCCGCAACAATATAACTTTATTCAATAAGGAAAGTCTGAAAGACTTTGCGGCCAGCGGCATTCATTAAATTCTCATAATACACGTAAAAGAGAGTAATTTGATTAAGGGTGAGTGCGTGCGCACGTAAATACCGATTCGTACATACAGCCCCGCGCACTATAGTCGAATGCTCAGCATAAACGACTTCCAATTACGTGCAGTTACATTATTTATACAACTTTTTCTTATATTATGTCGTCTTGACCATAAAATACATCGCACGAGAAATTCGCCGCGACCGCACGAACTTGGCAAGTTTTAATCCTTTCGCGGTGTACATTCGATTGTCCACATATATATTATCCCGACCGCGGAAAAAAGGAATCGCAACAATTTTAAATTGTCGCTATTATCTTAACGACACTGTGGTGTGGTTCGCGATATCGTAATACACGAATACAAAAAAAAACTATCAACGTGCACGAGAATCCACGAATAATGAACCACTGTCGTCTCGAACTTGTGTGCCAATTTTTTCCACAGTGTTTGACTTGCCTATTTAGAAAGTCAAACAGGCGAAACAATTAATTAGTAATTACCACCGATCTCTCTCGCGCACATACATTTATATATAGACAGCGAGAGGAGCCGAAGATTCCTGACTGGCCCCTCGCGGCAGTTATGCTTCTTCTTCTCGGCGAAGGTGAGAGGGAGATAGTGAGTCTGTCTCGCTTTCACTAATTCTGCCCTGGCAGCAGCATAGCGCCCGCGCAAGAAAGTTTAAAGTTCCAAACTTTAGTCCTGCGCTGTTAGCTTCTAATTAGCGGACAAACATTCAGCCTCGGGTTACACACCGACATTCGTGGTTTACCTGAAGATTCTCACCGAGGATATCGTCGGTTGTTACAGCCGGTCGATCTTGGCTGCAGCTCGATCGATCGGCGGCTGAAATTTTGCACTCGCAAATTGCGCTCGAAGCGAGACGGCTGTAATTAACGGCGGGCGGTTGGAAAATCAATTTCGTAAAAATGTTATGAAATTCAAAAGTTTCTTGTCGCGCACGCATGCGCTCCATTCTTTCGCTTCGATGTACACCATATTATACTCGAATCGAAGTCGAGCTATTCCGGCAAAGTTGAGAATTTTCCAATTTTCAACGCGACGCGGCGAACTTTATTAATTATGCCCCGTCGCGCTCATTAACGAAACGAGCTGAAAATTCTCTCGGTCGAAAGAACGCTCGCAGGACGGCTCGAAATCCACGCACTCCGACACACAAGATTGCCTGTCACTCCTTCGTCCAATCGAAATCTCTCGCGTCGGTGTCCGTCTATGGAAAACAGCCCCGGGTATGCTCCGGTGTGCGATCGATTATACATTTCTCGCGAGAGGAGAACCGCCCCTGCACACACATGACAAACGCACGTACACGCGAGTGAGCAGACGGTTAGTTGGCGCACGGCTATATGCCTTTCTCTCTCTCTCTCACTCTCTAGGTGGTCTGCGATACGGAGCTGTGCGAGAGCTTTCCAAACCAGGAGGTGGAGGCTTCAATATGCCTCGTCGGTAGTTACCGACCACTCGGCTGCTGCTGCTGCTGCGGTATCGGTCGCCTTGGTTATTTAGGAAACCATATCAAAGTTTGAGTTGGCTGGCTGCCGCCACTCGCGCTCTCTCTACTGACGGCCGGGACGAGAGAAAGCCGCTGTCGATATGAGAGGTCGAGGGAGAGAGAGAACTGTATATAGTGGCTTCTTTGACAATAAGGTTGCTTCCGGTCGCTCCTTCGAATCTCGACCCGTCCATTAGGTATAACAGTTTGCGATGCCGTGTCCCGGACAATCAATCTCGGCCGTTTTGCGATCGACGACTGCACCGACTGCTGCTTATCTCGAATTTTCCGAGAAGACCACACTCTATAACAAAATTCACGTTGTCTTTCTTCTCAGCCGCTGCTTAATTAAATTTCTCGACCCTTCTTGAAGAAGGCAATTGCTCCGACTGGAAATCCTCGTTCTCGGCTTATCTCTCTCTCTCTCTCTCTCTCTCTCTCTCTCTCTCTCTCTCTCTCTCTCTCTCTCTCTCTCTCTTTCTTGCTCTCTCGTCCTAGCGGCGAAAACATCTCGAGGATTCGCGTCATCTTTTTCCTACTTTTAACGAATGCGTCGCCTCCTGCTTATCTCTCGGTTACGTTCTCTCTTCCCTTGTATTCACCGCACGCGGGACACAACTCCGAGAGAAAGTCTCGCGTTACAGCGTGTACACCAGAGCAGGGCGCAACAACTTCATACTTATCTCTCGAGCTTGTTTGCCGTAATTTTTCACTTTTCGCGATGCTATCGCGTTAATGCGTCGTCCCTGTAATTGCCGGAATAATATGTAAGTTTTTATTTCGTCGCTCGGATGGATGATTTACGTTCGAACGCAGCTCGACTCCGACGCAGGAACGAGCGAATGTTCGGAAGTAAACAAAGTGTCATTGTATCGTAAATTTTCTTGATCTTAGTACAATATTATAACATCTGATAACTTTTCCTATTCAGCATAAGTGGTCCAAGTAGCAGGCCTGACAACAGGCAGTTTTGGGTTGGAAGACGAACCGCAATATATGCGCTGGGCTCGCAGATGCTAATGCGGAAAGTAGAAAAGCGTCCATGCGCCACCTACCTTCGCTGCTCAGAAACACGGGACGTTTAAGTGATGGGAGAATGGCCAATCCAAAACTGCTTTGAAAATTTGCAGTAACTTAACGATTTTGCAATGTTCACTATTTGAAGTGAAATCAAACAGCCAATCAGAGATCGAACAGAACGATAACCACGACTTTTTACGAGTAGGATGATTGATCTTGCGCGCAGCGCTGCTTGTACACACACAGCCATAATATATTCAATCCTCGTCGTCGGTCTCTTTTTCCCACTGGCCGCAACGACCCCACCGCTCTCTCTCTCTCTCGCAAGAAAACTATTTCATCCTCGGGCCGGGCAAAGTTTTGAGACGTCGGCGCGCTATAAGGTCGCTCGTCGATGAAACCGCAAAATCCTCTGCCTGCGCCTCGCTAGCGTCCCGCGAACTAACTCGCCGGCGAGAGGAATACAAAAAAGGCCGATCGATTTGTGCCAGCGCCTGGCCGTCATTAATTCCGCAAAGTCTCCGAGAAGAGCGAGCGAGAGAGAGAGAGAGAGAGACGCGCATTTCTGGCCGGCTGATTTCGCGCATCTGGCATTTAGCAGTCTGGTCTAGTTCAAGAGAGAGAGAGAGAGAGAGAGAGAGAGAGAGAGAGAGAGAGAGAGAGAGAGAGAGAGAGAGAAAGAGAGAGAGAGAGAGAGAGAGAGAGAGAGAGAGAGAGAGGGAGAGGGAGAAGGAGTGTACTGCTGCGGCCAGTGCCGGTCTCCCGTGATCAATATTCCTTACCCCCTTTGCCTTAGCGCCTCGAGCCCCTCCGGGCAAGCGCAGCCTCTCTCCCCATCTGCGAAACATTCGCGCTCGAGGAAAGCCCCGAGAGCCCAACAAAACTCTCGGCCGAAACCCCTCTCGCACCCTCGTCTTAATTAGGAGTCTGAATCTGCGGCGGACACGCGTAAGGGAAAAGAGCGAGAGAGAGAGAGAGAGAGAGAGAGAGAGAGAACGCGCGCAAGCTCGGAGAAAACCAGACTCGTGTCCGAAACATTATTCCCAACTTTGCAGCAGGCGGACGTGCAAGACGCGTCGCGATGTTTTTCTCGAGCTCGCTGTTATTTTTTTTAGCGCGCGCGCGACTGTCCTCTCTCTCTCACTCTTTTTGCCGCTGTTATTGTTGGGCTGCAACTCGTTGGGAGAGACTCGGTTTTAACTAAGGCTGACGCCGGAACGTGCCGCTACACCGCTTCTTCTTTTCGCTCTCGAGCTTTATCGGACCCGCGTCAGCGCGACGTTTTGACGGCGGACACACGCGCGCGCTCTTCTCTCTATGACAGTTCGGAGTTTTCCTCTCGTGTTCCTCTTTTTTCAGAGTTTGTTTCTCTCCGCTGAACAGCATGAGCGTGTGGCTTGCGTTACGAGTGAAATTTCGAAATTGCCCGCGAGAGTTACGATGCAAGGATAATATTTTTAAAGCGACTTTGAACTTTCGGCCAAGTCAAACTGATGTTTCATTCATTTTTGACACCGAGAACCGTTTGAATTCTCAAGTATACGCGCGCCTAGTTACCCCCTCTCGTCGAAGTTTCAAGGTTTTGACACGGAAGGTCAATGAAAGAAGACTCCTACTGGAAATTTCGTAACTCGACGAAAATCGATTAATTATTGACCGCCGAGCCATGGCGAGCTAAATGTACATTGAATATTCAATCCTTCTGGAAACTTTGTTATTGAAAAAAAAGAAAGAATCGAAAATTCGTACACAAAGGTAACAATTCCAAAGACAAACACATGCGACACGCGCCGTACTGCAAGGCAATTCCATGAGGCTGTAATCGGATAACTCTAATACAATAACGCAGCAGGCTAATCGTAACTGGAAACGAAATGCGACGCGTGCAGCCATGTGCTATATACACAGTATGGGCGCACGCGCTGCACGAAATAGCGGAAAATGGGTTTATGAAAGCCGCTTCTCCGTCGGCTGCTAAGGAAAAGAGCGAAATATTGGGGGGGTCGGAACTATTCATTAGATTACGGAAATTCGGCGACCGAAGCCCGTTAGGACGATCGCGCACATGCGTGCAGGACGGACGTAGGTGTATATGTATGGCGTATATACAGGGAAAAGGTAAAGGCTGATCGAGGAACCCTATGTGCGCTACCCGTGACGAGTGTGTAACCACGAGAAAAGGGTTGAAGGGACCTAAAGTAGGATTATTGTTTTCGTTAAGGCTAGCTGGGGGCGGGCCTTGGCGCACTGCAATTTGCTAAAGCGCGCGCAAACGTTTCCTTCTATACTCTATATATACCTTTCGGTAGCCGTGTTTTTACTCAAATTACAGACTCCGTCGAGCCCCCGTCGAGAAACGATACCTTCTTTTTTTACATTCAAAGCTTTCGTTTAAGTACTTCCGTACACCGAGTTACGAAATAAGCTGATCGATTGCATCTCTCTTGTTTCAGAGTCGTCCTCCAAGGGGCGGGACTATCCCCGCCAAAACATGAACAAGGTAAGCGCACCGAAATGAGCCCACTCGTATAACAATTCTAAAAATCCTTATCAGCGACCCGAGCACAGTCCTATCGAGATCCAAGAGTGCAGTCGTAGCTCCTGGCGAAAAAACGAAGAAAATCAAGTGGCATTGCGAAAGCCCTGCACCGAGAGCGAAAAGTAGCCCGGTTTTCTCTCCTTCTCTGACGGCTCGTTGGTAACATTGTAATCGGGGTGGGGGGTGGGGGGGGGGAGGTTATACGCTTGTTCTCGGTGCAGATCTATAGGTATATACATATAGAGAGCAAAGCCGACGGGGCCATAACCGGGAGTCTCATTTGTAGGCCCTTTGCGCCGTCTGCTTCCCCTCATTATGCATTGCACATGAGAAAACTTGCTTGGGAGTCCCAGCACCGTCGCCCCGTCCTCCGCCTCCTCCACCTCCTGAGTTCGCCGCCGCCGCCGCGCGAGAGCACAGCTTGCCTTCTTTATAAACTTTTAATGACGGCAAAGCCTAATCGAGAGAACGGGGAGAGAGCGAATGAGGAGGTGGAGGAGGCGCCTGCGAGAGAGAGAGAGAGAGAGAGAGAGAGAGAGAGAGAGAGAGAGAGAGAGAGAGTGAGTAAATGAGCAGGCGTCTCTACTCTGCGCCGGAGCGCATAAAAGTATCCTCGATGAATCGCCTATCGAATCTCAATACTCGGCAGCTCCAACGCGAAATGTATTATACCACCCGCTGTACCGTTGCTGCTGCTGGATGTGTTTGTTATTGCGTGATTTTTAATACTTTATTCGACGGAAAAAAAGAATCTCCTTTTAGCATTTTAAACGATGTTTTCCTTTATCCCTTTACGCCGATTCATTTTTCTCTCCACGGCTGAGAGAGAGAGAGAGAGAGAGAGAGAGAGAGAGAGAGAGAGAGAGAGAGGAGAGAGATATCTGCGTACATGAATATGTAAGTAGGCAACGCAGGTGAGCGCAGCAGCAGCGACGGCGGCAACGCCTCGTGGCAATTGGCGTATTGTCGCGCGGTAAGACGCTGTCTCCTGCCGAATTAGGACAATGCACCTGAATTAGGCAAATCGCGCGGCGTTTTGCATAAACCGCCATCAAAAATTTAAATCCTCAGCCGTCTAATTTTTGTATGAATCGCGTTCCAATCTGCATCAATTATCCGCCTTTGAACTTTTCTTTGTTATAATTTTCTATTTTTCGAGAAAAATACATAAACTTGTCGAGTAACGATAGCTGCGCGCACACACGTCATAGCCAGGTGTATGTGTGTATGAGTAAATCCATTCCCTCTCGCGCGCGGAGCAGGAACCCGTAGAAAAGAGCTGCTTTCGATTCGCAACAAATCATTCAGCATTTACGCTCGACTGCCCGCCCAGTTGAATTAAACTTTCCGAGAACTTTCCCTCTCTCGCTCGAAGGCATTGCACCTATTCCGCGAATACTACTGGCTCTCGCTCACTCGCTCGCATACATCTCTTCTCTCGCGCCTTGCCCGGATAAGTAGTACGCGCTGGAGCAGCTCCTCGAGCTACACGTAGGTATGCGCATAATGCACTTACACGCAGCTACGTAAACGGGAGTTGCTTTCCGGTAAGTTCGCGCGTCTTCTAGCTCCTCTCGCGCGAAAGCAGTTAACTATTTGACGTTGTAGCTGGGCATGTATAGCTCGCGCGAGGGAGAGAGAGAGAGAGAGAGAGAGAGAGAGAGAGAGAGAGAGAGAGAGAGAGAGAGAGAGCTAAAGAAGATTAACGCGCCGCGAACGTACTTCAGCTATCCGAAGATCTGCTTGCGCAGGTGTGTGACTGAAAAACTGCGCTCGAATATCCCCTTGTCGTCCGTCGTTAAATTTTACGCTTGTGTATAATAGCGCTTTCGTGTATATGTACAAAGACCGCAGCAAAAAAAAAATCGAATTACAAGTCTAATCTTACTTTATTATCCGCGCTACTTTATGAGCGAGAGAGTATCTTACATATAAGAAAAGGCCCAAGCGAGCAGAGGCTTCGAGCTGAATTAGGGCAATATAGATGTCCATTGAAGCGTTCGAGGCGGTCACTAAAGCAGAGTTACGCTAATGCTTACTTATTTGTTTCGTTCTTTTCCCTTTTTCTATACGTACACACGCTACGTGTATACGCAGTCGTGATCGTTGGTTACGACTTCTTTGGGAATGGACCGTGGCCGAGTGCAATACGTCGCGCGGGACGGCGACTCCCCCCACACTGCCGTATAGCTATAGCTCGCCGTCCCTGCGCAGTGTTTGTAATAGGTGTGGCGGACAGCGAGTCGCTTTCCGTGTAACATCTGCGATCGCTTATTTCACGCTTACGACCACGCAGAGATTGATTTTTACGATTATGCGTATAGCGCTTATTGAATTTTTTGTTTATTGAAATTTTACGCTAAATCTGCTATGTGAATTGAAAGCTAAAAGCTCAACACGCCCTCTGATGCATCGGCGAAAGATCGCGCGGCGACGTAAATAAATTTGCCGAGAGTGAGAGGCTCTTTGCGCTGAAAGACGACACCTCGAGCGCTATTTCAGCGGGCCACTCTCGCGTAAAGACCCTTAATAAAAATCCCAATCTAAACAAGCTTAATTTACGTCCGCCACATAATTACTTACCCCGGAGCTGCTTCTCTCTCTCTCTCTCTCTCTCTCTCTCTCTCTCTCTCTCTCTTTTCTCCGAGCGGAGAGAGCGAGAGAGGAGAAGAAGAAGAAGAGGTCGAGAGGGCAAGCGACGACGAGGAGGAGGTTGGTGGAGGGCTCTGAAAAATCTAAGAGGCGTAAAGCATTAAAAGGGTTATATAACATTCATTACGAGCAGGTCAGCTGCCTTTGTGAAATTTCCCTTGGAAGCAGCTAGGCTATATATGTATACGCGCCTGCGGAGCTTTCCGCCTCCTTATTCTCTTCGGCGCTTTTTGCTTCCCTACTAGCCCCCCTCACCTTCACAATGATTCGCCTTCCCTCGAGAGATTGTCACGTGGACGTTGGCTTGGCTCGGGGAGAGAGAAAGGGTTGCCTCTCAACACCGGCATTGTCCGAATTTTTCATGAAATAGATGAAACTTTTGCGGTGCCTCGAAAATTTTATTTCTCTAAAATTAAAAAATGTTTAACCTGTCATTAACGTATACCGAGATTCGCGAAAAAAAAGAAGCAGGCGAGAACGACTTCCGGCCGGGCAGGCCACTATCTAATTCTGATTAGGCCACAATAGCCGAACCCACTGGCGCGGAAGAGAGAGAGAGAGAGAGAGAGAGAGAGAGAGAGAGAGAGAGAGAGAGAGAGCTCGACAAAAGAAGAAGACGAGAAAATGAGAGAGGAGAGCGAGCCACAGTAGTAGGATGAAAACGCCGGGAGGGCTCTGATGAAGATGTCGCACACGCCGGGGACCAGCAGAGCAGCAGCCGTAGCCGAGATTACTAGGGCCAGAGCACACGATAATTGCTTTATTTGACATCGAGAAATAATGTACCGGACCCGAAGACAGAGCAGAAGCGCAGAGGGAGGACGACTCGAATTACTCGCGTGGCTCCTTGTAATTCACGCGTGTTCTATGTGCGCGACGATGTACGTCGCAGCGTTTTAGGACTCGTAATGGCCGGGTAAAAGCCCAGAGCGCTATATGTACACACATACGGGTTCTTGGAATGGCGCATCGATCAAGAAAATGACCCAAGCTCTCGTGCGACCACTAATACCTTTCTATTTCGAATTACATATGAAAGTGTGGCCACTGGGCTCCGAGTAATAATGGACATTGTTATATTATTGTGTAAAACTTTTCTCTATCTCGCGGTGGTAAAGTTTAATAACGGGCAAATTGTTATTGTGACTTTTATACTTATACTTTGAGAGAGTATTTTATCCCTTTACACGCGCGAGATAATAGTGACGCTGATGAGGGACGTACATTTTTGAAAAACAGCATCTACGCTTCTCTTGCGCGCATACGGTCATATGCGCATCGATAAGGCGCCGTAAAAAAAGATTTCCCGTGCTCGGAATTCATAAGTCCCGAGCGATAGATGGATAGATAAATAAACGGATATACGGGCGTCGCATGTGGCGTTCATTGGTCACCACCGTATACATTTATATTCCTTCGATCTCTGTCTCCGCGAGTCATCCCGACTCGGATTTGTATGCCGACTCGCCGCGACCACTCGTAAATTTGCGTCTTTTTTCCCCGAGAGTCTCTAAGTGGCGCCCGTCCATGCGAGCTAAGGCATATAAGGGTGGGGTGCGTGTGTGCTCTCGTCGGCCGGCGCTCGCCAAGGGTGCATTTCATCTTCGGCGAGGCGTCAGCCCGGAGACCGATCGACGCCAACGGACGTCTCGAATCATCCGTCTTTTATCGAAACCCAACACCACCACCACCACCACTAGCGGCGTGTCCTGTATTTAGAGCTGCGGCTGCGGCAACTTTTGCCATAATCGAAACAGGCTCTCCCTCCGGATTTCACCGCGCCGCCGCCGAGGATACGCGCGTTTCATCATTCCGTGCGGAGGATATCGGAGAGAGAGTAGAATTTTATTATCGACGTGTCCGTATACTTTTTGCCGTCGGTGGACGCGCTAAAAATTCTATTTGGGTATGGCAGCACGGGAGCCGAGATTATGGAAAGTTTCGCCCGAGGGGGATCTGTGCGCGTGTGTGTGTGTGTGTGTGCGGGCCAGGATAGAGCGTAATTAACATGCTTAGTATGCCGCGCGCTGGACTTCACGGTAATTGATAAATTCGCCCGGGTTTCAGGGATCCGAAGGACTATTAGGGAGCTTTTTTCCGTTTTCGATATTGTTTTTTTTTCCATCTTCCGTTCTGGACGTGTCCGATGGGGAGAGATAGAAAGAGAGAAAGAGCACGCGCTCGTTACGGGGTGAAACTTTAATAACCGCGTCGCGTATATGATATTTCGTATATTTATCGGAAATTATTTTTGCATGTTCCTTGTATACTCTTGTACTTAACGTTATGCTGCTTTCTCTTATTATGCATACTCCTCCTGGAATATAGTTATTAATAGAAATCCACTCGATCGTTAATACATATAGAAAGTATTGCATTACATACTATAAGAATAATATGCATGTATTTGCCGTCCATAACTATCATCGATACGAGATTTT
Source organism: Nasonia vitripennis (assembly GCF_009193385.2). Lineage (NCBI taxonomy): Eukaryota > Metazoa > Arthropoda > Insecta > Hymenoptera > Pteromalidae > Nasonia > Nasonia vitripennis. Next base: position 6,068,296 of record NC_045758.1, on the reverse strand, counting down.
AAAAATACATGTGTACGCAGAATATTGCGTTCTTTCGAAATCTACATGGACGAATTTAGAAAAATAACTGAACAATTTCAACAGTGCGCCGATGCACTTGACGCTCTCGATAAAACTCGCAGGTAAATCAAACACGCATTCGTCATCCATTAAAAGCTTATTATAAACACAAACTCACCCATCGCCTCGTCGCCGTGTATAATTATCAGCCCGCATAACGGGAACAGTCCCAAGCGCCGTCTCCCACCATTACAACCGCGCGGCTTAATAATCATTTACGCGGGCACACGCGCGCGTACACACACGGGACAGTGAAAAAAGGGATAACAGCAGCGGCAGTAGCAGCAGGCGTTCGACGAGAAAGAAAGGACACACGCGAGCCTCTACGAAAGAAAGGTAAGGGGCGTAGGTATTTTTGCGGTTTGCCGAGAGAATAATTTAAGAGCGGCGAGGACGGCGGTTACTAATACGCGAATTTTGGGCTCTCTCTCTCTCTCTCTCTCTCTCTCTCTCTCTTTCTCTCTCTCTCTCTCTCTATTTCTGCACGCGCTCCACGCAATCGACTCGACCGCAATGGGACACGTGAGGGTAGGGGGACCGTTGAATCGAAGGTTATGAAAGGTGTGCGTGGAAGCGAAAAACGGACGTTTAGCCTCGTTTGCCGACGATGAGGCTCTACACTGAAAAAAAACACAACCATTTTAACTGAACTCGCACCAGTAATCCGTCATTGTACGAAGACTCGCCAAAATTACCGTAGAGTTCAGCAGTTTTTAAGAATCAGTTCGGTCGTTTCTGCTGATGTCCCGCGTAAGCGACCAATTTTACGAGTCGCGACTCGCCAAAATTACCAGTGGCACACCGTTGTTCTTACTGAACAGTCGTTACGGTGGCAGAACGGTTAAAACTACCGAACTTTACAGCAGAAACGACTGTGTCTTTTTTTCAGTGTATGCAGTCGAAATTCAATATTCGCGCGTTGCGGTTCGCTGATGCAAAGTTCTTGCGTTTAAACTATGAATGCAGACCGTTCGCGAGAATAGTTTTTCGGGCAAATAATTCTAGCGGAAAAATATTTCGCCCGCTCGCAAACCCGGTTGCAAAATCCCGAACAACGTGGAAAAAAGGAGCGAGTAAGTAATGTAAGTAACAAGCTCGAAAAAAAAGAATACCGGGGAAAAAATACGAAGGTATAAAAAATGCATGGGAAAGACAGTTAAGCGAGAGAAAGCCTAGAAAGAGACAGAAGGAAAGCAAGGACGGTGCGGCGGCGGCAGACGGCTCAGGTGTGTTCCAGCGGCTAATGGACGACGACACGACGTGGGTGTGCTGCAGCTCGCTCCCTGCGCCTCTGGCTCTTCCACCCCCGCAAAACCGCGAGAGAGGCTCACACCCCCTCATCAAAGGCTGATCGATGTAATATGCGCGCTGTTGCGGCCGGCGCACGTTACTTTCTCTCTCTCTCTCTCTCTCTCTCTCTCTCTCTCTCTCTCTCTCCCGTCCTGATGCCGACGACGTTACGCACGACCGAGAAAGCTTCTGCTGCTGCTGCTGCTTTCTCTGTGGCAACGTCTCTTCACCCTCCCAACAACAGAGGGTCAGCGGAAATCGATGAGCACGTGGAATCTATCACTCGCGGCTGCGTGCAGGCCTAACCCCCCCCCCCCCCCCGTTTTGCGGTTATGCTATTTTCACGATTCGCCGAGTAAACTCGTCCATTAGGCCCTCTGCACAAAGTTTCACAGCACCGCAGCAGTGCGCGCTCTTATGAGCTGGGCTTTACGCTGCAGGTTTCGCTGAGAAGAATGCATACGCGCGCGTCAACTTGATATGAAACGTACGAATCGAAGTGAATTATTCATCTATAGGTTAATAATGGCATTATTAAACTGCGCGCACCTACTTTCGAAACGCTCCGTTATTAACGAGTCCCATTCGTGTACACAATTGTTAAAATCAATAATTGATGCAGCGTTCAGCCTGCGAACTGCTACACTCGCTTGTACGACACCTCGCGCTCGCACCTCGGAAAGCGAATTGAAAAAGGCGCGCGATTTACTGCCCCCGCGTTTTAATCCACTCGCAGGATTTCTTCCGCCTCTGCGGTGCGAGGAAACCCGCGCTCAGAGAGAGAGAGAGAGAGAGAGAGAGAGAGAGAGAGAGAGAGAGAGAGAGAGAGAGAGAGACAGAGAGCGTGAGTCGGGATATCGTTTACGTAGACAAATACGCGGTCGAGTTCTCTTTTGTTATTTAGACACCCGCGCACACGTACGCGAGTCTCTGGATCCCCCATTAGCTGGCCGCGAAATTACAAAAATAACACTTGTCCCGTGGCGGCAGCCTGAAACCGGCTCCATTGCCCCGGCGTAGTTAAGTAAAATTAAGGCGAAATTTTCGCTGCCGGGGATGATATGTGCCCGGCGAGCGGAGAAGCCCGACGGTTATATAAGGGAGTTGCGCGTGTATGCGGCTCGCCCTCTCGCTTCCTAATATACGTTACACTTTGACCGCGCTATGGAACCTCTCTCTGACCCCGTAAAATACTCACTTTCGTACATGCCTTCGTTTGGCTGCCGCCACCGTTGCGTTAAATATTTACTTTTCAATGAATATGCAAATATAATTATTTACGCGCAATTTGGACGGTTTTTACGCGCGACGCCTAACACACACACACACTCGCCGGGTACTGGACCCCCCTTCGGGCTGGACAACGACCCTCGAGATGAGGAAAAGAGAGTAGAGACACGTTGAGTTGACGTTTTAGCGGGGAGTGTCGGGCTGCTAAGGGCAGAGCGCGTGTAAAGTACCGGAATAACGAGGATTCAATTTTTATAATTAGTTTTTTTTCTGCGGGGTAAGAAGTCGAGCCTGCGGTGCTTTCATTTTTCCCCCAATTGGACACCTTGTTATCTTTTATTGCATTTTGTTTTTCTCGTGTTAAGTCGTGTACCGTGATACGTCGCAGGAAAAATGTAGGAATTTCAGAAAACGTCGAAAATCCATTTTCTCTGTCAGCGGAAATGTACGTCTGAATATTACACACATAGAAATCGACAGGTCTATTGGGGTGGCAAAGGGAGTAACAGCGAGGCAAACTCGCGAAAAGTGCCCGAGAGAGAGAGAGAGAGAGAGAGAGAGAGAGAGAAGACGAAATGAAAAGGAGAAGCAGCAGCAGTGGCGGCCAAGTGTTTTGGCAATATCGCGAGTGGCTGCGTGAGTATATACAAAACGATAGGGAATAGAGAGCTGGAAATAGATTCTCTCGGGGCGAAGAGAGTGTAGGAGCGAAATCGATGCGAATCGCATGCGATTTCTCCCTTCATCTTTTCTCTCTTTCCTCGCTTCATTGGAAAAACCAATGCATATAGTTTTGAAAGTTTTGTTGTTGCAAATAACGCGAGCCGTGTGTGTCTGTGTATACATTTATATAAGTGGCCCGAGAGAGGAGTTTCACTTGGACGAGCACGAGAGCGTAAATAATAACAGACTCGCGGGAAGTGCGGCCATTCGCGATTATGAGAGTAAGAGGGGGAGGCAAAACGGGTATATCGGAAAATTGTAAACGATGTCATTCCAGTCGGTAGTATTGCTCGACTTGAAATTCACTTTTAAAAATACAATCTATAGAGAGAGTCCAGTATGTGCACAAGAGAAACGTTATTAACTCTCTCTCTCTCTCTCTCTCTCTCTCTCTCTTTCTCTCTCTCTCTCTCTCTCGGCGCTGTATTAACCGCAACTAATTATACGCGCGGAAGTTCGGCGTGCGCGCATATTTTTAGAAAATTAAATTAAATTACTCCGTCTATTAAAAAGTTGCCGGTATTTCCGACCGAAATTAAATTGGGAGAGCGGGTCCTCGGCTTAATCATCTCGCGAGAGTTTCAATAATGCATAGTTGGCGCAAGTTCCTTTCGATAATACACGCATCCTCTCGATCTACTATATGCAGCATCAAAAGCGCTGACGCAAAAAGCCCCGTTCATTTATATAATGATTCTTCGTCGCAGGCTCGAAATCAATTCGCAAAAGCGTTTTCGCGCACAAGTCGGCCGGCCGCGAAAATGTATTTTCCGAGTTTCCAATTTGCGGTCGGACCGGCTGCCACGATATCGAGGGTGCGGGTATACATAGCGTCGAGCGAAAGATGAAATTCAGCTCGGGAGAAGGGATGAGGACTTTGAGCTCTATTATGGTAATTATATGATAAATACAACAAGCCCGTGGGCGCCGTGGAATAAGTCGCCGAAAGACAGGGCCTTTTCCTCGCCGCCGAGGAGAGAGAGAGAGAGAGAGAGAGAGAGAGAGAGAGAGAGAGAGAGAGAGAGAGCAGCTGCAGCGGTGTCTATTTATCGCGTCTCTCGGCGAATTCTCTCTTTACCCTCCTCTCTTCTTCGATTCGCGCGCCACGCGGTTTGCTTTAAAATACGCAGCCAGCTCTCCTCGGAATGCAATTAATCTTCCTGCGAGCGCGTCTGTCTGTCTGTCGTCTCGACTGCTGGGAAAGGCGCGAAGAAGTGTTGCCACCTACCTAACTTAATGAACAGCGACTCCTGATGCGTGCGGAACTATGGGGGGGGGGGGGGAAGGGTTGCTCTCGAAAGCCAGTGCGAGAAACTGAAATCATCAGCCCTTCGATATGTACGTGTGTATAGACGAGAAGGGGCGATAGAGATAAAAGCGAGATAAGAGGATCGAGGGAAGGTTAAAAGAAGCCGGCGAGCATCAGTGGTGTGTATTAGACGCTGTACTGGCGTTAAGAGCTGCTTTGAGTGCGCGGGAGTTGCTACGTGACGTGTGTTCGGTATGCGAGCTGTAAATAAATAATGGATCTTGGCGCTGATGGGCAAGTTTCGGAATCGATATAAATTTTTCCGAAGCTGGCGGCAGTTAACGCTCTGCGGATGACTCCGAGGGAAATAATACTTTGCGGATGACGAGTCATCCTCTCGTCGAGTGGCTCTACTCTACGTCACTACGCGCTCATTGCGGTAAGAGAGAGAGAGAGAGAGAGAGAGAGAGAGAGAGACAGAGGGAGAGAGAGGGTTGAGAGGCTGGTCCCGTACTCGAGAGAGAGAGAGAACCCCGCCGTCACTACCCTCTATTGCGTATTTTGAGGCACGTGCTTGAAGCATCGCTCTGGAGTACCTTCTTGAGAATCTCTCTCTCTCTCTCTCTCTCTCTCTCTCTCTCTCTCTCTCTCGCTCTCCTCGGCCTTAAACGCACGTGCTGGAAATCATTTAAAATATACTCCGCTCGCAAGTTGCGTTTATACGCGGAGCGGAGCTTCTTCATAAAGCGCGTTTATTTTCTCGCCGCGCGATGGTATAAAAATCCGCGCCGCGTACACAGCCCGCTCGATCGATGTACACTCGCGTATTATAGAGAAGACGAGGAGAAAATTGGTAAAGCGCTCGCTCCCTTCGAGCACCGCGCATTTTTCAGCCAATTAAAAAGTTGCCCGCGCGAGCTCGGCTAATTGAAAGCCGGCCAATCAGGCTAAACGCCGATGAAATTGGGCGCTCGCTCTCTCGAGTAGCTGTTTTACACACAAAAGGATTGCGCGCAGCCTCTCTCTGCTATCGGTAATATCACGCTTTTCCCCACACGCACGCGCTCGCGAGCGAGAGGAGCGGAAATTACACTTTCTCTTCTTTCCCGCTCCGTTCGCCCTCTTGCGAGCACAGAGCCGAGTCTCATCCTCGTCGAAGAGATAATCATATTAACCGCGCTATAACTTGTCTATGCATAAGCATAATACCTCGGTGTTGCCGTCGGGATCCTAGCCAGGGCCGCGCGCGGTGTGCGTATATTTTACGCCCCTCGTGCGCGCTACTTCCTCCTCTTTATCTCTCTCTCTCTCTCTCTCTCTCTCTCTCTCTCTCTCTCTCTCTCTCTCTCTCTCTGTCTCTCTCTCTCTCGGTCCTCCGACGCTGCTGCAATACACACGCTGTGCGTAGAGGAGAGCTGCAACCTACGACGTTAATCAGCGTAATTGAATTAAGCACGCGCGAATGTTGTAATTATGACTATTTATAATGATTCCACTTTCCCCTCGTGTGCTCCTCCTACGCATCTCTGAACGAAATTAGCAACTACTGCTAGTATTGCGCGCTCGAATTAAACGATGCGCGGCTTGTTTTCACGGTCGAAGCGAGTTTTCCGTTCTCCGTATCGAGGAATGTTCGACGGATTACAATTAGAAGGCTGGAGAAAAAGGACGAAGGGAAAAAATGAATAAATCCGACGTCGGGAAGAAAAATGAAGCAGGCCGCCGCCGCTGCTGTGTTAGCCGTAGAATTACGAATGTATTAAGAGAAAGATTTGGGGGATTTGTCGCCGCGCAGCAGCCGTGCGAGGATCGAATCCGAATAAATTAGCTCCGCTGCTGCTGCGGCGTCGCGCCGGCTTATACACCGGGCAAATCGCGAGATATAAAATTTTGAATATGAATAGCCAATTTTGCATTCGTAATGAGAGGAGCGAGCCCTTAGACTTCTCTTGCGCGGAAACAAAGCTTGCCGCAAGCTGACGAGAGAAAGAGAGAACATATGTAGATGAAGAGCGAAAACGAAGCTAGAGAGAGAGAGACCCTCGGAATGAAAACGAGGCTTTGTAACCTTCGACGCTTTCTTTCTCCCAGAGGCGCGCAATTTCTTTTATTAAGCGCAACCGACTTAAACAGACGACGAAATCGGCTAATGAAAGTATACAGCCGTGTAGCTCGCGGGATTTTTTTAATTTCAATTCTCCCGAGCGCAACATCGAGCAAAGTGGGAGCAATGATCATGAATCGAAAATGCGCGGCCTTAAAGCGGATGGATCGCGAGGAGAAAAAGTTGAAAATTCGAAAAGTGTTAATTAGTCGATCCCTGCCGTTATTCATCATTGTAAATCAAATGTCCCGGAGGTAAAAGCGATTATGGAAGTCGTCCGTTAATTAATTCTTCTCTCCCTCAGCCTTTCGCTCGCTCGACGACGTTTCTCGGCTGCGCGCGAGTTCTCCTATAAAGGAGTGAGCACGGGCCTTTCTCTCCGCAAGACAGCGCGAGAGACTCAGCTAGCTGGAGAGCGTGGAAAGGCGGTGAGATATCGAGATAATTCGAATGATCGAATAAACGTCTTCTCGCTCGTAGGCTTCCGCTGGCAGACGACGAAGGATCGACAATCGGCCTAGGAAAGAGGGAGTATAACACAGCTCGCTCGTCTATACCAGTCTATCCCTCTCGCGCTCGCGCGAGCTAAACTCATTACCCGACGGTAATTCCATCGATGCTTTAAACTCGAGAGTCGCTCCCTTCCTTCCTTCCTCTTTCCTCAGCTCTCTCTCTCTCTCTCTCTCTCTCTCTCTCTTGTGTTATATATACCTCCAGAGAGGGATGTGTAGAGAGCTGCTGTGCCTTGGATATCTACGAGACTCCCGGATGATCCACGCCAGAATTCTATCGGCGGCGTGCCGTGGCCCTTTTATGCGCGGTTAATCAATCTCGTTTGTGTACTTATCGGGGAGCTACGACGTCGTACCTATACCTCTCTCAGACCGGCCTCCTGTTGTTCGATACATAGTTTTATTTAATTTTATCGAGATGATTATGCGCTGGTGTATATTTAGCTTCGTGTAATAGTCGATGAAAATTATAGGTCGTTTTCCTGTATTATAAAAAAAAGAACAGTTTTCAAACAAACACGCTTGACAAACATTTGCCGTGAATTAGCGTATTTACGCTGCGGGAGCTAAACTACAGTTCCGAACAATCCTGTCGTCAAGAAACTTGGACGTCGTTATCAATCGGTCGTCGCCGAGCGGAGTAGCGTAACAATAACGATTCGTAATTACAGCGTCAGCCAGTCGAACCAGAAACGCGTGTTTACTCACCTCCGCCCATTCACGGCCATTGGTTTTTCCGTTATGTAGATCGAATTAGGCAACCGGAGAGTGGCTCGAATTAGTCAGGAGTGAGGGAGGGGGAGGAGGCACGAGTAATTGAAGTAAAAATGGAGTTTAAGCGATAATTGAATGAGAGCAAAGTAAACTCTCGAATGGTCGAGTCGCGCAGCCACAATAATACCGAAGCTCGTTCGGATGGAAACGGGCCAACCGACATTTAATACCGGCGCCCGTTGAATATTCCCCGGGAATAGCCCCTCGATATTGAATTGGCCCCCGTCTCTAATTGTAACCTTGCCCGCACTCTCGCTCCTTGTCGTCTAAGACTCTTCTATTCACTCGCGCAAACTTCGTTTTGCATGATTTTTCCATCGTCGTCTGTTTCCCTGTTGTAATCGAATTACGCACACTATGAGCCTCGCGAAGAGGACCGAGTAGTAACAGCGCGATTCGGTCAGCCGCACTCGAATGCAGGAGACTATCAAAACACACAGCTCGTTAATTGACGAGCGAAAAGGGAATCGGCGAGAGATTATTAGCCAGTGCAGCACTCGAAGCACCGCTGAAAGAGAGGAGGACGACGGGGAGAAGAAGTCAAAGTGAAAAAGTTATACACCAATTAACGGATTGAAGTTACCGTCAGTTGCAGTAGTCCGAGAGAGTTCGAGTGGTCGTTACCTGCTTCGCGGGTCAATGGCCCAAACCGTCAGAGACTAAAATAAAAAGGAGGAAGGAAAGGCACGAACTCGATTATGTAATTTAAAACTCCGCGCGGGAGAGAGTTATGCCACGCCACTCGTTAGCGTTTTCCCACTCGATCGCGCTGACCGCAGCGGCACGCTTGTAACGGGAAAAATGTCGAGCTTTCGATCGCTGCGATTCAATTTATGTGTTATACCGAAAACTATAGATCTCTTTTTACTCTGGAAAATTAGAAACTTTATCGGATAATTGATCGAATTCAATATCAGTCCGCAATATTCCAGCGCGACTCGTCGATACCCGATTGCACGTACATAACGCGCGCCCCTTGCCTTAAAGCCGAGCAGCGAAAGCAGCCGTTCGTCGCGTACGTGCTAGACCGTTCTCCTCGGCGATGCTCAATCTTCGGCTGCGACGCGACGACGGCAAGCAGATATATATATATATATATATATATATATATATATATATATAGAGAGAGAGAGAGAGAGAGAGAGACGCGCTTATCGTGGAAAATCGGAATGCGTAATGGACGGGACGATCCCGGTTTACTAATAAGCATCGACCCGCGTACAGTCGTCCGTCCTTTCGTGAGTCACTTTGTGCATTCATCATGCTTATGGATATTCATCAGAGAGCCAGCTGAAAGTCAGCACTTTTACACTGATAATTTAAATCAATCAAGCTTAAAGCAGAAGTAAGAGTTCGATGCACGCGTATAACGCATTGAATTTCCGGCGCGTAAACACCCTGGAAGCTTTCGAATCGAAAGCTCTCTCTCTCTCTCTCTCTCTCTCTCTCTCTCTCTCTCTCTCTCTTCGTTTCTTAGCGCAATATTGACAAGCGCAACATCCATAATTCTTCGATTCGCAAAAAACGCGTATACGCGCGTACGTGCAGCGCGCCTATTATAAGAGAACAAAGGCTGCGCACGCATATACACGCGCGGCAAAAAGACGAGTAGGCAGCGTTCAAACGAATGGACGTGCGCGCAGATAAATACGCGCTCGTTCATACGTGCATATGGGAGAGAGAGAGAGAGAGAGAGAGAGAGAAAGAAAGAATCCAGTGCTGCTACTGCAATCCGTCCGTGCGCGCAGCGCCGCGAGCGACTGCGCGAAATAAATGGAACGGCGCAGCATTGTGTGCGTCGCGCGCGTGAGCGCAAAAAAGAGCTTCTGGAATCACTCGATTGACGACAGAGAGAGGGAGAGAAAGCTACAGCGCAAAAACGGCCGAGAGCGCACTTTCCTCCGGCGCGCTCCCGATCCGTCCATTTGTCCGCGCGTCCCTTTTGACCGGCCGTTGTCCTAGGTCTTTTCCCTCGCTGCTGCTGGTTATATTTGCTGGGAGAAACAAAAAATAGAAGCGCTCGGAAACTGTTGTGCTCGCGGCACCTGCCGCTCGATGCTTTTTTCTCTTATTTATAGAAATGTCTGAACGCGATCGGGCGAGCATGGGCTTTTTTTTAGACTGCGCGCGTTGGGTTTTTGCAGTTAATTTAGTTCGACTGTTGCCGGCTCGAGCTTCGTGTGCTTCTTTTTCTGCGATGAGCGCGAGTGCGGAATGCTTATAACGTCGAGAACGTTGATACGAGTGTATAATATTCACGGGAAGTACAAGCGTGTTCTGTTCGATAAATCACACGGCAGCCCGACAATCGGGTCTTTAAAATTCACTCGAGCGGAGCATATACACGGACCACAGCAGGTGGCTGCAGAAAAAAAAAGAACCGAGTATCCCGACTCTTTCGCAAAGAGTAGCCGTATCTCCGGCGCTCCGCCGGCGGCCTATCGGCGCACAAAGCCCTTGATGGATGGCTGGCCACGAGCTCGGGAGTGACCACCTGTTGAGGGTTGCTGCTGCCGCTGCTCCCCCGCATCACGCACCTGCAGCTCACGCACGTATACACGCGTATGCTGCTTTTGTCGCCGCAGCGACACACGCGCGCGTATGTGTTAATCATCGCTTGACGCAACAGACGTGTCGGAGTGATGAACTGCAGGCGAGGGAGGAATGGAGCCCGTGTCGTCATCGGCGATCGATTTCATTTGGATAGTGTGCGGCGCTGATCGCATGATTGACGTAATGGATAGAGAGCGAGAGGACGAGCTGTGTGTTTTCGCTTTTGAGCTTTGGAGCTTAATAGCCGACTGATAGGATCGACGGAATAATCGTTGTTTGATTTCGCTTTCGTTTGTGCCGAATTATTTAGCGGGAATCACGGGAAAAGCCTGCCATATGTCCGCTAAACGCATCAGTGACTCAAACGAAGCTTGAAAAAAAACCGGTGGTATAAAAGCTCCGCATGTACACACGGCGTCCGAGAAATGACCCATGTGTGTCGTTCCGAGCTTAAACCTATTAAGCCGCAGAGGGCAAAGAAAACTCTCGTGAACATGGTTCCCCAGTTAAACCCATCATCGGATCTCTCTCGGCACTATTCACTCGTCCCCTTTTTATTCAGACTCTCTCGTTCGTCTCGGCGGATGTTCGCACGCATGGCCGCTCGCCCGCCTGTCGTCGCTTTCTTACGTCCGTATAGACGCGCTCTTCATCCCCCGACGTGGTTCGTCGAATTTTCCGACGTCTCTCTCGGCTTCCACGAGACGAAACAATGAGCTCGTTAATTAAGATTTCTTTTCGTGCGGCTGCCTCGCACTCCCGATCCACTTACGAATGCCGCGAGCCATTCTTCCTCGACTCTTGCTTAAAAAGGCGCGCGAGCGAGCGCAGGAATGGGGAAAACATTTGCATCTCTTGAGAAAAAGAGAGAAAGGAGGAAGTAAAAATTTTCACTGATTCGACTTGACGAGCACGTATAACGAAGGACCGGAGTACGGAATGGTAATTAATTCTCGAGGAGCAAAGGGAAAATCGCGAGTCTTTTGTATAATCTTGGAGAATTGGGAGCAGTAGTAAACAAATGGTCGATGCAGGAGCGAGAGCGGGTTTAAATTTGATTAGAATTCGGGAGCCCTTAATCCGGCGATCGCGAATTTAATTTCCTGCCAATAACGAGAATGCAAGAAACAGCAATAAACAGCTCACTGCGAGAGGGCGACAGAAGTGAATTAAAGGCTTCCGCGCGACGAGAGTTCATAAGCAGCGAGTGTTTTTCGGAAAAACAGTCGAGCCTTTCTCTCTCTCTCTCTCGCCCCTCTGCTCTATTTTTACCTCTCTCTCTCTCTCTCTCTCTCTCTCTCTCTCTCTCTCTCTCTCTTGCTCTTTGTCTTTCCGGAAGCAGTCCTTCACGCATTCCGCGAGCGAAGCGGTGGAAATCGCGGCACCTCGGAAAGCCCCGAGAGGAAGAATGGTCGAGGGTTACGCGCGGCAAAGAGATCCGGATTTAAGGCGTCGTTCGTAAAAGCCCTCTGGAGGCGCCTCTCTCTCTCACTCACTGGCAGGGGTAGTTTGAGAGAAAGAGAAAACGCCTGACGGAACACCAGCAGCAGCAGCGGCACTGACGGGGACAAAGGCGGCGGCAAAGAAGCAAGAAATAAGAGAATGACTGAGAGAAGGCGCAGAAAATGAGAGCAGGGCGAAGGATAGTCCTCGTCCTCGTCGTCTCTCGGCGTGTTGGAGTGTAAGTGCTAAGATCTCGGAGTGCATTAACATGCCCTGGAGGCAGGAGCGAGAGAGAGAGAGAGAAAGCCCCGAGTACAACCCTTCTTACATCGCGCGTAGGAGAGAGAGGCGAAGGCACAGGAAGAGGGGTCGCCGCAGAGATTTCCACTTAATTATATTAAAAATGTTTTATCTCTCGGGCCTTCCTTCTTCTTCCACTTCCTCTTCTTTCGCTAGCGGCACACGAATCGGCATTAGAGAAATAACGGCTTTGAGTGCTCGGATTTCTGATACTCTTTTAATCGACACCCTCTCCCCCATACTTTCGAGCGACTGGCCGGAAGGCTTTTAAGCTACGTTTTTAATTGAAATTGCTTGTCCCCCGATGATTCCAGAACGATGAATGTCAAATCTCCCTCACTCTTTTTCTCTCCTACACACTTATACGTATATACATTACGCTCTATATAACGAGAGCAGAATCAACTGACTGGGAAAAGCCAAGCCGCACGTACTTTTGTCAACGCGAAGGTAGCATCACGTTCGCGGGATCTCTCGTAGTCCGCAGCCTCGTCGCCGGTGGTCTTGTACTCGCGGGAGCCTCTGCGGTGCCGGCGCGCCTTACATTATTTAGAAGCTGCGCGAGCCGAGAGGAGGGACCGACAGCGGCAGCACAACGACGACGTCGACGTCGGAGTTGCATGCTAATCACTCGACCCAGATTGTATAATGAATCAGTATTCTTTGCCTCTCTCTCGCTCTCTCGAGTCTCATGGATCTACGTGACGGGTTTTTTATTAGCGCGGAAGGAAGAGAGAGAGAGAGAGAGAGAGAGAGAGAGAGAGAGGAAATGATGGTCTCGCAGAGGTTTCGAGTCGGCGGCGCGGGTTGTTAGTCATGCATATAAGAACTCCACCCGCGGTCGAATCATCCGCGCGGTGATGTAATTGAATTAGGCCGTTTCCTCCTCTCTCCCGACGCTTTTCTTTCGATTTCAGTATAAGACTGTGATGATGCCCCCTCTATATCTTTCAGTTTTTGTTTATGTACCGTACATATCCGAGGACGACTCGTGAAAATTTACGTCTAGTGGGCTTCTTCCATATCAAGCCATTTCTAGTCAATCCCCGTGTCTCCTAGATATCGTTATTGCTATATGCGTATACTATTTTCTCGCTTACATAAAACAAAATTGAATTTTTCAAATACACGCCCAAAGCTCCGCGCTTCCCGCCGAGTTAATAACTTAACGCAGGGCCGCCGTAAATTCACGCGCCGTTAAGCAAAATTAAATACAAGAAAAAAGTTTCCTTCATTAAAAACCGGCGCAACGCACACACAGCCGCCGTGCGGCGGCTCTCTTTCAGGCCATAACGAAGATCCCTTTATTATTGAAGGAATTCTGCGCGCGAGCCTCGTATAATTTTTATCGGGGCGTCTGTCGCAGGCACTCAGCCGCATCGAGGGCCTCGCGCGCAACCTCGCGAACACCTGTCCCCGGCTTTGTGCCCTCCTCCGCCCGAGCGAGATAAAGTAGCATTTAATGGAACGCAGACTGGCTTTCCCTCCTGTGCCCGCTTGCGCGCGCGCGCGCGCGAGGGATGTGTATGTACGCAGGCTTCCAGAGACGCGGATAAGAACGAGAGAGAGAGAAAAAAAAGAAAACGAAGCAGCCGAAATCCGTCGCGTTCTTTATTTCTCGTTGACTCGAGGCAACTTTCGCTCACATGCGCGCGACGCAGCCGCTACTGCTGCTAAAGTTTGTCAAGTCGTGAGTTGAAGAACGAAAGTACTTTGCCGGGGGACGAAGACGTAAATCAAGCGAGTTTTCACTTTCGCCTCTGCTAGTGAAAGCTCGATTTGCTATGGTTAATTTATCCTCGCGAGGCTGCATGGTTAATTTTATTTTTATTTTTCTCTCTTCGAAACAATCGAGGAAAGTAGATAGTATACACCCGAAAGCCGAATTGGACTGTATACCACGTGGATGAGAGAAGTCCTGCGCGCGCGTGTGTGTGTGTGTGTGTGTGTGAGAGAGAGAGCGAGGAAAGCTCCCTAACCTTTATGCATGGGACGTTAGCATAATATCCCTGGGCGCAGCACCGCATCCGCGGATGCACGGCACTTTGTGTGCAAATTACGCCCAAGACGAGCCTCGCGCGTGCGAGTGTGTGTGCGTAAGAAAGCAGAGCAGAGCGTACATATACGCGACCACAAGGAATTTCGAATCCCGGGCGTCGTTTCTCGATTTAACCGGGAGAGAGAGTCATGCGCGTATTGCCACTGCTCGTCATACACTTTGCACCCTCCGATTTGATTGAGTCTTGACGAGCGAGGACTACATACTATACTTTTTTCATGGAGGCGTACGCAATCTCGTTCGCGCTGTCTTCTAAATCTCTGCGAGATTTTAATATTTGAAAAATAATAAACTTGCAGGCAGTTATAGCATGAATGGTTCAAGCAGGTCTGAAAAGGCTGTTTTGGTATATCGGCGCAGCACACCTCTATATACATTCTACTCGCAAATATTGATGATAGAAATTCGCAAAGCGTCTACGCGCCACCTATCTTCCAAAATTGTTTTGGATGGACTCGCAACAGTCCGATAAATTAATACATGTTAATAATTTATCGCGTACTTATATTACTTAATCGTTGCCTATATTATATAAGTATACGCAAACTATGATGAGTCTACTACCTTACAGCTCTAGATAGTATTTTTATGCGGAATATTATACTTCCTCCGGATTAATCTTTAATTCATCGAAACAATTTCCCGATCAAAGCGTCGTTCTTTAATAATTAACACCCTTATGCAGCGGCTAATTAAAAATATACCTACGATACACAGTAGAAAAATCCATCGATTATTGAAATGAAAAAAAGCCTCCGCACGGTGAGAGAAATACATAAGCAAGACAGAGTTACAGTGGAAAACAGGTCAGCGCGCATTAATACATCTATACGCGCGCGCGGAGCGTTGAGGGCAATTTGACGGGGAAAGGATTCTTATTATTGCTCTTGAGGGATTACGCCCGTCTAGTTTGCGGCAAGAGGCGCCCGTCTCATCCTAACGGTAATAACTGCCGGGACCGTCGGCTCCGCTCCGCACTATATAGCGAGCATTTCGCCGCCTAAGCGCACCAACACACACACACACACACATAGCTCTGTACCTCATACTCGCCGCCTCGAGCTCGTCTGCTTACGATTTGCCGCCTCTCGAAACTAGCTGTGTGTACGTCCTAAACAAACGCGCGGGGATTCTCGAAATCTTGGTCTCGAAGCAGTAGCTAAAATTTCACGCGTCGTGGATTTTAAACGGATTTTAAATTTCAATCGGAGCTGCTGGCAAAGATTAAATTTTTGTTTGATAAACTCTCGTGGGAGATTCATCGGAATATTAATCCCATAAATCTCGGCGGCGTCACGAGCCGTTTTTAGTCGGGATTTCGCGAATGCTTAGAAGCTTCCCTATATAGCAGTAAGGAGCTGCTCTCTCTCTCTCTCTCTCTTTCTCTCTCTCTCTCTCTCTCTCTCTCTCTCTCTCTCTCTCTCTCTCTCTCTCTCTGCTACTACCGCCTCTGCCGCTGCTGCTTTCTCTCGTTAAAGATGAGAGGATGAGGTAAGCCAAAGCCTCGCCCTCTCCTTTACTCTCTGCGGAAAACAAGACATTTATAAACACCCACCGCGAGATTAGATTTGTTAAGATAATGAGGCGCGCGGGTTAGCGCCTTTCGCCGCAACACGTTCCATGCTATATATACACCGAACCTTCCACTCTCTCGATTTGCGATTTGCAGACGCGTCGATATGCGCGAGCTGAATCATTTTTTATGTACGAGAAAAATTTAACTTCTATGGGTTACACGCACGCATCCTCGAATAAGCATAAAAGCCGCGTATAATGTACGAAATGAAATCGTTCGTAATCCCGGCCGTTACGTAGAGCGCAAAAGTGGCGAAAAAAGGCGAAAAGCATAATAAAATTTAACGGTCCGTCAGACCTTGCGGAAAGGCACTAGACTCTCTCTCTCTCTCTCTCTCTCCTCTGGCGAAGCCAATAAATATCGAGAACAGGCGGCTACAAATCTCAAGATAAACAGACGCCGCCGTCGCTGCTGTTATTTTTCCAGCAGCGCAGCCTTGCCCTCTCGGTTATAACGTCGGCAGCGGCGCTCGCCCTTTTTAGCGGCTTCGAGACTTGTTACGCGCGCGGCAGCGGAGAATAAAAAAGAAACGAGAGAAAAAGCCGCGGCTGGGTTCACCCTTTCGCATTCCGTCTATGAGTTATTGGGCTTAGGCCGGACCTAAGGGGTAACCACTATCGTCGGTATTTAATTTGCTGAAAATTTTGAAGCCCTTGCCGGCCACGTCGACTGCTTTAGCTCTCTTTAGTTGCGCTGCTACGGGGGAATCCTTAGGGTTGTACACGGGAAATATATACACGCCGCGCGCGCGGCTTTTTATGCCGACAATGGAAAGGATTGAATTGTGAGGCAGAGGAAATGTTAATGGCTGTGGAACATTTTTTCCCTTTGAATTATGTAGTCGAGACAATAAGCCAACGGTTATAAATTGATCTCTCAACTACGGCGTAGAAAATACAATCATCTCATTAGCCGTGCGGCTTTTTCCGAAATCGATTCGTTTCAATTCTCTGCATTGGCAAACTTTGAAAATTGGAGACTCTCGGGGTGTTGCAGCACACAATGCTCGGCTATCATTAGTGTAGCATCGTAGTAGTCATCTCTGCTCGCTTCTCTCATCGCGCTGCGGCGGCTCTGGAGGTTCGCAGCCTCCGGCTGAATCCCAGCTCTCTCTCTCTCTCTCTCTCTCTCTCTCTCTCTCTCAAATAGAATTCGTCCGATTCTCCCATCGCGAGGCAAAGCACAATAGGGCGATTTCTGGATTTCTGCTCGCGAGAATCTCGTTGACAAATTCATTTCCTCCTCGGCGCCAGGAGAATGGACTACGGGGAGAATTCGCCCGGCTGGGCATTAACAATTCAGGAGAGTAGAAAAATCGATGAATAGAGAGTTGCCGAGCCGTCCCCGCCCCGGCAATGACAACTTTATCCTCGAGTAGCATCAGCCAACGGCATCTCTCGCTAAATAAGTAATATCGGCCGGGCGTCACAACTTTCGAGAGATTGACGGATCGAAGGTCTCAGCTGTCCGAGAGAGTTGCCGTAAGTATATAATGCGACCATTAGGTAATTTCAATTTTTCACTCGATTATATTTTTATTACTCGAACATAACAATCATAACCTTACAAATCTTATATCTACGTTTTGGAGAAAGCAAATTTCGCCGCGAGTGAGGGCGCGTTGGTCCATAGGATGGATGCGATGTCAATTAGGCGAGTCGATAACTGCGGGCATCGGAGTAGAACTAAAGGCTGTGCAGCTCGCTACTGGCGGGTACTATACCGATGATGTATGTGGTGGAAAATACTGGGGGGCAATCTGTCACGGCATCGACGCCTCGAAGGCGCCGCCGTTTCGCCCTTCCTTCCTTCGTCCCTTTCTCCTCCTTCATCATTTATGATTCTTGATTAACGTCATCCTCACGACACGTAAAATACGTTTGCAATGCGCGCCTCGATCAGCCGTTTGACGTATCGCCTCCCCCGCGTATACGCACTCGAGCAAAACAAAGAAATTCCAAAGCTGTTCCTCGATATTGCTTTTTAATCGAAGGCTCGATTTAAAGAGGATAATTGTGTGTATACCAGAAGCTGGACGAGATGGAAAAGAGGACACGAGTCGAAACGTTTGTATACTTGAATTTTACTTAAAGCGGATTCTTTTTATCCCGTCCTCTCCGCTGTCTTTAAAGGGCTGGCAGTAGCAGCATACCGAGCAGTACATAAAGAAAGCCGCCGAGAGTAGCCAGGGCGCATCCTTTCTTCCCGAGGACGGGACAGCATCCGAGGAAAACATTCTCTTGCAAAACACACCGGGGAATCTGTGCCGAGCTCTCGCTCCTCTCGTTTTTTTTTTGGACAAACGAGAAGATAGAAGTGTACCCGTAGCAATAAACGCTGTCCTTTTTGGCTCGTCGGCAAAGGTCTTTTTCCTTCGTCTACTACGTCGTCGTCGTCGGTGTGTGTGTATGTCTTCTTGCTCCTTCAAACGCATCTGGCTTCTCTTTCCCTCTGGTTTGTCCTCGCTTTCGCCGGCTCTCTTTGCGCCGGGCCGACGACGTACATGGCTGATTAAACGCGCAACTACGTAACCTAACGCAAATATACTGGCCGAGCGAGTCGCCCCCTCCGGTCTCCCTCTCTCTCTCTCTCTCTTCTCCTATCTTTTTCCTCCGCTTGCTTGCTCGCTCGCTCGTCGACTGCAAGTCTCTCTTTGTACATAAGTTTCCCTCTCTTCCTTTGCTTGTATTTTCGCCTTTGACGTTTCCATTGTCGCTTCCATCTTAGCTGCTGCTCGCTCTGCAAACCCAGGTCTATTTGCAGTTGGCCATGAAACAAAAAACAAAAACAGCGCGGAGTCATCTTCATGCAGGTCCAGTCTGGTACATCAGGCCACTATCCGTAACTCACTTTGCCGCTACCGCCGCGGCGATCCCCTGGACCTTATCTGCTCTCGAGCAAAAAGCAGCGGAGAGAGAGAGAGAGAGAGAGAGAGAGAGAGAGAGAGAGAGAGAGAGAGAGAGAGAGAGAGAGAGAGAGAGAGAGAGAGAGAGAGAGACTAGACTCGAATCCACCTTTGAATTCCGATCCGCACAGAGCCCTCCTGGTCACTTGACGGAAATATTTATCGAGGGAGAGTATACGGACTCACTCGCTCCGTCGACACGTCTCCGACTCTTTCAGTCCGAATACGTATGTGCGCGAGAGGGACACGGTTACTTTTTAACTCCGCAGCGCGGTAGCTTGTGGTAGTGCTGGTTGCCCCCCTTCACTCTATTGCCTTTCGCGTTCTTTGATCCAAGAGAGAGAGAGAGAGAGAGAGAGAGAGAGAGAGAGAGAGAGAGAGAGAGAGAGAGAGAGAGAGAGAGAGAGAGAGAGAGAGAGAGAGAGAGAGAGGGGAGTTTGTTCGGCACGGATTATTTGCCCTCTTAATTACATTTCGATCCCCGGCTGATATACACGTCCACCGAGTCGGCCGCTGTATATATACGTGTGTACGGGAGAAAAGGGAGAGAAACAGAGTAGATCCTTTTACGGAATGCACTTTTTTGCTCTTTTTACTCGCGCCGAGTGAGAGAGATCGCTTAAAACCGTGCTCGCGCGCGCGATGACGTCTTTTTCCGTTTGGCTTTTCGCCGTCGTTATTTCGAAGCGAGCTAATTAAAATTTTTCGAATATTTTTCAAGCCCTCTACACGTTTGAAACATTCAGTGTCAGTTGAAAATTTCGGAAAACGTTACTCCTGTGCTAGAAAGTTATTAATTTCTTTTTCCAGAGGGGGTTGTTAATTTTTTTTTAATATCCCCGCGCCGGAGTCGGATTACAATCTCGACTCGCGGCCTTAGCAGGTGTATCGCCGCAAGAAAGCCGAGTAAATACGGGAATACCTCGAGGTAGATCGGCTTTAATCAAGGCTAAAAAAATGTAATATAAGCCTGAAAACTAGTCAAGCCGCAACGCCGCGATGCGTACACGTATATATATATATATATATATACACACACACACGCACACACGCACACAGAACGTCGGCACCCCGCAGGCTCTCGCCCGCACAACTCGTCCGAGCTTCCTTTTATATATAGCTATGTACAGGAGCACACCGCAGAGGGAGGAACAAAGGAAGTTATCGCTGCGGAATTTTTATGTTGTCGAGACGAAGGAATGTAAATCACGCTTTCTCTCTTTCTTTCTCTCTCCCGCGCGACTTTCTCATTCTATCTTTTTAACGAATACGCAGATTAGATCAGAAGCTGTGTGCAGCGCGCGGGAAGATTGAAAAATGCCGTCAATTGATATAATATTATTCAGAGAAAATTGCGATCGGGATAGGAAAAACAAAGGATTTTCGTCCTGTGTACAGCTACGGCGTGAGTTTATACATCGGCACGCGGCGATAATATCTGAGAATGGCACTCGCGCTTATTGTTCGCCGCTCTATGCGCCGGGCGCGAAGGAATTATGAAATGGCAATAAAATTTATACGACTCAGTGGCTCGTTAAGAGTGGCCCTTTCCTCGATATTACAGTCGTAGACCGACGACTACGACGTCCTCCTCCAATAACCGAAGCGAGATCGACCCTCGCTTCTCTCTCTACTGCTTACTTCGTTCGGGCTATTTTCGCCCGATTGAATCAGCTGTGAAAAAATAACGAATGCTGACCTCGAATTGCGGGTTTTACAACGTAACTAGCCAGCAATCGAGCGACGATCTTTCTCTATAAATTATAGACCTTAATTAATAAATGATTTGCAATTCAAAACAAAAGATGTCAATGTCACCTCTCCAGATAGGGCTCCATAAAAATGTTGATATTATTTTTCGAATCTCCATGATTTTCCTAGCGACTGCAGGACTACAGGCTCGGTCTAGGGACATAAACTGACGCTCTTTTTATCCCTCTCTCGCTCACTTTCTCTATTCGACATTCGTGCGCGCATTCGGCAGCCATAAAAACTTTGCGCAGTAATTCAGACCGCTTCCCTCGTAAATCATTGCGCGCTCTGGAAGTGTGTTTAATCCTTTCGTGTTCGCTCGCAGCGCGAGGAATATATATATATATATATATATATATATATATATATATATATATATATATATATATATATATAGAGAGAGAGAGAGAGAGAGAGAGAGAGAGAGAGAGAGAGAGAGAGAGAGAGCTGTCTGCTTCGCGCCTGTCGCGACTCTTTCTACAGTTTTCGGAGATATTTAACGATTTTATTGGTCGAAGAAGATAAAATCTCGCGGGCGTACATTGTATACTCGCGCGGAGCTTTATGGCTTCGAACAGCGGAATATCGGAGTTTCATGAATACTCGAGAGAATAATAAAGCGCAGTGCATGGATTTGCGAATTCTTATCATATAAACATGCATTGTTGTTGACGGATCCGATGTTTTTTTTTCAGGTCGATGACCGAGGCAGATCCCCCGGTACGTCGCGACACCTCACGAACACGTCCATTTGCGCTGCGCCGCCCAGCCCAGAGGAACCCATCACGCTGTAAGTATCAACAACTATCATCTCAGTTCAGCAAAGGCTTTATAGCGATAAACATCCTCGAGTATACAGCGCGTATAATCTCCACGAGATGTATGATCCCCGCATAAATAATTCTTCATCTTGCTACTAATTAGTCCGAACAAGAGCAGCAGCAGCGGCAGTATAGGGCTCAGCGGCAAAAACGAGAGGAAATCGCACACACGCGAACTCGGCAAGAAACTCTCGAGTATCGTGTACACGTAGAGGCGGCTGCGAGTATCGAAATCTTTGCAGCCGCTGCTTCCGAAAAAGCCACTCAGACAAATTAGAGGCGCACGCGGCAAGCTTGCGCGCATTTTACGGGCCGCCCGCTCGCGATATCTCGAGATATTTATGCCGGTTTTTTATTGTGCTTTAGCGCCGGGACCGGCGCGGAATGGAAACAATATGTCACCGGCGTGAAGGGGGTGGAGAGAGTTCTTGCGCGTATAAGGAGATGTACTACTGGCGCGCTGCTTGCCAGGTTTCTACAACGTTAATAGCGCGACTCGACTTTTCCCGCTCTTTATTTCGCGCTTTGACTTTATCTCGGCTCTTTGCTGCTTTTCGCGGAGATACCAGCTTTACGGGGTTAATTTTGCGAGTGGATGATTGATTATATTGAAATGCAAGTTTTTTTTTGCTATGTTTTTAATTGCCTTGTAAAACCTGCCATTCGTCCTATATTATACATGATAACTCGAGCAGTTATAGCACGAGTGGCCTAAGCAGCAGACCCGAGAGGGCTAACGTTTTGGCAGAAATACCACTGCTCTATATCAACACTGCGCGCGCGCCTAAATATAACGAGGGAAATGGAAAAACGCTTATGCGCCACCTATCGTCACCAGCCAGTAAACTATAGAGTTCAAGCTATTGGGAAAAGCAGGCCAGTCCAAAACCGCTTTGTTTCTCTTGGCTGTATACTATTGCGAATAGAAGAAAGCAACGCGCGCTACAATAGCCGAGAGATAAACGGCCCTCTTTCGGCAACATAATGCACCGCGCGAAGAGCTCACCCTCTCTCGAGCTCACTCATTTTAATTTCCATTCGGCCGGCCGCGAGCGCGCCGCGTCATGATTCCTAAACGAACGACCCTCTCTCACTTGGAGCAAGAAAGAGGTTACGCCGCGCTTTTCCGGGATAACGCGCCGACGCCGCGCGCCCCCGTCCCCTGATCCTCGCCGCGGGCGAGAAAGTATATAACCCTCTGCTCCGCGCTGCCGCCGGGGGATGATGCATCTCTGTTTGTATGCCGAAGATAGCGATCTCCTTCTTTCACTCTCGGGGTATAGTGTATAGTATATACAGTCGGAGCTTATTTATGGCACGGGGTCGCGCAAGCGTATATATAGCTATGACGAGGACGGGTATTACACTGATTTTTCGGCGATAAATTAATTGCTCGATATTGCGTGTCGGGTATATGTATACTCACGCACGTATTTTTTTGCACTTTTCGATAAGGGCTTGGAAGTCAGTTTTCGGATTGGCTATGAGTTATGGCCTGGGGGACCGACGACTCGACTCGCTGTCTCGAAAATCGCTGAATGAAGCAGCTGAGAGGGGGAAATGTACAGTCGCGCGCGCGTGTCTTGATTTGTAGCCCGAACAATATTAAGATCTAGTTTTCTTCTGAAAATTATCGAGTGCGTGCGTCTGCGGGGAGATGATTAATTGATTCGGGCGATCTATATTCCGGCTTTTAATTAAAACGACGACGGCGACGACGACGGCGGCGATGAAGACGTTATATGGAATTGCATATCCAACGAAGCTCTTCCCGGAGTGTCGATTAAAATTACCGGCCGCTCCGCATGAATCTTTCATGCATATATAATTTTAAGCCGCTGTGTATAATTTTCGTAGAATGACACACAGGGCTTTTAGAAAGTCCCACGCTATAGCGAACGTACACGTAGAGATATCTATAATAAAGAGAGTCAAGACGACAGTG